>NC_068350.1:20834641-21457057 GCF_014633365.1 Diospyros lotus
ATGTTTAGTTGAATAATTGAAATTATGTGGTTTGTATTGCATCTTGTGAGCTATAAATAGCTCACTTGATTGTATTTGTAAGAATAATTATTATTCTTGAATCAAAATTTAGTTATTTTCTTAGAATTCTCTCTTTGAGAATTGCTTTTGTTCTTTCTTATTTTCTCTATTATTTTCTTTTGTGATCTTACTTTCTTTCTTTCTTCTTTTAAATTCTTATGTCATTTATTGTTACTTTATTATTCATCGCCTAAATGGCCAGTTAATTTATACCTTTAAATTTCTGCAATTTTAATTCTTGTCTTTTAATTATCCACAATGGACGGTTAGTTTCTATTATTTTAATTCTTGTCATTTAAATTCTGTTATTTAAATTACGCCATTTAAATTCCTGTCAATTAACTTTCAAATAAAGATGAGTAACTAAATTTAATCTTAGGTTAAGGCAAGGACAGTATCCAAAGCCAATGATTCCCAAATAAAGCTGCGCTTAAAATGAGTGACATTAATTTAAATTTCAGTATGACTGTGTATTAATTATTGAGAAATCACTAGGTTTGGATTGGAGCATAAGCCTAACTTAGAGCTTTCATGCCATGTATGAGAGTTATGGCCGGCTATCGAACCACTCCAGAATTAGAGATCTATGTTTGCATCTCTTCTCTAGTTTGCAGCAAAGTGCACCCTAGGTCATCTCTCACAAGGAGCCTCACTTTCTTTTACCAACAAAGGAGAACCAACATAACCAATAACAGTTTGTTTGGGGGGGGGTTTTGACAGAAAACTAATTGGCAAAACAGAAAGATGAAGATGGATGAAAAATCAATAAGAGGAGTGCAACCGGCTGTGTATTTGTCTCCTATGTGAAATCTTCCTTGTCCACTCTATACATCTTGGTTTGCTAGATGCTTTGATCTCCGGAAAACAAACTCAAAGCATCCCCAACAACCGTCCAAGGATTAGAATGATTGGAAATAACAAAATGAATGCAGAAATCTCTTGCAAACAAAATGCAACCATTCACTCTCTATTCAACCTATCCGGACCTATGCAAGAACAACCGTTCAAGCACACAATATTCATTTCCGAGATGTTATACCAACCGGCTATAACATTCTGTTCTCTTAAGCATTTAACAGAAAGTGAAACCATGCAAGTTCACACAAACCTGCCATGAACTCCATGCATTCACAAATCTGCTCAAACTAAACCAAATAGAAATGAATAAGAAACAAACAACAAACCAGATTCTTGTAGCTCATCCGGGACTCAAATTCCACATGGATTCAAGACACACAACCGGTTACAAAGTGTTCTACCTTATCATTACAGAAAGGAAAACAAAATGGAACAAAAGATGTAAAAAACAGGAAAGTGCTACAACAACAAAAATGGGCAGAATCCTCTCTATTTTCTCCTCTCTATCTATATGATGATCTTCTGAAAATTAATGCTAAGAGGCCTTAAATACATGGCCAAGAAAGGAAAGGCTAGGGAGGCTAGGGTTGGGCCTAGCCCAACAGAAAACAAGTGAGACCAAGTCTGCTCCTTTGATTGTAGGCCCAAGCTCCTTGAAAGTAGGCCCAAGCTCCTTGAAAGTAGGCCCAAGCTCCTTTAGTTGAGCCAAAGCTCTAGCCCATCCAATATTCCCTAAAGCCTGGATTCATAGAGTAGAGGTAAGATAGAAAATAGTGTAAGGACAATTTGAAGCATAATAAAATAGAAACAATGAAATATCAGCAAAAATTGCTTCAAATGGCCTAATAAGAATGAGGTGAAATGCCAAAATATGGTATAAATATGCATGCTATCAATTCCCCCATACTTAGACTTTTGCACTCCTGGGCAAAACACTAGACTCTATGACTCAAGAATAGAAATGTGGAAAAACACAAATTAGATGCAAGGTAGGTAAGTCTTCAAGAATTCATCATTCAAAGATCATCTTTCCTCTACTTCCAAGAAAACAAGTGACATGGAAATTCATCCAATAAGACAAATCAAAAGTGGAAGCCTCTCACAGGGCAAGTGTATGCTCAAAAATCTCTCAAGAGGTGGTGGTGACTGTTTCGCTCAAATTCACCCAATCACAATTCCACTACCATAAGCTTGTTTATCTTCTCAATCTCCACTATCCATGTCAAATGCATGCCACAAATCAAAAGGACTTATTCAGGGTTGTAATGTGGGGAAGAAAGAAATGGAAAGACAACAATGAAGGAAAACATGCCTTAGGTCGAGAAAACATTTCATGCAACTCTAAGATCAAGAGATAGAATTTCCAAGCGTTATGAAGAACATTGCATCTTTATTTGGTTGAGTGCGTTCAACTTTGCTTTCTTCTCTTTTTTTTTTTTTTTTTCGAAAGAGGTGAGTGCGTTTTACGCTCCTTCTATCCTTTTCTTGCTTTTCTTTTTCTTTTTCATGGATGCAAATGGCCTTTGGCCTTATGACTTGCTTGATGAATTCAATCTCTCTCACTAGAATGCACTTACTATTCCTCTTCCTAAGGTTGGAAGGTCCAAAAAGGGTGTATGAGAATGAAGGGTAAAACTGATGGCTCTAAGTGGCAAGCGAAAGGGATTGATTGATTTTTTTTTTTTTTTTTTGACTCAAGATGGCTAAATGGGGACAAGAAAGAATGCCTTAATCATGTTTGAGTCATGCATGAACAAATATAGCCTCAACCAAGAATCAAAACAAGTTCTAGAGTGGAAATCATGATAGGTGAATGCACACACAAGAAAAAACAATAGGCTCAAAATCCTCACGGCTGTAGACTACCCAATCAATCTATCAAATTAAACTCATTGCCAAGTCACTCGAAATTAAGGAAGATAAGATCGAAGTTCTAATCATGATGGGTTGTTTTAGACTTAATTGCTTAACTTGCATTTCCACGCAAAACAAACTCAACTAAACCCAACGAAAAAGAAATATGAAAAGATAAAGAAAATGTTGCCAAAATAAGAATGCTGCCTCCCCCCACACTTAGACTTTACATTGCCCTCAATGTAAACATGCAATTCCAATCAAGAATAAGACAAGTAAATGTAAAATACTAGGGAGAGAGAAACAGCCTGATGTATCAAATGTAGGTGGCGTTGAGGAGATGCAGCTCCTCCACAATATGCTCCTGAAAGCTCTCGTAGAATGGCTTAAGTCGCTGCCCGTTCACTGTGAATTGCTTTGCATTGGACTCGTCCTTGATTGCAACTGCACCAAAGGGAAAAACATGAATAACTATGAAAGGACCAGTCCAACGAGAACGTAACTTACCGGGCATCAACTTGAGACGGGAATTGTATAGCAGAACTTTCTGGCCAACTTCGAATGTCTTCTTCACAATAAGCTTGTCATGCACAGCCTTGGTCTTCTCCTTGTAGATGCGTGAGTTCTCATATGCGTCCATCCTAATCTCCTCAAGCTCTTGAAGTTGGAGCTTTCTTTGGGATCCCGCTTGACCGATGTCCATATTGCATTGCTTCACCGCCCAATACGCCTTATGCTCCACTTCCACCGGCAAGTGACACGCCTTTCCAAAAACCAACCTATAAGGGGACATGCCGATGGGGGTTTTGTAGGCCGTGCGGTAGGCCCATAACGCATCTTCTAATCTCTTGCTCCAGTCTTTCCTATTGGGCTGGACAGTCTTCTCCAAAATCTGCTTGATTTCCCTATTTGAGACTTCAGCTTGCCCATTAGTCTGTGGATGATAAGGAGTCGCCACTTTGTGTATTACCCCATACTTACGAAGTAGGGCGTCCATCTTTCTATTGCAAAAGTGGGATCCTTGGTCACTGATGATGGCCCTGGGTATGACAAACCTACAAAAGATGTTAGAACGAACAAAATCTGCAACCACAGAAGCATCATCAGTCCTGGTGGCTTTAGCTTCCACCCACTTAGAAACATAATCCACAGCTAACAGAATGTACAAATAACCAAATGACACAGGAAATGGACCCATGAAGTCAATGCCCCAAACATCGAAGATTTCACAAAACAATAAGGGTCGTTGAGGCATTTCATTCCTACGTGATATAGTGCCTGTGTGTTGGCAACGTGTGCAATTCTTACAGAACTCATATGAATCCTTAAAGAGTGAAGGCCAATATAATCCAGAATCTAGGACTTTCCTAGCTGTACGTTGGGGACCAAAGTGACCACCACATGCAAGTGTGTGACAAAAATTTAAGACAGATGCAAACTCATGGTTAGGAACACATCTCCTAATGACCTGGTCACTACACATGCGCCACAGATAGGGATCATCCCACACATAATACCGAGCCTGACTCTTAAATTTATTTAGTTGTTCCTTCTTAAAATATGCAGGTAATTCAGAAGCAACTAAATAATTTACTAAATCAGCATACCAGGGCTCAACACCATGAATGTGGTATAATAACTCATCTGGGAAATCATCCCTGATAGGCTGGGAGTCCATGACTGTGGAATCTGAAGAAGGAGGGACCCTGCTCAAATGATCAGCTACTAGGTTCTCGGCCCCACTCTTGTCTTTTATCTCCACATTGAACTCCTGAAGTAGGAGCATCCATCGTATCAACCGGGGCTTAGCATCAGGCTTCTTCAATAGGTATTTCAAGGCTGCATGGTCAGAAAACACGACAACATTAGAACCCAGAAGATAGGAGCGAAATTTATCTAAAGCAAACACAATAGCTAAAAGCTCCTTCTCAGTCGTGGTGTAGTTTGCTTGAGCAGCATCCAAGGTGCGCGAGGCATAGGCAATGACATGTGACTTCTTCTCCACACGTTGTGAAAGGACGGCGCCCACTGCAAAGTTGGAGGCGTCGCACATCAGCTCGAAGGGCAACTCCCAGTCGGGTGGCTGTATGATGGGTGGAGAAATCAATCGACTCTTCAGTTCCTCGAATGCTCGCTTGCACTGCTCATCAAAGTGGAAGGTCACTTCTTTCTGGAGAAGGTGGGAAAGTGGAAGTGCAATCTTGCTGAAATCCTTGATGAACCTCCTATAAAATCCTGCATGGCCAAGGAAAGAACGCACCTCCTTCACAGAGGTGGGGTAAGGCAATGAAGCAATAACATCAACCTTAGACCGATCCACTTCTATACCCTTCTTAGACAGAACATGCCCTAAAACAATTCCTTGTTCTACCATGAAATGACATTTTTCGAAATTTAAAACAAGGTTCTTTTCAATGCATCTCTCTAGGACTCTACCTAAGCTAACCAAGCAATCATCAAAAGAAGTGCCATAAACTGAAAAATCATCCATGAACACTTCCATGCAATGCTCTATAAAATCTGAAAATATACTTACCATGCATCGCTGAAAGGTACCTGGAGCATTACATAGACCGAAAGGCATTCTTCTATAAGCGAATGTGCCAAAGGGGCAGGTGAAGGTGGTCTTCTCTTGATCCTCTGGGGCTATGCAAATCTGAAAGTACCCGGAAAAACCGTCAAGGAAATAATAGTGTGACTTACCAGCCAACCTCTCCAACATCTGATCAATGAATGGGAGGGGGAAATGATCTTTTCTGGTTGCTTGGTTCAGCTTTCTATAATCAATGCAGACTCTCCAACTGTTCTGCACTCTCATGGGGATGAGCTCATTGTGCTCATTTGGGACCACCGTGATGCCCGTCTTTTTTGGAACAACCTGCACGGGACTCACCCACTTGCTGTCAGAAATAGGGTAAATAATGCCGGCTGCAAGTAATTTACTTACCTCCTGTTTTACCACATCAAGGATGGTTGGGTTAAGTCTTCTTTGAGGCTGCCTTGCTGGTTTTGCTCCTTCCTCCAATAAGATACGGTGCATGCAAACAGATGGGCTGATTCCAGTTATGTCCGCTAAAGTCCACCCAATTGCTTTCTTATTATTTTTCAGCACATCCAGCAACTTTCTCTCTTGGTCAGGCTGCAAGTTGTTTGCAATGATGACTGGCAGCTTCTCATCTTTCTCCAAGAATGCATACTTGAGGTGCTGAGGCAAAGGCTTGCACTGAATGGTGGGTGGCTGCTGCAAAGAGGGGGCTGACCTATTTGACTGGAACTCTAACTCCAAGGCACTATCAACCTGCTCAACAAGGTTAGCAGCACTATCTTCCACTTGGGAAATGTTAGCATCAAAATCAGACTCATGCCTATGCAAAAATTCAGCAATCTCTAAGCATGCAGCACATTGACTCTCTCCATCACTACAATTAGTGCAAATAATCGTATCTGGGAACTCATGCACAGTGGGGAATTTATCAATTAAATCAGAAGACTCAGAACATGCTTCATTCACTAACAGGTCAACTCTATTTACTTGAAAAGTGGAATGATCCTCAGCAGGGAATTTCATGGCATCAAGTATCTTGAAGTTAATTGTGTTACCAGCAAATTCCATGGAAAGTGTACCCTCATGCACATTGATAATAGTTCTAGCAGTTTTTAAGAATGGTCTCCCTAGGATCAAGGGTGCATGCTCAAGTGTGCTGTTATCTTCCATATTCAAAACATAAAAATCTGCTGGAAAGATTAAATCCTTAACCTTAACCAGCACATCTTCTAGGACTCCAGTGGGGTGTGCAGTACTTCTATTGGCTAGTTGGACAACCACTCCTGTTGGCTTCAAAGGACCACACTGCAATGAAGCATAAATAGAGTTAGGCATGACATTAATGGATGCACCTAAATCTAGTAAAGCATTGCTAAATTGCATGTCTCCTATAGTACAAGGAATGGAGAACATCCCTGGATCTTTACACTTTGCTGGCATGGCAGGTTGGATAAGGGCAGAGACATTTCTCCCAAGGTTGATCTTCTCATTCCCCATAAGCTTCCTCTTGTGAGTACACAAATCTTTGAGAAATTTTGCATACTTGGGGATCTGTCTAATGGCTTCAAGGAGGGGGATGTTGACTTCAACTTTCTGGAATGTTTCCAGAATCTCTTTATCCACTTCGGCCTCTGCTCTTTTCTTGTTTTGTGTTGCTCGATGTGGGAATGGCAGGGGCTGGATGTTGGAAGACTCTCCTTGTTCTTGATAGCTGGAGTTTGGCTGCTTGGCTTCTTGGACTGAGGAAGGTTGCTGCTCTTTGCTACCCTCTACATTCTGCTCCTCTACATGTTGCTCCATGTTTGATGATGGTGGAGGGGTTGGGATGATCACTTCTTTTCCACTTCGAAGCATGATGGCACTAACATTACCCCTTGGATTGGCAACTGGTTGTGAAGGAAGCTGCCCCGAACCTTGACTCCTTAACTCATTGATGTTTGTGGCTAGCTGGCCTATTTGGGTCTCCAAATTTTGAATGGTGGTTTCTGTTTTTTGTTGGAATTGGAGTGTATTGGCTGCTAGTTGTTTGACAAGATCATCTAAGGTAGGTTCTGACTTGGGTAATGGTGGTGCTTGTTGCATGGCTTGATTCTGCCTTGGTGGTGGAGTATGGTTGCTGGAAATTGAAGGATGGAACCTCTGCTGAAATGGCTGATTCTGGTGGTATGGCTGCTGGTGCACATGTTGATTGGAAGGGCTGCCATATCTGAGGTTCGGATGGTCTCTCCAACCTGGATTGTAGGTGGCTGAGTATGGGTCATACCTATTGGAAGGTTGTGGTTGGCTGTGCTGCTGGTGCTGGAATGGTCTTCCAGGAAAAATGCCTGCACATGTCTCATTATTTTCTTGCAACTGTGGGCATTGGTCTGTTGTATGGGATGGCAAGGAGCAAATGCCACAAAGCTGCTGCTGGGGTTGCTTTCTCTCTAATGCCAACTGCCTGACCGTGGAAGCCAATTCCTCAAGCTTGTTTTCCATCCTTTGCTGGTCCATAGTGGCAGCCACATTGACTTCATTGATGGCTTTTGTAGGAGTGTTAATTCTGGTGCCAAATTGCTGGGCATTTTGTGCCATCTTTGATATCAGTTCTTGTGCAGCTGCTGGGGTCTTCTCTGCCAAAGCTCCTCCACTTGCAGCATCTACCAAGTACCTGTCCATGGGGATTAGACCTTCATAGAGATACTGAATTAGGAGTTGGTCACTTATCTGATGGTGAGGACAGCTGGAACACAACTTCTTGAACCTCTCCCAATACTCATGTAGAGTTTCACCACTCATCTGCCTTATACCACAAATTTCCTTCCTTATTGATGCTGTTCTGGAGGCTGGAAAGAATTTTTCCAGGAAGATTCTTTTCAATCCATCCCAGCTGGTAATGGCAGCTGGTGGCAGGTAGTAGAGCCAATCCTTGGCTGATCCATCAAGTGAGAATGGGAAGGCTCTCAGCTTGATCTGCTCTTCATCTACTCCTTGTGGCCGCATGGTTGAGCAAACCACATGAAACTCTTTCAGATGCTTGTGTGGATCCTCTCCTGCAAGGCCATGAAACTTGGGCAACAAATGAATCAGTCCAGACTTAAGTTCAAAGTTAGCATCTAGCTGTGGATATTGAATACATAGGGGCTGGTAATGCACATCAGGTGCAGCCAGCTCTCTAATGGTTCTACCATCCAAATGACCATTATTTGCATTATTTCCATTACCATGATTTCCATTATTTCCATTATTTCCATTATTTCCATTACCATTATTTCCATTACCATTATTTCCATTACCATTATCTGCCATATTGATGAATGCTGGAATAGGTTCGGATGAAGTATTAGAAGCACTATTAGGGTCAATCCTATCCCGAGACTTAAGCTCTCTAGCTTGCCTTCTAAGAGTGTTCTCTAATTCAAGATCCAAGTCAAGTAATGTTTTCTTAGATGACCTGGTCATGCACTAGAGATCAGCACAAAAACAACACACAAAATGGCCTATGCATACCAAGAACACAGAAACACAAACAAAAAAAACACACAAGCAAAAACAAAAAACACACAAACACAAAAACAGGTCAAACAATAAGCTCTTAGATGATTTTTTTATGCAATTTTTCACAAAATTTCAACATAAAAACACTGAGGGACCTAAAAACACTAAAAACCACACCAAATTAGCCACTGAGAAACACAAAATGGCCCAAAAAGTGGTCTAAACGTTGGAATTTGGCCAAAAAAAGCTCTTCTCACGACGAAGCGTGACTATTGATCCCCACACCCCCATTTCTTTGGACACCAAAAATCAGCTCAATCGGAGCAAGTGAAAATTTGTGAACAGTAACCGTCAAAATCGTTTTCTTATCAAATCAGCTCCTATTTTGCCTCAAAGACCACTCTAAATGCAAGAAAACATCAAGGAAAGCATATGGACATGAAAGAACATCAAGTAAGGATGAGAAAGGAAGAGGATAGCACCAGTATCTCGAGCTCAATCCTTAAATAATGCTATCTGTTATGGGGATGGTCAAAACAGCTGCTGAATGGAAGGCTGCTGCTGGTTGCTTTCTTTTGGTTGCAGCTGTTGATTCCTATCTGCCAAACGAAAAGGGAGATTAGTGTGGAAGGTAAAGACAACGTTGAATGGAGTGTTAAAAGAGAGAATAAAAGAAAAAATGTGAGAAAGAAAAATGGAATATCCTCTTGGTCAGGTGATCTGCTGTCAGAGGCAGAAAAGTGGGATTCAGAGCATTCTAAAAATAGTTATGCTCCTGATCTGCTGCAGGGTTGTCTCCCCTTGCTGTGTAAGCTTGCTTTTCAGTGCCTATCAGAGCACATGAAGATCAGAGAAGGACTGCAGGTGTGCTACTGAAGATCAGAGAAGGACTGCAGGTGTTTTGCTTTTTCAGGTGCTGCAGGGTTGCTTTTTTCAGTTGTTCAGGTTGTGCAGCCCTCTCCAACAGCCACTTCTTGGTTCAAAAATGATTCCAAAAACGAGAAAACATAAAAGGAAAATACACACAAACAAAAAGAAGATCGAAAAGGCAAATGAGGCTTCTCTGTTGCTGCTTGCTATCAGTTTATCTCAAGAACATAATAGCTTTTCACCAAGAACACAAAACAAACAAAAACACTCAAACAAGAAAACAAAACAAACATAAAATAGGGTCGGTCCTCTATGTTTTTAGAAGAAAAAACTTGGCTCCCCGGCAACGGCGCCAAAATTCTGGCCGGCTATCGAACCACTCCAGAATTAGAGATCTATGTTTGCATCTCTTCTCTAGTTTGCAGCAAAGTGCACCCTAGGTCATCTCTCACAAGGAGCCTCACTTTCTTTTACCAACAAAGGAGAACCAACATAACCAATAACAGTTTGTTTGGGGGGGGGGGGGGGGTTTTGACAGAAAACTAATTGGCAAAACAGAAAGATGAAGATGGATGAAAAATCAATAAGAGGAGTGCAACCGGCTGTGTATTTGTCTCCTATGTGAAATCTTCCTTGTCCACTCTATACATCTTGGTTTGCTAGATGCTTTGATCTCCGGAAAACAAACTCAAAGCATCCCCAACAACCGTCCAAGGATTAGAATGATTGGAAATAACAAAATGAATGCAGAAATCTCTTGCAAACAAAATGCAACCATTCACTCTCTATTCAACCTATCCGGACCTATGCAAGAACAACCGTTCAAGCACACAATATTCATTTCCGAGATGTTATACCAACCGGCTATAACATTCTGTTCTCTTAAGCATTTAACAGAAAGTGAAACCATGCAAGTTCACACAAACCTGCCATGAACTCCATGCATTCACAAATCTGCTCAAACTAAACCAAATAGAAATGAATAAGAAACAAACAACAAACCAGATTCTTGTAGCTCATCCGGGACTCAAATTCCACATGGATTCAAGACACACAACCGGTTACAAAGTGTTCTACCTTATCATTACAGAAAGGAAAACAAAATGGAACAAAAGATGTAAAAAACAGGAAAGTGCTACAACAACAAAAATGGGCAGAATCCTCTCTATTTTCTCCTCTCTATCTATATGATGATCTTCTGAAAATTAATGCTAAGAGGCCTTAAATACATGGCCAAGAAAGGAAAGGCTAGGGAGGCTAGGGTTGGGCCTAGCCCAACAGAAAACAAGTGAGACCAAGTCTGCTCCTTTGATTGTAGGCCCAAGCTCCTTGAAAGTAGGCCCAAGCTCCTTGAAAGTAGGCCCAAGCTCCTTTAGTTGAGCCAAAGCTCTAGCCCATCCAATATTCCCTAAAGCCTGGATTCATAGAGTAGAGGTAAGATAGAAAATAGTGTAAGGACAATTTGAAGCATAATAAAATAGAAACAATGAAATATCAGCAAAAATTGCTTCAAATGGCCTAATAAGAATGAGGTGAAATGCCAAAATATGGTATAAATATGCATGCTATCAAGTTACTAGAGTTGGAAACGCTATCATACCCAAATCTGGATGATTAATTTAGTTGTTTTGTGTATTAATTGCAATTGGATTTATGGTAGTTGCTTAAACTAGAATCCCGCATATCATGTATGGGGATTGCTTAAACTAGAACTATCATCATCTCTAATTGCATTTAATAACAAACTCTCATATCTGAAATTAAATTAATGTTGCTAATATTTTCTGCTAAAATTTGGGAATCGACGGGTTGGCGCTGAAATTGTCTTAACTCAAGTACTATCCAATTTCATATTATCACATTCAGTATTTATTTCAACTTCTACCTTGCTTTATTTCCTAGTATTTGTTATCTAAAAAATCCATAAAAAAATTTTGTTGCCAATTCATCTAAATACGTGTGCGTGTGTGTGATATTCTTTTTTTCTTTTGCCATAAATAAATCTCTTAGTGGACGATCTGGAATCATCCAAAAAATATAAATTTAAATTTGGACTACAACTGTACTCGTACACTGACGAGTATAAACCTCTCACCAAAATAAAAAAATATATATATAAAATTTTTATTGTGTTTTATTTTGTGTTTTAATTGCAGAGTGAGAGTGCAGCCAAATTTTGGCGCCATTGCCGGGGAGATTGAGGCAAAAACAAAAGGAAAAAAATTATAAATTCAAAAAACTTAAAAAATTAAATAAAAAATAAAAATATATATTTGGATAACTATTAGTTACTAAACAGTGCAAGAAACTACGGTCAGGTATGATTATTGAAACATTAATTGATTCATTAGCATCATTATCTGTTGTTGAATTGTCATTTTTATATTCTTTATGTCTCAGTATTTTATTAGTTATGTGTCTTCAAATGCATTTGGCCATTTTGATCCCAGTGAAATGAGGTTTTCTTTTAACCAGAGTCAGAGGGAGAATTCTTATCTATCGAGTTATGACCCAGATCTTTACATTGATTACCCCAGTTTCTATGACAATTGGAATTATCCTTGGAACGATGACTCTTTGTTCCAATCTCATGAACCTTTCTCTTTAGTATCCCACTAATTCGAGTTAGAACAAGGGGTTAGATCTGATACTTATCAACCTTAGGATCAAAATTTTTTAGAGGATACCCTTCAGGAGTTTATGCAAGGTCAATGAGTTTTAATGCACAAGTGGCCGAATTTCAAGAACAAACCACTAAGGCCATAGGTGACATTTTAGAACAATTGATTGAGCTTACACAGACCTTGAGCGTGAGTGAGCCTGGTGAGTTTCCGAACCAACCCAATCAAAATTCCGAAAGGGGGAAATCGTCATTCAATGCACCCATAGGTCAAGAGTTGGTCCAATTTACATCCATCCCTAGGAATGATGAGCCAATTGAGAGATTTGATGAACCTAGGATGGTACAAGCAATCATAGAAGAAAAATTGGAACAAAATGATGTGAGAAATGAAGAAGTCTAGGAGGAAGAAAAGGATAAAATCCGAGAGTCAAAATGTGAAGATGTTATAGGTCTATCCACATTTAAGCCTAAATTTCTATCTTTTAGGCTAGTCTATATTATTGGGGATCAAATTAAACTAGACATGTGTGAGGTGTTTGTGCGAATTAATGTGCCATACTCTGATGTAATAAAACCAACACCTCCGGATGATATATTTTCAAAATATGTATATGCATTCATGAGAAAGATCAATTTACATAATTTTGAAAATAATTTTAAAAGTGGTGTAATGAATGGGAGTTATTATATGATTAGGTGGGCAACCACTCATTTGATCCTTAACTAGAAGAAATGAAAAAAAAAAACTCTAAAAAAAAATAAAATAAAAATATATAATAAAATAAAATTTTGTTTTTTTAAATAAATAAATATATATATATATATATATATATATACAAAAAGAAAAAAAAAAGATCGACAAAAGAGGGAGACAGATTTAACGTTGGTAGTAGCCATTTTTCTTGGGCGGTGTAATCACACTACCCTATAAAAAAAGAGGCACACTGCCAAATGTTGAAAAAGGAGGCGTCAAGCGTTGAAAAAAAAAGGCACACTGCCAAATGTTGAAAAATGAGACATTAGACGACGCCAAGCATTGAAAAAAAAAAAGGCACACTGCCAAATGTTAAAAAATGAGACGCTAGACGACGCCAAGCCTGACGGTGCAATTATGGCATACCTCGAGTCAAGCGTAGAATAGTGATGCCCATTGCTCTATAAGAGACTCCATATCTGTATGAGGCAAGCCATCCTTCTTGGACTCAGTCTTCTCTCCATTGTGTTATTCTACGATCAGGTACTCTCATCCCTTTTGTAAAGTTTATAGTTCTTTACTTTCTTCTTATTATAGTTGTCTTTTACAAAAAAAAAAAGGATCTTTATCTTTCAAAAATTCGCAAGTATTATTCATCTTTCCCGCAGAATGATTTGAAAAAAGTTTATGCTGCTAGGTGTAAAAGTCTTAGGCTGTTGATGCATAATAACATCCTTGAAGATATTCGTTGGCTGATCAAAGCAAAAGTTCGACTAACTGGCGAAACTTCACCTAGTTTTAAGGACTTTCCAGGCTTGGGAAAGAGTAGTTTTGCGAAGAAACTTAGAGTGAAAAGAATGAATGGTTGTCACAAGTGTGCTCGTTGGACCTGTAACACACGATGCAAATCTGTGGGGTTCACGTCCGTAAATCGAGAAGATAAAATTAGTTTCATAAAGGATGGATTGAGTATGGAGTCTTTGGATGATATCCGATTAACTCTTGAGACGCATCCATGTGGAATAGTGCAAAGAGAACTTCTTGCTTTATGGACCCAGTTCATAAGTGACCACCAACGCTATAGTCTTGGGAATCTGACTGAAAATGACCCCCGTTTGCCAATTTATAAGAAAATTGGATGGGAAGCCTATTGTAACGCCCCGCTTTCCCGGGCGCGTTATAACTTGGGACAATTCCGGGACAATAAATTTTTTCTTTCAAACACTAAAGCTAAACCACATCATACCTCGAATTCGTCCCAGAACTTCCAATCCCTTTTGCTCGAAAGAGAATCACTATACACATCAAATGCGGAAGCGAAGATCGAAACCTGATATCTTAACATTGATCATAAATCAAACCTTACATCTTCATTAACCACAAGGATATACATCAACATTCCTCAAAACATTCAAAATTCAAAGTAGTAGAACTTAAATACATGGGCTACATAACATACATTTTACTCTTCATGCACTCTGCTAAGTGCCATTTCATGCCTCATTTATCCTTGTATCTGCTACAATCTCTACCTGGAACGTTTGAATATTTCAGGGGCGAAACCCAAGTTAGGTGATGAATCATCTAAGTAAGGGTACATAATATTATGTCATGTGTGTATGCAATGTCTTTCATCGTAGGTGTCAACTGCACCCCTCATGCTACCTACCATTTTTGCGGCCACCTCTTTCGAGGCCGAGGTGTATGGGTGCACCCTTGGTAAAGCAGCGGTGCCAGTTCGTACTCCCTACGGCCTCAAATGCTTGTGATCAATGATATCAACATGTATTTATGCATTTCATAATCATGTCATGGATGCAGTCTACGTGTTGGGTACATATCACAGTATGTCAATATGATGAAAGCATTCTCGACGATCGAGTTTCTTAAACATAAATCACTCACAACCAAATATTTTCTGTAAAACTAACTTTAATTGGGAAGTACCACTTACATTCTCAAGCTTATAGGGCTACCTCGAAATTTGTGCATCATCTCGATTTGCGTGCCAACCTCAAAATTTGCACAAATGTCTTCAACTTTAATCCTCAGGCATCCTAATCACCATATTTATTTAAATAAGCATTAAAACCTATTTTCCTATAATTTCTTGCATTTTCTTTAATTTTCTTTCTATTTCTTCATATTTTTCCTCAATAAATCCAAAGTAAATATTTTCTCAAATATTTCACTAGGACAATTCATGAAATAATATTCTTGAATTTTTAAAATTTTCTTTGAATTTTACTCACCCTAACTTAGCATCTCTGGCTTTCTCAGTATGCGTGCCCTAATCTCGAAATGCATGCTCGGGCCGCTTTTCTCGCCAAAAGCTCCGGAATATTAATAAACCACTATTTCTTATTTTTCTACTTTTCTTTTCTTTTCTTTTCTTTTTATTTTTCTTTCTTCTCCCTCTCTTCTTCTTCATCCTCTTGTTTCCTCCTACGCGCGAACCGCCATGCCCATCGCGCGCCTTCTGGCCTGCCGCCGCCCTCGCCACTTGACTCCGGCCTCCTCGACCGTCGCATCGTAGCTGGAGCTACCCGCGGCCGCCGTTGGCAGTGGCTAGTGCAACCTTGCTGCAGTTGGAGCTCACGGCCATGGCTGCCGCCGTGAGCTTGCGGCCTCTTCGGCCGCCTTTGGCTTCACCGGTCGGTCTCCTCCGCTTCGCTAGCCACCGCTCACCTTGCTGGGCCGCCGCACCAGCTCGCCCACCGCCCTACTCCGCTCAGCCGCTTGCTGCTTGGCTGCCATGGCCGCAGTTTGCGGCCATGGTGGCTGTGCCCGATGCGGCCAGCTTTCTCTCTCTCTCTCTCTCTCTCTTTCTCTCTCTCTCGGATCGCCTAGCCTGAACTCGAACTCTCCTTCTCTCTTGCATTACTCGGCCATTGCTCTAGAACTCTCTCTCTGCTTCTTCCTATTTGCTTCCATTTATCTCTATTTATAGGCCCATGCCCAGCCTCACGCCATGCCTCAAGCCATCCCTCAATGTGTGAAGATCACTCAAGTGCAGCCACACATCACCTATTGCGTGCAAATCCATCCAAATGTTGCAGGAGTTCGGCGGAATTGCAAGGGTATGGCTTCATGCCTCTGCCTCGTACATATATATATAATTATATAATTATGCATTATATATTATACATTTAAATCTCATTTCTTATTTTTATTTTATTTAGATAATTCCGTAATTATAATTATACCCCCAAATGCTGTATTAAATTACATTACAATACCGAAAACGCACAATTAATAACTTCAAAGTTACTCGATTTGGTCGATTTTGCCCCAGTGTCCTCACCGGGCCTTTGATTGATCCCGAAACTACTGAACGGTTGATCCTTACGCAAAATCGGAGCCCCCTAGGGTTCTGTTAATTTTTTGGGAGCCTCCTACAACAATTCGATTTTTCAGCTTAAATAGCAGCTGTATTTTAGCTGTACCGAAAACTGTTCCTGATTCGATTTCTTTTGATATCATAAATCCTAACTCGGAATGCATATCGAGACCATATCATTTTCCTTAGACAATTTCACTCTGAGGCATTCCCTGCAGTTGATTCGGTACTTGAAATTGCTATAAAATCAATTTTCTGGTATTCTAAACTTATTAAAATTACGTGGCAACCTTATACAAACATGGGGTATTACATTCTCCCCTCCTTACAAAAATTTTATCCTCGAAATTTGCCACATGCCCTAAATCTCAAAATTAGAACTCTTGGACTGACCACACTTATCAATCCCTAGACAATCCATTCGTCAACCACACATTCCTTTCAGATTTCTCTTTCAAAGCCACTAACGACATAACTCGGTCCTTAGGCCACGAGTTTTAATCTGAACTCCTATCCAAGTCGGTACATATATCATCGTAATGAGCCTGCAACTCTCATATCCACATCATCAATTTTTAATTCGTTTTTTGCCAAGTCATCCAATCGATATACTTAATCACGACATTTCTCTAATTCTGACTTCCTACGACGTCATTATCTTGAACTAATCAATCATGCTTTGATAATCTTTCAACCTTAACACAAAGTCCAGATCTTGATATATCCTGACTTTTATCAAATTGATCCTCAAAGAAATATTTTTATGTCATCGAAACATCACAAACACACGTTATCACATATCCTCGAAATTAACTATGCCTTACCTTAGGTCATCTCAACTTAGTCATTGCTTAATCTTTACTTATGCTAATCTATTCGAGATTTGTGTTGTTTCCTCATTCTTGTAGGTATTCATCACTCGATATAATCTCAAGTTTCTGCCAATTGAGCACAATCATCTTTTATGTAACTATTTCCTCAAGAAATCTTTATTAATAGATCATATTTGTCTCCAAAACTTCTTTCCGTAACTTAACCCTTACTATCAACCAAAATCTAACGTTGTCTTCCAAGTTTAGCAATACTAATATCCTTGCATTGCTTGCTCATTTGATACTTAGTTGCCAAACTAATACCTATTCGTCCATATGCCTATAACTTAAATAACTCATCGCACTTTTCGAAATGATCCTCAAATTTGCTTGAATTAATCCTTGAGTAATAACGTTTAATGTCAACTAACTTTAATCATGCTCGATCCTTAAGGCACCATCTCATGCCAATCATACTTTATCATCTAATTACTTTCCTCGCATCTAACCATCGGCTCTTTTGACTTCCAGTCAATCGTAGTACAAGTTCATTTACCAACTCGCAATCTCCGGATTTGCTCATCGACTCTATTGTTTACTTGTCTTGGTAATAGTGCTATTAACTTTATTCGTA
The DNA here is from genome assembly GCF_014633365.1 of Diospyros lotus. Lineage (NCBI taxonomy): Eukaryota > Viridiplantae > Streptophyta > Magnoliopsida > Ericales > Ebenaceae > Diospyros > Diospyros lotus. The sequence goes on from NC_068350.1 coordinate 20,852,409, forward strand.
CTATTCTAGCTCCTTAGTTCACACTATCTGTGGCATCGTTATCATCTAATCAAAATCTCAAGACCATTTAGCCTCAAGCATCACAATGAAAAGCGTCACACATAACTTTAATATTACAAGGGTCTACTTTACTCCTCGATCACGCATCAATCCTAGAAAATATCATAGCTCTTGCAATTGTTTAATAATTCATCAGGTTCGAGGCAAAAGATATCGACTCTTTAATTATCACTTCTTCCAAAGCTCGATAATTTAGGTCCTCAATCAAGCTACTTATAGCTAAGCATTTAATAACCTCAAGTTATTTTTGGCAATTTCATCATCCGAATAAATCTTTCGAGAATATATCCTGTTATTTTCCATTTTTTCTTACGGCCTTCCACTGACCGCCAGTGTGTATACCATATCTTAGCAGGCTTCTTATTTTCATAACTTACTGACATCACTCAGCGATACATCTCTTAGTTTGTCCACCAAGGCTACCTAGATTAACCATCTAGCCATATGAAAATTTCATTCTTCAAAATCGAAAATCTCGGGTTTCAAGTTGATCTAGGTCTGCAGCTTTTCCTATTGCGACCCATTATCCTAGCACATCTGTCATCACTTGATTCTCTCTATCACATCTAAGATTCGCACAATCTTTTAGATAACAATCCATAATTATACTGCTAGCTAGAGCAGGCAGGTACCTTCATCACCTACGACACTCCAATCCTTGTTGGATTTTTTTTTTTTCTGACAACTCTAAAGTTTCCTCATGAATCCTTAGATCCTCAATCATTTTTCACGAAATTCCTTAAGAATCATAAACCGATTTATCTCCAAAAAATCTTAAATCAGATCATGATGTCTGGTTCTAATCATCTTCTACGAACTCTGCAATGATTGCTCTCAGTCCACCATTCATCATGGTGCTTCTGAGTTCGTCAGGTTGACCACCGACAACTTTACCTGATTTCGTAGGTCTATTTGACACACCGAACCGTAGTCATAACCTCTGTTGACTAGATCTCCTCATCATTCTTTTTACGGTCGATACAACCTATCAAGCAATTCTTTCCTTTTAGGTACTCGATCTCTTCCTCGAACTGAGATTGCCATCTCACAACTCATCATTAAAGTTTTAGACCAGGCATACTCCACTACTTGAAATCCCATTTATCGAGAATCCACTAACTCCCGTATTTTTCTCTTTAGATCTAGCTGATTATCAACACACGACCATTCATGATCCTATTGCCATACTAGACACCGAGGTATTCTATTCCTCGAGCTTCACATTGTTCGTCGTGTCACCTACTCCCAAGATGACCACGAACCCTGATACAATTCTTTAAATAGGACACTCAGTCCCTACTCGATCCATTTCATTTCGGGTTGATTCTCCGGCCTCGATCAATCACAGCTAGTGGTACACCTCGCTCCTAGACCAATGGGACTTAGACCCATACAAGGTACAGATCCTACTGGGCTGTCCAAGATTTTCATCATCTGATCGTCTCCCAAGCAGTCTGCTATGATGCTTCGATCGACCGGGCTTCCCGTACCTTATCGCAAGCCATCCATCAACTATCAACACGTGGGTCCCTAGCTCTAGATCTATCACTGCAAACACCGAACTAGCAGTGCCGTCATGCTGTTAACGTTCCTTATCCCGTCTCTGCTTGTCATATCGGTTACCCCACTGCCAGCTCATCGATTGACAGAACTCATACGCCATCATTTGACCATCTTCAGCCTCTCGCTTGACTTAATCCGTTGGATCTTTGATCTACACATCCTATTTTCAAGATATTAAATGATCCTCGAAATACTTATCATTTGATCCTAACTTTTTAACTAGGTCATGCCACATTAGATTAATCATTCATGATTCGATCATCCTTAATAACCATAATTACCCTATCATTTCTCACCATGATTTCAACTAATGACCTCAAATCAACAGTCTCTAAATCTCTCGGATCCATAATCACGGTTTACCGAGTCAACCTTACACTTGAATCATATTATCGGATCCTAACTTCAATAGCTAGATCATTGTACTAGCTTCCATCAGGCTTTTACTATTCATCGAGAACAGTAATCGTAGACTGGAATAGTGTCTGTTCGTGAATAGTACACCAGTTAAGTTCCCAGGAAAGAGAGGTGGGTCACAAATGGACACACTTAAATACTAAGTCTTTCCTTAGCTAGAAATTGCCTAGACATGCACTTCCACTACTCAACACTGGAATCCAGTAACCTCTAAGCCTTCAACCGACAATCCCTGAATCTCCTAAATAGGGATTTCGTCTTACGGACCCTTGTCTCTTTTCCCTAAGCCTCCACTTGGGGTTCCTACTAACTAGTTCCATCAATACCGGATACCCTTAAGTCTCCAAATTGTTATTCTATAATCTCCAAATAGGGTTTAACTCTGATATCAACTATATCCGAGTCACTTAAGGCTTCCGATAATCTTAAGCTCTGATAGCAACTGTAATGCTCTGCTTTCCCGGGTGCGTTATAACTTGGGACAATTTCGGGACAATAAATTTTTTCTTTCAAACACTAAAGCTAAACCACATCATACCTCGAATTCGTCCCAGAACTTCCAATCCCTTTTGCTCGAAAGAGAATCACTATACACATCAAATGCGGAAGCGAAGATCGAAACCTGATATCTTAACATTGATTATAAATCAATCCTTACATCTTCATTAACCACAAGGATATACATCAACATTCCTCAAAACATTCAAAATTCAAAGTAGCAGAACTTAAATACATGGGCTACATAACATACATTTTACTCTTCATGCACTCTACTAAGTGCCATTTCATGCCTCATTTATCCTTGTATCTGCTACAATCTCTACCTGGAATGTTTGAATATTTCAGGGGCAAAACCCAAGTTAGATGATGAATCATCTAAATAAGGGTACATAATGCTATGTCATATGTGTATGTAATGTCTTTCATCGTAGGTGTCAACTGCACCCCTCATGCTACCTACCATTTTTGCAGCCACCTCTTTCGCGGCTAAGGTGTATGGGTGCACCCTTGGTAAAGCAGCGGTGCCAGTTCGTACTCCCTACGGCCTCAAATGCATGTGATCAATGATATCAACGTGTATTTATGCATTTCATAATCAGGTCATGGATGTAGTCTACGTGTTGGGTACATATCACAGTATGTCAATATAATGAAAGCATTCCAAAGGATCGGGTTTCTTAAACATAAATCACTTACAACCAAACATTTTTCGTAAAACTAACTTTAATTGGGAAGTACCACTTACCTTCTCAAGCTTATAGGGCTACCTCGAAATTTGTGCATCACCTCAATTTGCGTGCCAACCTCAAAATTTACGCAAATCTCTTTAACTTTAATCCTCAGGCATCCTAATCACCATATTTATTTAAATAAGCATTAAAACCTATTTTTTCATAATTTCTTACATTTTCTTTAATTTTCTTTCTATTTCTTCCTATTTTTCCTCAATAAATCCAAAGTAAATATTTCTAAAATATTTTCTCAAATATTTCACTACGAAAATTCATGAAATAATATTCTTGAATTTTTGAAATTTTTTAGAGAATTTACTCACCCTAACTTAGCATCTCTGGCTTCCTTGGTATGCGTGCCCTGATCTCAAAATGCGTGCCCGGGCCGCTTTTCTCGCAAAAAGCTCCAGAATATTAATAAACCACTATTTCCTATTTTTTCGACATTTTTTGATATTTTTTCCTATTTTTCTTCTTTTCTTTTTCTTTTTCTTTTTCTTTCTTCTCCCTCTCTTCTTCTTCCTCCTCCCGCTTCCTCCCGCACACAAACCGCCATGCCCACCGCCGCCGCCGCGTGCCTTCCGGCTTGCCGCCACCCTCGCCACCTGACTCCGGCCTCCCCGACCGTCGCATCGTCGCTAGAGCTGTCCGCGGCCGCCGTTGGCTGCGGCTGGTGCAGCCTTGCTACAGTTGGAGCTCGTGGCCATGGCTGCCGCCGCGAGCTTGCGGCCTCTCTGGCAGCCTTCGGCCTCACCAGTTGGTCTCCTCCGCTTCGCCAGCCACCGCGCACCTTGTTGGGCCGCCGCACCAGCTTGCCCACCGCCCTGCTCCGCTCGGTCGCTTGCTGCTCGACTACCATGGCCGTTGTTTGCGGCCATGGTGGCTGTGCCCGATGCGGCCAGCTTCCTCTCTCTCGATCTCTCTCACTCTCTTGGATCGCCCAACCCGAACTCGATCTCTTCCTCTCTCTCGCATCACTCGGCCATTGCTCTGCAACTCTCTCTCTGCTTCTTCCCATTTGCTTCCATTTATCTCTATTTATAGGCCCATGCCCAGCCTCACGCCATGCCTCAAGCCATCCCTCAATGCATGAAGATCACTCAAGTGCAGCCACACGTCATCTATTGCATGCAAATCCATCCAAATGTTGCAGGAGATCGACGGAATTGCAGGGCTATGGCTTCACGCCTCTGCCTCGTACATATATATATATAATTATATAATTATGCATTATATATTATACATTTAAATCTCATTTCTTATTTTTATTTTATTTAGATAATTTTGTAATTATAATTATACCCCCAAATGCTTAATTAAATTACATTACAATACCGAAAACGCACAATTAATAACTTCAAAGTTACTCGATTTGGTTGATTTTTCCCCAGTGTCCTCACTGGGCCTTTGATTGATCCTGAAACTACTGAAGGATTGATCCTTACATAAAATCGGAGCCCCCTTAGGGTTCCGTTAATTTTTCGGGAGCCTCTTACAACGATTCAGTTTTTCAGCCTAAATAATAGTTGTATTTTAGCTGTACCAAAAACTATTCCCGATCCAATTTCTTTTGATACCATAAATCCTAACTCAGAACGCATATCGAGACCATATCATTTTTCTTAGACAATTTCACTCCGAGGCATTCCCTGCAGTTGATTCGGTACTTGAAATTGCTATAAAATCAATTTTTTGGTATTCTAAACTTATTAAAATTACGTGAAAACCTTATGCAAACATGGGATATTACACCTATCCCCACTTCATAGAAAGTGTTTAAGCCGTTTTTGGACGTAAAACTAGAGGAAGATGCGAGCCACAATCACAACTATTTGTATATACGCATGATTTTTGTTTGTATTTATTTCTTGTAGAATTTTTGTATAGCTACTTTTGATTGCCAAATCTCTTTACAGGGCATACAAAAGGAACAAACATGGAAGGCTAGTTAGTTCGTCGAATCAATACCATATGTGTACTTTGTGGCTCTCAACTTTGAACGATATTTGTTACGCACTTGCAGTAAGTGAACTAGGCCAAAAATTAGGAGAGAAAAAAATTAATTTGGTATATGGAGGGGGAAGTCGTGGATTGAATGGTTATGTTTCACAAACTACACATCTTGGAAAATCATCTGTGGTATGTGTAATGCCAATCCCTTTGGTTGAACCACATATTTCCGGGATTACACGCGGTCAACTTATAGAAACGACTTTTATGTCTGAGCGCATGGCTTGTAAGATTTATTAGTCAGACGCCTTCATTGCTTTACCAAGAGGTTTTGGAACACTTGAAGAAATCTTTTGTATAATCTCCTGGGCCAACCCATTGGACTTTTAAATGTTAACAATTTTTTCGATGGGTTGCTCTCTTTTCTTGATCAGGTTGTGGACTAAAAGTTCATTTCTCTTTCAGCAAGAAAGATTCTCATTTCAGCATCCACCATTGAAGAGCTGCTAAAGAAATTACACGCTTATGTTCCACGGCATGATCCTCGTGAGTCTCGGATAGACTGGTCTAAGGCAATCAGTAACAAGCGCCAAAGGGGTCCGATTAATTTAAATTTATCACTATAAGTAGTGCTCTTTGTTAAGATGGCTGAGTAAGGAGTACTTTTTGTACTCTTGAGACGCATCTAGTTATTGTACAACTTATAGGATTTTTCTTGGTTGTGTTCCTATAAAAAAAAATTAATTAACTAAAAAAAAAAAAACTGTGGAATGTTGTTAGGCAAGTTTATGATAAGATGGTTGAGTAAGGAGTATTTTTTGTACTTTTGAGACGCATTTTTTTTATCTTATGACTTGGATGAAATTTTTATTTTGGTGTGAAAATATAAATATATATATATGGTATGCTTATTTGTTTGTTTGAGTTTTAACAGTTCACAGTAAATCTATGGACTTGTGGAGTTACAGGTATTTCTAACAACCCTATTTTATTACTGCAATTCAGGTTGGGGGGTGTAAGGTCTAGTTTCGAATTATCTGGTTCATGTTTAACTGTGAGTTTGCTATTGTTTGCTTTGTAGTCTTGTGTGAATTAGTTATCTTTATCTACTCTTATTATAAAAAAAAAATTGTGTGTTTTAAATAACGCTATTCCTAAAGCTTTGGAGTTATGCACTGATAGTCAGTTAAGTTTGCAATACGAAACATGAATGCATTGATTTCTTATTTGAAAAGGTATTTGCATTAGAACAAGTAATTTGCATTCATCGGGTATTCAAAATTTAAAATTTGGTTATCAATTATAAAGTCAAAGGTGATAGTAATTAGCTGATTAGTACACTATATGATCCCTTAACAGAAGTGAAGACTATTACCCAAGTGAGTGTTTGAGCTTAATAACTGTTAATTCTGAGTGAAATAACACTTACTCTAAATATGCTTTATTGTTTATCTAATCTTTTTAATGGTTTCAAAACATCAATTCACTTTGAATGTCTAGTATGATAGCGGATGAATTTGACTGGTTTCAAATTCCGAATTAGATGACTAAGTAACATCGTTTTGTAGAAGCATGATAGGGGGACCAATTTCTTTTATTTTGGGCCTATTAACCTTTTTCTTTCTTTACATTAACCTCCCTTGCTAGCCCATTTGAGCCAATTTTAGTACAATTTCTTTCGTTACCCTTGTTTAACCTATAACCATACAAATTTTGTCCAACCTGGTGTGTTTTCTTTTTTTTTTTTTTTTTTTTCTGGGAATTAGTCTATCAAGCGATTTTAATTTAAAAAAAAAGAAAAAAGTGAAAAAAAAGGAAAAATTCTCTTAGCTATTCAGCACAATTGTTTCAAAATAAATGCTGAAAAAAAAAAAATTTGACACACCCCTTGCACTCTACCTTTTCTTTGACAACCCGTATTAACCTCATAGCCCCATTACAATCCGGTCTGGTCCCTCTTGATGTTATAAATCATGTAATCTCAAAATTCGAGTTTGGAGTAGGGAATTATGTTTAAATTCAGAAGCTATTCATTTAGGGCATTATTCCAGTCATGAAGCTATGCTAATTTTCCTATTCTTTCCTAAAAATACATTCCTTGTATTTGGGATGATACCGAGTTTTGAACTTGTTCTTCATTTACTCTTATAACGGTGCACCCCCTTGTGTGTACACCTGAGGAATCCTTTTTATTGGAGGGAAAATCCATAGTAAGGTTTGAAGTCAAAACTTCAAGAGAGAAAGTCTGTGTGTTAGTTATCCTAATTGTTATTCTTGAGATTGTATGACCTTTAACCAAAAATCTGATTTAGAATGCTAAATTATTTATTCGATTTTATACATTTCAGTTTCGAATTTGAAATTTTTACATTCATACAGTTATTGCGAATAAAGCTTGGCACGTGTATAGTCTGATTGCTAAGGGACTAGCAATGTTTAAGTTGAGGGGGTATGATTAGTGGTTAATTTTGTAAAATTTTGTTATAATTATAAGCCTCATTTTGATTTTAAATTGGTTTAATTGAATAGTTATGTGTAATATATATTATAACATAATACATATACTCAATGGAGTGCATGCATGGAGCATTTATATAATATATAAGTATATAATATACCATATAATATATCATATAAATATATACATAATATAAAATTTAATAACACTTAATTGTTTGCTTGTAGGCATAAAGAAAGTGGGCTTGTAGACTGAAATTGGATTGAAGAATGAAGAATTAAAATCCATGAAGAATTAAGGCCCAACTTGAGCAACCCATGGAAGATATTATTTGGAGAAGACCCAAGCATTATTTTTAATCCTAATGAAGATAAAAAACCTAATTGTAGAAATTTATTTTTAAATATTTTTTTTGTGAGTGCTTTATTAGGTGTATTTTTTAGCTAAAATCTATTTAACTTTAAGAGTGCTTTATTAGGTGTGTATTTTAGGTAAAATCCATTTAATATTAAGTGTGTATTATAGCTAAAATCCATTTAACTTTAAATGTGTGAGTGCCCATTAGATATAATTATGTTCAGTTGAATAATTAAAATTGTGTAGTTTGTATTGCATCTTGTGGGCTATAAATAGCTCACTTGATTGCATTTATAAAAGTGATTATTATTCTTGAATCAAAACTTAGTTATTTTCTTAGAATTCTCTCTTTGAGAATTGTTTTGTTCTTTCTTATTTTCTCTATTATTTCTCTTGTGATCTTATTTCATTTTTTTATTCTTTTAAATTCTTATGTCATTTATTGTTACTTTATTATTCATCGCCTAAATGGCCGGTTAATTTATGCCTTTAAATTTCTGCAATTTTAATTCTTGTCTTTTAATTATCCACTGCTTAAATGGCCGGTTAGTTTCTGTTATTTTAATTCCTGTCATTTAAATTATGTTATTTAAATTACACCATTTAAATTCCTGTCAATTAACTTTCAAATAAAGATGAGTAACTAAATCTAATCTTGGGTTAAGGCAAGGACAATGTCCAACGCCAATGATTCCCAAAGAAAGATGCGCTTAAAATGAGTGACATTAATTTAAATTTCAGTATGAGTGTGTATTAATTATTGAGAAATCACTAGATTTGGATTGGAGCATAAGCCTAACTTAGAGCTTTCATGCCATGTATAGGAGTTACTAGAACTGGAAACGCTATCATACCCAAACCCGGATGATTAATTTAGTTATTTTATGTATTAATTGCAATTGAATTTATGGTAGTTGCTTAAATTAGAATCCCGCATATCATGTATGGAGATTGCTTAAACTAGAACTATCATCATCTCTAATTGCATTTAATAATAAACCCTCATATCTGAAATTAAATTAATGCTGTTAATCTTTTCTGCTAAAATTTGGGAATCAACGGGTTGGCGCTAAAATTGTCTTAACTCAAGTACTATCCAATTTCATATTCTCACATTCAGTATTTATTTCAACTTCTACCTTGCTTTATTTCCTAGTATTTGTTATCTAAAAAATTCAAAAAAAAATCTTGTTGCCAATTCATCTAAATGCGTGTGCATGTGCGTGACATTATTTTTTTCTTTTGTCATAAATAAATCTCTTAGTGGACGATCTGAAATCATCCATAAAATATAAATTTAAATTTGGACTACAACTACACTCGTACACTGACAAGTATAAACCTCTCACCAAAATAAAAAAAATATATAAAATTTTTATTGTGTTTTGTTTTGTGTTTTAATTACAGGGTGAGAGTGCAGCCTCGTCACCAAAATAGAGCACCTCTTGATGCGTTCCGTGCCATTAGGGTCCCTATCCTCTCCACCCAATATCCTTTTTATAGGCCCAATTCATATCCATTCAGACAATTCAATAGTCTTTGGATGCAAAGACCAGGGTTAATCCCTCTAAATGACTCTTCCACAGGCCCTATGCATCCACACACCAATTGGTGGGAAGGAATGGATTTTTAGGATATTTCCTTTGTTTTGTAGGACCCTTGGTACTCACCCCTTTCACTACACTAGGGCACCTAGGATTGTGTACCACTCCTTGCGCTCAGACCTTTCAACAAAGGAACTTTATGGGTCAATGTCCTCCCTCCCGCATGGCCTCGCAGTATAGTGGCGACATTCCGACTAAGGACAAGATCGACTAGTCAAAGGCTGTCGGTGGACTCGGGCACGCATCTCACACCTAGTTTCAAGTGACGACAATGGTACTCCCAGTTAATGTCAGATGCATGATGATCTATATCATATTTCTCCAAATATCCATTTTAGAATTATATACTATGTCTCAGGGCCAGATATTTCATATTGCCTTAATAGGTATATCAATAACCTAGAAATTACTTTACCCTTTCTATAAATTTATATATACAACTTTTTTACCTGTTAGTGTAGGTGCTTTAGACCCAATCAGATTGAGCATGTTGTACACTGACAATTGTAATCATATTTATTATTTGAATAAGGAGTTATTCAAATTCACAAGAAGTCATTCTATTAGTTTCTTGTTGTTATTGTAATGATCGGATGACACTAGATAGAAGTCCATATGATGTATACTGTGATTAATCTATAAAGATGTGAGATGATGCATCACAGTTTCTGGACATCATTAAACATCCCAAGTCGTAGCAATGTCAAGAATGGACATTAAAAATTGTGGTAAGACTTGTATGTGCTATGTTTTTGCTATGTGATAGCAATGGGGGTCTCACACCCATAGGTATGGAGATGCCTAGACAAGTACATAGGTGACCAATGTTGGAGAACGTGTCACTGGACATGACTCACCATAAGAATTCATTTTGGTTATATGTTGATGGTATTCTCATACGAGATGGGTGTAACTAATCCTTGGATTTGAGGTTGTCACAGTTATCTCATAAGAAGACTGGTATGCTTTGACATCGTTTCGATAGGTCTAGATAAAGGATGCACGTGGGTAATTGTTGGGCATATCGTGAGGCTTATGGAGATGGGTGTATAACCAAGATGGGACTCGTCTATCCCTTGATAGAGGATGATGTATCTAAGGCACCTTCGGTGGATATTCACTTTAAATCCATGGACATGGTGAAAGAGATCAATAAGGAGTTATTGATTCACTTTCTATTAAATGAAGATATCCGGATGACCAAAGAAAAACTCATGTAATCATAATCAAGTAACACATTGCCAGACTTGAGATCACATAAGATACATTGATGAGAGGATCGAATTACACAGTAACCATGCTTGTGAAAGGTTATTTGCGGGTTATGAATCCTTCTGAATAATTGGGTAGGCATGATGCCTTGCTAGAGGCCATTCTTGTCTTATGTGTTCGTACTGACATATTGCCAACATATTCGGAAGCCTAATGAGTCATATGCAATAGGCACGGTCCCTGGCTTAAATCAGGAGAGCGGACGTATGGTTAAGTGGGACACTTCGGCAAGAAGTTATGCCGTCGTAGGTTCTCACAGAAAAAGAACAAAGAGATGTAATAACGTCGATATGACGAGAGGTTGTCATAAAGGAAAGAGTTTCCTAAAATGACAATTAATTAAATTAGGAATGAGTTTCTAATTTAATAATTTTCTATTTATTGGAGTGGCAAATAGGAAATAAAATATATTTGGGCTTAAATTAATATTTGGACTAAATAAAGTATTTGGGCCAAATATTAAATTAAATATTATATTTACGCTAAATTAGATTTAGGCCAAATATTAAATATTATATTTGGGATAAATTAGATTTGGACTAATATTAAATAATAAATATTTGGGCTTGAATTAGATTTGGGCTAAATATTTTATAAATGAATTTGGGCCACTAATTATATTTCAGGTTGGACTAGAATAAGCCCATTTAAGATTCTAGTTGAACTAGGATTAATGGGCTAGCCTAATCCATTAGGGTTTAAGAAACCCTAGGATGTAACTCTATAAATACGCCTTTATGGGTTGCCCAAACTAGTGATTATTTTGGTATAGTTTTTGAAGAGTTGAAAAACAATTACTGTTCACTCTTCCCCGTTTCTTTTTGACATCAATTTGAAACGTGAGCGTTCTTTTCTGTCCATACACAAGCCATAAAAAGGAGAAGGAGCTAGCAGTCCTATTCTGCTCTCCTTGCCAATGAATGCGTGCCTCGTATCACGAGTTAGAGGCCGGACGCTTGGACGGTTCGAATCCGCGAACGACTCGAAAATCTAAGGTTAGATTTATTTTATTTGTATGTGAATGATTTGATTTTCACGTTGATCCAATCGCTAGGATCGGGGTAAGGTTAAAATTTTTTTGAACTATGCTGCTTGCCTTGTAGCGATCTTGCTTTACTTTCATTACCCTCCACAAGTTGGAGGAGGTTAGCACCCCCATTACACTAGGGAGTTATATTCTCTTTATGTGCCTATGAATATGCAGGAATACGATTACTCGGACCTTGATCAAAGAAAAGACACATCCTTATTGGTAATGATTAAATTCTTTTCATTCTTATTTATGCTCTATGCAATCGTATAGTTCATGCACACGTTAGACTCTTATGTAGCTAACTAAATATCAAATTGTTACCCAAAAAGAATGCTCATTGTACTCTTATCTATTCAGCTCCCAAAAGTGCAATAAGCTAAAAATATAGAAAAGATGGGGCAAGGGTAAATCTATCATAGATCAAGGCCCCAGGAAACCCATCCTCCTGAGCAGGGGCTCCCTCTATAAAATCCAAATCTATAAATTTGATATCTGCCAAAGCATCTATTGCCTCTATCCCTTGGAAAGCCCCATGATCGGCTAGTGTCTCTGACTTTGGCATGTATAGGCTTCACGGACCAACATGTTTGGTGAGTTCCTTCGCCTCTTCATTCAAAAATGCCTCCAGCGCTATGGGGTCAAGATCCTCGTATTCTCGTTAGTCGCGAATGCCCATAATCATGTTGCTTAAAATGATAATGAATGAAAAACTGGTGTCTGGGCATGTTCTTTTCAAGTACACTAGGGTTAAGAAAACCCATGCTTCATAAAGCCCAAGGCATACCGTTCTTTCTACCGAGGCACATCTGGGACAATTGATATTCCTTTACTACCTTGGCCTTGATGGCCTTAATTCTCATTTCCCCAAGTTGATCAGATAACTCATCGACCCACCTCTTTTTCTCTTGAATTTGGGAATGGGTGTTATCCCTCTCCTGCATAGCTTTCTTAAGCTTGATAGACAGGGTGGAATTAACCCCTGCTAGTGCTGCCTCAGTCTTCTTATATTGCTTAATATCGCCTTTTAAGGAGTCTTTCTCCCTTTTTACCTCGATGGAGTTAAGTTTTTGGTGAGCAGAGTCTTTTAGAGAATTAGAAAATCTGAGGCCGAGAGCATCAAAGAGTCTCTAGGATGATCAAAAGTCTTTAGGATGCTTGGGATAACTCTGGCTCTTCGGGAAAAATATGGCCCATTGGGGACCACTTCCTATTTATAGCCCAAGCCTTCAATAAGCCAAGCATCATGAGTCCCCCAAAGACTTTCCCCCAATGAGTCATTGGGCACCTACCATTATTTTACTCTTCCTTTTAACTTTCAACCCAAGGCAAGAATAAGGAGCTATTGCTGTGGGGTGCCCTAAAATTTTTCTAAGTCTATGAATCATAGTTCCCCGAATAGTCTCTAGGACGATAGCCTCTTGAGCCCCCCCGGAATGGTCTGGCCTTATTCTTTTTGCAAGTCTAAATATACCTTTTGGGTCTCCCGGACAAAAGCCATTGGTGGCCTTGAAGACCTCTTTGGAACAACCCGAGGATAACTATCATGACATTGCCCTGAACACATCCCCAGGCCCCCCCGACCTCTCTCTACATGTGCTTCCCGATGTAATTTTTGAACCCATCCATGGGTCCTACATATTCATCTATAAATATTAGCCTCTCCGAAGGCAAATGGAGTTTTCACCCAACTCTCACGCATCATTTGGACCTAACCTTGTCTCTTTCTAGAACTCATCTGGAATGCCTCTGACTACTCTTCAAGACTTACGAGAGACATTACATCACATATACATTGGACATAAGACATTCACTTGCATATTCCTGGACATCACTTTTTGACTGTTGTCCGACTTAGGCATCGGAGGGTCTGCGTGGAGGAGTCTCCCACGTGCCTTTCTGACATCCTTTGTGTTCGTAAGCTAAGGCAAAGTCATGATCCCCGAAGGCTTATTTCCCTGAAGACTCTTCGAGGCATCCCTCCATCGTCGCCTCGAAAACCCCATCCGGGTAAGTTGTCTCGAAGTCCCCGAAGACCTCTTTTGGGCTCTAGTTATTTTGTCCTTCTAGATTGCAACTCTGACCTGGTTTAAACCCAATTGACCTTATCAGCAACATCTCAGACCCTTTGTAATGCCCTATTTTTCAAATATATAATGAAGCTAAATACAGGCTAATATCCTCCAAGGGCGTTATGGAAATCCTTACCAACGAAAGCGAAGGATCGAACCTGATAGCTAGCTAAAGCTAGATAAAAAGGATTTCCAATAATAAAACCTCTAATATGAGTACACCGTAATGCATGACTTCAGAAAACATCAAATATCTCTTACCACATTCATAGTAGCTAGCAATCACGACTTACAACTTTACCATCATAATAAGTAAATCCAAACCCTACGTAACCCCTGTTTATACAACTACGATACACAACTCTTAAAACAAACCCAAAGATTACATAAGATCCATAGTACATGAGTAACAGGAAGTTAAACCAAACTTCAGCCTCCTCGTAGCCCTTTTCTCTTGCTTATCTCCGGGTACCTGACACACTGAGATACCTAGGACGTTAAATGTTTCAGGGGTATGAAACACCCGAGTTAGATTACTACATCTAAGTGAGTGGTACATGGAAAGAAACTATGCATGCAAGAGCAATATGTAGCTTTGCCAGGAGACATGTAGAAATAAGAACCAAATCTCCCAAGATTATGGCTCACCGCAAGAGTATGAGGTCTAGGCTCATCGCAAGAGCATGAGATCCCCTGTGATGTCCCAACAACTAGCCACAAATACAAATATTGATATGCATATAAAATAGGGAAGATTTGCTCAAAAGCAATAAAACATGAGATGTACCCTCTCGGCCCCCTTACATAGGCACAAGATATCCTCCTTACTTTCCATGTATGAACCCTTCGGCCCCCTTACACAAGCTCAAGGTAGCCCCCTTACACAGGCCCACATGGTTAGCCCCCTTACACAGGCCCCCGTGGTAGTTCACACATGACAAGCCACCAACTAGCCATAGCCACCAAATGACAAGATGTATGATAAAGCAGATGGAATATGATCACAAGCCACACATGAAAGCTATCATGGTTAAACTCGATGCAATAAAGCAGAAAGGATATGCTTGAAACAAAGGGAACATAAGATGTAAGTAATAAACCATCCACAAATGAAACCAAGAGTGATCAAAAGGAAGCAAGAAGCATGCACAAGAACCACTCACCTTGACTAATTACCTTAGGAAGCACGGTTTACAACGAGCGGGGTGGGTTTTTTGATTGCTTGACATGAACTTCAAGAAAGACTCAAAAACTCCGGCGAGGCCCATTCCCAATCGATTCTCAACTGATTTTCTTCCTTCTTTTTGCAGGATTCTCTCATTTTTCTCAAGAACAAGACCCTTCCCTTTGTTTCCCTCAATTTGGAAGAGATTATCCTCTAGAATGTTTGAAATGATTTATGATTAACATAGGCCCCTATTTATAGACTTTTCTAACCAACCATGTGTCGCCACCTCAAGGGTCATCATGAGTCCTTAACTTAGCTTTCAAGTAGTCCAATGGTTGTTTGTCATGTGTCCTTGAAGATAAGGTTTGGAGACTTTATCAAACTTGGAGACTAAGTAAGCTTTTATGGCCAATCACGCGATGCCACCTTAGGGGGTCATTATGAGCCATCGTGTGATCTTATCTTTTCTTCCAAATAACCAATGGAAGCTTGCCACACGTCTCTAGCTTGGAGACTAAGCAAAAGACTTGGAGAAGACTTAGAAAATACTTGGAAAAGAATTAGCAAAGACTTAAAGAAGACTTGGAGAAGACTTACTTTAACAAAGACTTGGACTTGGACTTGGACTTCAAAAACGATCCAAAGCTACATTTGATTTGAGTTTGAAATCCAATATATTTTGAAGCAATATTTTAAGATTTCAACAAACGAAGCTTCGGCCTGAACTTTTCACGTAACTGCACTTAGACCTTTGCAACGTAGTCCTTAAGCTATTTTTAAATTGCATTTTTTGGTCCCTGAAAAATGGATAAATTACACTTAGCACCCTGATATTTTAGATAAATTACACTTTTACCCGACTTCAATATTTACGATTTTACCACTGGTTTAGAAATTGAACCTTTGTCTCAAGGCTTCTATAATCCTTTGAAATAATCTATTTCCTCAAGTATTAGAACCTAATAACCTTAGGTATTACCTCATATTTGAGTTTAAAAATCCAAGGTATTACACCTTTAATTAGCTCTGGTGAAGGACTCTGCTCTAGTTAATCCCAAAAAAATAAATGTAATTGTTTGTAGTTTGGCAACAACACCAATAACAATTCGTAAATTTAGATTTGCTAATTGTTCTTGAATAGAACCTGCTCTAGTATAGATCTCTTGATTTTGAATTGTATTGAATCCTGTGTAGTAAAAAAAAATGGGATATTGTAACAAAGAAATCGTTAGAGTTATCATTTCTACCTATTATTAACAAGCTTGATGTTAAGAAAAGATTTTCATCTCTTGGGCTAGAAATTTCTTATAAAAACACTAACCCTACTCAATTAATAATGCAAATATTCTCATCCTTTTTGATTCCATGTATTATCCATATTACACACATGAGAGAGGAGCCGTATGAGATGAAAATCTTATGTATTAAGTCTAAAGATACAAAAATTTAGTTGGTTCTTTTAAAATTAGGAGGGTCAATTTTAGCTTATAAGAAAAAGTACATAAATTAATTTCACACTTCATTAAAAAAGAGTAAATTGTAATAACCACCCTTGAGATTTGTTGTAATTGTAGAGATTACTCCTTAGAGCTTGGAAATAAAATAACTTCCCTTATTGTTTAAAAAATTATATAAAATTATTAAAATGCCTTTAGTTGCACTTTGATTCTTTTCTCTCCCAAAATTAATGATGGAGATGAAGGTAACAATCATAAAGGATGACAAGGTAGCACCAATAATCCATTACACATCCATGGTGAACCAATGACAAGGGCCAAAGCTAAAAGGAAGAAAAAAAGCTCTAAATGGGCTAATCAAAGAGACTTGGGCCAAGAGTCATAAGCAATTTTGATTGGATAGCTTGGGGGAATTACAAGAGCAATTCGACCAAAATATTAAAACCATTATTCAAGTCTAAGTGTAGCGAGATTAAAGGCATTTGGGCCAAAAAACAAGATTTGGCATGTTTTGGGGCCTAATATGCACTTATTTTATTCCCATATGGACTGCGTGTTTTGGGCCCTAGTTATTTTAGCTATGTCTAGTTTTATTATTCCAACTTGTGTTTGGTTGGGCTAAAACATTCTAGCTTGGGCTTGTTTGGGCTTAAAACCTTGTTTTAACTAAAGCCCATTTGTTTGTCAATTAGGTTATTTGTTTTCCATTAGGTTTAGAATTATGTTTCCTATAGAAGGCTGCAGTCAAGTGTAAAGAAAGGGTCAAAATTTTGAAGGTAATTTTGAGAGCTTTTCTCATGTTCTTTTGAAGAACTTTCAAATCTTATCACCAAATGCTCGTGGTGATCAAATCCGACTTATCTTCAACCTTCCCATCTTATTCTTGGGAGTGACATTTATACCTTTGGTTTGAGATTCTCAAAAAATTATCGAGTTAAGGTTTTCTCTTTTTATAAATCTGTTTTAATCTTTCTTGACATTTTCTTGTTGTTTTCATCTGTGGGTGCCATATCAGTATATGGGGTTCTCATAATCATGCTAGATGAATATGTTAGGCATTTTCATTGTGTGCTTGATTTGTTAAGCAAAGAAAAGTTGTATGCTAAGTTCCTTTCACATGGGTCAAATTGTGTTTTTGGGTTATGTGATAACATCAAAAGGAATTGAAGTTGATAAGGGATAAGCTAAGGCTATTAGGGAATGGCTTACACCTAAGAATATTAGTGAGGTGCGTAGTTTCCATGGGTTAGCAAATTTCTATCAAAGACTTGTTAAAGATTTTAGCACACTGGCCGCATCATTGATTGAGATTATTAGGAAAAATGTGGGATTCAAATGGGATCAATAGCGACAACATGCATTTGATTTGATTAAGGAAAAATTATGTTCTGCACCATTGCTTGCATTACCTGATTTCACCAAAACTTTTGAGGTTGAGTGTGATGCTTCTAGGATAGGCATAGGGATTGCTTGTAATTCATATTAGTCATGAGTCTTTTAAATCGAAGGCATTACAAGTGGGATGAATTCATAGACACGTTTCCTTATGTGATAAAGTACAAGCTTGCAATTCCTCTTCAAATGCCCAGCTTTATTGCAATGGAAACAAATTCTTTTCTCATTAAACTTAGCCTTAGTTACATCATTCTTTCTCAAGGAAACACTTGTCAAGAGTGTACTATAAGGCCTATTCAAGACATTTCCTTTTAGTAGATCATGACCACATGATGAAGACATGATTATAGAATTAATTAGAGAATTAAAAATTGATAGAGGATAATTAGCAAACTGGACTTTAATTAATTAGAGAATTTCTTGCCTTAGTATATATATAATTACTCAAGCAAAGATGATTGATACTAAAGCATCAACTTAAAGGACATTGCTCTTTTATTTGAGTAATGCTTTCACATGTGTGGAGTATGTAACGCCCCATTTTTCAAATACACAATGATTTTAAATACAAGCTAATATCACACACGGGTGTTATAGAAACCCTTATCAACGAAAACAAAGGATTGAACATGAAAGCTAACTAAAATCTATATACAAGGGTTTCCACTATGTTGTCTTAGTATGAGTACAACCGCAATACATAAATTCAAAAAATCCAACAACTAAACCCCTAGTTCCATCGTCGCTTCCTTTAACAATATCTGCAGTGCATCATTCGGGATATATACATAATGACTATTTGTATGCCACACAACCCTCAAAGGAATAAAGATAAACCCAAGCTTTACCACAGCTCCAGTTGGTATAGCATAGGTAGTACAACGTTTACAAGTATAACCCATATCCATTTAAGATTAATGAAAATGACAGGAAAACCCAAAGGTTATAATAACTCCTCTTTATACAAAGATGCGTAGTACATGAATAACATAAAATTTAAACTAGACTTCAACCATCTCTTTGCCTTTTTCTTTACTTGTCTCTGGGATACCTGGCACATTTGAATATGCCGATGTAAGATATGATAATTTTAGTGAGTGATTCAAGAAAGGAATTTAGTGCGTGCATATGCAAAATGTAAAAATGATATGAAGCCTCCTTGTGTGGTAGAGTGATAGAGCGCATATTTTCATATTATTTAGCCCTCATATTTAGTCTTTTTGCACGTTAGTTGTGTCATTTTATTCATCTTGATTTTGTTTTATTTTATTTTATAGGAATTGAGCTTCACACTATTTTATTTTATTTTGGACAGATTTGGGCTTCTTGGGTCAAGAGGAATTTTGATGGCAAGAAGGGAAATAAGGAGATTGGAGACAAAGAAGCAAAAGTGTGCTGACAAATTTGACCTTCTGTGCTTCTTTCAAATTTTTGGCCAAGTTATAATCTCATAACATGAATGATGTCTTCAGAGATATAGTAGAGAACTTCTTGGGATTTCTAAAATAGTATGGTTTGTCCAAATCTGAGTTCGTTTGGGCCTCCAAACATCGCTTCAAAGTTGGGGCCGAAAAGTTGGGTCAAATTAGGAAAGCTGCATAGACGCTGAATCTTTAAAAGGCCATAACTTGGGCGTCCGATATCCAAATCAAGTGATTAAAAATCCAAAATTCATATACTCTTCCTGATATACAACTTTTATGAAGGGGACGAAGCCCAGAATGCACGTTATCCTATTCGAAATCAGCTGTGAAGTTTCGGTAACCTAGGGTTTCCTCCCTAAGCTCTATTTAAGCACATTAAGAGGCCATTAGGGGAGGATTATTCTTTTCTCACGTGAACAGTAGCTAATTTTCCTTTTCTCCATTGTTCTTGTCAAGATGGAAGGCTAAGGATTTTGTAACCGGTTGCATGCCATACTCCTTATCCGGTTTGAATCTTTGGACGTTTTTGTATATCTGTTTTCATCTTTAATCTTATGGTTTTGTTTCTTTGCTTCTTCTCAAGTGTGTATGTATTTAATGCGATCGTATGAATTCATACATGATGCTTGGGCAGATTTGACTAATAGGCTTGATTGGGGTATTGGTTTGCAAGAAACAACATAAACTTAGTGGGCGATTGTTCATGTCGGTTTCAGATCTGTGTGCTAAAAAAATTGAAACTTGTATATTGATTAAGAAGATCTTCTGTGATTTTTATATTTGTTTCGATTTAGTCTTCGGCGATTGTCAAGCATTTTTTTTAGATCTGGGGATTAAAGATAAATAGATTCTTTATATGGTGGATGATGATACCCGGGTAGGGAGGAAAGGTTGCAACTGGTTGCATCTCAATTTACTGTATTCTTGTTTATTTTGTTTTCTGTTTTTCATCAAACCCCCACCCCCCCGTTTAGTCTTGTTTTGACAGATCCGTTTGAGGTTCGTTGGGAGACGACTTTGGGTTGCACCCTTATTGCAAATTCGAATCATTATTCATCTAATCTATCGGTGTTCGACAGCCCGACCATAGAGATGCCGAGGTATTGCAATCACCCTCGCTGATCCATCATGTCCAAACTCCTCACATGACCGCTCCCTGATCTCACATGATGGCCCTGACATTAACTAGCCACACACTCCACAATGATGCATGACCAAACAAAGAGATATGCTCGGGTAAAGGGAAAAACATGATATGCAAGCCACAAACCACACAAATGAACTAACAAATGTCCGAGATGCCGCAAATAGTATGCAAGAACAACTCACTTTGCTATTTACCTTTCGAATTCACTATTAATGATTGTCGGGTTGGGTTTTCTACAATAAACATGAGTTTTTGTAAAATAAACACCAAATATTTTTACATAAACATATTCTACTTAATTTATTTTATCTTTCTGGAAAATTATAGGAGAAAATACCCTTTCATGCACCCTCATGCTTTAGGAGAAGTGGGCCCATGCGCCTACAAGCACAGGCTGGTCCAACGCGTGTTTTGCATGTGCTGCCTCCTTCTCTGTCAACGATAGACCTACAACTCAATTTTTTGGCTTTTTCTCCCTCATTTTAGTTCTGATTCAACCCCTGTTTGTTCCTATGGCTTCCTCTTCCTACCTTCTACCCGATTATAAACATAGATCAAAATTACATTGTGATGACCCATTAGAGGGCCAAGAATTTATTTATAAATTATTTAATTTCTTATTTAATTTTTGGCTTAAGAGAATTTGTCAATTAAATATTTAATGAGAGGGATTTTTAAATGAGAAGAATAGCATTTAATGACATTTAATTATGTGAAAAATAAATGCAAGGGCATGAAGGTAATTCTAGAGTTTTAATAATAATTTCTTTTAATAGGAATTATTAATTATATGATATTATGTATTTAAGGGAGAATCCACGCGTGAGAAGGAATTGGGAAGTCTCCAAGTTATATAAGGAGAGTTAGAGATGGCTTCTAGGGTTTCTTTATATATATATATAACACATAGAATACATATTTTCTCATGCCGTAGAAGGAAGAATAGAGAACCCAAGAAGTCTGTGAGTTGTAGCAGTCTTACATAGGAGATTTTGTTGCAATCGTTTCAGTCGATTAGAGGATCATAAGGCAAGTGTCCGTCCCTGTAATCCGTTCTTTGTTTCAATAATATTCTCAATTGATTCAGAATTATTTAGTTTGTTTCTCAGATTTTTACAATTAGTATATATATCTATACATATATGCACGAACAGAGAGTGCATGAGCAAGATATGCATGTTTCTTTATAGTGATTCCTTCTGTAATACCCCATGTTATATGATGATGGAAAAGATATGATTTCGATTTATTTTAAAAGGATCTTGGGTGGTCCAGGAAGGCCAAAACTCGATTTTGAGAAATTAATTAATAAAATTGTCAAATCAACGGAAGAGAGTGTCGTGGGACTTGGATGTCCAGGGAAGATGGCATGAGATTGGTGAGCATCTCAAGGTGAGATTAATGACACTGAAAGCAATCAGACCAGGAGTAATTTTCAGAATAAATTTTGTATAAGCTCAAATAGGTGCTAGTACCGAATGGTCGTAGGGGACCTTCGAGAAGCTGAGGGGACCTTAGCAGTGATCCGGTTTTGTGAATGAGGCAACACTGAAGTGTTTTCGGGTGGAAAGAAAGTCCCGTGCAGGCGCAGGGATAAAATTGACGTTATCGAGTAAAAGTCGGATATTAATTTTCGAAGAAATTGAGCTTGGGAGTGGCTTGATGATAATTATTCAAGGCTTGGAAGGTCCAAGTGCAATTATCAAAAATTTCTAAGTGAAATTGATAAATCCTTAAGTGGAATATGGAGAATTATTATGGTTAAATGTGTAATTATATATATATATAGGCGCAAACTTGGGAGGAAGCTTCGTGCCTTCCTTCTGATAGTTTCAAACATAGAGAGAGAAAGGCAGAGAGCTGAGGGAGAGAAGAGAGATCGTGAGAGCTTGAGTTGGGGGTGGCTGATGGCTGGTCGATTTAGCCATCAGCGACGGCGGGCAGAGAGTAAAGGCGGCCAAAAGCGGCCGCGTTAAGCAACGATCAGGGAAGTGAGCGGTGAGTAACGGGAGGTCGTGATGGTGGATGGTTACTGACTGCTACGTTACCCTGCACATTTATTTATCAAAACAACAACCAAATTTATCAAACATTAATCCTCTTGTTAAAGTGGGTATAGGGCGATTATACTCTCCAGTGTGCGTGTGTGCGTGTAGTACAATTTTAAATTTATAATTTGGTGAGTCCGAGTCGGTTCACAGGGAGATTATTTTGGATGAAAACAGAAATCACTGAATATTTGATTTTAAGAGGTGATTAAGATAATCTAAAGGAAAGGATTAAAACTAAATTAACAATGAATTTAAGTAGCTTGGGTCAAGACAATTTCAGTGTCAAAACCAATTAATTCCCAACTTAATAGAAAAGATCAATAATATTCATCTGAATTAAATTTTTCAGATTTGTCAGTAATTTTAGTTCAAGATAATGATAATTCTTGTTTAAGCAATCTCCATACATGGCATGAAAATTCTAAGTTAAGCAATTATCATAAATTGAATTATATCCCACAGACAGAATTTATAAGTACAGATTAATCATTTGGGCATGGGTATGAAAACATTTTCAGGTCTAGCAATCTCCATACGTGGCATGGAAACTCTAAGTTAGGCTTATGCTCCAATCCAAACTCAAAGATACACTATACGCACACTGCTCGAATTAAATCAGATTAATATTACATAATTGAAGCGCAGCTTTCTTTGAGAATCATTGGCGTTGGACGTTGTCCTTGCCTTAACCCAAGATTGGATTTAGCTACTCATCTTCATTTGAAAATAAATTGGCAAGAATTTAAATGACAGGAATTAAAAGACAGTATTTAAAAGACTATTTTTTAACCGACCATATAGGCAGTGTATAATGAAAAGACAGTAATTGAAAGACTATTTTTTAACCGATCACATAGGCGGTATATAATGAAAAGACAATATTTAAAGACAATATTCAACCGACCATATAGGCGGTATATAATAAAAAGACAATATGAATAACATAATACAACTATATGGAAACAAAGGTTGAAAATTTAAGAGAGAAATTCTAAGAACGAAACTATATTGAAACTAAAGTGAAAAATTTGAGAGAGAAATCTCAAGAACACAACTATATTTTCATTATAGGAAAATTGAATGGTTACAAATGCATCCCAAGTGCTCTATTTATAGGGTAAAAGATGCAATAGAGACCACTCAATTATATAATTTAATAATACAAAATAACTAATTTAAAAATACAAAGATAAGTAAAATATCTAATACATGATTAAAGCGATAATGTCATTCCAACCTATGATGTAAGCGATGATGTCATCAATTTGTGGGACTTGGGCTTTTCATATTTTTGGGCTTGGGCCTTCCTTGTGTTGGGCTTAGGCCTGGGCTTTCCATATTTTTATATTATTATATTATTATATATATTATATTTATTTTTTTATATTTTACATATATTTTTATATTAATATTTTTAAACATGCACAAAATCACAAAATGTATGATAATATTCAATTTAAACCATTTTAAGATCAAAATAAGGGTGAAATTATAACAAAAGTTTTACAAAATTGATCACTAATCAGTTACGACGTTTAGAGGCCCGATGAGTAAAGGCGGTGGCGTCGAAGCCAGAGGTGCTATAACAGCCGGTTACAGCGGCTATGGCGGTCGCGACAATTGCAACGCGCAAGAAGGGCTGGGCCACGGTGGCTTCCCGCATCGATGGCGGTGGCCGGTGATGGAAACACGGGCAGAGGCGACGACGGCGGAAGCCAAGGGTGGCTGATGGCTGTGCGCGCAGAGGAGCGGCTGTGGGCGAGGAAGGAGCAGTGGCCGCGCGGGAGAGGAAGATCAGAGGAAGAAAAAGAAATGGAGAAAAAAAGAAAAAGAAGAAAAAGAAAATAGAAAAAGGAAAGAAAATAAAAAAATAAAATCTGGAAAATAGGAGAAAAATGAAGAAAAATGTTTGAAAATTTCAGAAAAATTCTTGAAATTAAATTGGGGCTTAAGGAGTATGTCGGAAGCTCCAAATGGGAATTTGAGCGCATGGTGGCAGCTCAGGAGGCAGCGCCAAGTGTGGAGTTTTCTCGATTTCTTCTCCAAATTGATCGAGGTAAATTAATTAAATTTCTTTTCAAGTATTTGCATATTGTTGGGATGTTGTGGAGATGATGCAATGTCAATTGTTGGTGGGATTAGACCCTCGGTTGGGGTTGTTTGGAAATAGTCGACGGGTGGTTTTTGCATTGAATGGAAAAAACATAGGCCCTAGTGTAATGTCTGATATTAATGGAGTTGGGTTTTGTTTGGTTGCATCTAGGGTCGACTAGGGAGGCGGTGATTCTAGAAGAGTTTGAGGCTCAGGCTGGAGTTCATGCCGAGGCAGAGATGAAGTTTCGATCTAGGTAAGGGATGACCCAAGTGGTGGGGGTCTTGCTTGTATTTGTAAGTGCTTATTTATGAGTTCACGTAGTGGTAAACATTTGCATGATATGTATTCTAGTATCAATGGCCATATGGAGGACTGGTGGTGGGAAGGGTTGGTTGATGCCTTAACCTATAGAGGTTATAAGGGCATGGAAGACTGCCCATTTGAATTGCATTTTGTATTACATGCTCTCTCATGTTTCATTTACTTATGCATTGCACCTTTACTGAGTCTTTATGACTCATGAGGTTTTACCCCATGTTGTAGATGATGCAAGTCCAGATGCAAGAAGGGATGGTGCAGGGAGGCTGTTGTGGGGACCAAAGGTGTTGCCTGGGTTGGATGTTATGCATTTATGATGTATATATATATTCTTATGTGTGAATGTATGTGTTGTTGAGCATTAGATGTATTAGTTATTGTATCCATCATAGTGTGGTAGATGATTGTGAGATTGCTTGGTGCATATGGCTTTAGTGGTGGAGCCAAGTCTCAGATTAGATAAGGATCGAAAAGATAAGTTCCCAGAAATCCCCAATACTCAATGGATGTTGATGTGCTAGCTTTGTGCCACTACAAAAAAATTGATTTTTTGCGGCGGTTCTAAAAACCACCGCAAAACATGGTATTTTGCGGCGGTTTTCTTAAAATTTTGTAGCGGTTTCCTTAAAATTTTGCGGCGGTTTCATAAAATTGTCGCAAAATTCAGTAAAACATGTTTTTTTTGCGGCGATTTTCAAAAAATAGTCGCTAAATTTAAAAAATAATTAAATAATAAAAAAATTAAATTCTTTTTCGCGGTGGTTTCTTAGAAACTGCCGCTAAATTAAAAAAAAATTAAAATTAAAATTAAATTATCATTTGCGACGGTTTTCAAAAACTGCCGCCAAATTCAAAAAAAATTAAATTTAGCGGCGGTTTTTGAAAAACCGCCTCTAAATTTTAAAAAATTAAATAATTTAAAATTAAAATTAAATTAACATTTGTGGCGATTTTCAAAAACCGCCGCAAAATTCAAAAAATATTAAATTTAGCGGCAGTTTTTGAGAAACTGTCGCTAAATTTAAAAAAAAATTAAATAATTAAAAATTAAAAATAAAATAAAATAATTCATTAAAAAATTAAATTTAGCGGCGATTTTCGAAAATTGCCACTAAATTGAAAAAAAAATTAAAATTAAATTAAATAAAAATCTGAAATATTAAAATTCATTATTTTCATTAAAAAAATTAAATTTTGCTTAAGAAAATAATTAAAAATTAAATAAATATAAAATCTTAAAAATAAATATAAAATTGCATTTAAATTAATAGAAAAATTCATTAAAAATATAATTTAAAAAATAAAAATAAATTTAAAAAAATTTAATATATAAAATTTTAATAATTTTTAAAAAATATATAAAATCTTCTTTTTTATTTTTAATCAATTAATTTATTTAATTTAACTCAATTAGTTTATTTTTAATTTATTCTATTATTTTTTAAAAATAATCAATTAATAAATATTTTTAATATATATTAAAAAATATAAAATATAAAATATAATTCTGGAAATTAGTTGTTAGATTAGTATAATATATATATATATATGTGCATATATGTTGAGAAGTTCTTTGCAGATCAGACGGTTCGTGTGTGCGCGTGCGCACAAGAGGTCTTGGGTTCGAAACTTGGGAAGAGCATGCTGGGATTTAATTTCCAGCATCGCCACGGGGCGCGCGCACAAGCGACCACGTGGCGCGCAAGGGCGGGGCGGGTTGGTTGGTATGGGACTTGGGTGCCGTGTGTCTTGTGTGGGCCCCAAGGACTGATACGTGCTTTTATTTATGCTTTTATGCTGTGTTGGCATCTCATGGCTTGTGTGTGCTTGGGGGTTGGTGTTCTGGGGAGAGTTTATTGGAGAAAAATAGCCTACTACCTTTCTTTCTTTATGCTTGCTGAGTCTCTTGACTCACTTTGCTTTCCATCATTCTAGGTAGTGGCAGCGGCAGCGTGGGTCAAGGGCAAGGGAGTTAGCATCGAGCGACAGAGTCGGTATGGTGTACAGGCAGTTCCGTCATCCCCCGTCAGCCCTAGTTGACTTTGATATTTGTGAGGGATTTCCTCTATTATTTTTTACTGTGCTAGGTCATGCCTTGTGTCTCATGTATGTCGGCACAGTAGTCTGTATGCATTTATTTATCATGTGACCACTGTGCTAGCGAAGTACTCGTAGTGCGTGCATGTGTATAGCTTAGCTTCCGCTGTTTTAATTCTTGTGTATGCATGCTAGGGTGGTTTCTGTCTTGTGTTTCATTCTTTCTCCTTCCATAGGCGCTCCCATTCAGGTAGTCCGGGTAGTTGGGATATCCAAGCGAGGGTACTTACAGTTCCAACATGACTTGGACTATGAACTAACTTGATCCTTCTTGTTAGCGGGGGTGGATTGGTCATCCAAGGAGGTAATTGAAGTCATTTGTGATCGTTCATGAAGTTGTTGTGGGAGCTTGAAGTGAGAGTTGGAGCCAAACAAATCCATTTTCAGTGCAGCTGGCACCTTTTGTTTCATCTAATAAGGTATATCGTTCTTACCCCCTATGGATGGTTCCATTTGGTTGTTGGATACCAAGTCTTACAAGGTGAGCTTATTTTATTTTTGTTGTCATTTATTGTTGTTTTTGAAAAAAATTTGAAAATTGGTTAAAAACCTTGCACGAACCACCAAGTGTTGGCATTATCTTTCATACAATTATCTAGTAAGTTATTTGTCATTAGTTGGGTCAATTGTATAGTTTGATGGAATAACATACATAGAACATTAGTTGTAGGTAAATAGAATAGAAGGACAAAACCTTGAGATAGAGAGAAATAATACAAACCTCAATTTTCTTCATTAGAATTGCATACGCACAACACTAGTTATGTATAAATAGAATAGAAGGACATAACCTTGAGATAGAGAGAATTAATACAAACCTCAATTTTCTTCTTCTACTTCCCTTTTGATTTCCTTAAAGTCTAAAAATCAACAAATGTTCTATATTTTTTCTTCTTTCTTCATTCTTTCATTCTCTATTCAATTCTCAATTACCTTCACTTGGTATCAGAGCCATAGATTCACTTAATGGCATTTGATCCTATAAATTCTTAAAATTTAGCCTCTTAATTGGTTGAGAATGTTTCTGTTAGACGTGTCATATGGATATATGTGTGACTTTAAAAATTTTCTTTATCAAAGATATGTAGCAAAATTCTACACAATCCACATGTAGTTTGGATGTTTAAGCAACCAACTATACATCATATGTAAAATGAATGCGTACTTAAAAGTCTGAAGTTTGGTAGGTGTAGAAACTATTTCTACACTAAGACCAAATCCACCTCAAGATGTGGAGGGCCTAGATCATCAACACCAAGAAAACTTTTCAAAATCAACTCGTTGTCCTGGTCTCGTGCTAACAAATCACCAGCACCCATTATGTTGTTGTCTCTAACAGTTGAGCTGAAAGAAGCTTACAAGAAGCAAAAGAGAAGAAGCAGTGCACGAATGGAACAACTAAGAGAAAAACCTGTAATAAATCCATAAACCCTCTTCCCTCTTTTAATCTTTCATTATTTTGCAAATCTAGGGGCCCAATAGTTGCCCCACAACTTTCCTCAAAATTCATCAAAAGGAAGACGCGTGTAAGCCACTATTCTGAGTAAAGGAGGCAAAAACGGTCGATTGCTTCCTCAAACTATCGACCGTTCTCCGGTTCTATTTGGAAAATCGGTAGACCATTTGCTACAAACTATTAACTATTTTCCAACTTTCATTAGGAAACCAGTAAACTATTTCTCGAGGTAGTTGAGAGTTTCAACTTTTTTGCCTAAAGGTCCCATATACAACTACAATTGGTCAATTAACACTTAACAAACATTGTCATTAACATTTAATGACATATTGAGACACACCATTAACTACTAACAGTGTTAAGGACACAACAAGTACTCAAATTTGGTTTTGGATGCTACACTTTACGATGTGTAACTTTCTAGGTTCACCGCCTAATAGTAATCAGATAACATCAAACTCCTTTCATATTAGGCGAACACTTCGACCATCTCAAAAATATCTCCATATTCTCGATATGTTCTAAAAGGTCATGAGAAGCTCCTGGAATAGCTCAAAACAATCTAAGAGGTAATGAAGTCTATTTATATGTGAACTTAATGTAGATGAACAGTTACCGTGTAATACAATCCTTCCATCACCTAACATCTTGATCGGGAAATAGTTATGAAGTGATAAACTCAAAAACTTAATAACTATGTGTCTGATCTCATCATTGTGACTAGATAATATATCAGGAAACACCTTTTCTAATCATTCATACTACCTCGACCGGGGACTTTCACTTCAGCTTAATGAGGGGACAAATTCTATCCGCATACACCTACCTCCATTTACCAATAATACGAAACCACATAAAATGAATATTCTCACCTTGCCATTGGGTGGTTTGACACATTAACAAATCTCGTACACTTGTACACGAGAACCGTGTCACTTCAAGTCAAATGATCAATTACGTCATCGCAGGTAGATGACATCATTATCTACCATGCCATGTAATCTTTCATCAGTGTTATGTTCATTGAGCTTTTCGCCAACAACCACTCACGAATTTACTATGAGCATCACATGCTCTATGGTACATAACTCACTACCCTTTCCATTAATATCTCATACTAATCAATATAGTAAATTTATGTGTCAGTCTATAATTGATTAATTAGAGTCCCCATTTGAAAAATTTAAGAACTAGAAATATTTAAGAAATCTTGTTATTAGTCTATAATTGATTAATTAGAGTCCCCATTTGAAAAATTTAAGAACTAGAAATATTTAAGAAATCTTGTTATTAGAGAGTCTCGTGACATATTATTTAACACTTTAATAATGATATCTTAAACAAGATATATAGGGACTCATTCTTACAAAAAAAAATAAAAAATAAAAAATATTGAATGATGAAAACTTACCTTTATTAATAATATACAAAGATAGATTATATATTTACACCCTAATCAATGTCATCTAAATCTAGTATTAGTGCTCATCACAATCAGTTTATGTTTCATCATTATTAGTGATTGATTTCTGATCACATGCCAAAGCATTGAATTTCAATCTGATTAAACGCGAACCGAATATCTATTTGTTTTGGAAAGCTCAAATCTCAACAACCATTCAAGCTTTTGATTTGACTTCGTTCATAACTAAATCCATTTAACCTCTAGGAAAGTTTCTCAATCTTGAAAACGCAATTGGAGATAAAGAAAAAAGGATTAATGATGAATATTTGGCATAGAGAAAATCAAATCAGTTGCTTCTCAATTGATTGTTTTCAACTATTTATCAAGATATTCTTGTACAGATGATTCATTATGAATCCTCTCTTGAGCTTTGGACTAGTTTGAAAAATCTTTATTCACAACAAACTATAGCCAAGTCTTTTCATCTAAAGCAACAATTGAGTTCTATAATGAAGTAGTCTGATTTTGAAAATGTTTTAGTGATAAATAAAAATGCAGAATTTTAATGTTTTGATGATGAAAAGATATGGGCTAATAACAAAAATAATCCATACCTTTTGCGAATTTATAATTTAATTTAATTATTTTAATTTTAACAAATAAGCCTAAATTAATTTAATCGTGTATAATTTTACTCAATACGTAAAATCAATTTAGAGGCGTGTGTTTATGTTGACTTAACATGTTATATCTCATATAATAATATTATGAGTGAGAGACACACATATATATATATATAAGTAAAAAAAAAAAAGCAAATTACTCTTCAATAATTATGTATTCAAATAATAAATTTGATATTTTAAATTTTAAATAATAAATAGCATAATCAAATGATCACAGTGAAATACAACCTGACTGATGTACCACGAAAGACACCCAAACACAAAAATAGTTGCATCTTATAAACATGTATGACAAATCAAAATAAAATAGAATAAAATAATGTTGTCTCTTTTTTTTTTTTTGGTTAATGTGCAGTCATGAGCACCTTCTAATACTCGATTTCATGATTCTAAAAAAAATTGTAAATCAGGGAACTCAACAGTCAATTTCTATTTTCAGTCTCTCTCCATAAAAGTGAAGACGGCTTGACATTTTTTAATTTTCAGGATAATTCCTGATTGTTGAGTTTTCTTTCATGACCAAGACTTAAACAGGAAATCGAAAAACTCAAAAAACAATACCCAACAATTATTCCTTTATCGATTAATCTATACGGTGGGGGCAAATTTTTGTGGCCCTCAACTTCAACCTTAAGTTTCTTAACGATATGCAACATTTTGCGAAAACGACACCCCCCCACCCACACACACACACCTTTTCTCTCTCCAATATCTACGTGTTAAAGATAAAGTTGGTGAACTTTTTTATAGAGCTTTAACACTGATTGATGTAATTTAGAATTATATACATATATTTAGGGTAAATTATCAAATTTCAAAAATTAATAATTTTATATATAAATTTTTAATTGTATATCAATTGTACAATACTTACGTCAATTAATTAAAACTTGTTAATACGTTGTCACGCGATGGGCGGGTATACGAAATAAATGCCAACATTAAAAATATGCACTGCGTTACCCATTTCATGGGGACACTATTCCATTAAAAAACTTATGAAAGTATTATATAATAAATATAAAATGAAAAATTTGACAATTTTTAAAATTTAATAATCAACTTTTTTTTTGTTCTGTTAAAACTTTATTGAAGCTGTTGTGGTGCTGCATAGAGAATCCACTTTCCCGGGGGGGGGGGATAATTAGGCACCATTTATATATGACCCAGTTGAGAAGAGCCAGCTGTGGTCCTTTGCTTTTGGAATCGGTCCACTTAGCTTTGTATCACCAATAATATGCACACATGAATCATGGTCCCCTTCATCCTCTTTCCTTTCCAATGGCCCAAAAAGTCACTACATTGACCAAACTGGACCATCATCCCTTGCATTATTTTCCCATCAACATTAAATAATAACCCCCGTGTGTGTGTCAATATATATACACATACACAAACATATTTATGAAGATGGTGTACTTCCGCATATATATATATATATATATCATCTTTATTTCAAGACATCACGCAATTTGGATCGCAGTTGGCACCAGAAATTGGGGAAAATGGTCCGACTAAAAGAATTATTTAGGGTCTTTCTAGAGTTGTATAAGGCGGAAATATCCGTTAATTCAAAGGTTGAGATATTCACGGTGAGATACCAGTGATGAGAATTTGGATTAATTTAGGAGACCTGACATCTAGGATGGGGATATAGACTTATCGAGTTTGAGAAATCTCCAATGAAATAATTCACACAACCAAACAACCACGATAGTAACAACGATACAAGAAATCCAAATAAATCAAAGATACAAAAATGAACGCAAAACATGTACAACACAACAAAATAGAAATCAGACAAAACATGTACATGTTCGAATCAAAAGATCCTACTCACGGTAAGAGTTTCACTCCTAGTCACCACTATAATGATAACAAGCGGATTTACAACCGATTACAAAGATTACACAGCAATCTACAAGAATCAAAGAAGACCACTTACATTATCGCACATAAGAAGAAAAATTGAGTACAAAGCTCAATGCCTCAAGCCATTCCCAGCTCTCACAACATTCTTCTTTATTCTCTCTCACACACCACATAGGGAATTTCATAGAGAATATTAATACAAAAAAAATGGTTTCTTTCTTATCAGATTGTTGCATTTCTTGCGGTTCTCTGCTTCTGCTCTGTGCGCGTTCTTCTTGTTCGATTAGGGCTTCTCAATTTCTATGTGTTTCTCCCTCTGATTTTTCCCAATTCATAGCTTTATATATATATGCAGGCCAAGGACATGAATGGGATAAATGGGTTTGACACAATAAGCTTGGGCTTGGGCTTGTTGGGCTGCAGACACCAACGACCCAACCCAGCTTAATTATACACAAGCCAAATAACAAATCCACATGCAAATGAAATTAAGGCCACATGTAATACACATGAAATGAAGCCCAAGTTAACTATTAACATATATAAATTATTTTGAATCATATATTAACATTGAGCCATTTACTTGCTGTAGATTAATGTATTTATTGTTGTCAAGATACAATAATGAATTTATTAAAATTATTTTTTAAAATATTTTTTAAGTTTAAAAAATATGTTTCTGACCGAAAACTCGATTTTTTAATCGTTGCTATAGTATGCTACAATGTTCTACACTATGCTACAGTATCGAACCATTTAAATAGAAATTCGATCGTTTGAACAGTGATCCGACTGTTAGTGAACAGTACACTATAGTGACGGTGAACAGTATTTTTCAGAATGCTTATAAATAGCCCCAAATTCGTTTTGAAGATCATCCATTACACATATTGTATATCCAAAGCACTCAAAAGCTCCCAAAAGTTCTCAAGCTAATTTCCAAGCATTCCAAAGCTCTCAAAACTTCATTGCACAACCACCGAAGAGTCAAAAGGCAAGATGAGAAAAAGAGATCACAAACCCAAATCCAATATTCTCCATTCAAACCAAGGTCACATATTATTTATTTATTTAAATATTATTCTCTTGTATATTTTATTCGTAATTGTTTATTTATTTATGTCCAAGTATGGATAAATATTTGTATCTACATAAACATTTGTTGTGGATTGTATAAATTTCCTGGAACCGTTAAAATCTAGGTGAATCTAGTTTCCAAAGTAAGCCAGGTTGGAAATCTTGGTGTAGTGGTTATTTAGAACCTATTGTAGTCTAAGTGTGTATTTAGTTTTTAGATGAGCTAATATGGAAACCTTGGTGAAATTGGTTTAGTGGAACCCCAAGGGTGGTTAGACTTTGTGTAACACCCCACTTTTTTGGGCGTGTTATAAATTGGGACAATTCTAGGATAATGATTTTTTTTTCTTCAAATCTAATACTACATCATATCATTCCTCATATCCATCCTAAAATTTTCATACATTTATCTTGAAAGAGAATCATCACAACATCTAATGCGGGCTAGAATCAAACCTAACATCTTAATATTAATCATAAATCAATTCTTACATCATCATTATAACGCCCTATATTTTCGTGAAATTGCCATGTATTTTAAGTGAGTTTAAAATATCAAAAAAATATGTTTGAAATGGCAACAAGTGACCGAATCAGTCGCAGGGAGTGCCCTGGAGCTTGGATACCTAAACTTAAAGGAATATTTTTGATGAGCGTCTCGAGGCGAGATTTATGAGGCTGAAAGAAATCAAATTAGAAATGGCTTTCGGTTAAGCTAAGTTGTAGCCTAAAAAGACCGAATGATGGTAAGGGGTTTCCGAAAAATCATATATATTGAGTAATTTTGAGTTAATAATTTTGGGATTTTAAGTATCTCGATAAATTTGATGTTTGAGGGTATAATTCTAATTAGAGAAATTATCCAAATGAAAGAATGATGAAATTATGAACTTAGGTGGTAAAATGTTAAAGTTGAAAACTTGAAATATGGGCCAAAGTGTTATTTGAAAGAAGTTTGGGGTTTTAGCTTGGATTTAAAAAGTTGGATTAGTTCTAGTTTTGGATTCCAAAAGTCACTCAATTATGGCTTTGAGTCTTTGGAGTCCATGGCTAAGGTTGTGACAAGTGGCATAACACCATTGGTTGAAGGATTCTATAAATAGGCACCTTGAGTTGCTCTCAAATCATTCCAAACAAATTTGAGGAGTGAATCACTCTAAGAGGAGGAGCTTGCTCTACAGAGAGAGAAGGAGGTTCGGCAAGAAGGCGGGAAGAAAACGGCGGAGAACGAGCCTCGTCGGAGTTGCGGGTCTTCGCCGGAATTTGCCAAAATCAGTCATCAAAAAAGCGAGGTAAGTCCATTTTTTTTGATAATCTTGTAGAGGGGGAAGAGAGGGTCGCATAGGTTCAAACAGGGGTCGAATCGGAGTTAAAACGAGGGAGATATGGCCGAAATACCAAACCGAGGCGTTGCTGTCCGAAATTGCTGGACAACGCGTGAAATACACGCGCCGGATAATAGCTGCGCGTGAGGGCGCGTGGCCAGCCTTCCTGGGGCGCGTGAGAGCGCGTGAGATGTCATTTTTCCATGAAATTTTCCAGTTATGTCGCTAATTTAATACGCTTCAACCCTATGTAAAAATATTTAAGGTTAGGTTTACATAAATGCATGTTTTATGCAGAAACCTAGGCCGTTTGCTGTAAAATTATACCGTCGAAGAGATAACCCAACAAGGTGAGACTCCATTAGACTCCTATACTCCAAATCCTATTTTTTTACTCTCTTATGAGAGACTTCTATTGCATGAGACATGTTTCGTGAAGTTCTTACACATAAACGCTTGTTATTCTCTTACGTGAAATCATGATGCATATACGAAATGTATTTTTTTGAATATTATATGCTATTATCTTTTTAACTGTTGCATTTATAAAATTCGTGTGGCCATACTGTTGTACCTATCTGTTGTTGGCCGACAAAAGTC
The DNA here is from genome assembly GCF_014633365.1 of Diospyros lotus. Taxonomy (NCBI): domain Eukaryota; kingdom Viridiplantae; phylum Streptophyta; class Magnoliopsida; order Ericales; family Ebenaceae; genus Diospyros; species Diospyros lotus. The sequence goes on from NC_068350.1 coordinate 20,887,997, forward strand.
GGATATCCCCCGAGAGGCGCTATGCGTGCGCCATCGAGAAAGCTCTCATGGGGAAGACCGTGAACTTAAGGAACAACGGATGTGGTACTTGCATGAGTGCTATGAAGTCGGGCCAAAGTGACATGGTTAAGGGCCTCCCGAGAGGCGCTATGCGTGCGCCATTGAGAAAGCTCTCGTTGGAGGAGGCTAACGTGTTCACGAGGCACTTCGGAGTAGTTCTCGTTGTTTTCTCATACATTTTATACCTGATCATGCATCGATATAAACTGTTTTTGGAGTTTCTCACTAGAAGATTCATCTTCTAATTGGACTATGTCCCTGAAATATTCAAACGTTCTGGGTTCGACGAGCGGCTCTAAGGGAAAGGAGGTAGCTGAAGAATAAGTTTAATTTGCTGTCTATAACATGTTTAGAATATTTTCATTTATATGCGAATCTATGTATGTCTTGGATATGTTTAAGACGTTCAGTTATATCTTGCGAGAGATGATGTCCATGTAATTCATTTTGTAAACGTCTTGAACAATTTTATGAATAAAGTATTATGGTTGTGAACCATATCAAGTTCGATCTAGCTTCCGCATTCAAGATTTTAACGCCTGTCTTAGCTATTCGATTATTGGGTTTGTTAAGCTGAGAAGGTGTAAATTTAGATTTTTGGGATATTGTGTGATGTATGACAGCTATTGTTATATGAAAAATTTTTATATTCCTGAAATCCTAAGTTATAACACGCTCAAGAAATTTGGGGTGTTACAATCATTTTTCAAAACGTTCAGAATTCAAAATAGCAGAACGTAAATACATAGGCTACATAATGTACATTCAATTCATCATACACTTTGCTAAGTGCCATTTCATACCTCATTCATCCTCATATCTGCTATAATTTCCATCTGAAACGTTTGAATATTCCAGGGGCAAAACCAAGTTAGATGCTGAATCATCTAAGTAAAGGAACAATAAACATATTTCATACATGAATGAAAAATGAAAAATGTCTTTATTCCTTTCTAGTTTGAGTCGACCGCACCCAACTGTTGCTCTCTATTTTTACAACCTCTTTACTAGGTCGAGGTGTATGGGTGCACTCTTGGTAGAGTATCAGTGCCAATCCATAATCCTAAACCTTGTGCAATGCATGACCAATAATAACATTGTGTAGATATGCACATTTCATCATAGCATGTAAATGAAATCTACATGACATATTCACATCAAGACATGACAACATGATAAAACCATTAACATAAAATCGAGTTTTGGGGTTGAACCACTTATCTTCTCAAGCTTATCGGCTACCTCGATACTCACGCATTGCCTTGAAATACGTGCATCATCTTGATTTGGGTGTCAACCTCAAAATTCACACAAGTCACTTCAATTGAAGCCTCAAAGCACCCTAATCATCATATTTATTTAAATAAGCATTAAAACCTATTTTTCCATAATTTCTTGCATTTTCTTTATTTTTTTCTCTCTATTTCTTCCTATTTTCCCTCAATAAATCCAAACTAAATATTTCTCAAATATTTTCTCACATATTTCACTATAACAATTCATAAAATAACATTCCAGAATTTCTAAAACCTTTTAAAAAATTTTACTCACCTTAACCTAGCCTTTTAGGCTTTCTCGGTATGTGCGACATGCCTCGATTTTTGTGCACAACCTTGAGTCTCGAGCCCTGCCTCTATTCTCGTGCACCACATCAATTTTTGTGCATAGTCTCAATTTTTGCGCACTGCCTCAAAATGCATGCCCGAACAATTTTTCTCACCAAAATCTCCAAAATATTACCGAAACATACTTTCCTATTTTTTTCGAATTTTCTAGGATTTTCTTCACCTTTTTCCTATTTTTTTTCTATTTTTCTTCTTCTTTCTTTTTTCTTCTTCTTCCTCCATCTTTTGCTTCTTCTTCTTCACGCTTTCTCCAATGCATAGACCCTACGCATGCTCAGCCTCTGCCAGCTACCGCCTCGGCCAGTGTTGCCCTCGCCGTTCGCCGCCCACTACCATTGCCGCTTCTTCTTCCAACCATCGGCCAACTCCACTGGCTTCCATTTCCAACCACTGATGCCTCCAACATCACTATTGCACCTTGCTGCCATCATTGCGACTGTTGCTAGTTGCTACCACCGTCCAGCCACACTACCATGGCTAACTTCGGCCCAAGCTCTCATGAGCTCTCTCTCTTTCTCTTATTCGCTCTCTCTCTCTCTCTCTCTCGGCTTCTCTCTCAATCCCCCATCTATATATAGGCAAGCTACCAGCCTCAAAAGCCTTTGCTAACACTCCCTCTCTAGATAATTCTCTCATTCTCTCGATCTCTCAAGCTCTAGCTCTCGGGCATGAGCTTTTTATTTTTTTTTTTTCCATATCTCTGCCATTTCCATTATATATATATATATATTCACTTGCATCCAAAACTAAATCACCAAGCTCCTAGCCAGCCATAATTTCTTCCAATCCACTTGCACCATTTACAGCTGGCCATGACCCTCTCTAATCTCTCATTTTAATGCCCTTAAATGGTGCAAATTTGTCCCTCAAATGATGCAATTTGTCTCCTATGTCTCACGCACATACATTTATACATTATATATCTCACACATTTAATCCCCATATTACATCTTTATTACCGTTGGTAATTTCTTAAATTGCAAATACACCCTTTAATGTCCAATAAATTTGCATTACGATACTAAAAATGCAAAATTAATAATTCATAACTTCCTCGATAAGGACGATTTTACCTCAGTGTCCTCACCGGGCTATTGATTCATCCCAAAACCACCTTAGGGTTGATCATTACAAAAAAATTGAAGCCCCTTTAGGGTTTCGTTGACTTCCCGGAAGCCCCTTACGATGATTCAATTTTTCAGCCTGAATCGAAACTGTATTTTAGCTGTACTGAGAACCGTCTCAATTCTGATTTCTTTTAATACCATAAATCCTATCTCGGGATGCTCGTGGAGACCATATCTATTTTCTTAGGTAATTACACTCTGAGGCATTCCCTGCAGTCGATTCGGTACTTATAACTGTAAGAAATTACACTTAAGTCCTTAATCTTTTGATAATTTCGCCTATGGTCCACGTTAAAATTACTCTTAAGCCCTTTAGGAAATTTGGGATATTACACTTTGGGAGAGTGGAGTAGGTGTATGTGGAGACACCGAACCACTAGAAACTGTCTCGTAGTTCATTTTATTTATTCTTGCTATATCTTGCCGCTTATATTTATTATTAATCTCAAACATCATTTATTATATTTATCAAATAAAAATTCTCTAATAAAATCATTAATAAAGAATATTTATTAAAATTACAAAAAACTTTAATCACTCAATTCACCCCCTCTTGAGTGAAAAACATATTTATTGTGAAAAACTTTATACACAAACATATTTATGAAGATGGTGTACTTCCGTATATATACATACATATATATATATATCATCTTTATTTCAAGACATCACACAAAATGGATAGCAGTGGGCACTAGAGATAGGGGAAAAAGGTCCGATTAAAAGAATTATTTAGGGTCTTTCTAGAGTTGTATTAGGCGAAAATATCCGCTAATTCAAAGGTTGAGTGTTTCATGGTGTGATACTTGTGATGAGAATTTGGATTAATTTAGGAGACCTGACATCTAGGATGGGGATATAAACTTATTGAGTCCCTTGCTTGCTGTAGATTAATGTGCTTGTTGCTCTCAAGATACAATAATGCATTTATTTGATAGAAAATACCATCATCAATTCGCCTAAGTCTGCAAGGAAGAAAACAATTAGAGGGCGCGGGAGGGTCTCCGCGCAAATGCTTTGATACTTAAGTGAGACACTGAGAGTGATAAAAGCTTGAGAGTAGTATTTATACCAGTATCAGAGACATATTTTTTTTAGAATGGTGCCTGCCTAATTATAAACGAGCGTAGAGTAATTCAAAGTAATCTAAGATTAAAATTCTACTAGATAACGCCTATCTTGATTATTCCTAGTCTGGTTGGGACTAGAATTATCATGGATGACGTCTATCTGTTATAGATGATGTTTATATTGCCCTTTTGAGGATAAAATTTCTTATGGATGATTGTTTATCCTTTTCCTAGAAGGATTTTCATCTGTCAGAGTTATTTGGGTTAAGCATTGTATGGGACCCCCGTGACTATCATCGCACTCCTTCCAGCCATCATTGCTCGCCTCGTAGCCGTCGTGGTACGACTTGCAGCCATCACATGCCCTGCCGCCGTGGTAAGCCCCATGACTGTCAGACATCCCGCGATAGTTGCATGCCTCACATTGCAAGCCCATGACCCTCTCTGTCTCACGCTACAAGCCCGCAACTCCTTCCAAGCCACCTTACAACTGCCTAGCCGGGCCATAGGGGTTACGAGGGTGCCTTTCACGGTCTCCTTTGTTGGTCTGTGAGCTATGTTGGTTACTTGCTGCAAATCTCCTGCGGCCTTCTATCTTCAGGTCATCCTTGTCAAGATGGGTTGTTCCGTTTATTTATTTTTTAATTTTTTTTCTCATGACATACCAATTACTCCCCATTCTTTCATTTGAGTTTCTTAGATTGGAAGAGTAGACTATGTTATGGCATGTGCTTACTTCTCTTACATTTGTTTTAAGCCTCTAGGCCATCTTGCTAGTTTTTCTCTTTAATGTTTTAGTTTCGTTAACAATAAGTCTTAGATTACTCTTGCGCATTCCCCGCTTTAGTAAGCTCTCGTAATTTTAGACATATTATCCTCAGATCTACCAACCACAAAGGTTGTGGTAAAATGAAAAGATAGTCTTTAGTAGCACTGTACCTCGGTTTTATAGATGAATGATTGTATACAAGTCAATCATTTTGAATAAAATCCTTCTTATCATCGGTTCCCCAATTTCAGCGTAGGAAAGGCTAGGCTCAAATCTAGAAGTGACGAGGATTTTGTAATCACGATGAGCATGATAATTGAGGTTGGATTTAAGAACTCACATTTGGTCTTTCTCTTTTCATTAATGTCGGACCTGTCCATTATATGGAATCCAAGTTTAGTATAACCAATTACCCTTGTGGACTTTTAGGGAGGAGCTCTTAGGGCCAAACCATTGAAGATGAATGGAGCTTAGGCGGAGCGTCTCTCAATTTTTAGTCCTGTGTAATTTGGCTCCCTAGTCTATTATGGGTGACTTGTTCTGTCATAGGGCTTTCCATTGAGGAAGATTGCATCTTCGCAGCCCAGTGTTTTGGCTTTGACGAGTCATCGTGCCAACTCCCCAATCCTTTATGAATGTGGGACAGGTATTCTGCTTGCTGATACTCTTTAGTTTCTTGTTGATAATGAACTTACGCTTCTGCATTTTTAGTCTTAATCTGGTCTCATGCATTTTGTGCTTTTTAACTTTAAGTAATACTTGATTGTTCTTGCACATCTATTGCCTTTGATTTTGGGTTATCCTAGACCATTTTTGTGCTTTTAGCGTTTTTGACTCCTAATCCAATTTCACACATTCTACACCCTTAATGCTAGGTTTTTCCTTTATTATTCTAGCGATCTCTGCATTTTCTTTGATTTCTTCAACCATTCTCATGCCTTTATGCATTGGCTTTTAGATTATTCTAGCGCTTTCTAGCTTTGATTTCTAAATCGTTTTCTCACCTTCGCGCTTTAGTTCTCAGACCATTCTCGCGTCTTCGCGATTCAATTTTTAGGTCATTCTCGCGCTTCAATTTAAAGACCATTCTCTCACTTTTACGCTTCAGTTTTAAAACCATTCTCGCACCTTCGTGCTTAGATTTTCAAACCGTTCTCTCATCTTTGCGCTTTAGTTTTTAGACTACTCTCGCTCCTTCATGCTTCGATTTTTTGGTTGTTCTCAGCCCTTTGCGCTTCAGCTCTTGAGTCATTCTCGAGCCTTTGTGCTTTGGCTTTTGAGTCATTCTCGTGCCTTTATGCTTTGACTTTTATGCCATTCTCATGCCTTTGTGCTTCGACTTTTGAATCAGTTTCGTGCTTTTGCGCTTCGATTTTATAATAGTTATCACACCTTTGCGCTTTGGTTTTCAGACCATTCTCACACCTTTGCATTTTTATTTTTGAACCTTTCTTGCGCCTTTGAGCTTTGGTTTTTGAACTGTTCTCACACCTTTGCACATTGGTTTTTGGATAATTCTCGAGCCTTGGCACTTTGGGTTTTGGGCAATTCTCGCACCTTTGTGCTTCGACTTTTGAGCCTTTCTTGCACCTTTGTGCTTCGGCTTTTGAACCGTTCTCACACTTTTGTGCTTTGGCTTTTTAAACCATTATCGCGTCTTTGCGCTTCAATTTTTGGACCCTTCTTGAGCCTACACACTTTGTCCTTTGAGTCATTCCCACACCCTCGTGCTTCAGGTTTTGAACTATTCTTGTGCCTTTATGCTTCGATTTTTGGGCCATTCTCTCACCTTTGTGCTTCAACTTATGAATCATTCTCATGTCATTGCGCTTTGGTTCTAGGCTTCGTTTGTTTACTAGAGTTTCTACCCTTTTTGAATGTGCTCATTGTTCCTAAAAAACAAGATACAAAAAAGGAAACTACCATGAGATAAAAGTTATTTTATTCATGCATGACGTACATACGTTTAATCCTACCTACGATATTTTCCTGAGATGAGTTATGTGGATTACTTTGCAAGCATCCAGCCTTTGCGCGATGGAACATGTTTGTTAACCTTTTGTTCTTTCATTGCTCTCATCACCTTGAATCGTGCCCCTGGCCCTCGTCACAATCAATATGTTCTTTCCCTTGTGCTCTTGTGTCCACAAATTCTACCAGTTCCCCGTTCCTGACTAGTGCCTATATTTGATTCTTCAAGTCTTGGCATTTGTTAGTGGAGTGGCCTTGAGTACTGTGAAATTGGCAGAAGGCATTCCTTTTTTTCCCTGTAGGTTTCTGGCCTCTTAGGGAATTTAATGAGGCCTGTTGTATCAATAGCTGGTAGGATATTGTAGTGTGACAATGTGAGTAGAGTATATTCTATAAATTGGAGTTGAAAGGTATCATTGTGTCTTTTGGCCTCTCTTCCCTCTAGTTTATCTCTCGGTTGAAGTTTTTTTCTTTTCTTTTTTGGTGTCTTTCTTCATTTCTTTTGACTATTTGCATTACTTCTATTTCTAAGATATATTTATTTGCCCTTGCAAACAAATCTGACATAGTAATTGGTGGTTCTTTAGCTAAGGATTTTTGTAGTGATGTAGACCATGTTCCATGCAACATGGTCGCCACAACTACTCCTACTTGCAAATCTCGCACCTCTAATGTTGCATTGTGGAATCTATCAACATATTAGCGTAAGGTTTCTTTACTGCTTTGTTTAATACTAAGAAGATATTTTGCATCCTTTTTTCCTTTGACTGTTGGTAATGAATGCCTTAGTAAACTTAGATCTCCGTTGTTCGAAAGTGGATATGGAGTTTATAGGCAAGCAATTATACCATGTTTGAGTGTGGTCCATTATAGTCAAAGGGAAGGCTCGTTGCATAATTTCATCTCCCTATCCATGCAGTATCGTTAGGGATTCATAATTTTAGACGTGGACATGAGGATCACCCTTGCCTAAGTGCATACTCATATGAGGCATTTTAAATTTCCTTGGTAGAGGCTTATTCATGATAGTTGGTGTGAAAGGGACTTTTTTCCTAGACTGGTTATTAGGTGTGGGAAATAACTTTTTCTGTTCCAGGACCTTCTCAATCATCTTTTTCTTGTTTAATGTTTCACTAACACTAGCTGCCGATGGTTCTTCAATTAAATTAATCTTCTGTACCAAGCCTCTGGGAGTAGGCTGCTCTTTGTCTAGAGACATACGTTTCAACATTTTTAATGTATTTTCCCTTTTGAGAATTCCTTTGAGCACCCTTATGCCTCTTCGATGTTTTTTTCCCTTTCTTCTCCGCATACATGGGAAAGAGAAGGATCTCAAGAATGAGTTCCTTTGGAAATGGTATGATGAGATTGAGTCTTATGCAATTTAGGCGTAGTCTTTAAACATTGTTCTCGTCCTTCCATAAGGTGGCTCGAACCGACTGTAAATCTCTTGAAAGTTGATGGTAGAACTTTTTGTGTGGCAATGTTTTTTAATAGATTAATGACTTTTCGTAATGCCCGTATTCCTTCCTCATGTTAGCATTGTAAAGCTTCATATTCCATTAGTAGCACCATGGAAAAGGTATGCCATAAGGGATTGACGAATTCTACAGGACGAGTGAAATCCTAAATGATCTTATAGTAGCATCCCATACTAGCCTTGGGGATAAGCTCCAGCAGTCCTGGAGGATAAAAACCATGCCAACTGCCCGACCGTAAAACTTCTGATGGGGCTAAAGGATGAATACTTGATTGGTCTAGAAGAGGAGCCCTGAGTTATTCCTAGGAAGGAGTCATCTGCTACCCTTGGGGAGGAGCCGTCTCATGCCCTTAGGGAGAAGTTGTCTGATGCCCCTGTGGAGGAGCTGTCAGATGCCCTAGAGAGGAGTCATTTGATGCCCTTAAAGAGGAGCCGTCTGATGCCCTTGGGAAGGGTTTATCACCTGCCTTCGAGGAGAATCTCTTAACAAGTCGTGTGGGTGCTTCCCTAGTTGGGGGGAAATCCCTTGTGGCTCCTGTGATTGCACTTCTATTCCATCTTGTAACACCCCACTTTCTCGGGCGTATTATAACTTAGGAAATTTTGGGCTATATATATTTTTTTTAAAACTCAAACTCATCATCATATTACAACCCCCAAATTTCCCATTTACCTATCTAGCATAAAATTTACCATACATCATATCATCAGCAGAAGTAGGAATCAAACCTAATATTAGCATAAATTAGTGAAAGTAAAGCAAGATCGCTACGGGGCAAGCAGCGTAGTTCATAAATTTTGAACCTTACCCCGATCCCGACGATTGGATCAACGTCGAAATCAAATCATTCACATACAAATAAAATAAATCTAACCTTTAGATTTTCGAGTCGTTCGTAGATTCGAGTCGTCCAAGCTCCAGCCTCTAACTCGTGATACGCGGCATGCATCCGTTGGCACGGAGAGCAGAAAAAAAGTGCTAGCTCCTTCTCTTTTTCGCGGCTTGTGTATGGATGGAACAGAATGCCCACAATTCAAATCGATGCCAAAAGAAACGGGGAAGAGTGAATGGCAATTCGTTTTTCAACTCTTGAAAAACTACACAACCCTTAACTCATCAATTTGGGCAACCAATCAAAGGATATTTATAGATAAGCCTTCTAAGGTTTCTTAAACCCTAATGGATTGGGGTAGTCATTAATCCTAGTTTAACTAGAATCTTAAGTGGGTTTATTCTAGTCCAACTAGAAATATAATTAAGTGCCCCAAATCCATTTATAAAATATTTAGCCGAATCTAATTCAAGCTCAAATATTTATTATTTAATATTTAGTTCAAATCTAATTTAGCCCAAATATAATATTTAATATTTGGCCCAAATCTAATTTAGTCAAAATATAATATTTAATTTAATATTTGACCCAAATCCAAATATTAATTTAAGCCAAAATATATTTTATTTCTTATTTGCTACTCCAACAAATAGAAAATTATTAAGTTAGAAACTCTTTCCTAATTTAATCAATTGCCATTCTAGGAAACTTTTTCTTTTATGATAACCCCTCGTCATATCGACGCCATTACGTCTATTTGTTCTTTTTCCATGAGAACCTACGACGACACAACTTCTTGCCGAAGTATCCCACTTAACCATACGTTTGCTCTCCTGGTTTAAGCTAGGGACCGTACCTATTGCGCATGACTCATTAGGCTTCCGAATATGTTGGCAATGTGTTAGTACGAACACATAAGACAAGATTAACCTCTAGCAAGGCATCATGCCTACCCAATTATTTAGAAGGATTCATAATCCGTAAATAACCTTTCACGAGCATGGTTACCATGTAATTCGATCCTCTCGTCAATGTATCTTATGTGATCTCAAGTTGGCAATGTGTTGCTTGATTATGATCGCATAAGTTTTTCTTCGGTCATTCGGATATCTTCACTTAATAGAAAGTGAATCAATAACTCCTTATTGATATCTTTCACCATGGCCATGGATTTAAAGTGATATCCACCGAAGGTGCCTTAGATACATCATCCTCTATCAAAGGATAAACGAGTCCCATTTTGGTTATATACCCATCTCCATAAGCCTCACGATATGCCCAATGATCGCCCACGTGTAGCCTTTATCTAGGCCCATCGAAACGATGTCAAAGCATACCGATCTTCTTATGAGATGACCGTGAAAACCTTAGGTCCAAGGATTAGTTACACCCATCTCGTATGAGAATTCCATCAACATATAACCAAAATAGATTCTCATAGTGAGTCATGTCTAGTGACATATTTTCCAACATTGGTCATCTATGTACTTGTCTAGACATCCCCATGCCTATGGGTGTGAGATCCCCATTGCTATCACATAGCCAAAACATAGAACATACAAGTCTTACCACAATTGTCAATGTCCATTCTTGACATTGCTATGACTTGGGACGTTTAATGATGTCTAGAAACTATGATGCATCATCTCACATTTTTATAGATTAATCACAGTATACATCATATGGACTTCTATCTAGTTTCATTCGGTTATTATAATAATAACAAGAAACTAATAGAATGTCTTCTTGTGAATTTGAATAACTCCTTATTCAAATAATAAATATGATTACAATTGTCAGTGTACAACATGCCCAATCTAATTGGGTCTAGAGTACCTACATTAACAATTAGATCTTACACCATGGGCTTTCAAAACGTTCAAAATTCCAAGTAGTAAAACTTAAATACATAAATTTCATAATCATAAATATCATGCACATGCTAAGCGTCATCACATGTTGTGACGCCCCGTTCCCACTTACGGGTGCCACTTGTGAACAATTACCCGATTTGCCCACCTGCCCGGCCATTGGTGAAGGGAAGACCATGTTTCAACACGAAACACCCTAGGTGGGAACTAGGCTCATCATTCCCTTCCCTCAACCCCAGGATTCACTAGTAGAATTGGATTTTAACCACACTGCACTTGGCTAAAAAATCTCATTAAGATGCCCAATTTCCATTTTCTTATTTATTTTAATTCTTCCTCTTTCCAAGAATTTCACCGGGCTCCATAAAAATCACAAGTTCAAACAACCCATTGATTTCCCAAAAACAATTCGAGGAAAAACTCAAAATTTCATTTTTCAAAATTTCGGCATTTATCTCCAAAAATGCCTAAAAAATCCTTTTATTTTGAAAATTCCTCTGGTGCCAAAAACCAATTTAAAAATGCCCCAAATATCCCAAATTTTTCTTTGTTTTGGAATTTTAAAAAAAAATTAGGCTGGCGGGGCCTACTGGCGCGCTTGGGGCCCTACTGTGCACATGCAGCAGGGTCCACGCGGCCACCCACGCGCATGCACACCCGTCCGCCCGTGTGCCCCTACATGCTTGCTGCTGCCCGCTATGGCCCCCTACGGGCCTCGGCTGCTGCACCTGCTGCCATCTTCACTTTTTTTTTTCTTGGGCTTTCTAACCCAAATTTTTCCAGAAATTGGACACCAGTAAAATGCATCAAAACCTCCACATTTCCAACAAAAAAATCATATGATTTAACTTCTTTGGTGCTTCCTACAACACACACCAAAAATGAGACTTTCACCCAACCTAGGCTTCAACATGCCATAGCCAATATCTCATTTCAAATTAAAATCAAACATTCCAAAATATAAAATACACCCATGGTCTTAGGCTTTAACAAGCCATTACCAACCAAATAAATTACTTCTTATAAATCAATCACAACAACATAGGCTTGCATAAGCCATAATAAGCTCTTGGATCTTCATTCCCATGCTTTTCCATGCCATTCCACTTTGCCTTGACTTTCTCATGCCTTGACAACCTATATGTGAGGGTAAAAATCTCATGAGCTATTAAGCTCAATAAGGGTGCAATGCAAAGTAAATATGAACATAACAAGATTATATGATGCCAAATGCATGTAAGTGTGGCTAGGTTTATTTGCCCTCACAACCCACCTAGGTTAGAGGCATCGACCCACCATTCCAACCATGTTCCCAAACTACCTTATGGCCATAAGTCTCATGAACACAATAGAACATGCCAAATGCAGCATACACATTTATAAACCATACTTACAACACATTGCAAGGCCACCCTCCCATGGGGCCATCTCTTACCTCATTCTTTTCTTTGAAGCTTTAAGAACCTCCTAGCTTCATTTCCCACTCTTCTCCTTAAGAGCTCATGAACAAGATTTAAAGAAGCTAAGCTACCATTAAAAGAAATGGAATAAACTTTCACACTAGCCTAAGAAAGAATACTTACATTCTTTTTTCTTCTTTCCTTTCCTTCTTCTCTTCATTCTTTCCTTTCTTCTTCATTTCTTTCTCCAAATGGCCAAAGGAAGACAAGACTTCCTTACTTGCCATTACATACTAGTTCTCCATATTTCAAGAATGAATCTAGGCCATTCACTAAAAGCACAATCCATGTGCTTAAGGAAAACTAAATCTCAACCGTCCATTTCAATAACCAAATCTTCTCTCTTGGAGAAAACACAAGAAGCACAATCCATGTGCTCTTTGAATTTTAATCTCAACCCTTGGAAATTCAAGACAATTCCTCCACTCTTGATCTTGTCTTCAAATCCCAAAAATAGAATTTCTTTTCTATTTATTTAATTTGGCCATTTTCCAACCATCACATGAGAGACCACTTTGAAAGACATAAATACCTTCTTTCCCATTTAATTTAATAGGACCATTTTCCATCATTAATGCATGACTAATTTAATTTCTTTTTGGATTTTCTTTTAATCCAACACCATCATGCCTCTCATTAAATGCTTGAAAGACTAATATCCTTTTTCTTTGTATTTATTTAATTCTCTCTTTAACTTGGACCACATTAAGCCATGTGTCACTCCAAGACACCAACCTTGGCTCCCAAGTTCCAACTCATCCATCCATGTGGCATTACCACATTTATTCACCAATAGAGGGAAAATTTATTATTTTCTCAAATAATTGCATATTCTTCATTTTTCTTATTTTTCCATAATCTAAATCCTTTATGGAATTTCACTCCAAATTACCACAATGCCCTTTGTGAATTATTAATCCAATTTATCTCCACATAAATACAAAAATTGGGATTTAATTCACTTACACACCTAACTCCACATAGGAATTATTTTCAATTTACCAAATTACCCTTTATTGGACTTCACTATCCAAACTACCAAAATGCCCCTCTCATAGGGCACCATCATTCTCAAGATCTCTCACATTCTCAAGGGCAATTCTGGAAGTTTCTCACTTCCTTACTCACTCTCTTAGCACCGGTAACACCGGGTGTTACACATGCTTCTTCTATATCTGTGTCTACAACATCTTCATCTGGAACGTTTAAATATTCCAGCGGCATAGCCCTATGATAAATCATCTAAGTAAGGGTACAAAATTATATCTCGTGCATGGATGCAATATGCAAAATGTCCTTTTCCTTTTCTTTTTCCTTTCGTTTGAGCCAACTGTACCTCAATGCTACTCCCTATTTTTACGGCTTCCTGACCATGCCGAGGTGTATGGGTGTACCCTTGGTAGAGCAGCGGTGTCGGCTCATACTCTCAAACCATATGCGAAGCATGATCAATCATATCATCGTGTACATATGCACATTTCATCATAGCATGTAAATGCAATCTACTTGACATATTCACATCAAGGCATGACAACATGATAAAATCATTTACATAAAACTGGGTGTAGGGTTACACTACTTTCAAGTCATATCCTTTTGCATGAAGTCTACATTTAATTTAGTAGAACCACTAACCTTAATATCATTTTTTAGGATTCCTCGAACAACGCACTGACCTCAAAGATTGTGTAATTCACCAAATCCTATAGTCAAATCTTTTTCTCATCGATAAATATCTACTAAAATCAATAATGCTAATTGCTGTTGCCAAAATACAACAATCTATTTTTTTTTTTTTACGTGGGAGAATGTAAGGTGCGTGGTTGACCACGGGATTTCTAGAGACTTGTGAGTCTTGAGGGTTCTGAGAGTCAAGTGTTCCGAGAGTCTTGTCACCAAGGTGCGATGAGAGTAGAATCTCGTCTCCAACGTGCACGTGCGCTGAGGGTCTTGTGACCAAGGCATGCTGAGGGTCTCGTGACCAAGGTGAGCTGAGGGTCTCGTGACCAAGGTGAGCTGATGGTCTCGTGACCAAGGCGCGCTGAGGGTCTCGTGACCAAGATGAGCTGAGGGTCTTGTGACCAAGGTAAGCTGAGGGTCTCGTCACCAAGGTAAGCTAAGGGTCTCATGACCAAGGCATGCCGAGGGTCTGATGATCTGGTGGCCTAAGATAACCGAGTGGCCTTGGATAATCGAGTGGCCTTGGATAACCGAGTGGCCCTTGATAACCGAGTGGCCCTAGATAACCGAGTGGCCCTCCATAACCATGTGGTCCTCCCCTTAGATAACCGAGTGGCCCTCCATTACCATGTGACCCTCCCCTTAGATAACCGAGTGGCCTTAGGTAACCAAGTGGCCAAGGATAATCGAGTGGCACTCCATAACCGAGTGACCTGCAAAATGAGAGCAACTGACGTTAGGGCACGGGTGGGGGTCCTCGCACAAACCCTCTGATGCCTAAGTTAGTTCTCGAGAGCCAAAAATATGGAATTGTGTTGAGGAGACCAAAAGTGCATACCTTGTGATGAAGGCATGGTCTCCTATTTATAGCGAAGGAGAGAGAGAAGACGTGCGAAAATTGGGGCGAGTATCTCGTAGCTTGTTTCGATGATTTCGTGGCCCATCCGAGAGGGAAAAGAGGAGAGATTGGCCCAAGCCCACTCGACCATGATTGAGTGGGGGGCCACTTGGTCATGCCTTCTTTTTCCCTTTTCTTTGGTTTGGTCTTGAGTGGTTCCTGTACCTCAAATTCATGCCTGATTTACACATTTATTCAGGTCGAATCTCTCAAAACTCAAAATAGGAAAGTTGTAGATAATTCTATTAGATTTCCATAGAACTTTGAATCATCTTAATCGAAGCTCTTATGAGAGAGTTATTCCTGAAAAACCAAAGTAGTATCGTACCCACTCGGCATAACTGAGTAGGTCATGAAAAGTGAGGGGAAATTGGTCACCGCCCACTTAGTCATGACCGAGTGACCCCCCACTCAGTCATGGACAAGTGGGACTTCATTCCCTTGGATTTTAGGGCCTCTTTTTTATTTTGTCTTGGTTCGGATCCATCTTCGCTCCAATACTTGACTCTGAGCCTTAATAGTGCAAGTGGATCAACTTAGAGCCCAATTTTAGCCTTGATGAATCCTGAATCTCTCAAAACTCAAAACACAAAAGTTGTAGATAATTATCTTATCTCTCCATAGGATTTTTAATCACCTCAATCAAAGCTCGTATGAGAAAGTTATGGTAAAAAAACCAAAGCAGTGTTGTACCCACTCGGCATAATCGAGTTGGTCCTTTCCACTTGGTCTCGACTCAACCTCTTGTGCCTTCGGCTTGTTTCCTTGATCTCCTACAACCCGTAGGGCCTTTGGGCTTCATGTCCATGTTTCGTAACTCTTTTAGGTCTTGTGATTCTCCAAGTTTGTAGGGCATATCAATTGCTCCCTACTCTTTTAGCCGGGAGCTCCGAGTGAAAGAGTATCTTGTCCTGTAAACTTTTGAACATTACTTCTCTTTTAGCTACTTCATCTTCTACACATCCTCTCAAGCTTGTTCGCACACCGTGCTTTTAAATTTCTAGACTCTAGTGATTTTCAATTCCTTTGCAGAGGTATGAGGTAGATATACTAGTAAGTTCGCTTTCCATAGATGTCAAACTATTCATCAAGCAATGAGTTTGATTCTGCTCCCAGTTATGGTGTTGTGTGTATGACAATAAGTTTGCACTTTCTTTTCCCTTGTTGTCGGGCGGTGAGCAGGACAATGGGGTTGAGTTCATTTTTCCCTCATTGCCGGGGTGTGAGCAGGGCAACGGGTTTGAATTTATTTTTTTCCCTTGTTGTCGAGCCATAAGTAGGGCAACGGGGTCGCGTTAGGTTTTTCCCTTGTTGTCGGACTATAAGCGGGACAATGGGCTTGAATGCACTTTTATCTCATTACCGGGCCGTAAGCTGGGCAATGGGCTTGATTGTACTTTTACCTCATTGTCGGGCCGTGAGCGGGGCAATGGGCTTGAATGTAATTTTACCTCCTTACCGAGCTATAAGTAGGACAATGGGCTTGATTGTACTTTTACCTCATTGTCGGTCCGTGAGCGGGGTAATGGGCTTAAATGTACTTTTACCTTGTTATCGGGCTATAAGTGGGACAACGAGCTTGAATGTACTTTTACCTCGTTGCCGAGCTATGAGTGGGACAACGAGTTTGAATATACTTTTACCTCGTTACTGAGCTATGAGTAGGACAACGGGTTTGAATGTACTTTTACCTCGTTACCGGGCTATGAGCGAGGCAACGGGCTTACGTTTATTTTTCCTCCCATTGTTGGGCTATAAGCGAGACAATGGGGTTGCGTTGAGTTTTCCCCTTATTGCCGGGCTATAAGCAGGGCAACGAGCTTGAGTTGGTTTTTCCCTCATTGCCGGGCCGTGAGCGGGACAACGAGCTTGAGTTTATTTTTATTTCCTGAAAGCAAAACATAGCAAACAAACTTTCATAAAGCAATGTGTAATGAAAACACTGACATTTTTTGAATGGTGGAGTAAATAAGTGAGTACATCCACTATTTAATTTTGGGGTCTTATTGTTGCCTTTGATCCCAAAATTCACGGGTCAAGCAAAATTTTGAACAGTTTAGTTTTTCGATCTTTAACATAGGCTTTCTTGAATGTGTCTGAATTTTGCTCTCAGTTTTCTCTTTGAGGGCATTAATGATAGCTGACCACCTTCCCCTAAGGGCCTGTCCCTTCAGGGCTTGTCTTAGGGGAAAATGATGAGTCCCCAGCCATAGTTTCACCGCTTGAGATGACATGTATGGGCTCATGAACTAGTTCATTGTCTAGAGGTGGATTCTCTCCGTAATCCCTTCCTCTCTCTTGACATCTCTGATTTGATCTCCCCCGCTCTTCCTGTCTATTTTCTCCTCTTTGAGGCTCACTATTTTTGACCTGTACATACCTTTGAAGATGTCCTTCATGAACTAGCATCTCGATCTGATCTCTTAACTCCTGACACTGGTTAGTGGAATGACCATGAGTTCTGTGATACCTACAATATTCTTCTCTATTCTTCCCCATGGGATGGTCAACCTTTTTAGTGAGTCTAATGAGACTTGACCCTTTGATGATTGGAAGTATGGTTGACTGAGGTTGGAGAAGTTTGGTATAATGGTGGAACTGGGGCTGAGGTATATCTGATCCCCTAACCCGTCTGGAGTCCTCTTCAACATCTCTTTCCTTCCTTTTTTGCTATCTGTCCTCATTCCCACCTACAGCTCTCATAACTTCCGTATGGAGCACTTATTTATTTGCTCTAGCAAACAAATCTGCTAGGGATGTTGGTGGGTCCAAAGATAATGATTCTTGTAGGGGAGTTAGTTGTGTTCCGTGTAACATAACAGACACTGCAATTGCAATTGGTAAATCATGAACTTCGAGGGTGGCATTCTAAAATCTATCCACATACTGATGCAGAGTTTCTTTGTTCCCCTATCGAATACTGAACAAGTACGTGACGTCTTTTTTTCTTCAACTATTAATCATAAATGCCTTAACAAATTCCATTTTGAGCTGACTGAATGAAGAGATAGAGGCCTCAGGTAAATTGTTGAACCATGTTCGGGCATGCCCTGATAGAGTTAAGGAGAAGGCTCGGCACATTATGTCATCATCCCATCCGTGCAATATCATCAATGACTCATAGTTTTTAATGTGATCATAGGGATCATCTTTGCTATAATAAGGGGTGATTTGAGGCATTTTGAATTTTCTGGGCAGTGGCTTCTCCAATATATCTGCAGTAAATGGACATTTTCTGCGTTGTTGCTCCTCCGTGGCTGGGATCAATTTCTTTCATTGAAGCACTTCTTCAACTACCCTTTTCATGTCATCTCGTATACTTGCTGCTGTTTGGTTATCATGTCTTGTCAGCGTGTCGGCCCTAGTTCCATGGTATCTCCATCTTTAGGCACTTCTAGCCCTGTTTTCCTTTCACGGGCTCTCATTTCTTCAGGGCGTGGCGCAATGATTCTTCCTTGGTGGTGGTGATCTATCCTCCCGACGAGGAGTGGATCGAGAATGAGAATCGAGAGTGGCCTCTTGATAGGAATCAGCTCCCACCTCGGGCTGAGGCTCAGGTGGTGGCATAAATTTTTTCAAAGTATTGGGCAACGTCCCTCCAGGCATAATACCTTGGAGTATACCAGCCATGTCTCGAAGTGCCTGCATACCCTCAACATGTTGCTATCTCAGTGCTTCATACTCTTCCCATAGGACTGTACATGGTGGCTGTTGTGAAGTCCCAGCTTGATTAGTAGGAAGTGGCCCTGAGCCGATGTTAAGTGGAGGTGGGACTGAATGGGTCCCCACCTGCTGGCTCGGGGAAACGGAGTGATCACCTCCTTGGGGTTGAGCATTATAAGGGGGCGGAGGTGCTCCTTGTGGGTGAGAATCAGAAATAATGGGAGGCGCTCCCTGTTGTTGAGAGTTCCGTGGTGGTAGGCGTGTTTCTACGCCTTGAGAGAGAGTTCGTTGGTGTCCACAGGTGTTTTCCATTCTTAAGTTGACTTTTGTCTTGCATTTCCCATAGACGGCGCTAATTGTTGTTGCCAAAATACAACAATCTATATTTTTTTATGTGGGAGAATGTAAGGTGCGTGGTTGACCATGGGAGTTTCTAGAGACTTGCAAGTCTTGAGAGTTCTAAGAGTCAAGTGTCCGAGTGTCTTGTCGCTAAGGTGCGATGAGAGTAGAATCTCGTCACCAACATGCATGTGTGTTGAGGGTCTCGTGACCAAGGCGAGCTAAGGGTCTCGTGACCAAGGCGAGCTAAGGGTCTCGTGACCAAGGTGAGCTGAGGGTCTCGTGACCAAGGCGCGCTGAGGGTCTCGTGACCAAGGCGAGCTGAGGATCTCGTGACCAAGGCGAGCTAAGGGTCTCGTGACCAAGGTGAGCTGAGGGTCTCGTGATCAAGGCGCGTTGAGGGTCTCGTGACCAAGGTGAGCTGAGGGTCTCGTGATCAAGGCGCGTTGAGGGTCTCGTGACCAAGATGAGCTGAGGGTCTCCTGACCAAGATGAGCTGAGGGTCTCATCACCAAGGTTAGCTGAGGGTCTCGTGACCAAGGCGTGCTGAGGGTTTGATGATCTGGTGGCCCAAGATAACTGAGTGGCCTTGGATAACTGAGTGGCCTAAGATAACCGAGTGGCCCTAGATAATTGAGTGGCCCTAGATAACTGAGTGGCGAAGGATAATTGAGTGGCCCTCCATAACCATGTGGCCCTCCATAACCGTATGACCCTCCCTTATATAATCAAGTGGCCTTAGATAACCGAGTGGCCAAGGATAACCGAGTAGCCCTCCATAACCGAGTGACCTGCAAAACAAGAGCAACATTAGGGCATGGGTGGGGGTCCCCGCACAAACCCTCTGATGCCCAAGTTAGTTCTTGAGAGCCAAAAATATGGAATTGTGTTGAGGAGCCCAAAAGTGAGTACCTTATGATGAAGGCATGGTCTCCTATTTATAGTGGAAAAAAGAGAGAAGACGTGCGACAATCGAGGTGAGAATCTCGTGGCCCATTTTGATGATTTTGCGGACCATTCGAGAGGGAAAAGAGGAGAGATTAGCCCAAGGCCACTCGACCATGACCGAGTGGGGGGCCACTCGGTCATACCTTCTTTTTCTCTTTTCTTTGGTTTGGTCTTGAGTGGTTCCTGTACCTCAAATTCATTCCTGATTTACACATTTATTCAGCCTAAATCTCTCAAAACTCAAAACACAAAAGTTGTATATAATTCTCTTATCTTTCCATAGGATTTTTTATCAGCTCAATCTGAGCTCGTATGAGAGAGTTATGTCTGAAAAACCAAAGTAGTGTGGTACCCACTTGGCATAACCGAGTGGGTCATGAAAAGTGAGGGGAAATTGGTCACCCGCCCACTTGGTCATGACTGAGTGACCCCCCACTCAGTCATGGATGAGTGGGTCTTCAATCCCTTGGATTTGAGGGCCTCATTTTCCTTTTGTCTTGGTTCGGATCCATCTTCGCTCCAATACTTGACTCTGAGCCTTAATAGTGCAGGTGCATCAACTTAGAGCCCAATTTCAACCTTGATTAAGCCTGAATCTCTCAAAACTAAAAACAAAAAAATTGTAGATAACTTTCTTATCTCTCCATAGGATTTAGAATCACCTCAATCGGAGCTTATATGAGAAAGTCATAGCCGAAAAACCAAAGTAGTGTCGTACCCACTTGGCATAACTGAGTGGGTCCTTCCCACTTGGTCTCAGCTCGACCTCTTGCACCTTCGGCTTGTTTCTTTGATCTCCCACAACCCGTTGGGCTTTTTAGCTTCATGTCCATGTTTCGCAACTCTTTTAGGTCTTGTGATTCTTCAAGTTTGAAAGCATATCACTAATTTTCCTAATTTTACCCAAAATATTTCTTATTTTTCTTTGTATTTCTTCATTTTTTTTCCTCTCTATAGTTTGGAATAAATACCTCCTCACATAATTTTCTAATTTTTTTCCACCATAAATCCTAAAATAATTTTCTGAGAATAATAAAAAAAAATTTTAAAATTCCAACCTGGCACGCGCCCCCTTACACCTGGAAGGTTGACTGGCACATGAAGCCTACGCGTTAGTCGTCTTCTCCAAAAATTTGATTGTTGGTGATGTTCCAAACTTGAATTTTCTTACACCGCCTTGAAGCTTTCCTCAAGCCGGTCACTTTGGTATCCTTGGTTGCTCGAAATGTTGGCCGGAAATGCCTTAATCGGGGGGTTTAATCCTTGGCTCCAACGAACTCTCACGACTCCAACGACTATCGAAACCCCTCCAAACTCACTCGAAAACACCCCAAAATCTCCAGAATCGATCCTTAGTACCTTTAGAACAAAAGCCCTCTATCAAGAACCCTCAATTCACTCACAAGCTCGCATGGTTAGAGGTTTAATTTGAACCCCCAATTTGAACCCCTATTTATACCTAATTCCGAACCTCCAAATGCCCACCTTGTCCTTAACATGATTATGAACATTTAATGGGTTCACCATGCCCTAATTTAGTCACAATTTGACTTGCAAACTCTGGTTTTTTCGGCGATCTCTCACGGCCATTTTCTATCAAATCTACCACCCACGTGGTTGTTCTCGGACAAAGGTCATCCATAATGGCCTAGACCTAGCTTTGCAAAACCCCAACCATCCCCCTCAAGTCTTCCATGGCTGAAATTGGCGATGGGAGAAGCGGTCAGCGACTGGTAGTGTTGACACTGCCAGCCTTTGCAAAATTACACTTTGGCCCCTCCCAACTTTTGAAATTTCTTTTAGCTCTTTTCATAAAGCCTTTGAACTGTCTACAAATTCCATTAAGATCCTCAAGTTCCAAACTTTTCATTTCATCCCTGGAGATTCAAAAAAAATGTCTTTTAGGCCTCCCTTAGGAAAAATCAGAAATTTACACTTAGGCTCGAATTTACGTTTTGATCGTAAATCCTTTTGTTTCCTACCTAAACCATTTAAGGGTTGATTCTTATGCCAAATTTGATTCCCTTAATAGTTCCATTGGTTTTTCAGAAGCCCCTCATGACAATTCGATTCTTCGGCCCAAACTATAGCTGTACCAAAAATTGTCTCTGATCCAATTTCTTTCGATGCTAAAAATTATGCTTTGATATGCTTAATAGCCCCGTACCCTTTCTTGTAGTTATCTAAGCCCGAGGGTATTCCCTTCAATTGATTTGGCCGTTTCAGATCTCTAAACTATCTTTTACACTTTTCTATTTGCCACAAAATACGAAATCATATACGTATTAATGACATATTTATTTATTTTGACTTGGAATATTACGTTCTCCCCTCCTTACAAAAATTCTGTCCTAGAAATTTGTTTTATCCAAAATCCATTCTATCTATTGATTCTTCGAATAAAAATGGAAAATGGCTTCTCATATATTTTTCTCGCTCCCATGTTATCTTCTAGCTTACTAGATTTCTCCATAGCACTAGCACTAGTGGAATTGACTTGTTTCTTAGGGCTTGATCTCTTCAATCGAAAATTTTAACCTGTCTCTCAAGGTAGGAAAGATTTTCTTGAACCTCAGTAACTTCTATTGGCATTACATGAGAGGGGTCTGGCTCATGCTTCCGAAGTTGCAACATGTGGAATACATCGTGAAGATTGGATAGAGCCATGGGCAAAACAAGCCAGTAGGCAACTGGTCTGATTCTTTCTATGATGTCATATGATCCAATGTACCTGGGGTTCAACTTGCCTTTCTTATGGTTTTGAGTTATCATCCTTAGAGGGGATAACTTCAGGTATACTTTGTCACCAATTTGAAATGCTAGATCCCTTCGCCTGGTGTTAACATAAGACTTCTAACAATTCTGCTCTTCTCTGATTCTTTCTTGAATGATCTTTATTTTCTCAGTAGTCACTTGAACTATCTCGGGACCCAACATTTGTCGATCTCCACTTGCATCGTTATAATGCTTCATAAGGAGCCATACAATGCTGTTGTGATGGCTGTTGTTATACGCAAACTCTACCAACGATAGATGCTCTTCCCAACTCCCCATAAAGTCTAGGGCACATGCTCTCAACATATCTTTTAAGATTTGAATAGTTCTTTCTAACTGTACATCAGTTTAAGGGTGATAGGTTGTACTTAACCTGGGCTGAGTGCCTAAGCACTTTTGCAGACTTCCACAAAATCTTAAAGTGAACCTTGGGTCACGGTCAGAGACAATACTCACTGGTACCCCATGAAGTCTGACAATCTCATCGACATACTGCTGAGCCAGCTTATTGATGGGTTTACTCACTTTCATAGAAAGAAAATGAGCAGACTTAGTTAGCCTATCAACAATTACCCATATGGCATCATTTCCTTTAGGGCTTCTTTGTACATCTTGGTACCTCCTAGGTGGATTAAATACTTGGACTGATGTGCTTCTTTCAAGATCACTTGTCTTGATTCCTTTACTTGAGGTACATAAACTCTTCCTTGAAATCGAAGTATGTCGTCCTTTAATTCAAATTTTGAGGTCTTCACCTGACCTTGCTCATCAACCCATAATTTTGTTCTGTGATCTTTAGGAAGGGCTTGTCGTATTTGCTCCATCAAATCTGACTATATGGTGAGATTGGCTACGTAAGCAAAGTTTCCTTTCAAGGAAACTCCTATTGTCATTAGGCTAAAAGTCTCAACTAACTTCCACTTGGACATCTTCAATCTAGCCATACAGATAGCTTCCTTCCTACTCAAGGCATTGACCACAACATTAGCTTTGTCGGGATGATATTGGATGACACAATCATAATTTTTTAAAAACTCCATCCATCGACATTACCTCATATTTAGTTCTTTTTGGGAGAATACGTATTGTAAGCTCGTGTGATCAGTGAAAATCTCAAACCTCTCACCGTACAAATAGTTTCTCTAAACCTTTAAAGTTAACACTACAATAGCTAACTCCAAGTCATGGGTCAGGTAATCCTGTTCGTGTCTCTTAAGTTGTCGGCACCCATAAACAATTACCTTATTATGCTGCATTAACACATATCACAATCCATTCTTCGTGGCATCTGAATATACTTTATAACCTCTGGAACCATTTGGCATTGCTAATACCAAAGCGGTTATGAGTCTTTCCTTAAGCGTTTGAAAATTTCTTTCACACCGATCGTCCCAATTGAACTTCACTCCCTTTTGGGTTAACTTTGTAAGGGGTGATGCAATCTTAGAGAATCCTTCGATGAATTTTCTATAGTAACCAGCCAAACCTAGAAAACTTTTGATCTCGGTAACTATGCTAGGTTGATTCCATTCTCTTACTGCCCCACTTTTTCCAGATCAACTGACATTCCCTCAGTCAATATAACATACCCCAAAAAGCCCACTTGACTTAGCCTAGATTCACACTTGGTAAACTTAGCATACAACTTATATTCCCTCAATGTTTGGAGTATAATTTTCAGGTGATTCTCGTGCTCCTCTTCCAAAGGTGAGTAAACCAAGATGTCGTCTATGAATATGATCACAAACTTATCCAAATATGGCTTAAAAACTTGGTTCATTGTATTCATAAATGCTGCTGGAGCATTGGTTAACCCAAATAGCATAACCAAGAATTCATAGTGATCGTACCAAGATCGGAAGGCTGTTTTGGGGACATCATCTGCTTTGATCCTTAATTGATAGTACCTTGATCTTAGGACAATCTTTGAAAACACATTTTCTCCTTGCAATTGGTCGAATAACTCCTCAATCCTAGGGAGTGGGTATTTATTCTTGATGGTTACCTTATTCAATTGTCGATAGTCTATACACATTCTTAAACTCCCATCTTTCTTCTTAACAAAGAGTACCAACGCTCCCCATGGTGACATATTGGGTTTAATGAATCCCTTATCCAACAATTATTGAAGTTGAATCTTTAATTCCCTTATTTTTGCAAGAGCCATCTTATAGAGCGGTATGGAGATTAGTCTTGCCTCTAGCACAATTTCTATTGAAAACTCAACTTCCCGCTGAGGGGGTAATCCTGGTAATTCTTCTAGAAGCACATCCCCAAATTCTCTAACTACCAACACGTCTTTTATTTGTACAGGGTCTTTTATCTTGTCTTAAACGTGCGCTAGGTACCCATAGGCTCCTTTTCGCAGCATCTTATCTGCTTTTAAGGTAGAGATCCATCTCTTTTCATTTGAACTACCTTGCCCCTGAAATTTAATAATCAAGTCTTTATTCTTAAGACTGACCACCTTGGCCTTACAATCCATCATGGCATTGTATTTTGTTAGGAAATCCATCCCTAAGATCACATCAAACTCTTGGATTTGAAAAAGAATTAGGTCCACTAAGAACTCAGATTCTCCTATTTGGATTTTCTTATTTCGGTATCCTACAGATGTTTCTAGGGATTTCCCTATAAGGGTTGCTATAATCATATGACAATTCAGATTTTCAAGTTCTTCTCCTAGTACTTTGGTTAATGCATGTGAAATAAATGAATGACTACCTCTTGAGTCTATCAGGACATGCATAGGAAAACTAAAGGTGAAGATGGTACCTTGAATGATGGTTGGATCCTCAGTCGTGTCTTGCTGAGTCAAGTTGAATACCCTTCCTTGTTGGATTCTTAGATTTCCTGCTGGCCCTTGTAGCTATCCTATCTACTTCGGCTTTGGACAATCCTTTAACAAATGTCCCACCTAACTATAGTTATAGCAAATGGGTCTTTTCTTAGGATAATTCTAGTTACGATGTCCTTCCTCCCTACAGTTGTAACAGACATTCATCCCCTACCTCCAAGGCCTCTT
This sequence comes from Diospyros lotus, assembly GCF_014633365.1. NCBI lineage: Eukaryota > Viridiplantae > Streptophyta > Magnoliopsida > Ericales > Ebenaceae > Diospyros > Diospyros lotus. Next base: position 20,913,591 of record NC_068350.1, read on the forward strand.
GGGGTGTTGTTTCCCGTATTTCATACAGGGCTTGCTAAGCTTAAATTGAACTTTCTTGGGGTCCAACTTCTTTCCCGTACTTAGCCTGGAACTGGAGGCTTGCTGGCCAGCTCCTTGGATAGAATCAATCCAATCCAAATTAACCTCAGCGGTAATTGCTTGCAGTACCACCTCAAAATATGACCGAGTACTTATATTGCCGAGGGCCTTTTGAATCCTCAACTTCAATCCTCCTAGAAACTTTTGTTCTTTGATTCTCTCGTCTGACTCATATATTGGCATGTATTTGATTAACCGAGTAAAAGCATCCTCATACTGTGCTACCATCATATCTCAAGCTAAGAGGGAAATATTTCTCATTGAATAACTCCTTAAATCTCTCCCAACTAATGTATTGTGGTCCAATTTGGCTTGGCTGGTCATCACCCTCTTTGTTCCCATCCACCACCTATTCATTTCATCTTGCAACATAAAAGTTACACAGTTGACCTTCTCGTCCTCACCATAGTGAAGGTGGTCAAGCAATTTCTCGGTTTACTTGATCTAAAATTCTCTCTCACTGGGATCGACTCCCAACTTTCCTTGGAATACAGGTGGGTTTTGTCGACGATATAGGTCAAACATACAAGATGGACGTCCTCCTTGGGTTTGCATTCCATCCATGACCCTTGTCATGCTTCTCACAATTCTTTCAATTTGGTCTACATGATTGTCATTCATCATTTCTTCTTCTCGACTTGAGCTACTTCCGAGAACGTTGTTAGCATGTCCTTCCATATTGTCTTGTTGATGATTTGGTGTCGTAGGTTCTACCATTTAAGTTCGATGGGTGTTTACCATCTGAAAACATGGTTCCTTATTAGTTCGGGAAATTTAACATGCACCAAAAATTCAATTTAAATGGCTCATTGTTAGTTCAAGTAGTGAAGCATATTTCTTATAAATTCTCAAAACATCAAGATTACATCACTACTCGATACAATATTTCACAAAAACTACTACAACTACTACATGTCCCTTCACTTAGGACTAGTGGACCTCCAAATTGAGGTACTAGCTTCATCTTCGGACTCAATGGTAGGTCCTTCATGGTCACTTTGTGGCTCCTTTGAATCCGTCTCATCATTGGAACTAACATACTTGAACTTAGGGGGATTATTCTCAATCTCGATTTCGACCACCTACTCTTTCGCTTCGTCCTCACTAGGGTCTTCCTCCTCGGATTCCTCCATGGGTTCTTCTTCGACTCCCTCGTACATTTCATCTAGTAGGTGACAAACCCTTTCACAAAAATAGAAAAATAAATTAAACTCTTCATTCTACAAAACTCATTCAGCAAATGTTTCCAACTCTCCTTCCATGACGCCAATCAGGAAGTCTATTTGAAATTGGGCTAAGTCAAGCCATTAGAGGTAACTAGGTGGTCTATCCTCAATTATGTCTTCCATGTTTGCTAGAAACTTGTAAATGTTCTCATCTAGATCTGGCTCCCTTGAGTTGATTCTGTTGGCCCAATGATCTACTAAAACCCAATCAGGGAAATTTTCAACCATCTTGATATATTATCATGAAATGCATTAGCAATTCTATATATAGAAACCTCAAATCCCATGATTTCTAAGTTCCCCAAACATTTACTAGGTTTTCTACTAAGTTTGCTTTGATATCAACTATAACACCCCACTTTCTCGGGCGTGTTACAACTTAAAAAATTTTAGGTTATATTTTTTTTTTAAAACTCAAACTCATCATATTACAACTCCCAAATTTCCCATTTGCCTATCTAGCATAAAATTTATCATGCATCATATCATCAGTGGAAGCAGGAATTGAACCTAACATTAGCATAAATTAGATCTTACATCATGAACTTTCAAAACGTTTAAAATTTCAAGTCGCAGAACTTAAATACATAAATTTCATAACCATAAACATCATGCACATGCTAAGTGTCATCACATGCTTCTTTCGTATCTGCGTCTGCTACATCTTCATTTAGAACATTTGAATATTCCAAGGGCATAGCCTAAGTTAGATGCTGAATCACCTAAGTAAGGGTACAAAATTATATCTCGTGCATGGATGCAATATGCAAAATATCATTTTCCTTTTCCTTTTCCTTTTCCTTTCTTTTGAGCCTACAGTACCTTAACGTTAGTCCCAATTTTTATGGCTTCTTGACCATGTCGAGTTGTATGGGTGCACCCTTGGTAGAGCAGCGGTGTCGGCTCATACTCTCAAACCATATGTGATACATGATCAATAATATCATCGTGTACATATGCACATTTCATTATAGTATGTACATGCAATTTACATGACATATTCACATCAAGGCATGACAACATGATAAAATCATTTATATAAAATCGAATGCAGGGTTGCATTATTTTCAAATCATATCCTTTCGCATGAAATCTACATTTAATTTGGAAGAACCACTCACCTTAATATTGTTTTTTGGGATTCCTTAAACGACGTGATGACCTCAAAGATCGTGCAATTCACCAAATCCTATAGTCAAATCTTCTTCTAATCAATAAATATCTACGAAAATCAATAATGTTAATTTTCCTAATTTTATCTAAAATTTTCCTTATTTTTTTATTTTTCTTCATTTTTTTCCTCTCTATAATTTGAAATAAATACCTCATCACGTAATTTCCAAACTTTTCTCCACCATAAATCCTAAAATTATTTACTGAGAATAATAAAAAAAATTCAAAAAATTCCAACCTAGCACGCACCCCCACACGTTGATCCATGGGCCTGGAAGGTTGACTGGTGCATGAAGCCTACACACCAGTCTTCTTCTCTGAAAATCTGATTGCCGGCGATGTTCGAAACTTGGATTTTATTACACCACCTCGAAGTTCTCCTCAAGACGATCACTTTGGTATCCTTGGTTGCTCGAAATATTGGTCGAAAGTGCCTCGATCGGGGGGGTTTAATCCTCAGCTTCAACGAACTCTCACGACTCCGATGACCTTCAAAACCCCTTTAAACTCACTCAAAAACACGCCAAAATCTCCAAAACCGATCCTCGCTACCTTTAGAACAAAAGCCCTCCATCAAGAACCCTCAATTCACTCACAAACTCAAGCGGTTGGAGGTTTAATTTTTTGATGCATTCGACCACTTTGAACCCCTATTTATACCAAATTCCGAGCCTCCAAATGCCCACTCTTATCAAATCTCTTGTCCTTAACATAATTACAAACATTTAATGGGCTCACCATGCCCTGATCTAGCTACAATTTGACTCCCAAAATATGGTCTTTTCGACGACTTCTCACTGTCATTTTCTATCAAATTGGCCACCCACGTGGTTGTTTCTCGGCTAAAGGTCGGCTATAATGGCCTAGACCTAGCTTTACAAAGCCCCCAACCATCCCCTTTGAGTCTTGTAATGCCCCGCTCCCACCTACGGGTGTTACTCATGAATAGCCAGCTTACTATTCACACGCTGGGGCAAAGATGAAGAGACGACTACGTTTCAATAAGAAACGACCTAGGTGGGAACTAGGCTTTGCCCTCCTTTCGCTCTACTCGAGGATCTGGGAAATATCGAAACGACCCCACGACATTAAAACCCGAAACCTCGCAAAGTGTCACCCCTTCTCAAACTCTTAATGAAGAGTTAAGGATGACTTCCCAGGATCGACAAAATAAACTAACTCACTCGCTTCATATAAATTATGGCATAAGGCCTTAAAAAAATAAATTTTCTTTGCCCCAACCATTAATCCATTTATCTCACTTCCAATTCCTTTAGAAAATATTTGGATTAATATTTCTTTGGAAAAATTTAATAAAAATTTCCTCATCAAATCTCCATTGATTTTTCTTTTAATTATTTCAAAATACCTCAAATTTCCAACCCATAGGAAATAAATTTTGAAATACAACATCAAGGCATCCTCAACCATTTTTTTTCAAAATTTAAAGAAAATACTCCATTATTTAATTTCCCAAAATATAGAAATTTTTCCTGCAATTGCCTCAAATTTATATTAATTTAATAATTAATTTGGAGGCTAAAATACTCCTTTATTTATTTATTTAAACATAATTTTTATTTCAAAAATTTTGAAAATATCAGAAATAATTAATTAAATAGAAAAAGAAATTAAAATAAAAAAAAAACATTACAGCAGCAAGGGGTGTGGGTAGCATAGCCAGCCGCGCGCGCATGGGCCGCGCGCGCACACCCTTTTACATAATGCTTTTACACTTCAAATGGCTTCCAAAACATTCAAGTTTGCCACAATACAACCATATTAAGCATTCATTACATATTTAACTAAATTAAATACAACATTCATCCACTAAAGCACAAAATACATATACTTCACATGCATTTCTCCTTTCTTCATTACCTTCAACCTTCCAAAACTCTTTTTCCTTTAGATGATTCTCCACCTACATAGAGGTCAAAGGACCTTATGAGCCAATGCTCAGTAAGGGTGCTATGCAAATGTATATGTAACATGAGAATATAAACATGTAATGCAAATGCAATGCATATTATGGGTAGTCTTCCATGCCCTCATAACCACTTAGGTTAAGGCACCAACCAACCCCTCTCTCATCACTAGTCCTCCATATGGCCATAGGTCCACTAGAACACAAAACATGCAATAAGACCATTACATGCAACTCATTCAAAACATGTACAAATGCAAGCAAAACCCCACCACTTGGGGTTATCCCTTACCTCTTTCCTTGAAGCTTCAATACTTCCACTTGCCAAGACTCTCTCTTTGGCTTTTAATCACCTTAAGAAAATATCCTTAAAGCATTAGAGATCTTTAAGACTAAAGAATGAATGGAGAATGAAAACTTTCCTACACACTTGAAGAAATTTAAACTAAGGCTTACCTCTTGCTTGCCTGTCTTCTTCCTTCTCCTAAACTTCTTCTTACTCTCTTTCTCTTAATATGTGGAAAAACCTTGCACAAAAATCTCAACTCCCTATTTATAGAGATTTCCTACTCAATCCATGCCAAAACTCAAGATTACATCTTAGCCATTGGTTTTTCTTTAATTTAAGAGACTCAATCTCAACCCTCCAATAAAAGCACAATCCTTGTGCTTCTCCTAATCCTCAATCTTAGCCATTGATTTTAAGAGAACTCATCTCTAGTCTCTAAAGAAACACAATCCAAGAGACTTAGTCTCTTTAAATCTCAACCTTTGATTTTCTTTGGAGATTAAATCCTCAACCATTGGATCAATCTCTAATTCCCATAATTCTCCCGTTTTCAAAATTAATAAATAATGACTAATTTCAAGATTGACTAATTTCTCCATTTTCCATTTAATTTAAATCCATAACTTTTCAAGCATTTAATGGAGACTAATATCTTTTCTTTTTGATTTTATTTAAATTGCTCTTCAAAGACCTAATTCATTTTACTTTGGCATTTAATTAAATCCACCATTTTCTCACATAAATGCATGACTAATTTTCATTTAATATGGAATTTCTTTTAATTCTCTCCATAATGGCTCTCATTTAATGCTTGAGAGACTAATTTCTTTTCTTTTTGCATTTCTTTAAATCTCACTCTTGCTTCACAAGATCATGCCAAGTGTCCCATTACACTTAATCAACAAGTTTATTATTCCTAAATTAAATTAAATCCCATTCCATGAGATCTTGCCAAGTGTGACAAATCTATCCTACTTGGCTTCTATTTTAATTTCTAATTATCCATGCATTTAAACAAGAATTAAATTCTCCAATATAAATAATTTCTCCAAAAATAATTTACCCTTTTTTGGGGACGGAACTCCAAATTACCGTTTTGCCCCTCTTAAGACATCATATATTATGTGCCTTCTCATTAATTTAAGGGCAATTATGAAATTTTCCATATACCAATAGTCTCTTAATTGATAAAATCTTATCATGACTCATCAAAGGTATTACAAGTCTCCCATGGTCAAAATCGATGATGGGAAAGCTGACTAATGGCTGGCAGTGTTCACACTACCAGTCTTTGCAAAATTACACTTTGGGCCCTTCCAACTTTTGAAATTTCTTTTGGCCATTTCCATGAAGCCTCTAAACTTTCTATAAATTCCATTAATGTCCTCAAGTTCCAAACTTTTCATTTCATCCCTGAAGATTTTGAAAACATCTTTTAGGACTCTGTCGGGCAATATAAAAAATTTACACTTAGGCCCAAATTTACGTTTTGACTATAAATCTTTTTGTTTCCTATCGAAACCACTCAAGGGTTAATTTTGATGCCAAATTTGAATCCTTTAAGAGTTTCATTGGTTTTTCAGAAGCCCTTTGTGAAAATTCGTTATTCAGCCTGAACCATAGTTGTACCAAAAACTATCTCTGATCCAATTTCTTTCGATGCTAAAAATCATGCTTTGATATACTTAACAGCCCCGTACTCTTTCTCGTAGTTATCTAAGCCCCAAGATATTCCCTGCAATTGATTTGGCCGTTTCAGATCTCTAAACTGTCTTCTATACTTTTCTATTTGCCACAAAATATGAAATCATTTACGTATTAATGACATATTTATTTATTTTGACTTAGAATATTACAAATCTTATCTGTATTGTTGATTGGTGGTACTTCTGGTTCATGCCATTACAGACATACTTATTAGCTTTTTGTATGCATCTCCACAAACGACACCAATTGTTGTTGCTAAGACACAACAATGAATTTATTTGAGGAGAAACGTTGTCATTAAATGACCTGAGTTTGCAAGGAAGCAAACAGTCAAAGGGCACAGGGGGTCCCCGCTCAAATAGTTTAATGCTTAAGTTAGACACTGAGAGTGATAAAAGCCTAAGAATAGTATTTACACCAATATCAAAGACATACCCTTTTTAAAATTAGTGTCTTCCTATTTATAGAGAAGCATGGAGTAATCCAAAGTGGTTTAAGATTAGAATTCTTGTAGATAACACCTATCTTGATTTTTCTTGGTCTGGTTGGAACTAGGATTGTTATGGATGACGTTTATCTCCTATAGATGATTTATCTTAGCATTTTAGGTTAGAATTTCTTATGCATTATTGTCTATCCTTTTTCTAGAAGGATTTTCTGTTGTTAGAGTTATCTAGTTTACACATTGTGTGGAACCCCTACAGTCGTCATCATGCATCTTAGACCTATCATCATATGCCCCACAGTGTAATGATCTGCCCTTCCCAACGTGTCGTTATACTCAGTATTTCTTTTTTTTTTTTTCCATCACAACATATAATCCCCACATATAAATACATTCAGCATTCCATATGGAAGCTAGGGAAAGGTAACTTAAAAACTGGCGGAAGCAAGAATCGAAACCTGAAGGATATCATAATTTCATACAAGCACAACTATACACTACTATTCACAACAACTATTAAATTACAATATCTGGTAAGTGAGATAACACACAAACTACTACATCTGATAAGGGAAATAACATCTAACATTGTGCTTCAAACATGAAGTGAAATTAAATTATGCTTCAGCCACTCATTTTCTCTTCTTATTGCTCAATTCACCTGGAACGTGGAATATTCTAGGGACAAAATCCAAATTAGAAGATGAATCTTCTAAGTGAGGGTTAAAATAAATTTCAATAAATTTCATGAATGAATGATGCATGGACATGAATAAATTGACACCCTAGTGTAGCTTTCACCAATATTCTAGCCCCGGCACAAAAAACTAAGATAGTAATCCCAACAAACACACCCGACATGGGATACCCCTATGGTCATTCCAACAAATACCGTTGGGGAAATGCAGCTAAACTACTAGGGTAACATCCCACCCCATCATGTTTAACATGAATGACACAAGTATCGATATACCAACAATATCATGCTAAATGTAACTTATTATTTGTATTAAACTTATGGGAGACGGTTAGAGCCCATGTCAATAGAATTTTATGTGTTTTGTCAGAAACCATATTTAATTGTCAGAAATTGGACTTATATTCCTAGGCATGGTCAAGTTTAGGACTCGAGTGCCTCTTTGTTTCCTGTGCATTTTGGACTTGAGTTCTCGATAGTCAAAGGGGACGAAGCTAACACCCCACCCAGCCTGCCCATATTATATTATTTCTTGCATTAGTAAGGCATAGTCAACTTTTGAGATAAGTGGAGGTTGTTTCCTTGGGTTATAGTGGCACCTGAGATTGGGGTTGGGGTGTCACAAGTTATGAGCCATATTGATCACTTGTCGCAAATCTCTTACGCCCTTCTGTCGCCAGGTCATCCCTGTTAAGCTAGGTTTATCCATTTATTTATTTTTTGATATTTTTTCTCATGTATCAACAATATTATATATCGATCCTTTTCTTGGTTATTTAGTTAACTTATTTTATGAAATGGCCCATCCATTTTGGACCCTAAGAAATCATCTACTTGGAATCTAGCTATTGACCCATGTACTAAAGATTCCTATAAATTATTCTATGAAAAAATAAAAATAAAAAATATACATCGTGTAGAAATTAATTAAATGTATGAAAATAAAAAACATATATACATATGTTATTTCTCAATTACAACAATAAATTTATAGATGGAAAATTTTCGTAGGATTACTCACATGTGAATTATTTGAACGATGGGTGTGTATCAAGAGCGATGGATGACTTTCTCAAGATAGAGCAACAGCAATGGATGAGTTCTCGGGGGCAGGGACAGTGATAGATGACTCTCCCAGTGGTAGCAACAACGATGGATGACTCCCAAAGGTAGCAATAACGATGGATGAGTCCCTCGGCTAGGTTAAGAGCGATGGATGACCTATCCAAAATTAAGATCGGTTAGGGACACAGGTGATGATCCCCGTGAAGACCCTTTGATGCCTACATTATCTTATAGAAAGTATAAAGTAGTCGAATGCAAGAGAAAAATGTGAGTGTAAGAGATTGCATACCGAATGGGAGGGGAGGAGACTCCTCTTATTTATAGCGATGGAAAAGGCAACTAGGTGTTAGGTGACCCGATTTCCTTGACAAGAAACTCAAAGGTGGTTTTGATCAGGTCTCGTGGGAGTGATGGCGCGTGGATCATGGACGTGGCCATTGCACCCCCGAATGGGAGTCATTGAGTGAGGGTCACTCAGGGGTGCAGGCGTGAACGCGCGTAGGGCTGTGCGGGTGAGGGGCCAGTAGCTTGCATAGCCACACTGGCTCGAGGCACCACTAGGTGATGTCACTTGGGGGTGCAATGTAGGCCGCACGGGCAGCACGCATGCAGGGTTGGGCAATGCTGCAGCGACACGGGCACGGGCGCGGGCGCCCATGGGGTTATTATAGAGCATATGTAGTGAGTCACAACCATGCATGAAGGGGCTCCCTGCTTGGCCATGTGGCACTATCTCCTTCCTCCGACTCTTTCATTGATTTTCCCTAATCCACTTTGTCCACTTGTTTTATAGGACACATCAATTTCTCCCTACTTTTTTGTCCGGGAGTCCTAGGTAGAAGATGATATGGCCTTACAAATCTCGTATGTGCCTTCTTTTTCCTCATTTCTCTTGAAGTTCTTCTCCATGTAGGTGACTTTTTTGATCCTTTTGAGTCTCTGTATTATTTCTAGTTTTGGCATTTTCATATTTTGACTTCTCATAAACACCAATGGCTTTGAGAAGATGCAGTTGAGTCTTCAAAGGACGCATGACATGCTGAAGCTTCTGCCTATGCAATGGGGGTGCATGCATTCAGTTCTTTATCTTATAGGAGTATATACACGATTCCTTTATACACTCCTAGCTCCCAAGGTGGCGAGGGCTTTGAAAGATTTTCAAATCAACTCAAGTGTGACCATGCCATTATTAGCTCATATATGTATCTACATTTTGCCGAGAGATGAATTAGCATATTAGGGAATTCTCTGAATCTGGGGGTGTTCATGATGATTGGTGTTCCATTTCTTGGTTTGTCATATTACTTGCAAAATGATGAATATGACATCTCCTTTTGCAGGACAATGGCTATTGCGCCATTTGGACATCAGGTGAAATGGCATAATTCGTTTACAAGGCCACTAATATTATGCTTCCTCAATGTATGGCTAATTGAGGGATAGCGGTCTTATGCTTTCTCATTGTCAGGTTACTTATGGGGTAATGGGATGTGTTTTCCTCCTCGTTGTCGGGTTGTGAGCGAGCCAATGGAGTTTTTTTTTTTTTATAATGTCACGACTCCCTAGTTTTGTGTGTACTTGCTTGTTAGAATTGTGGGCGTAATGTTTATGTTTGATATATATTTTGTCCTCACGGTTCGACGTAATGCCTACATTAGCAATTTATAAAGAACAACCATATTTTGTTCAAGCAGTTTGGTGTGATGCCTACATCCATAATTAAATGGCATCAATATTTTGTTTTTGTAGTTCTACATAATGCCTACGTCTGCGATTATGAAGAATAACCATTGCAAGGCTACGTGCAAGATAATGTCTTATTTTTCCCTTATTGTCGAACTACGTGAGGGACAATAGGCTTGTTATCTTCCTCATTGCCAGGCTATGAGCATGGCAATGGGCCTTTAGCTTACACCTCGTTGTCAGGCTATGTGCCAGGCAACAGGCTTTTATTTTTTTTCTTGTTTCCAGGCTATGCATGAAGCAATTGGCTTATTATCTTACTCTTTGCCGAGTTGTTAATGGGACAACGAGTCTTTGGTTTTTACCTTATTATTGAACCATGTGCAGGGCAATGGGCTTTTTGAAGAAAACTTTTCATTAATCTTTCCTTTTATCCAAAAACTAAAGACATTATAATAGACATAATAAGGATAATGTATTACATGAGAGAGTACACGCATTTCTTTTTTGAAGTGGTTCAGCCAAATGTGCCTACATCCACGGTCTTGCCTTGGGCTCATATTATTAACAATTGTTAAGCATGCAATTTATACAAGGGGGATAATACAACTTGGGGTTTTGCCACCCAAAATGACGTGTATAGCCTGGTGTGTCGGTTCATTATTCATAGGGGAATTCTATTTGTAGTTTCTCCCTCTCTATTGTTGTCTCTGATTATGTCTCTCTTGTCCTTTAGGTCTTTCTTCCCTTCTTCATGGCTCCCTATCGTTCTCCCCTCCTTTCTATGTGTATCTTCGTAGGTGTCCTTCTCGAATAAGAATCTCAATTTGATTTTTTAATTTTCAGCATTGATTAGTGGAATGGCCATAAGTTTTTTGGTATCGACAATACTCATCTTGATTCTTCCCTATAGGTCGATCCACCCTTTTTAGAAGTTTGATGAGGCCCGATCCTTCTATGGCTGCTAATATGACAGACCGAGGTTGGGTGGGCTAGGTGTAGTGATTGAATTGGGTCCTGACATCTTCCAACCTTCTGCCCTCTCTTTTCACCTATTACGGTCTTCTCTAACATCCCTCTCTTTTCTTTTTCACTCCCTATCCTCATCTATTATCATAGTCCTCATTACTTTCGTATGGTGTATGTATTTATTTTCTTTTACAAACAAGTCTACTAGGGATTTCGAGGGGTCTAGAGATAGGGATTCTTGGAAAGAAGTTAGTTACGTCCCTTGGAACATAGCAAATACTGCCATTCAATCGATAGATTACCAATCTCAAGCGTGACATTCCAGAACCTGTCCACATAATAGCGCATGGTCTCTTTACTCCCCTACCAAATGCTAACGAGATATGTTGCTTCTTTCTTCCTTTGGCTATTAATAATGAACTCTTTAATGAATTTTGCCTTTAGTTGCCCAAATAAGGAAATGGATGCTTCAGGTAAACCATTAAACCATGCTCGAGCATGTCCAGCCAGGGTTAATGGGAAGGCCATACACATTATCTCATCATCCCATCCATGGAGCATCATCAAAGACTCATAATTATGAATGTGATCATAAGGATCATCCTTGCTTGAGTAAGGGGTTATTTGGGGCATCTTAAACTTCCTAGGAAAGGGTTTTTCCATTACATCAGCCATAAATGGCAGTCACCCTTGGGATTGCTCATCTAGAACTAGTAATAACTTATTTTGTTACAGCACTCACTTAATCATTTTCTTTACGTCTACTACCTCCCAAGCACTAAAGGTTATAGGGTTGTCATCAGGCTCATTGTTCCCCCTTGTTATAGGTTTAGGAGAATGCTGACCTCCTTCAGTGGGGGTGCTGGCCATTGTTTTAAAGTATCTCCCCCTTCGAGGGCTTCGCCTATCTACCCTTCAATGATCAGTCCCTCATTGATTTCCCCAATGGGGAGAAGCTCAGGTTTGAGCCCCTCTCATAGAAGACCTTGGTTGATTATTTCGAGGAGGGGCAGATTGAGTATGAGTCTCAGGGGTAGCCTCCTGATATGAGCGGTTTCATGGTACCTCTTGACTAGCCCTATTGGACGGAGTTGTTTATGGTATAAACTTTCTCAAGGTGGCTAGGACTGATCTATGAGGAACTAAGCCTTGCAAAATCATAGCCATTTCACGAAGAGCTTACACCTCCTACGTGTGCTACTAGCATAGTGCTTCGTACTCAGCCTAACGAACCATAGATAGGGCTTGTATACTTAAGCCAATGTGACCTAGAAAATAAGGTCTTGGAAGGGCATGTGAGATGTTAAGAGGCGACACTTGAAGTTGAATTCCCAATGGGTGAGAAGGCCCCGGACAGGGTGGTTGCTGATGAGTAAATGATGGATGACCCTCACAAGAGGACTGATGGGTTAAGGGTGGTTGGCCCTCCCGAGAGGACTGATGGATGAGTGGAAGCTAACCCTCATGGGTGAGGGGTAGCTAGCTCTCATGGGTGGACTGACATTGATCTTCTACATGAGAAAAGATTTCTTGTCGGGGTGATTGAGCACCACGAGAGAGGGTCTCATGATTGCTTTGAGTTTGTGCCATGTCGAGTGAGTTGCTTTGTGGCATTTTCTTTGTTTCACACAAATGACGTCAATTGTTGTTTCTCAATTAAAACAATGAATTTATAGATGGAAAACTACCTTAGGATGACTCATGTGTTAATTATCCGAATGATAGATGACTATCAGAAGCGATGGATGAGTCTCTCAAGGTGGAGCGACAGCGATGGATGAGTCTCTCGGGGGGAGCGACAATGATGGATAACTCTCCTGGGGGTAGCAACAAAGATGGATGACTCTTTTGGGGGTAGTAATAGTGATGGATGAGTCCCTTGGCTAGGTTGAGAGTGATGGGTGACCTATCCAAAAAGAAGATCGGTTACGGACGCCGATGAGGATCCCCGCACAAACCTTCCAATGCCTCAGTTAGCCTGTCAAAAGTATAGAGTAGTTGAATGCAAGAAGAAAATGTGAGTGTGAGAGATTGCATACCAAATGGGGGGAAGAGGGAAGGACTCCCTTATTTATAGCGATGGAAGAGGCAAATAATGTTAGGTGACCCGATTTCTTTGGTGAGCAACTCAGAGGTGGTTTTGACTGGGTCTCGCAGGAGTGATGGCGCGCAGATGGTGGACGTGCCTATGGTAGCCCCGAGTGGGGGTCATTGGGTGAGGGTCAATCTGGGGTGCGGGCGCAAGCATGCGCTGGGCTGCGTGGGTGAGGGGCCAGCAACGCATAGTGTCGCCCATGGTCACGCAAGGCTACGCATGGCAATACAAGGCCGCGCGAGCTTGGGACACCCCCAAGTTGTTTTAACTGGGGTCTTGCAAGTGTGCATGCAAGGCTGGGCAGTGTTGTGGCGATGCAGGCGCAAGCGCTCGTGGGGTTGTTGCAGAGCTTGAGTGGCGGGTCGTGGCCATGCACACAGGGGCTCCTTTCCTGGTCGTGTGGCACTGTCTCCTTCCTCCAATTCTTTTTTTATTATTATTATTGAAAGGTAAATAGTATAGATAAAAAAAAATGTAAAAGAGACCACTAGGTATACCCAAGGAAATACAATGGGTAAGCCAAAACTAGTGCTCAAAGGCTAGAGCCTCATATTGTACTAAAACATGAGGATACAAGGTAAACATTTCTTTGTATACAAAGGTTTTAATCCTCCTAATGTTACACTCCCTTTGGGGACTTACATTTTAAAAAATAAAAAGATTCCTTGTAGCCCAAACCTGATAAATAGTGCTAGCCAAAGCTATCTTCTTCACCTTACTTTGCCAAGAGGTACCACGAGCCTCATTCTTAATCCATTTCAACACGCTAGCCATCGAGGACATAATCTTGTAATGCCAAGCCACTCCCTTATATGTCTCCAAATGGTAGCACTTAAGGGGCATTGAAAATAGAGGTGATGGCATGACTCTTTCATAGCTTTGCACAGTGGGCATGTCCGATCAATCTCCAAATAAACCAACTTGTTCCTAGTTAGGATGTTGGATTTGGCACACAGTCATAGCGCGAATGCATGCTTGGGAATGAGGCAAGGGTCCCAAACAACTTTGGCCCACACTTTCTTCTGCCTTTTATGCCAAAAGAACTCATAAGTTGCATGAACATTGATGCATAACCCACGGACCCATGTCACAAGAAGGTTGGTAGCTGCCACCTCTGAGCCTTGAGCTTGGTAAATGGAGTCCCGAATAGATAAGAGCTTCTTAAGCAAAGAAGAGTCCTCTTTATGGGTGGGCCTCTCCCAAATAGATACGGAGGATAAAAATTCATGGTGGATCCACCTCACCCAAAGGGTGTCTTTCTTCTTATGTATGTTTCAAAGGAATTTTGCAAGGAGGGCTATGTTCTAGCACTTTAAGTCTGTTAGACCCAACCCTCATTCACTCTTGAAAAGACAGATATCTCTTAATATAAAATACAAGACTTGAATCAAATGAAACAAATTAAATACAAACCCTTAAAAAAAAAATTAAAGCACAAACTCTTGTATGCTCGAAAATAATTTGCAATCTCAAATTAGCTCATTCCCATCCATTAGCCTTCTCAAGTTCATCTATGAGTTGTATTTATGAGCATCCCAAAAGAAATTAGTCGTTTTCGAGCCGTTAGAGAGATTTTACAATAAAAATGATCGACATTTTCAAAGAAATGGTCGATAGTTTACTTAAAAATTCAAACTACCGTCGACATGTTGGACAAAATGGTCAATAGTTTTTAGGAACTGTCGATAGCTTTGATGCAGGGGCTATCGACATTCAACAATTGAAAGCAAGATTCAGAACGGTCGACAGATTTAAACATATGGTCGACAGTTTGCTAAGATAAAAAATCATTGGGATTCGAATTACTATGTAATTAATTTCTACACATAAATAAATAAAAACTTTTCCAGCTGGAGTGTTCCTTGCATGCACTTAAGGCTTGGGCTTGGCTAGTGTTGTGGGTTTGAATCAAGGGAGTAACAACATTGGTTTTATTTTTAAGCTCTTTGAAAAATAACTTTTTGGTATAATATTTTTAATCAAATAAAAGCATAATATTATTTTTAAGCTCTTTGAAAAATAACGTTTTGGTAAAATATTTTTAATCAAATAAAAGCATAATATTTTCAAATGCCATCAAAAAATATATCACAAGATTTTTGGCATTAGATTGCTGAAACTAATTTTCATTTAATGTTTTTAATCAATTAAAAACATAATATTCCAAATGCCATTAATAAATTTATCACAAGATATTTTGGTATTGGATTTAATTTTCATTAAATAGAAACATAATATTTCAAATGTCACCAACAAATTTGTAAAAGGATTTTTGACATTCAATTGTATGATGGAATTAATTCTTATTTTGGTGGTTAATAGAAAAATAATAATTTAGAGCACCAAGTCAATAAACATCAATAAAATATTTTCATCATCAAAATTATATCAAAAGCAAAAGCATCAATATATCAAGAACATATATGGTCTTTTACCTTTGAAAATTTTTGTTTCATTTATCTAATGGTTCAAAACTAATATGTAAAAATAATTTAGGAGATTCTTTTAAATTTTAATACTTATTTTTGCAAATCTTCATACATGTAATTCATTTAGTTTTTGTTTTCACAAAGATACTTGAAATTGATTTTTGTTTGAAAAACTAAAACCCATATATTTGACTTAAGATATAAATAATTTGTTTTTCATCATCAAAATCAACACAAGAGTTAAACATCAATTTTAACATCAAATGAAGCTCAGATACAAAATACAACCCTTACTAAAGCACACTATCTCTAGATTCCTTATTAGCAAACCTGAATACAAGCCACCCACTAGAATGGACCAAATAATGATACTTGATCTTCCATGAATCACAAAGCTTGAGCAAAGTAGACTTACCTGGGAATTTTATGCAACATCCCACTTTTCAAATATTCAATGAAGCTATATGATGTTCATTATACGCTAATAACAATCTTGAGCGCTATTGGAAATCCATTATCAACGAAAGCGAGGATCAACCCTAAGTATGCTAAATAGCTAGGATTTCCACAAGTTTAATAAAAAATCTATCATGCACCAACATATCAGAAACTATAGTAGCCTCATGAATACATGAATTTATGGTATAGTCGTAGAACCACACACATACACCATACATCCTTAGGTATCTTAGCTGCTATTTATAATACAATATTGAGAATATAAGTACTATGCTTGGGGTACAAGTATAAACATCAATTTCGTAAACTAAAGATGTAACGCCTTGATTTTCGAGCGCGTTAAAACTCAGGACAATTCTGGGATAATAATTTTTTTCTATAAAAACTAAGACTAAATCATATCATTGCTCTTATCCATCCGAAAATTTACATACATTTATCTCGAAAGAGAATCAACATAAACATCAAATGCGGAAGCTAGAATCGAACCTAACATCTTAACATAAATCATAAATCAGTTTTTTACATCACGGAACATAAGTTTCTCAACATGACTTAATACATAAGTTCTTAACTAACATTAACCCTAAATAGGATTTTACATCATCATTCCTTAAAACGTTCAGAATTCGAAGTAGCAAAACTTAAATACACGAGCTACATAACATACATTTCAACTCATCATACAACTCATCATGCACTTTGCTAAGTGCCATTTCATGCCTCATTCATCCTCATTTTTGCTACAATCTCCATCTGGAACGTTTGAATATTCCAGCGGCAAAGCCCAAGTTAGATGATGAATCATCTAAGTAAGGGAATAAAACATTTAATGCTCATGTATGTATGCAATGCATATAATATCATAACTCTCATGTTTCGGTCGACTGCACCTTAAGATTACTCGTCATTTTTCCAGTCTCCTTGCCAAACCGGAGTGTATGGGTGCACCCTTGGCAAAGTAACGGAGCCAGTAGCTAATCCCAAACTCATGCAATGTATGACCGTGAATCTCATTATGCTCATATGCATATTTCATAATCAAACATGTAAATGCAATCTACATGACATACTCATATCAAGGCATGACAATATGATCAAATCATTTACGTAAAATCAGGTTTTGGGTCGAATAACTTACAAACCAAGCATTTCATAAAAACTAAATCCAGTTAGGAAGTACCACTTACCTTCTCAAGCTTATCGGGCTACCTCGATATTCGCGCATTGCCTCGAAATACGAGCATTATCTTAATTTGCGTGTCAACCTCGAAATTTGTACAAGTCACTTCAACTTAAGCCTTAAAGCACCCTAATCATCATATTTATTTAAATAAGTATTAAAGCTTATTTTTCCATAATTTCTAGCAATTTCTTTCTATTTTCTTCCATTTTCCCTTCTAAAATTCAAATAAATACCTTTGGGTCATTTTCTTCAAATCTAATTCCACAACAACTCATAATATCCTATGAACTTCAAAGAAAAATTACTAAACTTACCTGGATGCTGGTTTTTCACATAAAACGTGGCTGGTTGGTGCAAAAATAAGACATTGGGAAGGCAAACCTCAAAACTTTTTGCACAAGCCCCCGTAAAATAATTTTCTTGATTTTTCTTTAATTTTTGAAAAATTTTCAAACCACCCACATGCCCGCACACGCCCACACGCACCTAGGGCAACTAGTGACGCGTGAGGGCCAGTGCGTGGCCAGCACACGCCGGTTGTCTTCTCTCGTGACGGCCATGTCGGCGATGCTAGTTCTCTCCACCCCATTGCTCGCCTCATCCAGTCGATCCTCAAGGTACCATTTTTGGGCTGAAATGAGCACCGGAGACCCCTCAACGAACTGGCCAAAGCTTCTGCTTGGCCGTCTGCCTCCCATGTCTGGCGAGCCTCAAAATCCCTTCAAACCATCACCAAAATGCTTCAAACTTCCTAGAATTCATCTTTCCTCATGGGAAACAAAATCCCCTTAATTTTGACTCTTAATTTGTTCGAAAACGGCCTCAATTTGAAGCTCCAACTTCTGAAAACTCTCAGCCACTTTGCTTCTATTTATAGGCGAAATCGAGCTCTGAAACGCTCTTAGCCACTCAACCCATTGCCTTAGGAGCTTCGAGCTCCCTCAGATGGCCTTGGAACAAGCCTCACCCTACCAAAAAATCCACTTACAGAAGCAACAAATTGGCCAACTTTTTGGTCGACTTTTCTTCAAAATTTGGCCACCACAGTGGCCATTGTTGGCCACGACTTGACCCAAAGGGGTCCCCAACCAACCCTCATGGGTTCCCAGTGGCCGATTTTGGCCATCACTTATTGGCCATGTGCTGGTCGGCCATGGTTGTTTACAAAATTTCTCAAAATTGCATTTTAGCCCTCAACTTTGGCTTTTCTCACTTTAGCCCTTTCACTCAGCCCCTTAACTTTTCATTATTGCACTTAAGACCCTTAAGTCTTAAAACATCCATTTGACCCTCTTAGAATCCAAAAAATGTCATTTCGACCTCCTTCCGATAATTTCAAAAAATTACACTTAGGCCTAAATCTTTATTTTGGCCTCAAATTCTTTCGTTTCTTCCTGAAACAACTGAAGGGTTGTTCCTTATGAAATATTAAAGTCCCCTGAAGCTTCCATTGACTTCCCGGGAGTCGCCTATAAAAATTTGGTTTTGTAACCTAAATGGCAGCTGAAATTTTGTTATACCAAAAATCGTTTTGAATCCAATTTCTTCCGATATCATAAATCATGCCTCGAAATGCTTGACAAAATCGTATCATTTTCCTTAGATATCTCGATTCTAGGGCACTCCCTGCAGTCGATTCGGTACTTATAATTGCTATCAAGTCAATTTTTTCAGTATTCTAAACTTACTTAAATTTACGTGGTAACCTTTTTGAAAATATGGGTTCTTACAAAAGATCCAAAACTTCAATGCTAGCAAAGCACCAACTCTTTGTCTTTACTCGAACTAGAACTTAGGGTACTTGTCACATCTGACATATCTGGAATGTTGAATGTTCTAGGGGTATGAAAATCGAAGTTATATAGTTACATCTAAGTGAGTGGTATAAGAAAGGAAACAATGTATGCAAGAGCAATATGCAGTATATCAAGGAATCTCCCCGAGTCACCATCATCCTTGATAGCACTCGTATTTGTAAGAACCCATATTTTCATGAGGTTACCACCTAATTTAAGTAAGTTTAGAATACTAAAAAATTGGCTGATAGCAGTTATAAGTACCAAATCATCTTCGGGCCTAAGTGTAGTTTTTTGAAATTGACGGAGAAAGGTCTAAATGACATTTTTTTGGAATCTTTGGGGGTTATATGGATGTTTAGGGACTTAAGGGTCTTAAGTGAAATTATGGAACATTGAGGGGCTTTGTGAAAATGGGCCAAAGTGAGAAAACCAAAGTTAAGGGACCAAAATGCAATTTTGAGAAAATTTATAAACAACCATGGCCGACCAGCACATGGCCGATCGATGATGGCCAAAATTAGCCACTGGGAACCCATGAGGGCTGGTTGGGGACCCCTTTGGGTCAAGTCATGGCTGACAACGGCTACCGGGGTGGCTGGATTTCGCAAAAAAACTAACTGGATTGTTGGCCGATTTGGTCGCTTACCTGCAACTTGAGATTATTGTTGGGTAAGGCTGTTTTTAGGGCGATCTAAGGGAGGTAGAAGCTCCTAAGGCAATGAGTTGAGCGACTAAGAGCATTTCAGCGCTCGATTTCGCCTATAAATAGAAGCAAAGTGGCCGAGAGTTTTTAGAAGTTGGAGCTTCAAATCGAGGACGTTTTTTGAACAAATTGGGAGTCAAAATTAAGGGGCTTTTGTTCCCATGAGGAGAGGATGAATTCTGAAAATTTTTAAGCATTCTGGTGAGGGTTTGAAGGGTGTTCGAAGGCTCGCCGGAGTTGGGAAGCAGGTGGTCAGGCTGAGCCTTTGGCCGACAAATCGAAGGCCTTTCGGCCATCCTTTAGAGCATCCAGGCATGCCATGTTGATCGACTAGAAGAGGAGAACAAAGTGGTGGAGAGAACTAGCATCGTCGACAAGCCGTCGTTGGAGAAAACGACCGGCACGCGCTGGTCTTCATGCGCAGCCACTCGCCCTAGTGTGTGGGGGCACGTGGATGGCTGGAAAAATTGGGAAAAAGTTCCAGAGATTTTAGAAAAATATTTTATGAGGGTTTATGCAAAAAGTTTTGGTGTTTGCCTTCCCAATGTCTCGGTTTCTGCATCGACCAGCCTTGTTTTGCTTGCAAACGAGGGTTTGAGGTAAGTCCAGTAAATTTCCTTTGATGTTCTTAGACTTTAATGAATTATTGTGAAAAAATATTGGAGAAAATAGTCTCGAAGGTATTTATTTGGATTTTTAGAAGGGAAAATGGAAGAAAATGCATAGAAAATGAGGAAATTAATGTTTTGAGATATTTAGTGATTAAAAATGAATTATAGGATTGTTATGCTAGAGATAAAGTGATTGGTGCAACTTTTGAGGGTTGGCACGAAAATTGAGGTCAAACACGCAAATCAAAGGGATGCACGTGTTTCAAGGTAAGGCGTGGGTATCGAGGTAGCCCGATAAGCTTAAGAAGGTAAGTGGTACATCCCAACTGGATTTAGTTTTATGAAAATGTTTGGTTTGTAAGTTGTTCGACCACAAAATCTGATTTTATGTAAATGATTTTATCATGTTGTTATGCATTGATGTGAGTATATCATGTAGATTGCATTTACATGTTTTGATAATGAAATATGCATATGAATATGATGAGATTCATGGTCATACGTTCCATGGGTTTGGGATTAGGTACTAGCTCCGTTACTTTGCCAAGAGTGCACCTATACACCTCGGTCTGGCCAAGGAGACTGTAAAACTGGCGAGTAATCTTAAGGTGTAGTCAACCCAAACATGAGAGTTATGATGTTATGTGCATTGCATACATACATGAGCATTAAGTGTTTTATTCCCTTACTTAGATGATTCACCATCTAACTTGGACTTTGCCCCTGGAATATTCAAATGTTCCAGATAGAGATTGTAGCAGAAATGAGGATGAATAAGGCATAAAATAACACTTAGCAAAGTGCATGATGAGTTGTATGATGAGTTGAATGTATGTTATGTTGCCCATGTATTTAAGTTTTGCTACTTCAAACTCTAAACGTTTTGAGGAATGATGATGTAGAACCCTATTTAGGGTTATTGTTAGTTGAGAACTTATGTTATGTATTAAGTCATGTTGAGAAATTTATGTCCCCTTAATGTAAGAACTGATTTATGATTAATGTTAAGATGTTAGGTTCGATTATAGCTTCCGCATTTGATGTTTATGTTGATTCTCTTTCGAGATAGATGTATGAAAATTTTGGGATGGATAAGAGTAATGATATGGTTTAGTTTTAGTAGTATTGAAAAAAAAATTATTATCCCAGAATTGTCTTGAGTTTTAACGCCCTCTGAAAATGGGGCGTTACAGTGTCAAACATCTCAACCTCACATCTAGGCTAAGCCCGACCTTTGGGCACATAATGGCACGACCCCACCTCTAGGCACAAGATTCCTCTCCAATCATCGTGATGTTCCACCAACAAGCTTCCAATCATCATGTTCAAACTCCAGTCCCACCAATTAGCTACAAATACAAATATCGTGATGCGTATGAAATAGGAAAGATATGCACAAAAGCAAGGAAACATGAGATGTAAGCCACCAATCACACACAAATGAAACCAAGAATGATCAAGAAGAAGTAAGAAACACGCAGAAACCACTCACCTTGACTGTTTACCTTTTGGGTGTATTGTTCGTACTAGTCAGGTTAGGTTTTCTGTAGAAATCACACATTTCAATAAACTAAACACCAAATATTTTTACGTAGATTGTAGGTAATTAAAAGAGGGTTGAAACTGTAAAATTACAGGTCAAAAGGACAAGCCACGCTCCCTTACGCACTATAAAAAGACTGCCCACTTGCTACCTCGCGCAGCCCCTGCCGACGTGTGTATTACACGTGCCATCGTCTTCTATGGCGACAGCACGTGACCCTTCTGGGTTTTTAATCATATCTCCTTCATTTTAGTTTTGATTCGACCCCTATTTGAACCTATGAGTCCTTCTCTTCCCCTTCTACAGAAATATAACAAGAAATTGGACTTACCTTATGGTTTTTCTGACTGTTTGGCATGAACTCCGAGGAAGACCTAAAAATTCTAGCGAACCCCGTTCTCCCTCGTTTCTCCACCGATTTCTCTCCTTTTTTTTTTTTTGGTAGAATATTCCTCTTACTCTCAAGATCTTATTTTTCTCCTCACAAGCCCTCAACCCAACATAATTTTGGCTTAATCTTCTTGGTATGGCTTGGGATGCAATCCTTAGTCCTATTTATAGAAATCCCGGGCCAATCTCGTGTCGCCATGTACCCTACCACTTGTCCCTCCATGTGTGGCCTTGATTCTCGTGCCCAATCTTATGATGCCACTTGTCCAAAACCAAATTGAATAATATTTGGAATCCAAAGTTATATTTAATAAGTTTTGAAATTCAAAGTCATATTGGAATGAAGTTTGAAATCCATTTCATTTAGGTCAATCCTCAAGCTTTCCTTGAATCTCACCAACTCACAGGTCTTTTAAAAAATACGATTTTGCCCCTAATTCAAAAACTAAACTTTTATCTAAAAATCTTGGGTATTACAATTTACCTACAAAAAACCCACTAAACAATACCCCGAAGCCTTTTCCAGATTATCGATGTCATCATCTTCAAGGACCAGTTGGTCCCCTTTGGTCTCCATCGAATGCAGAAAGTAGCCTTGATGTTGAAGCCTATTATCCCTGAACAGGCCAACCTATGGGGCATTCAGCTTGCCTCCATCTTTGCCTTTAACAGTATTTGCTTCTTTTGCTTAGCAACTCCTAGCTAACGAGATGACTAAGGAGCAAGCATAGTCTGTGTCATCTAGGCCTAGGGTTCGCGAAACATTAAAGGATTCGACTACCTCTTCATGAGCATCCTCTTTGGTAGGCTTGGTGCTCGCTTGAACTTTTGTAGCAGGAAGGGTCGAAGCACATGCCAAGTTTCGAAGCAAGCCCTTAGGTGGATCTAGGCCATCATCCAATGATAAGGGAGGCTCCGAGGGACCTTTGCAGGCTTTTTTGTTATAGCATGGGATTGGCTTTTCTGAAGCTGCTTTAGAGGACAAAGCCTTAATTTCGAAGGATTTGAACACCTCTTCAACAGTAAGTGAGTCCGTCTTTAATACGACCTTAACTTTTTTCCTACTTATCCCTGAGGAGATGAGGAGAATAGAGCATTCAAGGCAGCCAAACATAAAGTAAACAATAGTCTATCGAAATCTAAGCCACAAGCAGACTGGACACAGGGCCGGCCCTACCTTGAAGCCATTTATGCCATGGCATTAGGCCCCCCAAATTAGAAGGCCCCAGATTTTAAAAATTTGTAATATTTATATATATTTTTTATTTTTTTAATAATTAATATTTTATTAAAAATTAAATATAAAACATTTTAAATTTTTTTAACTTCCTTCGCCATTTTCCATTTTTTAACCGTTATTGTGGTGTTTCCCATAAAACTCATGATTTATTAGATAAACTTGATTATGAAAATTTAATCAACAATTTTGCATCTCAAAAAGCAAGAAAAATTAATTTTATATAAAGATGAACATAGTCCAACACATATTTGTAGAATAAAATATTATTGTTGGTGAATTTTATCCTTTAATACTATCAGTTTAATGTTATGATTTGTTTCTCTCTATAAGAGAATCATGAATGTATAATTTTTTGCTCGCACTGATCTTCTTAGACTTTAAAAAAAATTAGTTTTGTTTTTTTGTTTGTTTATTATTGTAAGTTGTTTGGCTTTTTTTTTACGAGACATTATATTTTAATTGAAAAATTATTATTGTTAAGAGATTATTATATTTTGTAGTTGATTGAATTTTAACTTTTTTTATTTAATAAAATGATGAAATATTTATGTAAAAAAATGTATTATTTATTTTTTTATAAAAAAAAATTAATACCTCAACAAACCTTTTCGCCTAAGGCCCCCAACTCTGTTGGGCCGGCTCTGACTGGACATTTCTTTCGATTCTTTCATTTATTTTTGCTGATACACTCTGTCCACTTATTTTGCAGAACACATCATATATATATATATATATATATATAGATAGATAGATAGATATGTCACTGTGCGTTGCTTGCTCAATCAACATGCTTCAGATCAAATCATCTGAAAATAAACCAGTGTAAGTAAAGAGAAGTGGAAGCAATTTGTTTTTTAATAATAAAATCCTTAATGCATCCTTGCCCAACCAAAATAGGTTCCCCAAAAGCCCTCATAGCTAACGCAGCTCCGAGTCACCAAACCCCACTCCCTCCCCCTCTATGCACCGCCCAAAATCTCTCCTTTTCCCCCTGGCGTCCCCACCACCACCACTTCCCCCTCTCTTCTTAGCTATTTATACCCCGTCTCTGCCTCCTTCTCTCTTCCCCCTCCCCCCCCTTCTCTCTCTCTTTACTTATTCATATATATTGTGAGCTTCAGTTGTTCCTCGTTCGGCTCAGAGTGACACTCTTATTTATCGAAAAATAAAGAATATGGGTTTGCAAGATCCCCACCCCTTCAACTTCGTGGACCTCAAGGACAAGAACCTACAGGTGGACGGAAAAACTCTGGTTCTGGCCGCCATTTTCCTGCTCCTGCTCGTCGTCTCCATCGTCTCCTTCCTCTACTTCCTCTACGTGTGCATCCACCGGAGCCGGCTGGCGGCGGTGAGGCCGGCCAGCGGTGCGGAGGCGGCGGAGGCCGGGCCACGGAAGGGGCTGGAAATGGCGGCCATCAACTGCCTCCCGATTGAGTCCTATGGGTCGGGCGGAGGCGGGTGTCGGGTCGGGTACTGCTCCATTTGTCTCGGCGGGTTCCAGGACGGCGAGAAAGTGAAGGTGCTGCCGCTGTGCCACCACGGTTTCCACTCCGAGTGCGTCGACAAGTGGCTGCTGAAGGCGGCGACTTGCCCGCTTTGCCGATCGGTGGTGGTCAGAGTCGACTCAGTGACTCAGTTGGACCCGGACATTCCGTAAGGGCTTAGTTTGAAGAGTCCGAAGGTTGAGTTGGATTTGGATTCGGAGGATTTGTTTTTAGAAATCCAAATCCAAGTAGGATTAAAAATTGGGCGCTCAGAATTTTAATGTGGAATTTTTTTGTGAAAATAATGTGATAGGCTGAGGCTGATAGTAAATTAGTAATCACTTTGAAATTTGAATTAAAAAATGATGTTAATATTCTTGGCTCGACTGGAGGACCAAACAAAATTAACAACAAAACTACGCTTCTACGGTGCCTAAACAGAACCCATTACAAAATAGTTTGGCCCTTATCTGAATTTATTTTTAGGTTTTAAATACCTGGCGTTCAAGGTGAAAACTGCCACCTAATAATTTTCTAAAAATAAAAGAATTGAGAATTATTTTTCATTTTATAACAATAAAAATAAAAGAAATTAGAATAAAATTTTAAAAGTCTGGCTTCTAAAAACATTAAAAAATTATATTCATTTGTGAATTACGTTTCTATTCAATTGAAAAGTTGATTTATTAGTTAGAGGTTACGTTTTTGCACCTTAGGCTCCAATAATCCTATTCTTGCTGCATGTCAGTCTGTCCTAGCTTTTTAACCTTTTTTGGGTCTTATCATTTGTAGTGGCTAATGCTGTTACAACTGGTCTTTGTCACCAATTTGCTTGCGGTTTTGCTTTTGCTTCTTTGTCACATATAATAATGAGAAATCAATCACATATACGAGCACTAAACAATATTGTCCATACGCACACACATATCATCAATGTAATTGGACTCATTTACCTGACACTTGGCACCCTTGTAGAGTGTTTTTCCTAAAATGGTTTGCCCTACACGTGGCAGCGCCCAGTGAATCCTTGCTGTAGGGAACACCGTCAGCCCTGCACATTCTATTAGAACCTAACGACAGCATGCGAGGGTCTGTACTAAAAAGAAAATAGAAAATGTATTATTATTGCCCCTTCTCCCAAAATTTGAAAACCTCTTTAGTATATAATAAAATAAAATAAAATAAAAATATTACTATTATTAACCCCTCAACAAAGTCAAAATTTAATATTAATATATATTTTTTTCTTTTTCTTTGTTTTTTTTTTTTTTTTTTTTTGGGGGGGGGTGGGATTTGCTCCCTAAGTTTTCCTAGAAAAAAGGAGTGTGGATGTTATTGGTCATTTTGCCTTCACTATCAACTAACTCTTGTTCGTCGACATGTTAGTGGTCCTTTAATCAATGTTTGTTTTAGAGTTTTATCTAGTTTTTGGTTGCGATTGGCTCTTTTCTCCGACATTTCCATTCTCTTCTACTAGATTCAGGTTTGATCGATTTGTTCTAGTTTGGCAATTTCCTTCTCGTTCTTTACCCACTCTTTTATTAGTCGTTGAAGGCAAGTTCTTTCTTACCAAAGATAAAGTCTAAAGACATGTGCAACATGATTTCCTAGGTTGCTTCAAAGATTACGAACTTGAAGGTTTTCGCTTTAGGATAATAGTTAGGTTATGATCTAGCATAGGGTATGGATGCCAAGGCGACGATAGTGGTGTTTTTAGTGAATGGCTCCAAGTATTCTTGACAATAGTTATAACAACTCACTCTCACTCTTCTAGGTGTGTTACTAAATTGAAAATTAGGGAAATTTTTTAAATAAATAATTATAATTAATTCAACTTCCCATATTAAATTAATTCCTTCACCTTTGTCCCTTCTAGTAAACTCCTTAATACATTTTTCGAGAGTATCTTTTTTTTTTTTACAAAAATCAAAAATACACAAAATGAAATTTGATAGAAACTAAATTTAACCATTATCTTGAATTTTTTTTGTAATTTAACAATGTCTACCATTCTAAGGAAGCTCGACAAATGGAATGGATCGTACTAGTGCTTTGTTTTAACCCATTCAAACCAGTTTCACAGAAAAATTCATAACTAAACATAAAAAATTATTTTTTTAATTAATCTTGTACCCAAAGTTCGACAACACATCTTAGTTTCTTGAAAAAAATACATTTCAGAACATACCCATACACTAGGAACTTTGTCTTAAGCCAAAACAAATTTCACTTGGGGCACCCGAGTGGAACCAATTCCCACCTAGATTGAAGAGAAGAAAATTCCACTGGGTGGAACGAATTTCCACTTGAAGCAAGGAGAAGAGAATTCCTCTAGGTGCATTGAATTTCCACCCAGTGAAAGAAGCATAAGCCATTTATGTAGGGTGGAAAGAGAAATAAGCCAGTTCCTTTGGCTAGAATGAATTTCCACCTGGAGCGAGGCCCACTTTCACCCAAAGTATCTCCTCCAAGGGGATTCCTTCTAGACTCGTCTGACAGCTACATACCTCTTGACGCGACACGTAGCCCATGCGAATTACTTGAGAACCATGCCTATTAATACCTAGTGTCTTGGTAAAAGAAAGGACTTCCACTTTTGGTAAAAATTGGTATTTTTCATATTACCGAGCGTGCTTCTTACTTATCAGTTGTATTCAGTGCTCACACACTTTCCACCTGGAGCATTTGTCTTCATCCATTACTAATTTAAGCATCGGAGGATCTATACAGGTGAGAAATCCCCCACGTGCCTTTTAACCTTTGTTTGCGATTACAATTCACTCGAAAGGAGCAAGCTTCCACCTGAAGCAACATTTTTCCTCCCGATGAGCCATTCCACCTGAAACAGCCTTCTTTCTCCTAGCGGACCATTCCACTCGAAGCCGACCACTTTTTTCCCAGTGAGTCATTCCACCCAGAGCAACCTTCTTCCTCCTAGTGGACCATTCCACCCGAAGTCGATCACTTTCATCCTAGTGAGCCATTCCAGCCGGAGCAGCCTTTTTCCTACCAGTGGACCATTCCACCCGGAGTGACCTTTTTCCTCCCGATGAGCCATTCCACCCAGAGCAGCCTTCTTCTTCCCTATGGACTATTCCACCCGGAGCAAGTTTCTTCATCCTAATAAACCATTCCACCCGAAGTTGACCACTTTCCTCTCGGTAGGCTATTTCACTCAGAGCAGGCTTTTTCCTCCCAATGGACCATTCCACCCCGTGCCGATCCATTCCTCCCGGGGAGTCATTCCACCCAGAGCAGCCATCCTCTTCTTAGTGGACCATTGCCCCAGCAGCCACTTCTTGCTTCCTGAAGCTAGGAAAACATTGTATGCACAGTCCCACATTACAAATTTCCATTGTTTTATTTTAGCAACACAATTCCCATACACTAGGAGCTTTGTCTTAAGCCAAAACAATTTGTCTTACTTCTCAACCTTTCAACTATATGTATTGTTACGTAAGGATTCATTTTTATACAAAACCATATAAAAATAAAACCTATATAGTTTAAGAGCTTACAAGAGCATAGATTCATGATATATAACCAAAGCAAAATAAGATGTCTAACTATACATGGCAACCATCCTCTTTCCTTGTTGCCTAAGCAACCCTGGTAGCTTCCAAAGCGGATTGCATCCTTAGGGTCAATGGTGATGGTGGTGTCAATATCTCTCCTTCCTCGGCATATCCACCCGAAGGTTGAGGTGATGGTGGGAGATTTAGTGGGGAAACTTGAAAAAGTCATAAAAAATTAGATACACGATAGCCCCCGCTGCGCTTGACCCCTCTCTATTTGTTCTAACTCTCTTATTTCTCCAAGCTAAAGAAGCCTGTCTCTCTTCAATTTCTTCAGATTAAGGAGGGGCTTGGGCAATTCATGGTTTCACTTCCTGTGGGGTCTTCTCCACCCAATGGGAGTCCTCAGCCAGCCTGTCTAGCATTATCCTTTTGTATCACTGCATCTCTGCCCTCTAAAAATAATATGATTATCAAAATATCAAAATGCCAACCAAAAAGAAAAGGGACAAGGTGAGCACCCTTAGGGTCTGTCTCCCCTTCGAACCCTTCCTCATCCTCCTCCTCTCTTATCGCGTCTTTGTCTCCTGTAACATCCACCTCTTCTTCTTCTTCTTCTTCTTCTTCTTCTTCTTCTTCTTCTTCTTCGTTGTCCTTCGACGAAGAAGATGATGAGGATGCAGCCTCTAGGGACTCAATCAGTCTTGATGAACCAGCATCATTATCCTCTCCAACAACCATCCACCCAGCCTCTATAATGCGCCTGCAGACCGTTAAGTTAGACAAGATTTCTAGACTACCCTAGGTCAGGTTACTGATTTCATCCTAGTGTTATTTCACAGTGTATTCATGTCCGACCACTTGTGTCTTGCGCCTCTTATTTCCTCAGTACACCAATATCGTGACTGTTAGAAAACTTAGATATGATGAAATGCAGTGGAATAAAAATTAATTTTCTAGTATCACGTTGAAAGATCATCCAAGAGGGGGAAGAATTAGATGTTTTGAATATTTTTGAGATATATAAAAATAATTATGTGTTAAAGCTAATTTGAAATATACCTTTCATAACATAAAAAGGTTGCATCAGATTGATACAAACACATATGCACGTAAGGGATTTTTCACAAGGATTATTTGAAATATATTTTATCCATAAAATATATACATGAAGGAATTAGTATTTGAAACTAAGTTATAAGAAAATAGTTCTTATAATGACAATATTTTTTTACTCAATTTTTTATAAAAAATAACATTTATGAGTCAATACACGAAATTAGAGAGGTTTGGAAAACTTTTATACATGGAATGAAAACTAATACAATAATGCTTAATGATCATTAAGATCACGAGAAAAGATGTTTTATGAAAATCAAATTCAAACATGTTTTAATCATAGAATATTTATATAAATATGAAGTGTAGCATTTTAGAATAAGAATAAGCTAAACAACTATGAATAGACAAATGGATTTTGCTAACTCCTATAAACTTTTGTCTTCAATTCTAATGGAAAATGTATGCATTTGAGAGGTAGGCATGCAAAAGGAAATATTAACACAAAGTTCTTTACGCAAATAATGAAGATGAAAACTAATGAGTATTTGAGATGATTTCGACGAAGAAAACATTTGAATGATAGATGAAAAGTAATATTATCAAAGTATGAGAAGCAAATCACATGAACACAACAATTTTGAGTGGTTCGGCCAATAAGCCTAGTCCACTACTTTATCTTTCACTAAGGATTTTAAAAACATTCACTATGAGATTTTAGTTTTTAGGGCTCAACTATAACACATACATAGTTTTTACAAGTTTAACTATAACCTTAACTTTTCACGAGCTAAGTAGAAACCCCAGCTTTTATAAGAGCAGTTGTAACCTTTACATGAGGCTTTTTCTCAACTAGTGTAATGACCCGAATTTAGTTATTCTTGTGTCATGCTTGGAGGATTGAGTTGGTTAGTTTTGATGTTTAATATGTGGTTTTGGTGATAATTTTCTAAGCATTGGATAGGGGTTAAGTGAGTAAGCTAAGTGATTAAGCTATTGTTGTTGCCAAAAATACAACAACTAAAATTTATGATGTGGGGTCCACTCAAGCTCAGTGTCGGGTGAAGTTAGGTTACCCTAAGAGAAGTTGCCTCAAGGGAGTTTGTCGCTAGGATGCTTGCCGAAAGGATTTCACCATAAGTTCCTTCGCCACAAGGTCTTCTCCACAAGCTCTTTCGCAACAAGGTTTTGCCACTACCTCTTTTACCACAAGGCTTCGCCACTAGCTCTTTCACCATAAGGCTTCGCCTTTAGCTTTTCTACCACAAGACTTCGCCACTAGCTCTTTTGCCATAAGACTTCGCCACTAGCTTTTCTGCCACAAGGCTTCGCCACTAACTCTTTCGCCACTAACTTTTCTGCCACAAGGCTTTGCCACTAACTTTTTCGCCACTAGCTTTTCTACCACAAGGCTTCACCACTATCTTTTCTATCATAAGCCTTCGCCACTAGCTCTTTTTCCACTAGGTCTCCCTACAAGGTTTTGCCTTCGCCTGTAGGTTTGACGCAAGGTTTTTCCTTCGCCGCTAGGTTCGCCGCAAGGTTTTTCCTTCACCACTAGGTTCGCCACAAGGTTTTGCCTTCGCAGTTAGGTTCATCGCAAGGTTTTTCCTTTGCCGCTAGGTTCGCCGCAAGGTTTTGCCTTCGCCACTAGGTTCGCCACAAGGTTTTGCCTTCGCAGTTAAGTTCATCGAAAGGTTTTGCCTTCGCTGCTAGGTTCATTACAAGGATTTGGCCCTATTGATACTCAAAAAATGGGTTAGAAGGCTCACGAGAATCTTTCCTCACGAAGACCCTCTGATGCCAAAGTCAGTCTCGAATGCCAATGACTATTCACGAAAATCGTAAAGATGCATTCAAAAGTGTCAAGATTTTACATAAATTGAAAGTCTCATTCATTGTCTTGTAGCTGGGTATTTATAGGGCATGACTCTCAAGGTTGGATGGTGCTGACATGTGTCGATTACTGAATGGGTCAACTTTAACAAAAGAAGGGGGAGATTGCCACGGAGCCGTCGTGAGGCAACTCGTGGCAAGGGTGCCACGAGGCAGCCTGGGGCAAGCTGCCGCGAGGGAGCACCTAAAGGTTGGTCCCTCGCTACAAGTTTGTTGTGAGGCAGCTAGGCCTCGCAACCAACAGTTAGGCCTCGTGGCCAGCGCTTGCCGCAAGGCTAGCCCTTGTGGCTGGTTGCTCGGGGCGAAGCGACTCGACTGCGAGCCGAAATTTTTTCATTTCTCATCTTTTTCCTTTGATTTTTCCTGGCACAATAATTGTCCCCCACTCTTTTTTTTTGTCTTTAGACAAAATTAAAGAGTAAAATATCAGCCAAGGAGTCGGGTCTAGCACCTAAACTCAATCAAGGGTTCCCAAATGCCCTATGATCTTATGCCAACCGGGGGCTTAGGTACCAGATTACCTTCGGGAAACTAGGACCTCGAGGATAGGTTCCGCTATAGGATTATTATCGGGTGTCCAAGCTTGTCGGGAGGCCTAAGCGCCGGATCAGCCAAGGAGACGGGTCTAGCTTGAGAGCATAGCACCGGACTCAGTCAAGGGGTCCCGACAAGCCTGCGGGCACAGTTTTCGGAGTGTCCGGTGATCCTAGGGTGGATCATAGCGCACTGTCTATTGTGTTCTCCATTTTGGTCTTTCAAGATTAGTTTATCTCAGGAAATTTGGGTTCGGCCAAGGGTCCGATGCAAGATTCCTACCAGACATCCGTGTTTGCCAGGAGACCTAGGCGCCAGATCAACCAAGGAGTTGAGTCTAACTAAAAGGGCATAGCACCTAACTCAAGCAAGGGATCTGTGTGAGTCTACGGGCATAGGCATTGGATGTTCTGGTGATCTCGGGTCAACTCGTGGTCATAGGCACCCGATTACAACTGGGTGACTCAACTCCAATAAGTGGGATTATGGCAGAACTGTAATATGGCTGCTCCACCTCTCTTCAAGCCTTCCTTGGGTCAGTCTACCTCAGGGGATCTAGGTTTGGCTAGTGGTCTGGCGCGGGATACCTACCAGACATCTGAGTTTGCTGGGAGACTTAGGCACCAAATCAACCAAGGAGTTAGGCCTAGCCAAAAAGGCATACTACCGAACTCAAACGAGGGATCCGGGTGAATCTGCAAGCATAGGTGTTAGATCTTCTGGTGATCCGAGGCTAGCTCATAGTCATCGGCACTTCTTTTTTGCCTTCTTAGGGCTAGCCTACCTCAGGGAGTCTGGGTTTGACCAATGGTCCGGTGCGGGATTCCTACCAGACATCCGAGTTTGCCAGGAGACCTAGGCCCCAGATCAACCAAGGAGTTTGGTCTAGCCAAAAAGGCATAGCACTGAACTCAAGCGAGGGATCTGGGTGAGTCTGTAGATATAGGCGTCAGATTTTCTAGTGATCTCGGGCCAGCTCGTGGTCATCGACACCAGATTGCCACTAGGCGACTTGACCTTCGGAAACGAGCTGTGCTTGATGAAGGATCATGAACGAGGAAACAAAGCATGCAGCGGAAGCGGTTTAAAATCAAAACCGTTCCTCGTATTGATAAGAATCTAGGAGACTTACTTTTGCGGCGGATTACCGGACGGAATGGAGCGATGGGAGCTTCTTCGCGTTGTGGAGACGACGGCTGTCCTGCTAGCCTTCGACTTCGTCGCATCAGAACTCAAACGCACCCTTTCGATCTTCCGGAGTATGACTCGAACTCGTGGCCTTTCTTCGGTGAAGAAGAATGAAAAACGACTTAGATGAAAAAACAACTAAAGAGAGATATATATAGGGAGAACCCTAGGGTTAAAACCCTAGTGGGCCAAACCCTAATGGGCCAAGACCTTTTAATTAATTTTCTAATTGGGTTAGCCCA
The DNA here is from genome assembly GCF_014633365.1 of Diospyros lotus. NCBI lineage: Eukaryota > Viridiplantae > Streptophyta > Magnoliopsida > Ericales > Ebenaceae > Diospyros > Diospyros lotus. Next base: position 20,947,244 of record NC_068350.1, read on the forward strand.
ATTAATTAATTAAAAACCCTAATGAACTATTATTTTATTCTAGCCCAATGGACCATTCTGAATAAAATAATTCTCTCTCAATGTAATTCATCCAACAAGCCAAATGTATTAAAAAATACATGAGTTACATCGAGCTACCCCGGGGACCAAAAGACAAATTATTCACGGCTACTAAAATGACCAAAATATCCCTGCTACCTAGTAGCTATATTTTGTCATTCTAAGTGTTCCAATTATCACCATATGGTAACACTGACCCCACGAATAATTTTGCATATGCCATGTCTTTGACCTACTAGTGTAATGACGAAAATACCCCTCTGCGTAACACCCATCATTTAGAAAGGAATAATGTACTAACACCTTTCTAAATGACTTCTACCATCCTTAGATCACTAGTCCAATAATCCGTGACTACTCGAATGTACTTGCTTATCACTGGGAGCTACCCAGAAGCACACACTCTTAAGTCACGTTCCCAGGGCCCTGGATTATTCGATTATTCTTGGACAATCACAAGGGGGTGAATCACAGAAACTATCTTGTATTAGTCTGTCTTAGCTAATTAGAAACCATACTCCCAACTCAAAAGGATATTGATCTTTGACAGACCTCACCTACAATGAATCTAAGAATATAGCTCTAGGTTCACTAGACCACCAACTAATACTCAAGTATTAGAGTACTCGTTCACGTAGTAGCAGTGATAGACTAGCTCCATGATAATTAGTACTTTGTCATTAGCTTCTATCACAGGTCCACTCTACGCATTCCAAATGCGCTTGTACAATTAGAGCAAACGGACTGTTTACTGGCTAAGGCAAGCCATCCTCCATTAGGATCTATTGCACAATGATCTTATCATGATAGAATGCCCAGTTCTATCAAAAGATCAAGAGTTATATTTTCTTGCTTATTAAGTACCCATGATTCATGCCTAACTGTGAAGAACGACCCATCACATGAATCACTTACTTAATAGCATGGACACCTTTCCAACAATTAAATGCAAATAATATATGTGCCATAAACTGAATAAAAGAAACATCATTACCATAAATTAAACAAAAAGTGTCTTTAGGGCATACATTTCCAACACTTGAGACGCCGTACCTACATCACATTCTATGACACATACAAATAATCTAGGCCCATGGAGATTTTACGTGGTTCGACTTATAGTTTCGCCTGCTCCACGAGAATACAGGGGGTATATTCTTTTATTTATCGGGGGATTTTATTACAATGGAAAATTAAAGATAACCCCGGCCCCCAGCTGGGTCGAGTAATGCTTCTGGTGACAGGCTCGACTCCGCGTCTCGCGCTTCATCCCCTTCTCTAGGGTTAAAGCTGGGAAGTACCTCTAGGGGTGCATGGTGTTCCAAGCTTTTCCTATCTCCTCGCCTTGTAGTGTCAGTAGTGTGCATATATTGGGGCATAACATTTTCTGAATTTTGTAAGGTCCTTCGCAATTTGAGCTGGGCTTCCCTTCCTCTTCTATTACCTTCCCTTGCTTCCAAAATTTTCATTTGGACAATAAACTATTCTACTCGATCAAATAATTCAGTCAGAGAATTTGGCTCGTAGAAGGCTAAGGATCTTTAAGTGGGGCATATGTAGTTCCGTTTAGTAGTGTTGACACCGCCAATCCGACGGGAGATCCCTTACTTCCTACGTTACGGCTCTGAATCGCTTGATATATTGCTTTAGGGATTCACCTGACTTCTGCTGCAAGCTCATTAGATATATAACACCCTTCTTCTTTGGGAGATAGACGGAGAATGCATTTAAGAATTCTTTCTTCAATTGTTCAAATGATCGTATATGTCTTGCTGGTAATTCAGTGAACCATTACTAAGCTTGTCCTGCCAGGAAGAGTGGGAAAGCCCTGCACCTAATGACTTCATTCCATCCATGTAACACGACCATTGTGACAAAACGTTGTAAGTTTTTCTCGGGGTCCTCCCTTCCTGAGTATACCGAAAGTTGCAGCAATTTGAACCCTGGTTGCACTAGTTGCCTTTGGAGTTCCTCAGATAGAGGAAACCCCTTTGAGGGAGTTACCTTTAACACCATCATTACCTACTTCTGCTCTAGCACCTCTTCTATAAGGCGTTTGCTGTCAGACACGCTAAGTGTTTCCTGTTCCGCTTCATTTTGGCAAAGAGATGGGTCATAAGGGACTCTTGAGTAGGTGTTTTCTATTGTCTCCTTATACACAAGAGCTTTTCTTACTCTCCTACCATATTTCCTTCTCGAGTCTGTTATTTCTAGGACTTGGCTATTCAGCCCTTGAGTTCTGATTCCTACCCCCTGTTGAGGGGCCCTTCGAGGGTTATCTTGGGATCTACAGTGTTCTCCCCTCGCATCGATTTGTCCCATGTGGGGAATGTGAATGTCTAGCATTAGTTCACGTAAAAAAGAAGTGACTCCCTGTAGTCTTCTCGTATTTTCCTCATTGTTCATCCTGATTTCATCATTCTATTGTTTTAGCTCTTCAAAATTCTTCCCAATAGTTCATAATCTAAGAGTAAGACTGTGGGTGGAGGTATCCTTGAAGTCATCACAAGGTTTGCATTTGAAATTGAAGAATGCCCAAATGAGTGTTATTCCCGACTAGCGGGGGCTACATGTGGGACTTGCTTCTCTTGCCCTATCACATATCCCCTTAATCCAGCTATCTGTACTTCTCCTTGTTCTGAATGCTCCATGCCCCCCCCCCAATCTAGTGGTCTGGTTGCATTTGAGCATGGGAAAGTTCCCTAAATGCATTTCGTTGTTAGGGTGATCTACTGAAAATTTTGGTACTGTAGAGTGCACCTAATGAGGGCCTTTTGTGGCTCTTATCATGGTACGAGCTCTCTTCAGGTGGGGTTAGGCAGGTTTACCCAATCGATTGATCTTGTCCCTCTTGGCATCTTGTGTTAAGATTAGCTTTTGGTTGCATTTTCCCACAGACAGTGCTAAATTGTTGTTGCCAAAACTACAACAACTAAAATTTGTGATGTGGCATCCACTCGAGCTCGGTGTCAAGTGAAGTTAGGTTGCTGTAACAGAAGTTTCCTCAAGGGAGTTCCCCGCAAGGATTTTACCACAAGTTCCTTTGCCACAAGGTGAAAGTTAAGCAAGATCGCTACGGGGCAAGCAGCGTAGTTCAAAATTTTGAACCTAACCCCGATCCCGGCGATTGGATCAACGTCGAAATCAAACAATCACATACATAATAAAGTAAATCTAACCTTTAGATTTTTAAGTCGTTTGCGGATTCAAGCCTTCCAAGTGTCCGGCCTCTAACTTGTGATACGCGGCGCGCGTCCGTTGGCGAGGAGAGCGGAATGGGAGTGCTAGCTCCTTCTCCTAACAAGGCTTATGAATGGACGGGAAAATAATTGATTTTCAACTCTTGAAAACCAACAAAATAAGAGGCATAATTTAGGCATCCCATAAAGGGCTATTTATAAATAAGCAACCTCCTAGGGTTTTCCCAAACCCTAGGGGACATGGATTGGGCTAGCCCATTAATCCTAGTCCAACTAGAAATTAAAGTGGCCCAAATTCATTTATAAATATGTGGCCCAAATCTAATTCAAGCCCAAATAATTAATATTTAATATTTGGCCCAAATCTTATTTAGCCCAAATATAATATTTATTATTTAATATTTGACCCAAATCTAATTTAGCTCAAATATTTAATTTAATTTAATATTTGGCCCAAATACTTTATTTGGCCCAAGAATTAAATTAAGCCCAAATTATTAAATTAGAAACTTCTTTCTAATTTAATCATTAAGTTAGAAACTACTTTCTAATTTAATCAATTGCTATTTTAGGAAACCTTTTCCTTTATGACGACCCCTCGTCATATCGACGTCATTACGTCTGTTTGTTCTTTTCTCGTGAGAACCTACGACGGCACAACTTCTTGCCGAAGTGTCCCACTTAACCATACGTCCGCTTTCCTAGTTTAAACCAGGGACCGTGCCTATTGCGTATGACTCATTAGGCTCCCGAATATGTTGGCAATGTGTCGGTACGAACACATAAGACAAGATTGGCCTCTAGCAAGGTATCATGCCTACCCAATTATTCAGAAGGATTCATAATCCGCAAATAACCTTTCACGAGCATGGTTACCGTGTAATTCGATCCTCTCGTCAATGTATCCTATGTGATCTCAAGTTGGCAATGTGTTGCTTGATTATGATCACATAAGTCTTTCTTCGGTTATCCGGATATCTACACTTAATAGAAAGTGAATCAATAACTCCTTATTGATCTCTTTCACCATGGCCATGGATTTAAAGTGAATATCCACCGAAGGTGCCTTAGATACATCATCCTCTATCAAGGGATAGACGAGTCCCATCTTAGTTATGCACCCATCTCCATAAGCCTCACGATATGCCCAACGATCGCCCACGTGCAGCCTTTATCTAGGCCCATCGAAACGATGTCAAAGCATATCGGTCTTCTTATGAGATGACTGTGACAACCTCAGGTTCAAGGATTAGTTACACCCATCTCGTATGAGAATTCCATCAACCTTTAACCAAAATGGATTCTCATGGCGAGTCATGTCCAGTGACATGTTCTCCAACATTGGTCACCTATGTACTTGTCTAGGCATCCCCATGCCTATGGGTGTGAGTCCCCCATTGCTATCACATAGCAAAAACATAGCACATACAAGTCTTACCGCAATTGTCAATGTCCATTCTTGACATTGCTACGACTTGGGACATTTAATGATGTCGAGAAACTGTGATGCATCATCTCACATCTTTATAGATTAATCACAGTATACATCATATGGACTTCTATCTAGTTTCATCCGATCATTACATTAATAACAAGAAACTAATAGAACGACTTCTTGTAGAATTAAATAACTCTTTATTCAATATGAAATATGATTAAAAATGTCAGCGTACAATTTGCCCAATCTAATTGGGTCTAGAGCACCTACACTAACACAAGGTCCTTGCCACAAGCTCTTTCGCCACAAGGCTTCGCCACTGGTTCTTTTACCACAAGGTTTTTCCTTCGCCGCTAGGTTTCCATAAGGATTTGGCCCTATTGATGCTCAGAAAATGGGTTAAAAGGCTCACGGGAATCTTCCCCCATGAAGACCCTCTGATGCCAAAGTCAGTCTCGAATCCCAATGACTATTCATGAAAACTGTAAAGATGCATTCAAAAGTGTCAAGATTTTACCGAAATTGGAAGTCTTGTTCATTGTCTAATAGTTGGGTATTTATAGGGCACGACTCTTAAGGTTGGCTGGTGCTGACACATGTCGATTACTGAATGGGTCAACTTTAACAAAAGAAGGGAAAGGTTGCCACGGAGCCGTCGTGAGGCAGCTCGTGGCAAGGGTGCCGCGAGGCAGCCTGGGGTAGGCTGCCGCGAGAGAGCACCTAGTGTCTGGCCCTTCACTACAAGGCCTTGCTGCGAGGCAGCCAGGCCTTATGGCAAGCTGTTGCGAGGCAACTAGGCCTCGCGGCAACGCTGCCGCGAGGCCAGCAGCTTGGCCTCGCGGCAAGCTGCGGGGAGGTAGCCCGGCCTCAAGGCAAGGCTGTCGCAAGGCAGCTTGGCCTCGTGGCTATCATCCGACGAGGTAACTCCATGGCGAGCCGAAATTTTTTCATTTCTCATCTTTTTCCTCTAATTTTTCCTGGCACAACAATTATATTTGTGGTGTTGTAACGAAATGTATGTGAAATTGTAGCTTAGATATCCGAATCTAAGTTAGGATATTTGAATGAGAACTTAGGCATTCGGATATGTGAGTCTTGGGTATTATTCAAATGAGTTTTGTGAGTTTTAGTGAATTAATTCAAATGTGTGGAGTATTCGAATGAGGAGCCAAGCAATTCGAATGGCCTATGTTCCTATGTGTGTGTTGTCTTTGAAACCCGATTTTGACTATGATTTAGTTTGAATCTCTCAAAACTAAAAACATGAAAGTTGTATATCTTTCTCTTTTCGTTCCATACCATCTTGAATCACCTCAATTGGAGTTCGGACGAGAGAATTATGGCCAAAGTTCCAACATGTGTCAAAACTGTCCAGAATGCGTTTTGTAAATTAAACCCTCACATTCGAATGACCACCATTCCATTCAAATGAGCTAAGCAAAAATTGAGAAATTCATCCGTATGAGACCACTGTTGCATTCGAATGACTTCCCAATTTCTTCATCAATACACCCAACTATTTAAAATTCATTCGAATGCCCCACTGCATCATTCGAATGTCACTCTCATAACTTGAAATTTCTCCCTAATTCATTCGAATATGAATCATCTCATTTGAATGTCTTTTGGATTTTCTCAATTCCTATATCAAACGCTTCAAAACTCATTCAAATGTGCCTAATTCATTAGAATGCCTTCTATGCAGTAGCCTATATATATATATATCATACGAATGTCTTAAGCTATATTCAAATGTCTCCCCCAATTGTTTACAAATATATACATATATATATCACCTGAACCGCCATTGATTCAAGAAACATATAGAAGATTCTAGATTGGGAAATAATAAAGGCATTTAACAAAATAAAAGAATTGATAAACATGATGTATAGAGAAAATATAAAAGAGAGAAATTGTGAGGAAAATATCAAAAAAATAGAGGAGATAAACTCGAGCTCTCGTAAGCTTCTCTGTAACTTTTCAAACCCTTTTCTCCTCTCCAACCTCAAGTCAAATACTGTTATCCAAGGGGTTTCTAGCTGCTATCGAGCATCATAGGAAGCTTAAGATGGCAAGTTCTCTTCCTTCCTTCCCATTTTTTGAATTATCATTCACTGTAAATGCGGTATTGGGTTCTGGGAATTTTGATAGAACCGTGATATATGCACATGGGGGTGATGAGAAGAGAACTATAAGAGTGGTTTAGGACCTTAAGGGTGTTATTGAGGTTGAATACAGGGGAAATAAACAAAAGCTACTACATAAACAAGGGTGTGAGTTTTATACGGTTGGTTCTTAAGGATTAATGGATTACAGCTTGGGGAATGTTTTGATAGCTATGTGGGGCTTATTCTTCCCCACTTTCATTAAGGAATGGTGAATTTGTTAATATTTTGCATGGGAAGCTTGTCCTTTCCCCATACCTTGCCAAGGTCTCAGTTATTTAACAATTTACTCTGATTTACTCTTGAAGCCTAAGAGTGAAGCCTCCTATATTCAGTGTGATTTATTGTCAATAATTATCACAATATGAAATGGGAATAATTTTTAAATTCAAATATTACTCACAGCCATGGTATGTATATTTGGAGCCTTGTTATTGCTACGCACTCCCAATGATATTTTCTCTTACTTTTCATGTTCCTGTGAGTTGAGAGTGAACTTTCCCTACTTTTGGTGCTATTCAATAACTATGATGTCCATGATTATTAGATGAGAATAATTACAACTGAGAATGTTACTCCCTATCATGACATGTTTTGGTAGTGTGGTAATTGTGCATCATGGGCATGAACTGGCATGAATATTATCACCATGTAGCATTAGTGGACACGAGCATAACATATTGCCACTATATCATGTGCATTTATATGTGGTCATCCTACGTGTTTCATATGCATTGGAAAGATCAGAGATGGTTATGCGCACTGTGGTTGTGTACTGCTAAGATATATCCCCCAAAACTAATAGGCACTAGCCTGACTAGGGTTACGCTCCTGCAGTGACGACTCAGGGGCGCACCCAGAGGTGATGACCCTGGGTGAGATTATATATATCTATATATATGTCTATAGCCGAGTATATGAGATAGGACTTATGGTCCACAGATTGTCACAGATTCTCTAGTTGCAAGTATCAGTTATAGGTCGGTATGTATTTTGATGCATTTTATATTGTTATGTGAGGTCATTTGGCCAGTTATGTATTTACCGACTTTTCGGTGTGCTATGCATGACATTACTATCATGGGTGGGTGTATGGTTCATGTGTTGTAATCTATCATCCACATCTAGATGCTTTTCAGATACCACTCACCTTACCTCTATCACATTACTATCTACTATGTTTTTCCTTCTTGTTTCTTATACTTGCTGAGCTTTGTAGCTCACCTTGTACTCTTTACCATTCTAGGTAAAAGTAAAGAAATAGCTAGCGAGGAGTCGAGCATGAAGGATGGGTAGTAAAAGGTGTGCGTGGGTCTACTCTCAAATCAACGGTCTTGGGAAAATGTGTGGCTAAAGATTGTATAGGTTTTATCTTGTAACATGTAACCTAACTTAGAATTGGGTTTGTAACCCCTAAAGTTTTCTATCTACATTTTTAGTCTTGTGGTATATGCAAGATGTATATATATATTGTTTGTTTGTCGGATCTTATCTTGATTCACAACGCTCTCTCTTCTAGGTTATCCAGGGATTAGGGTAGCTTGGGAGAGAGGGTGTTACGACTAGGCATAACCACAACCACTACCTTTTAAAGGATTAGGTGTAACATTTACAAGAGTTTCACAAAAGATTTGTGAAAAGATTTCTCAAGAGAAAAATATAAGATAATACAATGATTTCAAGCATTCTCTTGAACAATAAGAGAGTTATAAGAATATGAATGAATAAATCACTCAACTCTCTTAATCTAGCATCTGGTTTAAGAATATCTACATGAAAAACTTTATCAGATAATCATTGGGAGTGAAGAAGGAATGAACATGAAGACTAATCACTCAAGCAATGAATATTAGCTCAAAAGAGCATGGCTTCGTTGTGTTTAAAATTGGATTAGCTTGCCATTGCTCGAACATCAACATCTCAGGCTTGCTTATAGTAGCAACTTCATTCCTTTGCAACACTTGGCCTTTTATAGAAGCTCGAGACTTGAAATTTGTATTGATACCTGCACATACTCACAGTTTTTTTTATTTAACTAATAACAGTCAAATTAGTTAAAAACTATATGCATATTATATAAATAAAACATTTTGCACACTATGCATAACCATATTTATCATTATTTTATAAGAGAACATAATTAGACTTCATAACATAAAGAGATAAAGCTCTAATGGTTAAAACTATCCTCTTTTTCTTCTCTTAGTAATAACTATATTTTTCAAAATCAGATACTGGTTACTCGACTAACTAATAAGGATACTCAACTAATATAGCGATTACTTCCTTAGACTTTTCAAGTAATCGATTATCTAGTAGGCTTACTCGAGTACAATCAAGTCATTATTTGAGTAACTCAGAAACCATGGAGACTACATTTTTCACCCGGTTACTAGGCTAAGCTTACCCGACTAACAGATGCATTCACTTGAGTACAAACATTTGATACTCGATTATATTTAAGACTAGAGACTTAGCTAGAGACCAATCTTTCTTCACTTGACTAACACATATAGATACTCGATTGACAAAATAGTTTAGTTAATTGAAAATAAGCTATAGTCGATTAAAGATATGCTTGGATCTTTTGATATAAAAGATACTCAATTTAAAAGAAAGATTTACTCAAGTACAAAATACTGATACTCGATTAAAAAGAAATCTTACTCGATTAAATGTAAGATAATAGAGAGTTTGCGGAAAGCACTTGAGTATAAGAACATTAATAGTTGATTGAAAAATTGGTTTGCTAAAACATCTAATCGACTTATTTGAAAAACATACGAAGCATTTACTCGACTAAAAATATACATAGCTAAAGAAATACTTGATTTTCTCAAAAGCTTACTAGAGTGGTGAAGAATCAATACTTGATTATAAAAGTACCATACTCAATTTAGCTTTAGGAAACAGAGCTTTGTAAAAATATACTCGAGTAGGGATTTTTTGTTAGTCAATTGAATCTTGTTTAATACTCAATTTATTTGAAAAGATACTGAGTAATCACTCGATTTGATTAAAAGCAATACTTAGCCAATTCTTCATAAAGATTTTCAGTATACTAAACTAGTACAAAAACATACTAGGCTACTGTTGTTGCCAAAAATACAACAATAGAAAATTTTTTAGAGTGAGGGGAACTATCGTTTGAAGCCGAGTAAGATGTCAATGTCTGAAGGTAAGGCCGCTGAAAGAGCTCTCTCGGAGAGGGCTTCCCGAGAGAAGTGAGCTACAGAAAGGCTGGGTCGGAGATAAGGTATCTCTTAGAGTGAAGTAGGCCTCTCAGAGAGGCAGCATCTCTCAGAAAGGGACAACAGGCTAGGAGCCTGGATTCGATAAGAGGCTCTTGGAAGGGGTCTGATACACCCCTAGGAGAGGAATCAATTGGCTTTCGAAAGAGGAAAGAACTCTTTCGGGAAGGTGTTTCAAAGGTCCTCGGAGAGAACTAGGATTCTCTCGGACGGATAAGGATGACCTTGGCTCAGTTTTCGAAAGAACTATAGCACGTGACAAAGATTAGGATGCTTATAGGAAGGATCTCCAACAAAGATCTCCGACGATCAAGTCAGTATGCACGAAATGAAAGGTCATAGAAATGAATGAAAAAGACTTCGAAAAGAGGAATTTGAGAGAATGTAGATAGATTACCAGATGTTCAGATCTCGCTAATCATATTGTGTCTTGCCTTTTATAGAAGTCCACGTCTCAATGGTTGATTGGGACAAGTGTGCAACAGTCTCGCTGGCCTCTTGGAGACACTCCTCAGAGGATCTTTCTGAGAGGGCATATCGGTAGCTCCCGAAAGGCTTCTGCAACCTTATCCCCGAGAGCTCTCTTTCCAATATAACTCTCTTGGAGAGATAGGGTACCACAATTGCCCCCTCTCTGATTTTACCTTTAAGTGTATGCGAAGAGTATATTCTCTTTGAAAGATCTACCTCTGCAAGCTGCGTCACTTCAGCTTCCCGAGGGTCCTCTTATAAATGGTCCATTACCGTAGTAGCTTTTCTACTACATTTTCAGCCAAACCTTTGCTCTCAATACAACTTTCTCTCTCCCAAGAAAATCCACTACAACTCCTCTCTCCGAGAGATTTCTTCGTCGCTTTGAAAGAACTTTAGTTTTTATCTGAAAGCTTTTCTTTTCTTCGAAAGATTTTTCTTCCCTATGAAAGGATTTTAGCCATCCCTCCTAAGTAGTTCCCTTCTCTCTGAGAGAAAGTCTTTCCTTTCTAAGAGGTAGCCTCCCAATAGGATCATCTCTTCCCGAGAGTGCTCTTTCCGCAATAGGTCTTTCTAAGAGAAAAAATTGTTTCTCTCCCTGTTTGTCTTAGCCTATCTAGTCTGACTTAAGATCATGGCTAGTGCCAAGATATTCCATAGGGAGACCAACGAGAACGGGGTTGTCTGAGCTTACCTTAAGGGCATGCTTTCCCTTATGTCATAGGATGATGTCTCCCTTCTCCGTAATAACCATAGGATGTTATCCAGATATCGAACTAGGATTCCCCAACAACCCAAAAATTATTTGGCCAAAGCGAATGAGGGTTGGGTGAGTGTTTTCGAGGCCCTATCTCTCTGAGAGAGTTCACTCAGAGAGAGAGCTCTTGGGGGGAAGGCTGCGGAGGCCTGTCGGCGGCTACCGAGAGGCCCTCTAGGAAAGATCCTCAGAGCAGTCTATCTGAGAAAATTCTCTCTCGGAGAAGCCTCTTCGAGAGCCTAGCGAGACCGTTGCACACATGTCCCAATCAACCACTAAGACGTGGACTTCTATAAAAGACAAGACACAACATGATTAGCGGGATTTGAGCATTTGGTAATCTATCTAGATTCTCTCAAATTCCTCTTCCCAAAGTCTTTTTCATTCCTTTTTGTCACCTTTCATTTCCTACATACTGACTTAACCTTCAGAGGGTCTTTACGAGAGATCTTTCCCACATGGCTCCTAATCTTTGTCGCGTGCTACAGTTCTTCTGAAAGCTAAGCCAAGGTCGTCTTTATTCCTCAGAGAGAATCCTAGTTCTCTCCGAGGCCCTTTGAAATACTGAAAGAGGCCTTTTCTCTTTCCAAAAGCTAATCGATTCCTCTCTGAGGGGTGTATCAGACCCCTCCAAGAGCCTCTTATCAAATCTAGGCTCTTGGCCTGTCGTCCCTTTTCGAGAGACGCTGCCTCTCCGAGAGACGCCTTCTCTCCGACCTAGCCTTTCTACAGCTCACTTCTCTTGGGAAGCCCTCTCTCCGAGAAAGCTCTTTAAGCGGCCATACTTTCAGACATTAACATCTTACTCGGCTTCAGACGATAGTTCCCCTCACTTTAAAAAAGTTTCTATTATTGTATTTTTGGCAACAACAACGACTTTGAAAGATATATGTATAAGCCTGAAGTTCTCCAATTTAAAAGAATTTATATAAAATGTTTTGCAGATTATCAACAAACCAAATTTACTTAAAATATATTTTTTTTAAATTATTTTTTCCATAAATCAAAATGCAAATTTCTCAATACATCTTTTTCAGAATTTACAATTTACAAAATCGAAGAATGAATGCAAGAATACCTGTTGGTGAAATTTGATTTCCATCTTGGGTCCCTCGTGGTTAATTCCTACATGTAGGATGCCAAGTCGGTTCACCCAAAACCACTTTTGATCCAAAAGCGTCTTGAGAGAAGAAGTAAATTTTTTTTAGCTGAATCTGAATTCGCACACATATGATTTAGGGTTTATGGTCCTATTTACAGGCAACCATATGGAAACCCTAGGCACTGTTGGGCTGGGCTTAATGTGCTAGCATAAAGCCTAATCCAATTCTCTTTAAAAGTGATTTCTTATTGGGTGGGACTTTCTGGGTTCACAATTAAATTAACAACAAGAATAATCAATTATTAATTCTTGTAAATCATGAGTGACATCTAGCAATATGTTATGATTACCCAATTTAATGTGAAACGGGAATAGTAAATCTTTTACTATGATACCTTGCAATACAGTTCTTCTATCATCTTATATCCCAACAAGATACGAAATCATGGATAGTAGGTCAAATCTCTTAATCTCGTCATATGACTAAATCTAAAATCATTCTTGACTAATATGGCATAACATATGGAACACAAATTCCATCGTCATATTACCTCGGCCAATGATTTATTATCAAGTGATTATTGGATCGCTTAGGATATTCTCCTCGCAAACTTTGAGGTGATAGATTACATGTCTGATACACTCATAACTCATGCACCACTGAATTAGGCAAATAGATACATATAATCATTCCTGATTATAACAACCATATAGTATCGTTGATATCCTAATTGACCAATGCACAAATATCTATGTCATCTTAGGTTAAAGGACTAGTTGCAAATTCACAACTAACATTGAATGATTGACCTATGAGAAAGAACCCATGTGATTCAATGTTAACAGTCTCGTTTAGTGAACTCGTTCCTTTAACGAGCACCCACTCATCTTCCTTCCATATTTCATATAGAATGGCCCGAGACTCACCAACCTTAACTTTCAGTATCTCATACTGAACAAGGAGGAAGTTGATGTGCTAGCCTTTATGAGTTGCTACTATCCATGTTAGGAAATTGTTTATAACATAACGAACTATGGATTAACTGTTACTCATATTCTTAACACTTAAGAATGGTATCCACTACTTTTTATACTGATGGATGTATGTTTAATTTAAATATTATAATTTAAATAAAAACATAAACTTGATATTTAAAGAATTACAAGATCGAGTCTCTTTTGTATCTCTAGAATTGGTCTTAAGGGCTCATATCCAACAATCTCCCACTAGCTCTAAGACCATTCTACATGGTATCTCATACCTGTAACACCCGGTGTTACTGGTGTTGAGGAAAAAAGAAAGGAAGTGTGAAACTTCCAAAAATACCCTTGAGGAGGTGATGAATCCTTGAGATTGAGGGTGCCCTATGAGAGGGGTATTTTGATAATTTGGATAGTAAAGTCCAATAAAGGGTATTTTGATAAATTGGAAATAATTCCTATGTGGAATTAGGTGAATAAGTGAATTAAATCCAAATTTTGTATTTATGTGGAGATATGGGATTAATAATTCATGAAAGGGTATTTTGGTAATTTGGAGTGATTCCATAGAGGAAATTAATTATGGAAAATACAGAAAATGGAGAATATAAAATTATTGGAGGAAATAATTATTTTTCCCTAAATTGGTGAATTAATGTGGTAATGCCACATGGATGACCAAGATAAAGAATTGGAAGCCAAGTTTATGTCTTAGAATGACACTTGGCATAATCTTGGAAATTTGAGAGAAAAAAATTATATATTAGAAATGTGGGAGCATATATATATATGTGTGGATTTATGAGTTGGAGAAGGATTTAATTAAATGCAAAAAGAAATTATTTTAGTCTTTCAAGCATTTAATGAGAGGCATGATGGTGTTGGATTAAAAGAAAAATCCAAAAGAAAAAGAATTAGTCATGCATTAATGGTGGAAAATGGTTCCATTAAATTAAATGGGAAATAAATTATTTATGTCTCTCAAATGTGATGGTTATGAAAATGGTCTCATTTAAGTAACTGAGAAATAAATGGAAATTTCAAGAATCCAATGGATGAGATGTATTCTTGAGAAAGAGAATTAATCCAATGGGTGAGATTTAAAGGAAGGAAATGGCATGGATTGTGTTTCTTCCAAGAGAGATGTATTTAATCTAAAGAGATAGATGGTTGGGATTTTCTCTCAAAAAGCAAATGGAAATCAAAGGCTAAGATGAAGTCTTGAAATGGAGATTTCAAGACAAGAGTAGTATTTAAAGGGAAAGTAAGCCTTTGTCTCAAGTTTTGCCATTTCAAAGAGAGAAAGAAAGTGAGAGGAAGGAAAGAGTTGTCTTCCAATGAGAAGAAAAGAGAAGAAAAGAAAAGGAAGAAGATGAGGGTAAGGGTTCTTCCTTAGTCTAATAATCTTTTTTATTTCTCTTGAATGGTAGTAAGTTTCTTTTGGGATACCATCTTAGATGGGAGAAAATGAAGATGGAAGCTCTCTTGAAATGAAGATTTAAAGGTTCAAGAATGAGGTAAGGGATGGCACCATGTGGAGGAGGCCTTGCATTGCATTGTAAGTAGGTTGCATAAATTTTTATGTATCTCTTTGCATGCTTTACTTGTACATGAGACCTATGGCCATGGGGGTGGGAAAGAAGTGGTAGGTTGATGCCTCAAACCATGTTGGGTTGTGAGGATGGAATAACCTAACCATGCTTGCACGCATTTGCCATTACATAGTCTTGTTATGCTTGTATTTACTTTGCATATGCACCCTTACTGAGCTTTGTGGCTCATGAGGTTTTATCCTCCCCTTGTAGCTTGTTCTTATGTCAAAAGAGAAAAGGGAAAGTTGCAAGCTTGTGGTTGGAAGCTCTTGATGTATATTTCTTTGTTTTGTTGTAAATTTATGGCTTAAAGAAGCCTAGGCTTGTGGTATTTAACTTGTGGTTTTATGGCTTAGGGAAGCCTATTTATTGTAAGTGCTTCTTGTGATGTAATTTAATGGTTTACAATGGCTTGTGAAGGCTTAGAACCATGGATGTAATTTATTTGGAATAAATTATGAGGTTGGAGAAAATGAATTTTTGTTGTGAAAATAGGCTTGGGAATTGAAAATGTGGAGATTTTCAATGCATTTTTTTTTTAGTATTATTCCTGGAAAAAAAAAGAAAAAGAAGTGAAGGAGTAGCAGGGGGCAGCAAGCAGTAGCTGTAGGGCCGTAAGTGGGTGCGGGGAGTTACAATACCCCACCTATCTAGATGAAAATATAGTTGTTTCTGGTTCATAGCCTTAGTCAGTGGATTTTCTTCATTTTTTATCGTGTCTATTCTCTACACACTTACATCTCCTCTACTAACAATCTCTTTAATGAGATGGAAGCGTCTCTCAATATTTTTGGACTTTTGGTGAGACCTCAATTCCTTAGCTTGCGCTATAGCTCCATTGTTGTCACAAAACAAAGGTATGACAAATTCAATAGAAGGAACCATTCCAAGCTCTGTCACAAACTTCTTGACCCAAACAGCTTCCTTTACAGCATCAGATGCTACAATGTACTCGGCTTCTATAGTGAAACTGACAGTCATATCTTGTTTAGAACTCTTCTAACTGAATACTCCTCCATTAGAAGTAAACACATATCCAGAGATAGACTTTCTATCATCAACATCTAATGGAAAATCAAAATCTATGTAACCTTCCACTTTAAGTTCTCATCCTCCATAAGTGAGAATCAAATCCTTACTCCTTAAGTATTTAAGGATATTTTTAACGGTAATCTAGTCTTATTCATCTAGATTAGATTGATATCTTCTTGCAACACTTACATCATGAGCAATATCAGGCCTAGTACATAGCATCACATATATTAGGCTTCCTATTGCTGAAGCATAAGGAATCCTATATATGCGTTCTCTCTCTTCTTGTGTCTTAGGGCATATGTTACAAGAGATGTGGATTCCATGTCTGAAGGGAAACAGTCCTCTCTTGGAATCCTCCATGTTGAAAATCTTCAACACTCTTTCTATGTACTTATTTTGGGAAAGTCCTATCAATCTCTTGGTTCATCTCTATTGATTCGTATATGGAGAATATAGGTTGTTTCTCCCAAATCTTTCATGGAGAACTTACTTCACAACCAAACCTTTATTGTTAACAATAATCCTATGTCATTCCCAATGAGAAGGATATCATTGACATATAAGACCAAAAACGCTATTGTGCTCCCACTAGCCTTCTTATAAACACATGGTTCATCAACATTTTTTATGAAACCAAATGATTTGGCTTCATCATCAAAACAGATGTTCCAACTCATAGAAGCTTGCTTAAGACCATAAATGGATGTCTTAAGCTTACAAACCTTCCCAATTTAATCCTTGGGTGTGAAGCCTTCAAGTTGTTCCATATAGATATCCTGTTGTTTCCAAAAATACAACAATAAAAACTTCTTTAGAGTGAGGGAAATCGTCGTCTAAAGCCAAGTGAGATGTTGGTCTTCAAAATTACAATCGCTGAAATGGCTCTCTTAGAGAGAGAGCTTCCCGAGAGATGAAAGTCATAGAAGGGCTAAGAAAGCCTTGTAGATGACGCCCCTTAGAGATGAAGTGTCTCTCGGAAAGGGTCAACTAGCCCGGCGCCCAGATTTGGTAGATGGCTCTCGGAGGGGGTTTGAAACACCCCTCAAGAAGGTGCTTCAAGGGCCTCGAAGAGAACAGGGGTTCTTTATGAGGGATAAAGATGACCTTAGCTCAGCTTCCGGAAGAACTGCAATACAAGACAAAAATCAGAAGGCTTGCGGGAAGGAACTCCCGTAAAGTCCTTTTGACTGTCAAGTCAGTATGGGAAAAAGGAAAGGCTCGAGGAATGAAATGTAAAGGGCTTCAGAAAGGGAAGTTTGAGAGAATGAAGATTCGGTTACCAAATGTTTAGATCCAGCCAATCGTGTTATGGCTTTCCTTTTATAGGAGTCCAGGTCTCCATGATTGATTGGGACACATGTGCAACGCCTTGCTGACCTTTCGAAGAGACTTCCTAAGAGAGCAATTTTGCGACTGTGGAAAGGCTTCTATCTACTCTTCCCCGAGAAAGAAGCCTTTTGGAGGGGCTCCTCTGAGAGGCTTTCCGAGACAGCCTATCACCAGCTGCCGAAAGGCCTCCCCAGCCTTCTCCCCGAGAGCTCTCTCTCCGAGATAACTCTCTCGAAGGGAAGGGTACGAAAATTCCCCCCCACTATTCTTTTTTTTCCTTAAGGTGAAATGAAAACTAGAAAAATTTCCTAAACCATTGCCAATCATTCAAGATGGGAAGGTCCTTGTCACTTTACCGGGCTATTAAGCGGAATAGAGGGCTAATTGTGTTAACAAAGGGATTGTGTGAACCGCGTTGCTGGGTTGATAGGCAGGACAACGAGCCAATCATATTAACAAAGGGATTATGCGAACTGCGTTGTCAGGCCATTAGGGGGAACAACAGGCCAATGAAGAAGGGACTGTGTGAACTATGTTGTCTGGCCAATAGGCAAGGAAACGAGCCAATCATATTGATGAAGGGATTGTGAGAACCACGTTGTCGGGCCATTAGGCAGGACAACGGGCTAATCATTTTGACGAAAGGATTCTGCAAACCGCGTTACAAGGTCGATAGGCAGGACAATAGGCTAATCTTTTAGATGAAAGGACTATACGAATTACGTTTTTGGGCTGTAAAGTAGGACAATGGGCTAATTGTTTTGACGAAAGGATTGTGCTAATCATATTTTTGGGTTGTTAGGCAAGACAATGGGCCAATCATTTTGACGAAAGGATTGTGCAAATCGCATTATCGGGCCAATAGGCAAGATAACAGGCTAATCATGTTAACTAAAGGATTGTGCAAATCGCATTGCTGGGCTGATAGGCAGGACAATGGGCCAATCGTTTTGACAAAAGGATTGTCCGAATCGCATTGCTGGGTCGAGAAGCAGGATAATAAGCCAATCATTTTGATGAAGGGATTGTTCTTGGATCTTGGAAAATACAATAGAGAATGCACAGAAAATAGTGATGTATTACATTAAAGAGTATAAGCATCTTCTTTTTTTACATGGCCTGGTTACACATGCTTAGGTCCATAATCCCACTGGGGGCTTGCATTGCTGTGTAATTTTAAAGCGTGTTATTAAAAATGAAAGAAACATTACAACTTTTAAAGTTTGCCAATCAATCATGTGCGGTTGGCTTGGCAATGTCAGAAGTCTCTTCACTCTTCTTTCCCTTTATAGATGACACATAGCAAGTGTGTGCCTGTCGCTAGTCTCCTCGAACTTGCCCTATGCCCAAAGAAGTAGGAAACTTCGTCAGTAGATAGTAGCAGGACACTATGACCCTAATGTCATTGAGTAGGGGGTGACCTAAGATCGCATTGTATGCAAAAGAGGTGGTTTTAACTACCATGAAGTTGACCTATTGCGTTATGTTCTAAGGTCTAGAGCCCATTATGATAGGCAGTCGAATCGATCCCACTATTGGGATTGTCTCTCTAGTGAAACTATATAAGGGTGAGGAAACTCGTTTGAGTTGGTTATGGGTAATTGATCCCACTATTAGGTTGATCGAATTGCTATTGTCTGCTCAGACTCTCGTGATGGGATGCTTGGCGATGATAACTAAAACAACCATCGGATCATCATATGGGAGAATTACACCCCCTGGTCATCAAGTGTGAAGGTAAAGATGTCTTAATTTTCCTTAATCTCCCTCTCATAGTTGACTTGGTAGGCTAGGTGGGCATAGGCCTTTCAAGAAGAAGAGTTGTCTCTAGCTAAATTTTTTCCACCTAAGATGACGTGTATGACCTATTGTGTTGGTTCATTATCCCGAGGATTCTGCACATGATCTCTCATTTTCTCTTGCTGCCCGCGGTTGCATCTTTTGTTAGTATAGGTGCTTTAGACCTAATCAGATTGGGCATGTTGTACACTGACAATTGAAATCATATTATTATTGAATAAGAAGTTATTCAATCTCACAAGAAGTTGTTCTATTAGTTTCTTGTTATTATTGTAATGACCGGATGAAACTAGATAAAAGTCCATATGATGTATACTATGATTAATCTATAAAGATGTAAGATGATACATCATAGTTTCAAGACATCATTAAACGTCTCAAGTCGTAGCAATGTCAAGAATGGACATTGACAATTGCGGTAAGACTTGTATGTGTTATGTTTTTGCTATGTGATAGCAATGGGGGTATCACACCCATAGGCATGGGGATGCCTAGATAAGTACATAAGTGACCACTGTTAGAGAATGTGTCACTAGACATGACTCGCCATGAGAATCCATTTTGGTTATATGTTGATGGAATTCTCATACAAGATGGGTGTAACTAATCCTTGGACCTGAGGTTGTCACAGTCATCTCATAAGAAAATCAGTATGCTTTGACATCATTTCGATGAGCCTAGACAAAGGTTGCGCGTGGGCGATCATTAGGCATATCGTGAAGCTTATAGAGATGGGTGCATAACCAAGATGGGACTCGTCTATCCCTTGATAGAGGATGATGTATCTAAGGCGCATTTAGTGGATATTCACTTTAAATCCATGGCCATGGTGAAAGAGATCAATAAGAAGCTATTGATTCACTTTCTATTAAGTGAGGATATCCAGAAGACCGAAGAAAACTTAAGTGATCGTAATCAAGCAACACATCACCAACTTGAGATCACATAGGATACATTAACGAGAGGACCGAATTACACGGTAACCATGCTCGTGAAAGGTTATTTGCGGATTATGAATCCTTTTGAATAATTGGGTAGGCATGACCCCTTGCTAGAGGCCAATCTTGTCTTATGTGTTCGTACCAACACATTGCCAACATATTTGGAAGCCTAATGAGTCATATGCAATAGGCATAGTCCCTGGCTTAAACTAGGAGAGCAAACGTATGGTTAAGTGGGACACTTCGACAAGAAGTTGTGTCATCGTAGGTTTTCATGGAAAAAGAATAAATAGACGTAATAATGTCAATATAACCAGGGGTCGTTATAAAGGAAAGAGTTTCCTAAAATGGCAATTGATTAAATTAGGAAGGAGTTTCTAATTTAATAATTTTCTATTTGTTGGAGTGACAAATAGGAAATAATATATATTTGGGCTTAATTTAATATTTGGGTTAAATAAAGTATTTGGGCCAAATATTAAATCAAATTAATATTTGGGCTAAATTAGATTTGGGTCAAATATTAAATATTAAATATTAAATATTATATTTGGGCTTGAATTAGATTTGGGCCAAATATTTAATAAATGGATTTGGCCCACTTAAGATTCTAGTTGGACTAGGATAAATGGGTAAATCCATGTCCATTAGGGTTTAAGAAACCCTAACTCTATAAATCCCTTTTATGGGTTTCCCAAGATATAGAAGATTTTTATGGTTTTCAATAGTTGAAAATCCGTTCTTTTATCGTCCATACACAAGCCACTATAGGAGAAGGAGCTAGCACTCCTATTCTTCTCTCCTTGTCAACAGACGCGTGCCACGTATCACGAGTTAAAGGCAGGACACTTGGACGGCTCAGATTCGCAAATGACTTAAAAATCTAAAGGTTAGATTTATTTTATATGTATGTGAATGATGAGATTTCGACGATGATCCAATCGTCGGGATCGAGGAAAGGTTCAAATTTTTGAACTACATTGCTTGCCCCGTAGCGATCTTGCTTTACTTTCATCTTTCTTGGCATTCGAGCCTCTCTCCCCTTCTCTGTGGTTCCTTATCATTTTCTTCATCATCTAGTGCAGACCTCTGCAAATTCCCTTCTCGAATGAGTATCATAATTTTATCTTTTAACTTGTGACATAGATCAGTGGCATGGCCGTAAGCTTGATGATATTGGTAGTGTTGGTTCTGCTTCCATCCCATTGGCTGATCAACTCTCTTTAGGAGCTTGATCAGCCCCATCCTTTCTATGGTCGCTAATATGGCTGATCTTAGCTGGAGGAGTCAAGTGTAATGATTGAATTAGGGCACAGCTACATCTGGCCTTCTAACCTTCTCCTATTGTTGTTTAGGGTCCTCTTTAATGTCTCACTCTTTCCTCTTTTACTCTCTATCCTCATCTATCCTCACAGTTTGCATGACCTTTGCATGGAGTATGTATTTATTTTCCTTGACAAACAGAATTGCCAAAGAGTTTGGCGGGTCTAATGATAGTGACTCCTATAAGGAAGTTAGACGTGTTCCTTGTAACATTGTTGATTCCACCATTTCCACTGGCAATTCACGAATTTCCAATGTGGTGCTACGGAATCTGTCCACAAATTGGCAAAGGGTCTCTTTGCCCCCCTGTGAGGAGATGCATCGCATTCTTGCTCTTCTGACTGTTAATTATGAAGGCTTTGATGAATTTTGTTCACAACTACTCAAATGAGGAGATAGATGCTTCTGTTAAACTATTGAACCAAGTCTGGGCGTGCCCTAACAAGGTCAAGGAGAATACCCGACACATAATCTTGTCATCCCCCCTCATGAAGCATCATCAAAGATTCGTAATTCTGGATGTGATCATCAAGATCATCCTTGCCGTCATAGAGGGGAACCAGAGGCATTTTGAATTTCCTTGATGGTGATTTTCCCAATATATTTTCGATAAAGGGAGACTTCTTTCTTGACTGCTCCTTCACAATTAGGACCAACTTCTTCTGCTCCAGCACTTCTTCTATAACCCTTTTCATAGAGTCCCGTATATTTGTTGCGGTGTGATTGTCTTCTTTTGTATTTCTTGGGTGGAACCTCTGGTGGGACTTTACCTGCCTCTTTGATAACTCTATTCTCATGCTCGTCTTGATGATAGAGGCTTTGATCGATTTCCTTGGTATAGAGAGGTCGAGACTGAGTGTCGAGTGTAGCTTCTCTATAAGAACTAAGTTTGTCACCTCTTAGCTGGGTCATCCTTGGTGGATTAATTTCTAGCAAAAATCTTGCTAGTGTTACAGGTAACAGTATACGGGGATTCATACTTTGGAGGATCCCCACCATGTCTCTTAATGCCTGCATTCCCTCAATATGCTATTATCATAGAGCTTCATAACCTTCCCAAGGAACTGTGGGAGTTGTGAAGTGCCTAGTTGTTCAGGTTGCCTATGCTGATTAATTTCAACTTGATGATAGAAGCCTAGGGGCGACAATCACCTATTGTTGAGGATCCAGGGGAATTGGCTGCGTACTCCCTTGTTAAAGAGAGCCTTGCGAAGGCAAATGTGTTCTTGTTGGATGCTGGCTATCTCGCGGGGGTGCGTGAGACTTCTCACCTTGAGAGGGAGTTCGATGATTACTTCTCGTGTTTTCCATTAGTAACTATTGTTGCTGATATACAATAATCTATTTTTAATCATGGGAGAATACAATTTGTGTGTGGTTGATCGCATAGATCTCAAGAGTGTAGAGTGTTGAGAGTTTTGGGAGCCTTGAGAGTCCTAAGAGTAGAGAGTCTCATCACCGAGTGTCTTAAGAGTTTTGAGAGAAGAGTCTCTCGTCACCAAGTGTAACACCCCATTTCCATCAAGCAAAGAATAATATAACACATATGAGGTGTTAGAGGAATCCCAAGATAGCATAGGCTAGGATCAAACCTGAGGTATTTAGGATTCCTATGAGTATAATGAAACACATGTGACGCCTCACTCCCAATTACGGGTGCCACTCGAGAACAATCATCTAAACTGCTCACATACCCGGCCATTTATGAATGGAGGACTATGTTTCGACACGAAATGCCTTAGGTGGGAACTAAGCTTTATCCTTCCCTTCCCTCAATCCCAAGATCGACTAGCAGACTTGGGCTTTAACCATACCACACTTAGCTAAATAATTTCCATTAAACTTGCCCAATCATCTTTTTTATTATTATTATATTAATTCTTCTTCTTTCCAAGAATTATACCGAGCTCCATATAATTTAAAATTCCCAAATATCCCAATAATTTTCCCAATTTTCAGGAAAAACTTAAAATTTTCAATTTCCCCAAAATTCGGCATTTATCTCCAAAATGCCCGAAAAATTCCTTTATTCTGAAAATTCCTCCGGCCGCGCCCCCGCATGCCATACCCGCTGCCCGCACGCACCTCCTGCCCAATGAGGCCCCCTGCGGGCCACCTGGTGGCCCTAGCTGCTGCCACTGCCACCCCTTTTCTTTTCTTTTCTTTTGTTTCTTCTCTTGGGCTTTCTAACCCAAAATTTCCAGAAATTAAATACCAACAATATGCACACAAAAAATTGCATTTTTCACTCATCTTTGACTCTTTGGCCTTTAAACCTTCAAACCAAAATTTTTATTCAAATTTTTCTTTGAGCTCCATAATAGACCATAAAAGACTTACCCAAATACACTTGGCAACAACCATATACTTATACAACATACTTAAAAATTACAATACATGTTTAAGCTTCAGCAAGCCATAAACTAACAACACAAAAATACATCATAAAGCTTCCAACCTCAAGCTTGCAACTTTACCAACCTCTTGCCATAAGAACAACCTACTAGGGGAGGATAAAAACTTCATGAGCCATAATATGTGATGCCAATGCATGCATGCAACATGGTTAGGGCTTCCACATCCTCACAACCACCTTGGTTTGAGGCTTTAATCTAGCCTATCCCACACAACCTCATGGCCATAGGTCCTAGAACACAAAGAAAAAACATGACAATGCACACATTTAAAAGTTTAAGCACATACTTACAACTCGCAAGCCACCATCCCATGGGGTTATTCCTTACCTTAACACCATTTTGAAGTCTTCAAGAATCATTTTAGCTCCTTTCTCCTCTTCTCCCTAAGTGATCCTTGAATAATCAAAATTTAAAGAGACTAAGCAACCATTAAATGAAACAAAAGGAACTCACATACTACCCTAAGGAATAATACTTACCTTTCTTCCTTTTCTTCTTTCCTTTCCTCTTCTTCTCTTCTTTCTTTCTTTCTTTCATTTTTCTTCCTCTCTTTCCTTTCTTCTTTAAGGCTCTTCAAATGGAAAAAATTTGAAAAAAGGGCTCTCCTTCCCTTTTTATACTTCTCTTATCTTGATATCTCAATTTCAAGACTTCATCTTAGCCCTTGATTTCCCTTTACTTTTAGAAAGGAAATCTCAACCACACAAGAAAGCACAATCCATATGCTTTTGCCTTCTTTAATCTCATCCATTAGATTTCATTTACTTTCCAAGAGAAGATCTCAACCATTGGAACAAGCACAATCCAAGTGTTTTGCTAGGATTTAATCCTAACCTTAATTTAATTTGGAGATTAAATCTCCACCACTCATCCTCTTTCTCTTGAAATTTCTAAACTCATTTGGCAATCCATGCCAACTTAGAACCTTTAATTCCATCCCTTGGATCTCTTTCAAATTTTCAAGACTACATCTCCACCCTTAGATCATCTTAGTCTTCCATTCCAAAATTAGTCATTTTCCTCATTTATTTAATTAGACTAATTTCACCCCATCACATGAGACCACTTGAGAGACATATATCATTTCTTTCTCATTTAATTTAATAGAACCATTTTCCATCATTAATACTTAACCATTTTCTATTTCTTTTTTGGATTTTCTTTTAATCCAACAATCATGCCTCTCTTTAAATGCAAGAATGACCATTTATCATTTCTTTTTATATTTATTTAATTCTCTTTTATCTTGGACCACACATTACCATGTGTCACTCTAAGACACTATACTTAACTTCCAAGATTTAATTTAATCCATCCATGTGGCACCACCACATTAATTCACCAATTTAGGAAAAAATCAATTATTTTCTCACATAATTAAATTTTCACTATTTTTCCTATTTTCATAATTTAATTCCTTTATGGAATTCCACTCCAAATTACTAAAAATACCCTTTATAAATTATTAATCCCATTTATCTCCACATAAATACAAAAATGGAAAATTAATTCACTTCCATACTTAATTCCACCTAGGAATTATTTCCAATTTACCAACTTACCCTCTATTGGACTTCACTATCCAAATTACCAAAATGCCCCTCTCATAGGGCAACATTATTTTCAATGATCCTTCATTTTTTCAAGGACGATTTTCAAAGTTTCTCACTTCCTTTCTCATTCTTTTAACACCAGTAACACCGGGTGTTACATTCCACCCCCATTAAAAGAATTTCATCCTCAAAATTCACTTTACCTTACTCTTATGCCCAAAACAATCACATTCTCGGGCTACTCACCAAATTTCCATGCTCGAGAATCTCATAGCCTCGCCATTTCTCACCTTTCCCTTGGGTTATCCCCATCTCGAGATTCCACTTAGGCTTTTGGTCTTCTGACTCTCAAGAACATTCATCAACAGATGCCACTTTAGCCCGCCAAATCGCATCACTGGTTGCTTGTCATGCCTACTGCAACGATATCCATCCCTTGATGGATTTTCTTTGCCTCAAAGCATCGCTTTACAGTTCACTTCACATTTTCCCATCAACCGAAACCAACACGCGCTAACATTGCATCATTGATCAGTCTACCATGATTTTACGCCGATCACACACGGCAACGTTTCCCATTGCTAATCACAGCAATGTCATTTCTAGTGCCCACATGACACTTTGACTCCCATTCCACCAAGGCCTTCTGTTATCAATCATATGCATGCATAGCTTGAGTCGATCCTCATGGCAACTTCTCATTATCGATCAACTATACCACGCTAGCATAATATGGGAAGCAAGCACCTGGCTCCTTTAACCATACCTGACCATTCCTCACAAGGTCTACTACCTTGATCAACCGACCCTCGCTTATCACTGATTCATGCATAACTCACATACCCAAACCTCATAATGGGTAATTTCATGTTTCAGCCAATAACGTGCACTACCCGAGTCCACCTCAAGCTTAGCGTTGCACAAGCCATTACATTCTCACCTTAGGCTTAACCGTGCCTGGCCACAACTTTCTCCCAACCAGGGCTCTTCGCATATTCAGTAATCATGTCCCATACTAGGCCTTGCTCTAGCTGTTAACCCTACCATGAGTCAATTATCCTACCATTGCGCTTAGGGGCGCGGAACCATTAAGCGGCCCTCGTCATCACCCACCGTGCGTGGTACAAGTGATCGGCTCTTTACCATTAGCACACTCACTTATTGCATCGCACCTGTAGGATGACTCATGCCTTTGATCCCATACCATAACAAGCTAACATGGTTACACCACCACCCTTATAGCGGTCTCCTAGCCAAATTCACTCACCCAACTTCAATCCATTAGGACTTTTCGAATTCCGCCATTCCTCAACAAAACCTCATCCTCTAGAGGCATGAAACTTTTCGGCCATCTTAAATCAAGTTCATTCTCAATTCGCAATAGCCACCTTAATGGTTCCCCTTGTCCTCCTCGTCAAGGACAATACCATGACATACTACAAGAAAAACGGGTTTTAACGACGGGAAAATCAATCTTAGAAATTGATTTTAGGTCATTAAAAAGTTGTAACGACAGGAATTTTCATATCGTCAATCGTCGTTATTGCCTTTAAGGATAAAAGTCTATAACGATGGGAATGATAAACCGTTGTTAATTGTATTAGCGACCGTATGATTCCCGTCGTTAAAAATAATTATTAAATACCAAATTATAACCCAATAACGATAATATTTCCCGTCGTTAATAGTCTAAACAATTAGCGACCATATGATTCTCGTCGTTAAAAATAACTTTTTAGTTATCAAAACACAAACCAATAACGACAATATTTCCTCTAGTTAATAATGTGAATAATTAGCGACGCTATGATTCCTATCGTTAAAAAAATATTTTTTTATTTTTTTTAATAGTATGAAAACAATTCCTAGTCATCAATGACAAAAACATTTTGTTTTGATATAAACCACCAAACCTATATATCATTATCCATATCAAATTGGAATAAAACTCATAAAATTAAACATGTGTCATTCAAATAACACCAAAGTAATCATTATCCATTAGCATTTACACACCAAAAGTAGTATATATATAAGTGTTAATTGCCAACAAATTACACAAAAAAATATGTTCAACTAAAAATAACGCTTTGACAATTGTATATACTATTCAAAAATGTACACCAAAAAAGAAAGATATTCAACTAAAAGTAACACTTTAACAATCATATATACTATTCAAAAATGTACAACAAAACACTATATATAGTTATAAAACTGTTCATGTATTTCAAGACAGCAGTTGCTTCCTTTAGAGTCTTATTGTCACATTAACCTACAAAAAAAAAAAAAAAAAACATGAAATTAGAGTCAAAGAAGTGTTCATGTTTCTTTATAAAATGTTAGAAATGGAATTAACAAAGCTCAAAACGTCTCCATCACAAACTACATAACATACAATCACTAAAATGTACCAAAACATAGAAACCCTTAAATATAGAGTAGATTGAGATGTAGATTAACAAAAACACCAACCCTTAGTTCTATGAAATGGGGCCACTTATATGAATTCTAATTTGTGAATTATCTTTATCCATGACCATATCTTCTATAAGATCATTAGTCCTATATCCCAACATAAAATATTTGGAAGATGACAAGTATATCTTATATGCCCTGCAAACTTGGAGAATCACAATACTTAAAAGAGTTGCAAGACATGGACATGAAGCCCAAAGGCCCAACGGGTTGTAGGAGATCAAGGAAACAAGCCAAAGGAGCAAGAGGTCGAGCCGAGACCAAGTGGGGATGACCCACTCAGTTATGTCGAGTGGATACGACACTACTTTGGTTTTTCAGGCATAACTCTCTCATACAAGCTCTGATTGAGCCGATTCAAAGTCCTATGGAAAGATAAGATAATTATATAAAACTTTTATGTTTTGAGTTTTTAGAGATTCAGGATTAATCAAGGCTTAAATTGGACTGTAAGTTGATGCACCTGTACTATTAAGGCTCAGAGTCAAGTATTGAAGGAAGATGGATCCGAACCAAGACAAAAGGGAAAAATAAGGCATGAACGAGTGGCCCCCCACTTGGTCATGACTGAGTGGCCCCTCACTCGGTCATGGGGAGACCAATTTCCCCTCACCTTTCATGACCCACTCGGTTATGCCGAGTGGGTATGACATTACTTTGGTTTTTCGGCCATAACTTTCTCATACGAGCTCCAATTGAGCTAATTTAAAGTCCTATGGAAAGCTAGGACAATTATCTACAACTTTCACGTTTTGAGTTTAAAGATATTCAAGTTGAATCAATGTGAAAATCGAGTATGAATTTAAGGTATAGGAACCACTCAAAACCAAACCAAGGAAAAAGGAAAAAAAAGGCATGACTGAGTGGCCCCCCACTCGGTCATAGTCAAATGGGATTGGGCCAATCTCTCCTCTTTTCCCTCTCGGATGGGCTACCAAATCATCGAAATGGGCTGCGAGATTCTTGCCCCAATTCTTGCACGTCTTCTCTCTCTCATCCGCTATAAATAGGACATCATGCCTTCATCACAAGGTATGCACTCTTGAGTTATTGAAGTACAATTTCACATTTTCTCTCAAGATCTGTAATACCCGGTATTACATGGTGTTGAAAATAAATAATTTTTGATTATTTTGAAAGGATCTTGAGTGGTCCGGGAAGCCCAAGAGTTAAATTCGAGTAATTAATTAATATAAATTACCAAATTGGCGGCAGGGAGTGCCTCGGGACTTGGATGTCCAGGGAAGAAGGCAAGGGATTGGTGAGCGTCTCGAGATGACGATAGTGACGCTGTTGACGGTCAGACCAAGAATAATTTTCGGAATAAATTCTGTATAAACCCGAGTGGGTGTATGTTAGTGTAGGTGCTTTAGACCCAATTAGATTGGGCATGTTGTACACTGACAATTGTAATCATGTTATTATTTGAATAAGGAGTTATTCAAATTCACAAGAAGTCATTCTATTAGTTTCTTATTATTATTGTAATAACCGAAAGAAACTAGATAGAAGTCCATATGATGTATACTGTGAATAATCTATAAAGATGTGAGATGATGCATCACAGTTTCTAGACATCATTAAACGTCCCAAGTCGTAACAATGTCAATAATGGACATTGACAATTGCGGTAAGACTTGTATGTGCTATGTTTTTGCTATGTGATAGCAATGGGGGTCTCACACCCATAGGCATGGGGATGCCTAGACAAGTACATAGGTGACCAATGTTGGAGAACGTGTCACTGGACATGACTCTCCATGAGAATCTATTTTGGTTATATGTTGATGGTATTCTCATACGAGATAGGTGTAACTAATCCTTGGACCTGAGGTTGTTACGGTCATCTCATAAGAAGACCGATATGCTTTGACATCGTTTCGATGGGCCTAGACAAAGGCTGCACGTGGGCGATCGTTGGGTATATCGTGAGGCTTATGGAGATGGGTGCATAGCCAAGATGGGACTCGTCTATCCCTTGATAGAGGATGATGTATCTAAGGCGCCTTCGGTGGATATTCACTTTAAATCCATGGCCATGGTGAAAGAAGATCAATAAGGA
Source organism: Diospyros lotus (assembly GCF_014633365.1). Taxonomy (NCBI): domain Eukaryota; kingdom Viridiplantae; phylum Streptophyta; class Magnoliopsida; order Ericales; family Ebenaceae; genus Diospyros; species Diospyros lotus. Next base: position 20,977,202 of record NC_068350.1, read on the forward strand.
GTTATTGATTTACTTTCTAATTAAGTGAAGATATCCGGTAGACCGAAGAAAACTCATGTGATCGTTATCAAGCAACACATTGCCATACTTGAGATCACATAAGATACATTGACGAGAGGATCGAATTACACGGTAACCATGCTCGTGAAAGGTTATTTGCGGATTATGAATCCTTCTGAATAATTGGGTAGGCATGATGCCTTGCTAGAGGCCAATCTTGTCTTATGTGTTTGTACCGACACATTGCCAACATATTCGGAAGCCTAATGAGTCATACGCAATAGGGACGGTCCCTGGCTTAAATCAGGAGAGTGGACGTATGGTTAAGTGGGACACTTCGGCAAGAAGTTTTGCCATCGTAGGTTCTCACGAAAAAAGAACAAATAGACGTAATGACGTCGATATGACGAGGAGTCGTCATAATGGAAAGAGTTTCCTAAAAATGGCAATTAATTAAATTAGGAAGGAGTTTCTAATTTAATAATTTTCTATTTGTTAGAGTGGCAAATAGGAAATAAAATATATTTGGGCTTAAATTAATATTTGGACTAAATTAGATTTGGGCCAAATATTAAATTAAATATTATATTTGGACTAAATTGGATTTGGGCCAAATATTAAAATAAATATTATATTTGGACTAAATTAGATTTGGGCCAAATATTAAATATTATATTTGGACCAAATTAGATTTGGGCCAAATATTAAATAAAATATATTTGGGTTTGAATTAGTTTTGGGCTATAATATTTTATTTAACCTATAAAAGGATTGGGCCATTTAATTATATTTCTAGTTGGACTAGAATAAGCCCACTTAAGATTCTAATTAAATTAGAATTAATGGGCTAGCCCAATCTATTAGGGTTTTAGAAACCCTAGGATATTTCACTATAAATATCCCTTTATGGGTTGCCCAAAATTAAAGAGTGTTTTTGGTGTCGTTTTTCAAGAGTTGAAAAACGTATTGCCGTTCACTCTTCTCATTTCTTTTTGGCATCAATTTAAAACGTGGGCATTCTTTTACCATCCATACACAAGCCGCGCAAAGGAGAAGAAGCTAGCACTCCTATTCCGCTCTCCTTGCCAACGAACGCGTGCCGCGTATCACGAGTTAGAGGCCGGACGCTTGGATGGCTCGAATCCGCGAACGACTCAGTAATCTAAAGGATAGATTTATTTACTTGTTTGTGAATGATTTAATTTCGACGTTGATCCAATCGCCGGGATCGGGGTAAGGTTCAAAATTTTGAACTACGCTGCTTGCCTCGTAGCGATCTTGCTTTACTTTCAGTGTAAATACCGAATGGTTGCAAGGGACCTTCTGGAAGCTGAGGGGAGCCTAGGGGTGGTCCAGTTTTGCGAATAAGACAACCCTCAAGTGTTTCGGGGTCGAATAAAGGTCCCGTGTAGGCGCAGGGACAAGGTCGGTATTCCCGAGTAGCGGTCGGTTATTAATTTCGATTAAACCAACATTTTAGGTGGCTTAATTATAATTAATTTAAGCATTGGGAGGCCCAAGAGTAATTAGTAAATTCCTAAATTGCAATTAATAAATTGCTTAAGTGGAATTTGGAGAATTAGAAGGTTTAAAATGTAATTTATATATACGTATATATGTATATATGGCTGTGGGCGTGAGGGACCTTCCAGGAAGCTTCCTTTGTCTCTTCCTTTGCCTTTGTTAATTGAAAATGCAGAGATTGTGAGTGATGGCCGAGAGAGCAAATGAGAGTGAGAGATCGCTTGAGAGAGAGAGAGAAAGGGTGAGAGAGCATTGCCGAGAGAGGTAGATGGCCTATTGAGGGCGGCCATGGACGGCGCGGCCGAAGAAGCCGCGACCAATGGCAATGGCAGCAATGATCGCGGCCTGAAGTAGCAGCGAACCAGCGAGAGAGCTCGCGAGAGATCGAGACCGAGCGAGGAAGAGAGTGGAAGTGAGAGTGATGAGGGATCGAGCGAGAGGGGCCGATCGGCCATGGCAGCGACTGCCATGGCCGATGATGAAAGAAGAAGGAGGCAGCAAGCGGAGCAACGAGGCGTGCGCGGCGGAGCTCGTGGAGGCCGGAAGCGGAGCTGGTCCGCGTTGGCTGCCTAGGTGCATCAATGGCCGACCGAGCACCCAGCGATGATGGCAGCGGCTGAAGCATTTACAATGGTAGCTTGAAGCTGTAGGATCGGCCATGGCTGGTGCCTGGTGCAAGCAGAAGTCCCGGGAGGCTGCTGGGTTGCTACTCACAGCGGCTGGAAGTCGAAGGCGGTGGTGCGCGGCGGAGGCAGCGGAGCCAAGAGATGATGGCTAGTGTGTGAGCTGGTGGTCGCGCGCAGGGAAGAAGAAGCCGCGCGGGAGAAGGAAATGGAGGAGGAAGAAGAACAGTGGAAGGAGAAGAAATTAAAGAGAAAAAAGAAAAAAATAATAACAAAAGAAATAATGGAGAAAAATCTCGAAAAAAATCAGAAAAATTGGGAAAAGTCCTGGAAATTATATTGAGGCTCGTAGAGCATACCGGAAGCTCGAGAATGGGATTTCGGGCATGTGATGGTAGCTCGAGAAGCAACATCGGCGTAGGCGATTGGCCGATTTTTCCTTCCAATTGAATGAGATAATTAATTATTTCTTTTGAATTAATTGAGGCAAATAAATTTAACTATTTTCATTATGTGAGATAATGAATTATGTAGTATTAGTTGGATTAAACCCTGTGTGGGGGTTATTTGAAATTAGTTAATGGATGATTTTGGTGATGTGCGGCGTAGTTGAGGGCATTGATTGAATGCCGGATGTTAATGGAGTTGGGATTTTGTGTGTGGTTGTGTCTAGGTTCGACCGGGTAGACGGTGATCCTAGAAGAGCTCGGAGTTTGGGCTGGAGTTCGTGCCGAGGCAGAGTTGAGGCTTCGAGCTAGGTAAGGGATGGCCCCATGTGGAGGTGGCCTTGCAAGTTGGTAAATATGTTTGATAATATTTTTATGTTACATTGGCATGTAGTGGTTATATCTTGTGTGATGCAAGATTCTAGTGGACCTGTGGCCATATGGAGGACTAGTGTGGTAGGGGCTGATAGGTTGATGCCTCAAACCTTAGTGGGTTGTGAGGATAAGTGGGCCTAGCCTCATTTGCATGCATTGGCATACATAAACATGATTATATTCATATTTACATGCATTGCACCCTCACTGAGTCTTTATTACTCATGAGGTTTTACCTCATGTGTAGATGATGCAAGTCCGAATGCACGCAGGGATGGCGTCGGGAGGCTGTTGTGGCAACTAGCTGTGTTGCCCGAGTTATGTATTTTTAATATTGCTTGTATGTAGCCAGGGGGCGTGGTGTATGTATACCCTTGTGAGTAAATGTATGTGTTGATGAGAGTTAAATGTATCTAATTGTTGTAATCATCAGTGTGTTAGATGATAGTGAGTCTGCGTGATTTACATGTGGCTCGAGTCGTTGAAGCCGAGTTCGGACCGAGTAAAGACCAACGAGGTATGTTCTCATAAATCCCCAATACTCAACGAAATGTTGTTATGCTAGCTTTGTGCCTGGGTCACCTCTGTCTTGCTATAGGGCGAGCTGAAGAGAGGTGAAGCTCACTTGGGTTTCGGGTCTTAGTCCGCTGAGTTTTTCTTGTTTGAGTTTGGACCGATTCCTGAGTGGAGCGAAGGGAAGGATGAAGCCTAGTTCCCACCTAGGGCGTTTCCTGTTGGAACATAGTCTAACCCTTCAGTGGTGGTTCATCGAGTGAGTAATCCGATCGATTATTTACCAATGGCGCCTATAAGTGGGAGCGAGTCGTTACAGTTGGTATCAGAGCATAGCTAGCTATATAAGTGAGGAAGGCTAGCTTGCTTAAGTGTTAAGTGTGGTCGGTTAAGTGATTAATGTGAGTAATTGTCAGAGTTTTGGAATAGAGGATGTCTGGCATGATTGAATGTAAGTCGGAATGTCTTAACTGCTAAGTTGGGGTCGAGAACAATTGATTTGAAATTTTGAGATTTCAATGTAAGGTTGGTCTGATAACCTTGAAAGTTGGACATGTGGATCGAGGACCCTCAGGGATTGGGTCAAGTTATCGAGGCCTGCAATGGTATGTTTGGATATTCATGTTCTTGGGATGAGAAAATACCCTCGATTGAGATGATATACTTGTGAGAGGTATACGGGTTGAGCAATGAGGAACCGAAAACCCAAGTGTGGGTGTGGTGTCAAAAAACCCGAATTTGTGAATTTTGGGTAATATTAAGTGTTCTAGGGATGAGAACTCCTTGAAATGGAAGTGTTGAGGCTTGTGTGGGGACACGAAGCCGAGGCTTGACTAGTCCAAGAGGGGATGAGTGGAGCGTCCTTATGCCAGGATTGCCGAGCATGTTCGAGGGAATAGAGTTGTCCCTTGAAAGTGGTACAGTAGGGCTTGTGCGCTTGAGATAAAATGAGCTAAAATGGGTGTTAGCTCGAGGCTCAAGGAAAAAGAGTTGACATCAGGCGATGTGATCGTATTGTTAAAATAATCCCAGATGGGATGTGCCTAGGGTATGAGTGGACCCTAGTTGGCTTCTTGATTAAACGAGGTCTATCCTTGGGAATGATAGGCGTGTGGCAAGTGGACCCTAGCGGGTGTTTGTATGAGATGGAAATCCCAAGTGAGTCGAGCTAGAATCCAGGGGAATCCAGATTTGGGATTAAGGAGTTGGGCATGCGTTGATATGCGTGTGAGAGCCTTTGGGTTAGAAGTCCTAGTTGTGATGGGCTAAAAGACCGTTCATATGATTGATGGATGAGGGGCTAATCAAAACTCTCATTATGACGCTTGGGGTCTGGTGAGACGCCTAAGGTTGGGAGATGAGAGGTGAATAGACCCTCATTATGATGCCTGGGGTCGTGATGATGCCTAAGGTCTCGAGACCCTTGATGGGAGACGAGGAGGTCACCCAATGAAAGGTATGAACGGGTATGTGGGCCTAGGGCAATGAGTTGTGACAACAGGACATCCATAGGCTATGCGCGCGATGGAAATGCCAACTTCAAATGCCTCAGTGGGCAGGGGCATGGCGTGAAATGTGAAGGCCCCGAATTTTATATTCCAAGTCATGGGAGCCTAAGAGAGGCCTGTTGGAAAACCAAGCTGGGCGTCGTGAGTAAATGCACTGAGGGTGTGCAAGGAGAGACGAGAGGTCTCGATTTACCTGGAGGGTAATGGTAGGTGCTTTATGGTTATGGGTGCCGGAGCTTGAGGTATGATCTCGTGAGGTAAGATCATGAGGCCTCAAGAGGAAAGGTGGTTTGAGAGTCTCCTAAGCGGCAAGAGATGTAGAGTCCTGAGGAGCGGGCTCATGGTATGAGCTTGAGGTTATCAAGGCAAGGATAACCAAGCAAGATGGCTTTGGTAAGATGGTGGTGGAACCATTATAGCTCGGGAGGGCTTTAAGTAGCCTTGATGCTAAGGGTGTAAAGCTCGGTGTAACGGATCTGATGTTGTGGACCGTGTGACAGAGGACTAATGAGTTGGCTCGCGTTGAGGTCAAGTGGCCCATGGGCCTGAGCAATTTAGTGAACTGCAGATGACGGTCAGATGCGGAAGATCTAGAGCAGCACCTTAGGAAATTTGGTCAGGTGAGACCGAGAATCTCCTGTAAGGGATATGACATTTAGAGTAGTCCTAGGGAGAAATCGTGGAACGCAAAAACATTCTGATGGATTAGTAGCCGAGTAGGAAGCTTGGTAGGGCGAAACTACGGGTGCGAAGCAAATCAGTGATGGGCCTGAGCCATGCTGTTGGAAACTGTTGTTGGGCCAATGTATGGGAGCAACACGGTAATGATGATTAGGCGTTGGCTCTCCGAAGCACAGGGCAACACGATGGGGAACCAGTGTTAGGCCAGTGTATGGGAGTGACACGGTAATGATGACCAGGTGTTGGCTCGCCTAAAGCATAGGGCAACACAGTGATTATGCAGATGGTCAGAGGCTAAAGATTTGTGAAATGCGGTAGGGTGACGAAAGTTGTGGCCAGTTCCACAACTCAATTGCTAGTAATAAGAGTTGTCAGGGTGTTGCACCCAAGTGAGGTTTAAGCCCTTTATCTCGTTAAAATAGTGTCAAGGCGATTTAGAGAAGGTTCAGGCGTTGTAGCGTCTCATGATGTTCAAGAAGGAAAATCGAGAAAGAAACTCGTGGAAAAGGAATGGGTCTAGCGTAGGAATAACGCTACAGTTGATGCCTACGGTTGACGGGTTTAATGCTAAGGACCACTGGATATAGACGATTAGTTCACAGAAGGGACTGTAGCCCTCTATGTGGAGTAACCTGTCTGTGGTGGAGACGATTAGACGCCGAAGACTTGGGGTATGCTGTAGGTTATGTCTGGGCCAGACCTAAATTTTCGTGAAAGTTGAAGTATCCCAGTAGTGCCTTTTGTTGTCTAGGCAGCAGGAGGTTTGTGAATTGATTGAATGATATCTTGTGGTGTGAAAACAAGATGTGTGGCGATGCTCCTTGTTAAAGGATGCTAATGTGGTTGTGATTAAAATTGATCGAAATTGATTGGCTAAATTGAGATGATGGACTCTGTGTGACCTTGCGGTGATGCAAGAAGATGGGTTGATGGGTGGAGTCCATAAATGGCTCTAGAATGTTACGTAAGTGCCATGGAGGGCGAGACTTACGAGTTGGAAATCAACCATGAGATGGGAATATTGAAGCGTGTGAAGTTTCAAGTATGGGAATCTCTAATCCTGCGATGTGAGTTGTGGCAGGCTGAACGTGTGGCAGAGGCATGGTTTGAAATTTGTGAAGGCTTGCAATTGCACGGTCTAATATTGGTCCTGATGTGTCGATGCGAAAATGAGGAAGTATCCTCATGTAGCACTGGATGGATTTTCGGTTGATGACACAGGATCAGTTGCCAGGTGGTAGCACCTGATGGCAATGATAGGAGCATGAGGCTCGAGGACTGTGATGTAAAGCCTTATTGATTGACCGTGTACATAAAGGTTCAGCGGGTCCTGGTGGCTAGACCAGGTGAATTTTTGAGAAAGAGATCCAAGACTTTAATAGATGGTTGGTCAAGGCAAAGTTGTGCTGCTTGAAGGAGTGTTACTCCGTAGCGAGAGTAATAGATGGTAGTGTTGAAATGTGGCCTAGGTAGAACTTGAGATGTTCTCCCAAGAAAAGTTGGGCATGGGGCCACAACACTAGATGGACCTCCTAAGGTACTATAACTCTATCAGGAGGGATCACTCGTGAAAAGCCAGAGTAATAGTGAGTGCTTGAGTAAGAAGATGAGTCCTACGGCATCGAGTGGAAGTATGTGTTCCACAGATTGGCTGAGGTGATTTCCAGTAGGTGGAGTTTAAATCGAAGTCATAGTCGATGATTGTAAGTGCAGTGCCTGGAGGAAGATTGTGTTGGTTATGAGCTGGGCGATCCGGCTAAAGCTAATTGGGTTGGTTAGTCGGAAGTGAGGGCGAATTTAAGATGTCGTCAGTGGGTGACGAGAGCTCGAAAGAAGAGCTTGTGGGACAAGATTTGTTCCTAGATATGGTGTTTAGGTGATGAGATCACCTGATAGCTGTGAGTGATACAGCTAGAAGGATGCATTAGAGTGTGAGCAATTGATGAGATTTAGTCTCGTGGTTAGAGGCTAATGGGTGTGAAAGAAAGTAACTAGGGGAGTCGATTGGTGATCAATCGGGGATAGCCGATGGCGACCGAAGACGCCGACCGGTGATAGTGGCAGCAGTAGTGCAGCGGCTGGTCAGGGTCGTGGGGAGACTTGAGAGTAGTCGGTCAATGGCGTAGGTGACTCCTAAGTCGCGGTTGCGGCTGGATGTGGCGCTAAGCGATGGCAAGAGGTCATCTTAGCCGGTGATGATGGCATTAGAGCCCATGTGGCCGCTCACCGAGTGGTGTGAGCTAATTGAAGCAAAAGTTATGAGAAGTCCGGGAGAAGCCAGAGTCTCTCAGGAAATTAGCTAGCTACTATAAGCATAGCAAAGTGATATGAGGAAGGCGGCCTAAGGATGGGGTCGTGCTGGTTGCATTGACCAATGAGAGTCAAGGAGTAGCGAGCCTTTGAAATGGCATGGTGGTGTCATCGTCACTATTAGGGAAAAGATGTTGTCAGGAACGTCAAAGGGAACCATTATGTATGGTTTGTATCAGGTGTTTATCGCAAATTGAGAATGAACCTGATTTAAGTTGGCCAAAAAGTTTCATGCCTCTAGAGTAAGAGGCTCTGTTGAGAAATGGTGAGATTTGAAAAGTCCCAATGAAATGGAAGCTGGGCGAGTAAATTTGGCTAGAAGATCGCTACCAGAGTGAGGGTGTAATCATGTTAGCTTGTTGTGGTGCGGACCAAAGGCACGAGTCATCCTACAGGTGCGATGCAATAAGTGATTGTGCAGATGGTAATAAGCCAATCACTTGTGCCACGCACCGTGGGTGATGATGATGGTCGATTAATGGTTCTGCGACCTTAAGCGAAATGGTAGGATCCTTGACTCGCGATAGGGTTTAATAGCCAATGTAAGGCTTAGCATGGGGCATGATTGTGAAAGTTGAATCGGGTGAAAAATTGAAGAGGGGTTGCTCAGTGAAGAGTCCCCTGGTATGGGTATGAGACCTCCCCTACTAGCATGCAATATCGGCCAGAAAGGAAGGCCAAGGTATTTGTGTGCTTATGCTAAGAGCTCCTGGTTGGGAGAAGGTTGTGGTCCGAGCATGGTTAAGCTCGAGGTGAGATGGTAATGGCGCGTGTATCGTCAAGCTCGAGTTGGACTCGGGTAATGCACGTATGGCTGAAATGTGTAATTACCTGACATGGTGTTAGGTATATCGATTTTGCGTAACCATATAGATAAATGAGGGTCGGCTGGTCAAAGTAGAAGACCATGTATGAAATGGTCGAAGTTGGCTGGGTGGGCCAAATGGTTGCTTCCTGTGCAGTGATAGAAGGGTTAGTTCATCGGTAATGAGAGGTTGCCATGAGGATCGACTCAATCTTTGCATGCGTGTGATTAATGGCGGTACGCCATGATAAATGGGTGTCTGAGTGTCTTGTGAGCACTAAAAGAAACATTGTGGCTGATGATCAGTGCTAAGACGTTGCTGGTTGGACCAGCGTAAAATCGTGGCCATGTGTGATTGGCAGTGGGAAACGTTGCCGTGTGTGATCGGCGTAAAATCGTGGTAGACTGATCAGTAATGCAATGTTAGTGAGAGTTGTTTCGGTTGATGCGAAAAAAAAAGGGGAAATGGGAAACAAACTTGCAAAGCGATGCTTCGAGGCAGAAAAAAAAAAAATTCATCTGGAGATGAATGTCGTTGTAGTAAGCATGACCAGCGACCAATGGTGCGGTTTGGCGAGAGGCCAAAGCGGTGTTTGGTTGATGAATGTCCTCGATAGGCGGAGGGTCAAATGCTTAAGTGAAGCCTTGAGGTGGGAATAACCTGAGGTAAAGGCTGAGAAGTGGTTCGGTTACGAGATTCTCGAGTAAGAGATTCGGAGAGTAGCCGGAGAATGTGATTATCTTGGGCAAAAGAGTAAGGCAAAGTAAATTTCGAGGTCAAAATTCTTTAAGGAGGGTGGAATGTAATACCCGGTATTACATGGTGTTGAAAATAAATAATTTTTTATTATTTTGAAAGGATCTTGAGTGGTCCGGGAAGCCCAAGAGTTAAATTCGAGTAATTAATTAATATAAATTGCCAAATTGGCGGCAGGGAGTGCCTCGGGACTTGGATGTCCAGGGAAGAAGGCAAGGGATTGGTGAGCTTCTCGAGATGAGGATAGTGACGCTGTTGACGGTCCGACTGGGAATAATTTTCGGAATAAATTTTGTATAAACCCGAGTGGGTGTAAATACCGAATGGTTGCAAGGGACCTTCTAGAAGCTGAGGGGACCCTAGGGGTGGTCCGGTTTTGCGAATAAGGCAACCCTTAAGTGTTTCGGGGTCGAATAAAGGTCTCGTGCAGGCGCAGGGACAAGGTAGGTATTCCCGAGTAGCGGTCGGTTATTAATTTCGATTAAACCAAGATTTTGGGTAGCTTAATTATAATTAATTTAAGCATTGGGAGGCCCAAGAGTAATTAGTAAATTCTTAAAGTGCAATTAATAAATTGCTTAGGTGGAATTTGGAGAATTAGAAGGTTTAAAATGTAATTTATATATACGTATATATGTATATATGGTTGTGGGCGTGAGGGAGCTTCCAGGAAGCTTCCTTTGTCTCTTCCTTTGCCTTTGTTAATTGAAAATGCAGAGATTGTGAGTGATGGCCGAGAGAGCAAATGAGAGTGAGAGATCCCGAGAGAGAGAGAGAAAGGGTGAGAGTGTAACGACCCATTAGAGGGTTTAGATTTTTATTTAGAAATTATTGAATTTCTTAATTAGTTTTGTTTGGAGAATTTTTGCCAATTAATTGTTAATGTGGCAATTTAGAGATTTAATTGAGAAAATAGCATTTAATTATATTTAATTATTGAGAAGATTAAATGCAAGGACGTGTTGGTCATTTAAGGATTTGATATTAGAGTTTAATTGTTAAACAAAATTAGTGTGATTAAAGGATTAATGAATCCATACGTGAGGAGGATTCGGATTGGAAGACTCCTAGTTGTATAAGGAGATTGTGAAGGCTTTTTAGGGTTGTTTTCTCTTTATACATATATAAACTTCCATAAGCCATATGTTCTTCACGCCGCAAGAACAGAGAGCCAAGAAGCAATCAGTGAGTTCAAGGATTTGCATAGAAGGCTCTTGGGAGATCATTGAGCCGATTAAGGAGGTCGTAAGGCAAGTTATTCTCCCTGTAAACTTTTCTTACGAGATCATATATTAGCATTCGATCATCAGTTCCAGCAGTTCTTCGTTTAAGTTTCAGATTTATGTTACAGTCAGTGTATATATATATATAGGCACGAGCAGTGAGTTCAAGTCTTGCATAGGAGGCTCTCGTGAGATCATTAAGTCGATCAAGAAGATCATAAGGCAAGTATCCTTCCCCTGTAATCCTTTCTTACAGGTTTTGATTGAGTTGGATATCAGATTTCCATAATTGAATCAGTTCCAGTGCATGTATATTCATATATGTGCGTTATAGTGAGTTATATCAGTTCAGTGCATGTTATATATATATTTACATGCGTACAGTGAGTTCACAGTAGGCATGCATAATTCCTTTCAGCGATTCTCATCAATATTGTTGTTGAATCATTCTCAAGTTGTTTATTTATCAATTGGGATTGTTCTCCCAAGATTTCTTTTGGAATGGTGTAATGAAGATAAGTTTTGATTCAAGTTATGATCTCTGTTATCGTAAGCTGTATATCTGATAAGATTCCAGTCATTCGAATAAGTCTTGTGTCATTCGAATGAATTTCAAAGCATCCGAATAAGTTTCAGTGTTATCGTAATGTTTTTCCCTTATAATGTATCAGTCATTCGAATGAGTGCCTTGTCATTCGAATGAGTCCTGAGATATCGTATTATTCGTATGAATTTTTGAGGTTTTTTGACTGTCATTCGAATGAGCCTTATTGTCATTCGAATGAGCCCTTGAAGATGTGAGTAAGTTGTTGCTTTGTATAGCTTAGCATTCGAATGAGCCTTCTTGTCATTCGAATGACCTTCAAATTGATTCGAATAAGGTTACTGTTGCATTCGAATGAGTCGCTTTTTGCCAGTTCAAAAGTTGGAAATTTTCAAAATTCATTCGAATGAATTTGAGAGTCATTCGAATGAGTCCCAGATCAGATCCGAATAGCCTTTGAATATCATCTGTCATTCGAATGAGCCTTTTGTCATTCGAATGAGTCTCTGTCATTCGAATGAGTTTTCTGCCATTCGAATGAGCTTGCTGAAACCCCTTTTTTCATTCGAATGGGCTGCCTTTTCATTCAAATTGCTTCCTTAGACCTTCTCAATCATCCAAATAGTATCAAATGGCATCCAAATAGCTTCCAATAAATTCTTGATTCAAGTTTTAAATTTAATATGAATATTCAATTATTCAAATATTGAATTTTTATGCCAAGATATCATAAAATCCAATATGCCATGCCTATACTTAGAAATTTCAGAATATTTGAATCTCAATATTTCTAGTAAAAATCATATACCATGTTTAGCAGTTCATTATGACATGGTCAACATTATTTTGTGAGATTATGTGCATACACATTGTATGAGTATTGAGCATGACTTATGTGGAGCACTACATATCGTGTGCTAGCATTTATATGAGCATTGTATTATCCGCGCCAGGCGGCTTGTCCGCGGGGATCCCACTAGTATCAGTACAATTATATCTCAGTTATGAGATGCTCGCCTGATGTTGACCAGGGAGCTAGGGGCATATTGCCCAAAGTATGTGCTTACAGTTTTCATGTTCGTAGGACTCAGATCAGTCAGGTATGTGTTACAATTACGTGGGCCTATGGGCCAAAGTTGCATACCTGTATTTAGTTTACAACTTATGTGCATTACATCTTATAAATGCCATCCAGTGATTATTATATCTCTCAGTACAAGTTCAGTAAGTATTTTTATCAGTATCGATATTCTTCGATTCAGCTTCAATTATTCTTTCCAGTTTATTACTTGCTGAGCTTTGTAGCTCACCTTGTACTCTTCACCATTCCAGGTCCTAGTGGGGGAGTACCAGACGTGGGGCCTAGCAGTAGTGTGTGTACGTGGAGCCACTCAAGACCAAAGATGTCTGGGATTATTAGTTGTTAGTTAGTGCTTGATCAGTTTAGATTCATTTTAATTTCCAGTTTAGGGAATTTCCCTTAGATGCAATTATGATTTCAGTTTTTGTTGACTCAGAGTCTTATTACAGTTAATTGATATATATACAGTATTGGTATCAGAATTCAGTTATCAGTTGGTTTATTTTATTATCCCCAGTAACACCTCTTCTTGGGCAGCTCTAGGAGAGGGGGTGTTACAGAGAGAGCATTGCCGAGAGAGGTAGATGGCCGATTGAGGGCGGCCATGGACAGCGAGGCCGAAGAAGCCGCGACCAATGGCAATGGCAACAACGATTGCGGCCTGAAGTAGCAGCGAACCAGCGAGAGAGCTCGCGAGAGATCGAGACCGAGCAAGGAAGAGAGTGGAAGTGAGAGTGATGAGGGATCGAGTGAGAGGGGCCGATCGGCCATGGCAGCGACTGCCATGGCCGATGATGAAAGAAGAAGGAGGCAGCAAGTGAAGCAGCGAGGAGTGCACGGCAAAGCTCGTGGAGGCCGGAAGCGGAGCTGGTTCGCGTTGGCTGCCTAGGTGCATCAATGGCCGACTGAGCACCCAGCGATGATGGCAGCTGCTGAAGCATCTACAATGGCAGCTTGAAGCTGCAGGATCGGCCATGGCTGGTGCCTGGTGCGAGCGGGAGTCGCGGGAGGCTGCTGGGTTGCTGCTCGCAGCGGCAGGAAGTCGAAGGCGGTGGTGCACGGCAGAGGCAGCGGAGCCAAGCGATGATGGCTGGTGTGTGAGCTGGTAGCCGCGCGCAGGGAAGAAGAAGCCATGCGGGAAAAGGAAATGGAGGAGGAAGAAGAATAGTGGAAGGAGAAGAAATTAAAGAGAAAAAAGAAAAAAAAATAATAATAAAAGAAATAATGGAGAAAAATCTCGAAAAAATTCAGAAAATTGGGGAAAAGTCCTGGAAATTATATTGAGGCTCGTAGAGCATACCGGAAGCTCGAGAATGGGATTTCGGGCATGTGATGGTAGCTCGGGAAGCAACATCGGCGTGGGCGATTAGCTGATTTTTCCTTCCAATTGAATGAGGTAATTAATTATTTCTTTTGAATTAATTGAGGTAAATTAATTTAATTATTTTCATTATGTGAGATAATGAATTATGTAGTATTAGTTGGATTAAACCCTCTGTGGGGGTTATTTGAAATTAGTTAATGGATGATTTTGGTGATGTGCGGCGTAGTTGAGGGCATTGATTGAATGCCGGATGTTAATGGAGTTGGGATTTTGTGTGTGGTTGTGTCTAGGTTCGGCCGGGTAGAAGGTGATCCTAGAAGAGCTCGAAGTTCGGGCTGGAGTTTGTGCCAAGGCAGAGTTGAGGCTTCGAGCCAGGTAAGGGATGGCCCTATGTGGAGGTGGCCTTGCAAGTTGGTAAATATGTTTGATAATGTTTTTATGTTACATTGGCATGTAGTGGTTATATCTTGTGTGATGCAAGATTCTAGTGGACCTGTGGCCATATGGACGACTAGTGCGGTAGGGGCTGATAGGTTGATGCCTCAAACTTTAGTGGGTTGTGAGAATAAGTGGGCCTAGCCTCATTTGCATGCATTGGCATACATAAACATGATTATATTCATATTTACATGCATTGCACCCTTATTGAGTCTTTATGACTCGTGAGGTTTTACCTCATGTGTAGATGATGCAAGTCTGGATGCAAGCAGGGATGGCGCCGGGAGGCCGTTGTGGCAACTAGCTGTGTTGCCCGAGTTATGTATTTTTAATATTGCTTGTATGTAGCCAGGGGGCGTGGTGTATGTATACCCTTGTGAGTAAATGTATGTGTTGATGAGAGTTAAATGTATCTAATTATTGTAATCATCAGTGTGTTAGATGATAGTGAGTCTGCGTGATTTACATGTGGCTCGAGTCGTTGAAGCCGAGTTCGGACCGAGTAAAGACCAACGAGGTATGTTCTCATAAATCCCCAATACTCAGCGAAATGTTGTTATGCTAGCTTTGTGCCTAGGTCACCTCTGGCTTGCTATAGGGCGAGCTGAAGAGAGGTGAAGCTCACTCAGGCTTCGGGTCTTGGTTCTCTGAGTTTTTCTTGTTTGAGTTTGGACCGATTCCTGAGTGGAGCGAAGGGAAGGACGAAGCCTAGTTCCCACCTAGGGCGTTTCCTGTTGAAACATAGTCCAACCCTTCAGTGGTGGTTCGTCGGGTGAGTAATCCGGTCGATTATTTACCGATGGCGCTTGTAAGTGGGAGCGGGTCGTTACAAGATCTAACTTAAGCATCAAAGGGTTTGCGCGGGGACCCCTACCCGTGTCCTAACGGTGCTCTCATTTTGTAGGACACTCGGTTGTCTCAGGTCACTCTGTTATCCTAAGGCCACTCGGTTGCCTCAGGTCACTCAGTTATCCAAGGCCACTCGATTGCCCCAGGTCACTCGGTTATCCAAGACCGCTCGGTTGCCGTCACTTGGTTATCCAAGGTCACCCGGTTGCCTCAGGTTACTCAGTTATCCAAGGCCACTCAGTTACCTCAGGCCACTCAGTTGCCTCAGGTCACTCGGTTATCCCAGGCCACCCGGTTATCTTGGGCCACTTGATCATCAAACCCTTAGCTCACCTTGGTCACAAGACCCTCAGCGCTCCTTGGTCACGAGACCTCAGCTCACCTTGGTGACGAGACCCTCAGCGCACCTTGGTCACGAGACCCTCAGCTCACCTTAGTCATGAGACCCTCAGCATGCCTTGGTCACGAGACCTCAACTCACCTTGGTCACGAGACCCTCACCTCACCTTGGTGACGAGACCCTTAGAGCGCCTTGGTCACAAGACCCTCAGCTCACCTTGGTCATAAGACCCTCAGTGCTCCTTGGTTACGAGACCCTCAGCGCACGTGCACTTTGTAGATGAGATTCTACTCTCATCGCATCTTAGCGACAAGACTCTAGGGACACTCTCAGAACCCTCAAGACTCGCAATTCTCTAGAAACTCCCGTGGTCAACCACTCACCTTACATTCTCCAATATAAAAAAAATAGATTGTTGTATTTTGGCAACAACAATTGGCATCGTCTATGGAAAACGCAAGACAGAAAGTCAACTTAAGAATGGCAAACAACCGTGGACACCAACGAACTCTTTCTCAAAACGTAGAAACACGCCTACCACCATGGAACTCTCAACAACAGGGAGCAAATCCACTCCCTCATAATGCTCAACCCCAAGGAGGCGATCGCTCCGTTTCCCCGAGCCAGTAGGTGGGGAACCAATCAGTCCCACCTCCACTTAACATCGGCTCAAGGCCACTTCCCGCTAATCAAGCTGGGACTTCACGACAACCACCACTTACGGTCCCGTGGGAAAAGTATGAAGCATTGAGACAGAAACATGTTGAGGACATGCAGGCACTTCGAGACATGGCTGGTATACTCCAAGGTATGATGCCTGGAGGGACGTTGCCCGATACCTTGAAAAAGTTTATGCCACTACCTAAGCCTCAGCCCGAGGTGGGAGCTGATTCCTATCAAGAGGCCACTCCCGATTCTCATTCCCGATCTACTCCTCGTCGAGAGGATAGATCACCACCACCAAGGAAGAATCCTCACGCCACGCCTCGAAGAAATGAGAGCCCACGAAAGGAAAATCGGGCTAGAAGCCCCCAAAGGTGGAGGTACCATGAAACTAGAGCCAGCACGCCAACAAGACATGATAACCAAACAACAACAAGTATACAGGATGAGATGAAATGGGTAGTTAAAGAAGTACTTGAACGAAAGAAATTGATCCTAGCCACGGAAGAGCAACAATGCATAAAATGTTCGTTTACTACAGATTTATTGGAGAAGCCACTGCCTAGAAAATTCAAGATACCTCAAATCACTTCCTATTCCGGCAAGGATGATCCCTATGATCACATTCAAAACTATGAGTCGTTAATGATATTGCACGGATTGGACGATGACATAATGTGCCGAGCCTTCTCCTTAACTCTATCAGGTCATGCCCGAACATGATTCAACAGTTTACCTGAGGCCTCTATCTCTTCATTCCGTCAGCTCAGAACATAATTTGTTAAGGCATTTATGATTAATAGTCGAAGAAAAAAGGACGCCACATACTTGCTCAGGATTCGACAAGGGAACAAAGAAATTCTGCATCAGTATGTAGATAAATTTCGGAATGCCACCCTCGAAGTTCATGATTTACCAATTGCAATGGCAGTGCCTGCTATGTTACAAGGAACACGGTTAACTTCCCTACAAGAATCATTATCTTTGAACCCACCAACATCCCTAGCAGATTTGTTTGCTAGAGCAAATAAATATATGCACCATACGGAAGTTATGAGAGCTGTAGGTGGGAATGAGGATAGAGAGCGAAAAATGAAGGAAAGCAATGTTGAAGAGGACTCCAGACAGGTTAGGGGATCAGATATACCTCAGCCTCACTTCCACCATTACACCAAACTTCTTTAACCTCGATCGACCATACTTGCAGCCATCGAGGGGTCAGGTCTCATTAGACTCCCGCAAAAGGTTGACCATCCCATGGGGATGAATAGAGAAGAATATTGTTGATATCACAGAACTCGTGGTCATTGCACTGACCAGTGTTGGGAGTTAAGAGATCAGATTGAGATGCTAGTTCGTGAAGGACATCTTCAAAGGTATGTACAGGTCAAAGATAGTGAGCCTCAAAGATGAGAAGATAGACAGGAAGAGCGGGGCAGATCAAATCAGAGAAGTCAAGAGAGAGGAAGGGATTACGGAGAGAATCCACCTCTAGACAATGAACCAGTTCATGAGCTCATACATGTCATCTCGGGCAGTGAAACTATGGTAGGGGACTCCTCCTATTCCATCAAGACAAGCCACGAAAGGACATGCCCTTGAAGAGGGCTGTCAGCCCTCAAAAAGAAAACTAGGAGCAAAATTCAGACATTTTGAAGAGAGCCTATGTTAAAGATCAAGAAACTAAACTTTTTGAAACTGTGCATGACCTGTGTATTTCGTGCTCAGAGGAAACAATAAGACCCAAAATGAAACAGTGGATGTACTCATTTATTTCAAAAAATGTCAGCATTTTCATTACACATTGCTTTATGAAAGTTTGTTTGCTATGCTCTGCTTACAGGAAATAAAAACAAACTCAAGCCCGTCGCCCCGCTCATGGCCCAGCAATGAGGGAAAAATATACTCAAGCTCGTTGTCCCGCTCACGGTCAGGCAACGAGGGAAAAACCAACTCCAGCTCGTCGCCCCGCTTATAGCCCGGCAACAAGGGGAAAACTCAACGCAACCCCATTGTCCCGCTTATGGCCCGACAATGTGAGGAAAAATAAATGCAAGCCCATTGTCCTGCTTATAGCCCGACAACGAGGTAAAAGTACATTCAAGCCCGTTGTCCCCTCATAGCCCGGTAACGAGGAAAAAGTACATTCAAGCCCATTGCCCCGCTCATGGCCAGATAACGAGGTAAAAGTACATCAAGCCCATTGGCCCACTCATGACCTGATAATGAGGTAAAAGTACATTCAAGCCAGTTGTCTTGCTTATAGCCCGGCAACCAGGTAAAAGTACATTCAAGCCCATTGCCCCGCTCACGGCCCGGCAATGAGGTAAAAGTACAATCAAGCCCATTACCCCACTCACAGCCCGATAATGAGGTAAAAGAACATTCAATCCCGTTGTCCCACTTATAGCCCGACAATGAGGGAAAAACCTAATGTGACCCCGTTGTCCTGCTTATAGCCCGATAATAGGGGAAAAAAATAAATTCAAACCCGTTGCCCTTCTCACCGCCCGACAACAAGGGAAAAGAAAGTACAAACTTATTATCATACACACAACACCATAACTGGGAGCAGAATTAAACTCATTGTTCGGTGCACAGTTCGATATCTATGGAAAGCGAACTTACTAATATATCTACCTCATACTTCTGCAAAGGAATTGAAAATCATTGGAGCCCAAAAATTTAAAAGCACAGTGTGCAAATAAGATCGAGAGGTTGTGTAGAAGATAAAGCAGCTAAAAGAGAAGTAATGTTCAAAAGTTTACAGTACAAGATACTCTTTCACCCAAACCTCCAGACTAAAAGAGTAGGGAGCAATTGATATGCCCTGCAAACTTGGAGAATCACAAGACCTAAAAGAGTTGTGAGACATGGACATGAAGCCCAAAGGCCCAACAGGTTGTAGGAGATCAAGGAAACAAGCCGAAGGAGCAAGAGGTCGAGCCGAGACCAAGTGGGGAGGACCCACTCGGTTATGCCGAGTGGATATGACATTGCTTTGGATTTTCAAGCATAACTCTCTCATACAAGCTCTGATTGAGCTGATTCAAAGTCCTATAGAAAGATAAGAGAATTATCTACAACTTTAATGTTTTGAGTTTTTAGAGATTCATTCTTCATCATAGCTTAAATTGGACTCTAATTTGATGTACCTGAACTATTAAGGCTTAGAGTCAAGTATTGAAGGAAGATGGATCCAAACCAAGACAAAAGGGAAAAATAAGGCATGAACGAGTGTCCCCCCACTCGGTCATGACCGAGTTGCCCCTCACTTGGTCATGGGGAGACCAATTTCCCCTCACTTTTCATGACCCACTCGGTTATGCAAAGTGGATACAACATTGCTTTGACTTTTCACGCATAACTCTCTCATACGAGTTCCGATTGAGCTGATTCAAAGTCCTATGGAAATATAAGAGAATTATATACAACTTTCATTTTTTGAATTTTTAGAGATTCAGGATTCATCAAGGCTTAAATTGGACTCAAGTTGATGCACCTCACTATTAAGGCTTAGAGTCAAGTATTGAAGGAAGATGGATCCGAACCAAGACAAAGGGGAAAAAGAAGGCATGAATGAGTGGCCCCCCACTTAGTCATGACCGAGTGGCCCCTCACTCAGTCATGGGGAGACCGATTTCCCCTCATTTTTCATGACCCACTAGGTTATGTCGAGTGGGTACAACACTACTTTGGTTTTTTGGCTATAACTTTCCCATATGAGCTCCGATTGAGCTGATTCAAAGTCCTATGGAAAGATAAGAAAATTATCTACAACTTTCATGAAAATTGGGAATGAAGTTAAGGTACGGGAACCACTCAAAACCAAACCAAGGAAAAAGGCAAAAGAAGGCATGACCGAGTGGCCTCCCACTCGATCATGGTCGAGTGGGCTTGGGCCAATTTCTACGCTTTTCCCTCTCGGATGGGCTATGAAATCATCGAAATGGGCTGCGAGATTCTTGCCCCGATTCTCGCACGTCTTATCTCTCTCATCCTCTATAAATAGGAGACCATGCCTTCATCACAAGGTACGCACTCTTGAGTTATTAAATTATAATTTCGCATTTTCTTCGAGATCTAACTTAAGTATTGGAGGGTTTATGCAGGGACCCCCACCCGCGTCCTAATTGTGCTATCATTTTGTAGGCCACTTGGTTATCTCAGTAACAAGAGGACACAACAACCTACATATCATTGAGCAAGGGTCGGCCTAGGTGTAATACCCCGTATTGTATGGTATTGGAAAATAATAATTTCCAGTGATTTTGAAAGGACCTGGAGTGGTCCAGGAAGCCCGAAGGTCGGTTTCAAGAAATTAATTAATTAAATTTACCGAATCAACTGTAGGGAATGTCCCAGGACTTGGATGTCTAGGGAAGAGGGCATGAGATTGGTGAGCATCTCGAGGTGAGGCTACTGAGGATGGAAGCAGTCCGATCGGGAATAATTTTTTGAATAAATTTTGTATCAGCCCGAATGGGTGCCAGTACCGAATGGTCATAGGGGGCCTCTAGAAACCTGAGGAAAGCCTAGGAGTGGTTCGATTTTGCGAGTAAGACAACCCTTAAGTATTTTCGGTAGGAATAAAGGTCCCGTGTAGGCGCAGGGACAAAATTCGCATTTTCGAGTAAATACCGATCATTAATTTTTAGAAAATTAAGGAATTGTGAAGCTTGATGGTTTAAATTAAAGTTTGAAGGGTCCAAGTGCAATAAATAAAATCCCAGAGTGTAATTAAAATTCTTAAGTGGAATTAATATATTTATTGGGGTTAATGTGTATTATGTATATATATATATATAGGCGCGTGTGTGTGAGGAAGCTTCAAGGAAGCTTCCTAGTTTATGTCTTTGCCATTTTGAAATGGCCGAGAGGAGAAGAGCGAGAGAGAGAGAGGCAAAGTTGGGCTGAGAGATTGCGAGAGAGTGAGATCGCGAGAGAGGGCCAATAAGCTATGGCAGCAGCTGCTATGGCTGACGATGAAGCATCAGCAACCGCGATGCAGGCGGCTATGGTTGCTGTGGCCGAAGGCAATTCAAGGCGGAGCAGCTCGCGGTGATTACAGCTAGTGGTGGCGGTGCAGGCAACAATGACGCCTAGTGAAGGCTGAACCAGTGGCAACAATGGCAGTCGGCGTGTTGGAGTTGCAGCGCGTAAAGGTGAGCGCGAGGAAGCTGGTTGCAGCGAGCTGGTGGCGCGTAGAAGGCTGAGCCAACGTGGCTCATGGCGGTTGGAGGCACACAGAGGAAATAGTGACCAGGTGGTGGGCGGCACTGGTGCGCGGGTGAGGGCTGGTACGTGGGAAGAGGAAAAAGGAGGAGGAAAGAAAAAGAAAAAAAAAAGAAAAGAAAAGAAAAATAAAGAAAATATGGAAAATGGAGAAAAAATGGGAAAACAATACTAGAAAATTCTAGAAAAGTTGAGGAAAGTTCTGGAAATTGATTTATGCCTCGAGGAGCGTGCTAGAGGCTCAAAAATGAGATTTTATACACGAAATGGCAGCCAAAGAGACAACGCTGGTGTAGGCAGTTGGTCGAATTTCTTCTCCAGATTGGCTGAGGTAAATTTATTAATTCTTTCCTAAGTTATTCTCGTTATGGGAGATAATGAATTGTGAAGTGATGATTGGATTTAACCCTGGGTCGGGGTTGTTTGGAAATTTGTTGATGGCTAGTTTATGCTGTGGTTGGTTTAGATGTAGTGTTGATGAGTGGTTGTGCGGTGTGTGACAAAATCATAGGCTCTAGATTAATGCTTGATGTGAATGGGTTGGTGTGGCATCTAGGTTTGACTGAGAAGGCGGTGATCTTAGAAGAGTTAGAGGTTCAGGATGGAATTCGTGCCGAGGCAATTGAGGCTTCGAGCCAGGTAAAGGGATGTTTGGGATTTTTGGGACATTTCTTAATTAATTTTGGACCCCGGAGGAATTTTCAAATTAAAGGGATTTTTCGGGCATTTTGGAGAATAATGTCAAATTTTTGGAAAATTAAAAATTATGAGTTTTTCCTCCAAAATATTTAATCAATCAATGGATTGATTGTAGTGGTGATTTTATGGAGCCCGGTAAAATTCTTGGATGGAAAAAGAATTAAATATAAATAAGAAATGGCGATTGGGCATCTTCATGAGATTTCTTTTTAACCAAATGCGGTGTGGTTAAAGCCCAATTTTGCTAGTGAATCATGGGGTTAAGAGAAGAGAATGACCAGCCTAGTTCCCACCTAGGGCGTTTCATCTTAAAACACGGTCCGCCCTTCACCTAAGGCCGGGCAGGTGGACAATTTAGGTAATTGTTCATGAGTGGCACCCGTAAGTGGGAACGAGGCGTCACAGTCTTCCATGCCCACATAACCTCCATAAGTTAAGGCATCAACCAACCCTTCCTACCACTAGTCCTCCATATGGCCATAGGTACACTAGAACACATATCATGCAAATATTGACCACTACATGCAACTCATAAAACACTTACAATGCAAGCAAGACCACTACCTTGGGGTCATTCTTTACCTGGCTCGAAGCCTCAATTGCCTCGGCACGAATTCCATCCTAAACCTCGAACTCTTCTAGGATCACCGCCTTCTCGGTCAAACCTAGATGCCACACCAACCCATTCACATCAAGCATTAATCCAGAGCCTATGATTTTGTCACACACCGCACAACCACTCATCAACACTACATCTAAACCAACCACAGCATAAACCAGCCATCAACAAATTTCCAAACAACCCCGACCCAGGGTTAAATCCAACCATCACTTCACAATTCATTATCTCCCATAACGAGAATAACTTAGGAAAGAATTAATAAATTTACTTCAGCCAATCTAGAGAAGAAATTCGACCAACTACCTACACCAACGTTGCCTCTTTGGCTGCCATTTCGTGTCTAAAATCTCATTTTTGAGCCTCTGACACGCTCCTCGAGGCGTAAATCAATTTCCAGAACTTTCCTCGACTTTTCTAGAATTTTCTAGTATTTTTTTCCCATTTTTTCTCCATTTTCCATATTTTCTTTATTTTTCTTTTCTTTTCTTTTTTTTCTTTTTCTTTTCTCCTCCTTCTTCCTTCTCCCACGCGCGTCTTCTTCCTTTTCTCGCGCACTAGCCCTCACCCCACGCCCGCGCGACCCAGTGCCTGTTGCCACCCACTATGGCCCTCTGCGGGCCACACGCGGGCCCCGACTGCTGCCACATCGCTTCCCTTTTTTTTTTTGTTTTTTTTATTTTCCTTTGGGCCTTTAAACCCATATTTTCCAAAAATATACATACACTAAATACAAATCACAATTATACCATTTGCCTCCATTTTTTCCATAAATAAGGCTTACACCACCTCTTTGATGATTACACAACATACATCAAAATTTCCTTCCATTTCACACATAAGCCTTACACAACCTATTGTTGCTCACATAACAACCTCCAAATATAAATACCACACATGATCAAATACAACAAATAGGCTTTCCTAAGCCATAAGGTCACAAATGAAATTATCACATGCCTAGGCTTCTTTAAGCCATAAATTTACAACAAAAGAATAATGCACCATGAGCCTCCACCACAAGCTTGCAACTTTCCTTTTTCTTTTGACATAAGAACAACCTACAAGGGGAGGATAAAACCTCATGAGCCACAAAGCTCAATAAGGGTGCAATGAACATAAGTATGAACAAAAACATAATATGTGATGCCAAATGCATGTATGCAACATGGTTAGGGCTTCCACATCCTCACAACCACCTTGGTTTGAGGCTTTAAACTACCCTACCCCACACAACCTCATGGCCATAGGTCCTTGAGCACAAACAACATGCCAATGCACACACTCAAAGTTTAAATACATACTTACAACTTGCAAAGCCACCATCCCATGGGGCTATCCCTTACCTCATTCTTTTCTTTGAAGCTTCAAGAATCTCCTAGCTTCATTTCCCACTCTTCTCCTTAAGAGCTCCTTAAAACAAAAATTTTAAAAAGCTAAGCTACCATTAAAAGAAATGGAAGAAACTTACACAAGCCTAAGGAAGAATACTTACATTCTTCACTTTCTCTTTCCTTTCCTTCTTCTCTTCATTATTTCCTTTCTTCTTCATTTCTTTCTCCAAATGGCCAAAGGAAGACAAGACTCCCTTACTTTCCATTTTATACTAGGCCTCCATATTTCAAGAATAAATCTAGGCCATTCACTAAAAGAACAATCCTTGTGCTTAAGGGAGACTTAATCTCAACCATCCATTTCAAATAAACCCATCCCTTCTCTTAGAGAAAACACAAGAAAGCACAATCCATGTGCTCTTTTCTTTTTAAATCCAAGCCTTTGGATTTTCAAGAACCATCCACCACCCTTGGATCAAGTCCCATAAATAGATTTCTTTTCTATTTATTTAATTTGGACTAATTTCAAGACAAGCCTTGAAAGACATAATTACTTTCTTTTCCAGTAAAGAAATTCTCTCCAATTTCACACCATTAATGGATGACTAATTTCTTTTATTTCCCATTTTCTTTTTAGGCAACAACATCATGGCTTGCATTTAATGCTTGAAAGACCATTAATTCACCAATTTGAATTTCATTTAAATGTCTATTCTTGATTCATAAGATTATGCCATGTGTCATTAACCACCATCTCCCAATTTCTCATTTCTTTTTGGATTTTCTTCACTTTTCAAGAGGAGATCTCAACCTTCAAATTAAAGCACAATCCAAGGGCTTGGCTAGGATTTAATCCTAGCCTTCCACCCTTTTTAACTCATAATCTCCACCATTCAAAAAATCAATTTTTTAAAAAAGGAGAATCCTTAATTGAGTTGGCAATCCATGCCAACTTGAAGGATTTTATCTCATCCATTAGATCACTTCATTTTTCAAGAATAATCCTCCACCCTTGGATCATCTTGAATTTCCATTCCCTTTCACATTTAATTAAATCTAATATTTTCCAAGGCATTAATGGTGACCATTTACCATTTTCCTTTGGATTTTCTTTAATCCATATAGTCATGCTTCCCATTAAATGCTTGAAAGACTAATTTCAATTCTTTTGCATTTAATTTAATCTCTCCATTTATACTTGAACAAGGCTTTTCCAAGTGTCATCCCTAGACACTAACCTTGGTTTCCAAGTTTTCATCTTATCCATCCATGTGGCATTACCACATTTATTCACTAATTTAGGGAGAAATAATTATTTTCACAAATAATTAAATATCCACCATTTTCCCAATATTCCATAACTAAATTCCTTTATGGAATTAATTCCAAAATTCCCAAAATATCCTTTGTGAATTTATTAACCCCATATATCTCCACATAAATAAAAATTGGGATTTAATTCACTTACAGACCTAATTCCACATAGGAATTATTTCCAATTTACCAAAATACCCCTTTATTGGATTTCACTATCCAAATTACCAAAACACCCCTCTCATAGGGCACCCTTATTCTCAAGGATCCATCACCTTCTCAAGGGTATTTTTGAAAATTTCACACTTCCTTTCTTATTCTCTTAACACTGGTTCCACCGGGTGTTACAAAGACTACCCATTTGCATTGCATTTTGCATTACATGTTCTCTCATGTTTCATTTACTCATGCATCGCACCCTTACTAAGTCTTTATGACTCATGAGGTTTTACCTCATGTTATAGATGATGCAAGCCCAGATACAAGCAGGGATGGTGCTGGGAGGCTGTTGTGGCAACTAGCAGTGTTGCCCGAGTTGAGTATTTTATTATATCTTGTATGTATTCATGTGGTGGTTTGTATATATACCCTTGTGTGTGAAGGTAAATGTTGTTGCGTGCTTGATGTATCTAGTTGCTGTAATCGCCATAGTGTGATAGGTGTTTTGTGAGATTGTCTGATGTATATGGTTCTAGTTGGTGCAGTCGAGTCTCAGATCAGGTAAAGATGATAAGGTATGTCCCCATAAATCCCCAATACTCAACGAAGTGTTTGTTATATTAGCTTTGTGCCTGGGTCACCTTTGGCTTATTGTGAGGCAAGCTGGAGAAAGGTGAAGCTCACTCAGGTTTTGGTTCTCGTTCCACTGTGTTGCTTATCTGTGTTTGGGACCGATTCCTCCAGTAGAGCGAAGGGAAGGTCAAAGCCTAGTTCCCACCTAGGGAGTTTCCTGTTGAAACATAGTACAACCCTTCAGTTGTGATTTGTTGGGTGAGTAATTCGGGTCACTACTCACTGGTGGCGCTCGAAAGTGGGAGCGGGTCGTTACACTAGGATTATGTTGTATGTCGTTGAAGGTGCTCTAACCACCATAAAGTTTGCTTGTCAAGTCACAGTTTGGGGATCCAAGCCCAACGTGATTGGTAACTAAATGGACCCTGCTACTAGGACAACTTCCCCAGTGAAGTTGTACAGAGGGGATGACACTTTATTTAATCGATCGTGGGATATATGCATTTGCTCAAAGCAATTCCAGTAGATGAGGTTAACAGAGCTATCACTATCCACTAAGATTCTACTGATAGGGTTTTTTGCAACAACTACGAAAATTACCATCGGATCATCATGTGGAAGTATTATATCTCCTCTATTAGCAGGAGTGAATGTCATTGGTTCCTCATCATCTCTAACCTCCATCACTGAATTAACCTGGTAAGCCTGATGGGCATATGCCTTTTGTGAGGATGAAGTGTCTCTAGTTAGAGTTTCATCGCCAAAAATAACATGGATAGCTTGGTGGGTTGGTTCATTATCTGGAGGGGGGTCTTGTCTGTGATCCCTCCCCTTCTCTTATTGTCTTGGATTTTTCCTTTCTTGTCCTTCACGCCTGTCTTCCCTTTGTCAGGGTTCCCTACCTTCTTTTTCTTCTTCTTCATTATGTACATATCTTTGTAAATGTCCTTCCTAGATGAGCATTTCAATCTGATTTTTAAATTATCAGCACTAGTCAGTGGAATGACCATGTGTCCTGTGATATATGCAATATTCTTCCTTATTCTCCTCCATGGGATGGTCAACCTTTTTTAGGAGTTTAATGAGACCTGATCCTTTGATGGATGCAAGTATGGCTGACCAAGGTTGTAGAAGTTTGGTGTAATGGTGGAATTGGGGCTGAGGTACAATCTGATCCCCTAACCTGACTAGAGTCTTCTTCTAAAAGTAAAACAAGATCGCTACGGGGCAAGAAGCGTAGTTCAAAAATTTTGAACCTTACCCTGATCCTAGTGATTTGATCAACGTTGAAATCAAATCATTCACATACAAAATAAAATAAATATAACCTTTAGATTTTTGAGTCATTTACGGATCCAAGCCGTCCAAGTGTCTGGCCTCTAACTCGTGATACGCGACATGCGTCCTTTGGCGAGGATAATGGAATGGGTGTGTTAGCTCCTTCTCTTTTTTGCGGCTTGTGTATGGACAGAAAAGAACGCTCTCATTTCATATCAATGCCAAAAGAAATTGGAGAGAGTGAATGACAATTATTTTTCAACTCTTCAAAAATCACACAACCATTAGTCAATTTGAGTAACCCTTAAAGGGGTATTTATAGAGGAGCCTCCTAGGGTCTTTTAAACCCTAATGGATATGGGTCGGCCCATTTATGCTAGTCCAACTAAGAACTTAATTAAATAGGTTTATTCTAGTCCAACTAGAAATTTAATTAAATAAGCCAAATCCAATTATAAGTTTAAATAAAATATTTGGCCCAAATACTTTATTTAGCCCAAATATATATTATTTCTTATTTGTCACTCCAACAAATAGAAAATTATTTAATTAAAAACTTCTTCCTAATTTAATCAATTGCCATTTTAGGAAACTCTTTCCTTTATGATAACCCCTCGTCATATCGACGTCATTACGTCTATTTGTTCTTTTTTCATGAGAACCCATGATGACACAACTTTTGCCAAAGTGTCCCACTTAACCATAAGTCAACTCTCTTGGTTTAAGCTAAGGACCTTACCTACTGTGTATAACTCATTGGGATTCCGAATATGTTGACAATGTGTTTGTATGAATACATAAGATAAGATTGGCCTCTAGCAAGGCGTCATGCCTATCCAATTATTCAGAATGATTCATAATCTATAAACAACCTTTCACAAGCATGGTTTGTTAGGAACCGGCCAACCGTGTAGCTTCGATTCTGCCTTCTTTGATCCGTAGAGTTGCAAGCGCAAACTCCTCCAAGTCGGTCCACACGATTGACCCTTTTCCACGACGCCTCGAGTAGTGCTAGCAAACCCTAGGCGCCTCCAATGAGAGATCCGAATTTTTCTTTGTTTTTCCAGCTTCTTAAGTGGCCTATTTATAGAGTAAAAACCCTAATTATGCCTTTGGAAAAACCCTAAATGATTTAGGTCTGGCCCATAATCATATTGGGTCGTATCTCTCTTTTAATTTGTGGAACGGACTCGACCCAAGTGTGTGAACCCTTAGGTCCACCATTGGGCTAGATGTAGGGCCAATTCTATTGGGCTATATGAAGGCCCAACTCCTTAGAATAATTAAACTCTTTTAATTAAACTTATGGGCTTCATAATTAACTCATCTCATGGGCTTCTTAATTAAACTCTTTAATTAATAGTTTTAGAATTAATCATATTAATTCTAAAACCCTACATATCATGGTTAACGTCTAGCAACATGTCATGAACGCCTAGCCAATAATGAAAAAACACGGACCTTTTCGATTGCAATTACCGTACAGTAAAATCCTTTCATCAACTATGTCCCGATTGAATTTAGGGTATGGTTTTATGACGAAACCCTAGTCATTCAATAACTATGTATCCATTCCAGATTTATGACTTGTTCGATGAAATCAAAACACCTTTTAATGTCCATCTCACCTTGGCCAAGGATTTCCTTAGTCATGAAATCATCGGAATACATAGGACATCTTCTCATCTTGTCGATAAGTGATGAATCCTATTTCGACATTCACAAGCCTTCATATGTCATAAGGTTACGCCCAATGATAATTTGTTAATGACTCCATTGGAATCCAAAAAAGAACCGAAGCGTAACCAGTCAAATATAAGACTACCATGATGTCTCAAGTCTAAGGACCAATCTGCACTACTGCAACACAGAAATTCCAATTCGACAATCAACAATTACCATTAGGAATTCTGTAGCGGGTCAGTTCAGTGTACTTATTCTTATAATAAGCACCCACATATATGCACTAGTGTCCACACACCAATGTCTATGAAACAAGACATTCTCCTAATTGAGCATGCATCATATATGCTAGTCTATCCGAGTTATTAGTGTCCAATCCTAATAACTCTATGACTAGGAACATTTAAGATCAAGGCTTATAAGGAATATGTTTCATGATTGTCATCTCTATGCACGACCATATTCCATGAGCCTATTTGATCTATGGACTTTGTCAAGAGTGGAAATAATAAAGTCAACCATCAATGACAAATAAAACATAATGCCTTACAATAATAATTGATTGAAGATAAAGAGTCACAATGGAAAAATATGATCAATTACATGTAAATATAATTGGCTTGTGGGGCATAACTCTAACATGGTTATCATATAATTCGATTCTCTCGTCAATGTATCTTTTGTGATCTCAAGTCTAACTATGTGTTACTTGATTACGATCACATGAGTTTTTTTCGGTCTTTTGGATATCCTCACTTAATAGAAAGTATATCAATAACTCCTTATTGATCTCTTTCGCCATGGCTGTGGATTTAAAATGAATATCCACCGAAGGAGCCTTAAATACATCATCCTCTATCAATGATAGACGAGTCCCATATTGGTTATGCACCCATCTCTATAAGCCTCACGATATGCTTAACAATTGCCTACGTGTAGCCTTTGCCTAGCCTCATTGAAACGATGTCAAAGCATATCGATCTTCTTATGAGATGACCGTATCACCTCAAGTCCAAGGATTATTTACACCCATCTCATATGAGAATTCCATCAACATATAACAAAAATGGATTTTCATGGCGAGTCATCTCCAGTGACACGTTCTCTAACACTAGTCACTTATGTACTTGTCTAGGTATCGTCATGACTGCGCTTAACCTTGTGCCATTAATTCAAACAAACACATAAAAATAAATTAAAAAAAAACAAACAAACATGCAGGCACAAGACGTTTATACTCACCAGCGTACAAGTGTACGTTGCAGCACAAATTTATTTACTGGATGTGTAACACCCCCCTCTCCTAGAACTGCCCGAGAAGAGGTGTTACTGGGGATAATAAAATAAACCAACTGATAACTGAATCTTGATACCAATACTGTATATATCAATTAATTGTAATAAGACTCTGAGTCAACAAAAACTGAAATCATAATTGCATCTAAGGGAAATTCCCTAAACTGGAAATTAAAATGAATCTAAACTGATCAAGCACTAACTAACAACTAATAGCTCCCAGACATCTTTGGTCTTGAGCGGCTCCACGTACACACACTACTGGACACTGCTGCTAGGCCCCACGTCTGGTACTCCCCCACTAGGACCTGGAATGGTGAAGAGTACAAGGTGAGCTATAAAGCTCAGCAAGTAATAAACTGGAAAGAATAACTGAAGCTGAATCGAAGAATATCGATACTGATAAAAATACTTACTGAACTTGTACTGAGAGATATAATAATCACTGGATGGCATTTATAAGATGAAATGCACATAATCTGTAAACTAAATGCAGGTATGCAACTTTGGCCCATAGGCCCACATAACTGTAACACATACCTGACTGATCTGAGTCCTGCAAACATAAAAACTGTAAGCACATACTTTGGGCAATATGCCCCTAGCTCCCTGGTCGACATCAGGCGAGCATCTCATAACTGAGATATAATTGTACTGATACTAGTGGGATCCCCGCGGACAAGCCGCCTGGCGCGCATAATGCAATGCTCATATAAATGCTAGCACACGATATGTAGTGCTCCACATAAGTCATGCTCAATGCTCATACAATGTGTATGCACATAATCTCACAAAATAATGCTGACCATGTCATAATGAACTGCTAAACATGGTATATGATTTTTACTAGAAATATTGAGATTCAAATATTCTGAAATTTCTAAGTATAGGCATGGCATATTGGATTTAGTCATATCTTGGCATAAAAATTCAATATTTGAATAATTGAATATTTATATTAAATTTAATACTTGAATCAAGAATTTATTGGAAGCTATTTGGATGCCATTTGATACTATTTGGATGATTGAGAAGGTCTAAGGAAGCAATTTGAATGAAAAGGCAGCCATTTGAATGAAAGAAAAGGATTTCAGCAAGCTCATTCGAATGGCAGAAAACTCATTCGAATGACAGAGACTCATTCGAATGACAGAAGGCTCATTCGAATAACTGATGATATTCAAAGGCTATTCGGATCTGATCTGGGACTCATTCGAATGACTCTCAAATTCATTCGAATGAATTTTGAAAATTTTCAACTTTTGAACTGGAAAAACTCGACTCATTCGAATGCAACAGTAACCTTATTCGAATCAATTTGAAGATCATTCGAATGACAAGAAGGCTCATTCGAATGCTAAGCTATACAAAGCAACAACTTACTCACATCTTCAAGTGCTCATTCGAATGACAACGAGGCTCATTCGAATGACAGTCAAAAACCTCAAAAATTCATACAAATGATACGATATCTCAGGACTCATTCGAATGACAAGGCACTCATTCGAATGACTGATACATTACAAGGGAAAAACATTACGATAGCACTGAAACTTATTCGGATGCTTTGAAACTCATTCGAATGACACAAGATTTATTCGAATGACTGGAATCTTATCAGATATACAGCTTACGATAACAGAGATCATAACTTGAATCAAAACTTATCTTCACTACACCATTCCAAAAGAAATCTTGGGAGAACAATCCCAATTGATATATAAACAACTTGAGGGATGATTTATTGATCATAACTAATGTAAACATTGCAAGGAATATACATGAACTGGCTGGTACTCACTGTACGCATGTAAATACATATATAAACATGCACTGAACTGAAATAACTCACTGTAATGCACATATATGAATATACATGCACTAAAACTGATTCAATTATGGAGATCTGATATCCAACTCAATCAAGACCTGTAAGAAAGGATTACAGGGGAAGGATACTTGCCTTATGATCTTCCTGATCGACTTAATGATCTCACGAGAGCCTCCTATGCAAGACTTGAACTCACTGCTCGTGCCTATATATATATATACACTGACTTTAACATAAATCTGAAACTTAAACAAAGAGTTGCTGAAACTGATGATCGAATGCTAAATACGATCCTGTAAGAAAGGTTTATACGGAGAAGAACTTGCCTTTCAAACTCTTTGATCGATCCAATGATCTAACAGAAGCCTCCAACGCAAAGCCTTTAATTCGCTGTTGAAGCTTCTTCTTCCCTCTGTTGTTCTTCACATGGCGAAGACAACATGGCTAATGACTATTATATATATACATATGCTTAAGAGAAACCCTAACGCCATCTCTCTCTCCTAATATAACTAGGAGTCTTTCAATCCAAATCCTCCTCACGGCTGGGATTAATTAATCCCTTAATCAAAATAATTCTATTTACTAATTGAATATTAACATCCAATCCGTAATATGACCAACACGTCCTTGCATTTAATTTTCACAATAATTAAATATAATTAAATGCTATTTTCTCAATTAAATCTCTAAATTGCCACATTAACAATTAATTGGCAAAAATTCTCCAAACAAAACTAATTAAGAAATTCAATAATTTCTAAATAAAAATCTAAACCCTCTAATGGGTCGTTACAGGATGGGATTCCAGGTCGATTCACTGGGAGATCTTTATTAAGACGAAAATAAAAGCAGTGAAAATTTGTATGTGTTGAACGAGTTTGTCATACCAATTCAACTAATTTTAGGAAAAAGGAAATTGAATGTGCGACTGAAAACCAAATGTCTCGAATCAAGACAATTTCAGTGTCAATTCAAATATTTCCCAAGACTCAAAAAAAGGGTATCATCGGGTTAAGTTAATTTTAAAATCTTTGCTATTGATTATATTTCGGGATGATGATGGTTCTAATTATAGTAACCGATATACATGACATGCCGACTCTAATTTAAGCAACCACTATAAACCAAAATGGATATAGTATACTTAAGCTTTGGAATGAATGATGATATTTCCAAGTTGGGCAACCCACATACATGACGTGAGGGTTCCGAATTAGGCATATATCTCAATCCAAACTCAAATGTTTTGGCAAAAATACTTAAAATTAGTTTAAACACCTCAACTACAATGAAGTTCAGCTATATCGAGAAATTTTGACATCGAACACTGTCTTTGTTTTGGCTCGAGAATTTATTAGCCACACATCTTCATTTAAAAACTAATTGACAGAATTTAAATAGAAAAAATATAAACTACCGAAATTAAATGGCAAAAATTAAAGTGCCGAAACTAATTTGTAGAAATTAAAAGAAAGAATTGAAATTTTGCAGAATTAAAGTAGACAGAAATTAAATGGACAGAATAAACTAATGAATCTAAATACTGAAAATTAAATAGAATTGAAGTACTTGAATTGAAATAACACGGAATGTCAGAAGAAATTAAACACAGAACAAAACATAATAACAAAAATTAAAAGAACATTGCTAGAAATTTAATAGAAATCAAATGGAATGACAGAAATTAAAAGTGTTGTGCGTGAAATAAAAAAAAAAAAAAAAAAAAAAGCATCAATAGTAAAGAAACGAAATGAGAGTTCCTGCTGTTCCCACTGTGCTGGTCTCTACCCCTTATTCTATTACAGAAATGGCGGATGGGGCTCTCCCCTTCACTGCTTGCACCGAGAATGTATATATATATCATGCCTCTCTCAGATTGCCCTTGAAGTGATGAGGTAATTACGAATAAGGGACTACGCAAGCCATTCCAGAAGCTGCGTTCATGTTGCTGGGCTTAAATTCACATCAATGGGCCACAATTTAAACCTTCAACTTCTTCCACGGGCTGCTCAAGTGGGGCCTGCGGCTGGGCTTCAAATTGGATTTCAGATTTTGGGCTTCACGCATGGAGGCTGGGCTTTGAATATGCAATTGGACTTATATATATATCTATATAATAAGGGAGGATGATTTTTGAAATTTGAAGACAAATGTGAGGGGGATATTTTTTAAATGGTTGAGATTAATTTTCAAGAGATTTGATGGCTGAGATCAATAGTTTTTCCCCCCAAAATGCATCTCATCCCATCCTCCCTTTCTACCCACCCAACTCACTCCCTCTCTGCAGACCCATCCCCCTTCTCCCTCCCCCCATCTCTCTCTCTCAAAGCCCCTGCATTGTCGCCATTGCCGCCCACCGCCATCACGCCCCGCTCCATCCCATCCTCCCCCTCTGTCGTCGCCCCTGCCGCCCATCGTCGTCGCCCCTACCCAGCCACCGCTGTCAGCTCCCGCCAACGCCACCTAAAGCTCCGCCTCCAGCTCAAAGGTATATATGTGTATCTCCATTTCATTTTACTGTGTGTGTATATTTCTTATCTCCATTTCACTATGTGTATCTGCCATCACTGTGTATGTATATTTCTTATCTCTCATCCCTTATCTCTCTCTCCTCACTGTGTATGTATATCCCGCCATCGCTGAAACTCCATTACGACTGTGTGTGTTTGTATGTATATAGTCATTGTGTGTTTGTATGTATATAGTCACTGTGTGTTTGTGAGCACACAGTGACTGTGTGCGTATATATTTTTTTAGTTTGTGAGCATATCCAATAGTCACTGTGTGCGTATATATCCAATAGTCACTGTGTGTAGTCAGTGTTTTTATGTTTATGAGCATATCCAATGTGTGTATATAGTTTTAATGTTGCGATTGTGTTTGCATTGTGTTTGTATGTGTGTGTTTGTAAGCATAGTCACTGTGTGTATATATTTTTTTAATTTGTGTATATAATTCAATGTGTGCTCAGCAGCCTCTAGAGAACAATTCTCCAGGCACATTTGTCTCCCACTTCAAATGTGCCTCCTGCCAGCCTTGAACTAATTGTTCTGGAGAATTGTCTCCCACTTTCATATGCATGTGTGTACAATATAACATAATTAATTAATTGTCTCCCACTTCAATGTGTGTACAAAATAATTATCTCCCATTTATATAGTTGAACCAGAATAAATCTAACAATTTTATTGTCTCCCACTTCAATGGAAATGTTCGGCAGCCTCTGGAGAACAATTCTGCAAGTTATTACTCATTTCAATTTCAATTCTCACCATGTAAGTGTGCCTCATGTAAGTGTGCCTCATGCTAGCCCTACTCACTTTGTCTCCCACTTCAATTGCCAGTAACCTTTTAATAATTTCATTAATTAATTATGAGAACATTTAATAATAATTTAATTATACACATAATATTATGAGAACATTTCTAAAAAATAGTATTCCGCTAAAAATTTTCAACAGATTAATTAATCCTACCACTTAATAAGTCAATCATTCAAATAGATTGATTGCACCAAATTAATTAAATAAAAATTAAAAAAGAGAAATCACAGGTAAATAAAATTATACTTTAAGCTTGAGTGAGGGGATTAATTATTATTGTAAATTAGGGGTGTTCACGGTTCGGTTTAGTCGGTTTTTGACATTTTCAGTACGCCAAACCACTTGTGCGGTTTTTCTGTCAAGCCAGACCGCGCGATCTGGTTTGGTGCACCGAAATCGCACCGAACCGTAGTGCATTTTGCGGTGCGATTCGGTGCGGTTTCCGCGATTTGTTTAAAACATCCAAAATATTAATCTATCAATTTTCGTGGTGCAATTTCCATGGTTTAATAAATTATTTCACCAACCATTTAGCCCATAAACCAAAATAAATAAAAAATTATATATAAACAATCTATTTAATATTTATACAATCTGTTTTCTATAAAAATATTGTATATATAAACAATCTGTACAGATTGTTTATACAAATAATCTGTACAGATTGTTTCAGATTGTCCACAATCTGTTTATATATAAACAAAACAGATAATCTGTTTACCAAATTTGTTTTTTTTGGTTTGAGAATAAATTATTTCATATTTTTTTATTATTACAAAATACTTGGGCGATTCGGTTTAAAACCGAACCGAGAAATCTTCAAACCGCAAACCGCACGGTTTGAGAATTTCTCAAACCGTGCCGGACCGCTTCCCTCAAAAAACCGCGCAGTGTGGTGCGGTGCGGTTCGGTTCGATCGGTTTCCACGGTTTATCGATTTTTTTAACACCCCTACTATAAATGATGCAATAAATTCGTTCAACACCTAAACTTAGTCTTTGCTTTCTATTTAAAAAAAAATTAATTACTGTAAAAAATTGTTGCTTTCTACAACAATTGAAAATTTTAAAATAGAAAAAGACACCAACAGTAGATGACTTTGTTATTTGTTAAAATATTATTATTTATATTTATATTAAATAATTAAAATATTTATTTCTTTTGTCATTTAAAATTTTATAAATTGTTTATAAAATGACTAATAATAATTATATTATGAATATTAATAATAATATTTATAATAATGAATAATTATAAATAATATTTATAAATTTAATATTTGCTATTTTACTAAAAAAGAATATTTAATTTATTGAGTTTAATAGAAATTAGTTAATAGAAATTTGTCAAATATTAAAGTTTAATAGAAATTGGTCAAAAATCTTCTTGCTTTATAATAAGAGAATTTTTTTTTTTACTATCAAAGTTTAATTTACTAAATTTAATATTTAATTTACTATCAAAGTTTATTTTATTATAATAAAATCTTTTTTAATTAAAATAACATAAAAAAAAACGTGTTCTCCGACCAAGAATTCCTAACCCATAGGGGTCAGAGAACACAAGGGTTCTCGACCACTCATTGTCATGATCGCAGTCATGTGTGTTTGTATATATATTATATCTATATAATAAAGTAAGAAGGTTTTTGAATTGTATAACATAAATGTAAGGGGGGACATCTTTTCAATGATTGAGATGGGTTTTGATTTTTCATCAATGGCTAAGATCAAGCTATGTTTTCCCCCAAAACCATCACATTCTCACATGCACACACTCTTTTTATATATATACAAATTTTGGAATTAAATTTTATATGTATGCACAAAAGCAATAAATTTTGGAATTAAATTTTCAATATAATTTTTTTATATTTGATATTTATATTCACAAATTATAATTTTTTTTTATACTGATATGTATTATTTGATATTTAATTTTTAATTTAATTTGTTTAAATTGTAAAATAACTTTTTTAATTTAACTTCTTTTTTTTTGTTATACAATGTTAATAAATACAGTGTGCCGTGACTTTAGGCACGGGCATTCCCTAGTATATATATATATGGCATGCACGCATGTATATGGTAGTTTATATTATATTTCTGTCTTTATATATTTTTATTATTATTATTATTATTATTTTGGTTAAGTCTTTAAATATGCCTTGATGTTAATTTAATCTTCATTTTTCATTTAGACTTACATATAATCACAAAATATTTGAATAAACCCAATTTTAAGATTAAAATAGGAGTATAATTATTAACAAAATTTTATAAAATTAACCGATGATCACACGCTCGGTGAGATGGGGTGTTACATTTAAGGTTAAAATGTAATTTCTTAGAGTTGTGAGTGACCGAATCAACTGCAAGGATTTCCTTGGAACATAGATATCAAAGAAAAAGAATATGACATTGACAAGTGTCTCGAGACGAGATTTATAACGCTAAAAACAATAAAAATAGGGACAATTTTTTGTACAATTAAGATTCAGCCTAAAAAACTGAATAATCAAACTTCTGAAAAGTCAATGAAACATTGAGGGAGCTCCAGTTTTATGTAAGAATCAACTCTGAAGTGGTTTTGGAATAAAACAAAGGTCATACGAGGACACTAGTGTAACAACCCACTCCTACTTACAGGTGCCATCGGTAAATAATTGACCGGATTATTCACTCGACGAACCACAACTGAAGGGTTGGACTATGTTTCAACATGAAACGCCCTAGGTGGGGACTAGATTTCGTCCTTCCCTTCGCTCCACTCAGGAATCGATCCCAACTCAAACAAGAAAACACAGCGGACCAAGACCCGAAACCCGAGTGAGCTTCACTTTTTTTCAGCTCGTCTCATAGCAAACCAAAGGTGACCCAAGCACAAAACTAGCATAACAAACACTTCGCTGAATATTAGGAATTTATGAGAACATACCTTGTTAATCTTTACTCAATTCGAACTTGGCTTCAACAACTAAAGCCACACATACTTCACGCAGACCCATAGTCATCTATCACACTATTAGGATTACATCAACTAGATACCTCTAGTGCTCAATACGTTTACATTCAAACACATGAATACATATAAGAAAATACAGGAGAATTCACATCCACACATCTCGGGCAACAATGTTAGTTACCACAATAGTCTCCCGGCACCATCCTTGCTTGCATTTGGTCTTGCATCATCTACAACATGAGGTAAACCTCATGAGTCACAAAGACTCAGTAAGGGTGCAATGCATGTAAATATGAATATAAACATGTTTATGTATTCTAAATGCATGCAAATGAGGCTAGGCCCATTCATCCTCACAACTCACTAAGATTTGAGGCATCAACCTATCAGCCCCTATAACACTAGTCCTCCATATGGCCATAGGTCCACTAGATCTCACATCACGCAAGTGATAACCACTACATGAAAATGCTACATAAAAACATTATCAAACATATTTACCAACTTGCAAGGCCACCTCCACATGGGGTCATCCCTTACCTGGCTCGAAACCTCATCTCTGCCTTGGCAAGAATGCTAACTCGAACCTCAAGTTCCTCTAGAATCACTGCCTTCCCGGTCGAACCTAGAGATAAACACACAAAACCCCAACTCCATTAGCATCACCTTAGGGCCTACGCATTTGTTATTCAAAGCAAATAACCACCCGCCAACAACTACAAACAACCCCAACCATGGGTTTAAATCCAACCAATTCTTCACATTATAATATTCCACAACATCTCACATAAACAAATAATTCAAAAAATAATAATTAATTACCTCATCTAATCTAAAAGGAAAAATTGGCCAATCGCCCACGTCGACGTTGCCTCATTAACTGCCATCTTATGCCCGAAATCCCATTCTCGAGCTTCCAGTATGCTCCTCAAGCCCCAAAATAATTTCTAGAATTTTCTAGAATTTCTTCCTATTTTCCCCATTTTTCCAAATTTTTTTCATTATTTTCTTTTCTTTTTCTTTCTTCTTCTACTGTTCTTCTTCCTCATCTATTTCCCGCGTGCGCACCGCTTGCCGCCGCTGCTGGCCACACTGCCATCACCAGCCCTGCATCAGCCGCCTTCGACCACCTCCGACGTGAGCCACGTCGGCTCAGCCTCCGCTCGCAGCAGTCGCAACCGCCATAGCCGCCTCCACTGCTAGCCGATGCAACCAACCACCCATACCGGCCACCAGCAACCACCATTGGTTGCCCTACATGACGCCACACCACCGCTCGCTTCACTCAACTTCAATGCCTGCCACAACTCTTGCTTGATCGACCCCCCATTGCAGCGGCCATGGCCGCTATTGCCTTCGCTGCTAGAACCAGCCAGCAACTGCCCTCCGCCTCTCTCTCTCTCGATCTTGCACTACTCTTTCTCTCTCTTTCTCTATCTCTCGCTCATGAACTCTCTCGGCCATGGCTCTCACGATCGCCTTCTCCCTCTCTCTCTCTCTCTCTCTCTCATTCTCTGTATTCAATTTATCAGAGAAGAGGAAGCTTCTAGGAAGCTCACGCCTCTATACATACATATATATATATTTCACATTAAACCCCCATATATCTTATAATTCCACTTGAGGAATTAATATTTGCACTTGGGGATTTTATAATTACACTTGGACCCTCCAAGTTTTAATTAATTATCATCAAACCACTTAGATTATTGATTTTTCTCAAAAATTATTTACCTACACTTACTCAGGAATATCGATTTCATCTCTGCGCTTACATGGGACCTCTATTCGATCCCAAAACGCTTCAGGGTTACCTTACTTGCAAAATCGGACCACCCCTAGGGTCCCCTCAACTTCCTGGAGGTCCCCTAAGAACATTCGGTACTCGCAACCATTCAGGCTTATACAAAATTTATTTCGAAAATTATTCTCGATCGGATTGCTTTCAGCGTTATTAGTCTCACCTTGAGACACTCACCAATCTCTTACCCTCTTTCCTGGACATCCAAGTCCCGGGGTACTCCCTGCTGCCAATTCGACAATTTTTATTAATTAATTACTCGAAATCGACCATTAGGCTTTCCGGACCACTCGAGATCCTTTCAAAATAATCGAAAATTATTTATTTTCATTACCATGTAATACTGGGTATTACAACTAGGGCACTTATCGAGTAAATGGAGTTATTAATCTTGGATTTTAAATATCTCAATAATTATTGATTCAATGTTTAAGGTAGTAATTGCAATTCAAGAATTACCCAAGTGACATGAGGAAGAAATTTGTGAGTTTAATGTTTAATTCTTCTTATTAAATTCATAATATGATAGGTATATATAATATATATATATGAGCATGTGTGTAGTGTGCGTGATGGCCAAGAATTGTTGCAGAAAGTATATTATATATAAAGTATATTATAGTGACACGCCTTGTGTAGCACCCCGCCTCGCACGGGCGCGTCACTTAAGGGAATCCCCGGGAATCTTTTTTTTTTAAGTCCATCACGCGCGGTGTATCAAGAACAATCTTCGCATGCAAAAAACATGCCCGACACATACCATGGCCGACGTCCGCGGTGATTTCAAGGACAATCGCCACATGCAGATAAGATCCCGAAAACCACAGTTTTCCCCATTTAACTAACAAGATCAATAATCTCACAACTAAACGAGACATAGTACAATGCAGTGGATACATTAACATCAAAATACTGTGGTTCTTACATAGTATTTCCACAACAAAATACGTAATACAGACCACCAAATGATAACAACGTTTTCATACATAACCGAAATACATACTAAAGCCTCCAAAAAGATACAACGACTATCAAACTAAACACCGTTGGCCCTCAACTGGCCATGTCCTCGCCCTTACAGTAGTCCCTGGCTAGAACGTAGAATGTTCTAGGGGCATAATCTAGGTTAGATGATAAAACATCTAAGTGATGGCATTAAACAGTTTACGGAATGCATGAAAGACATACGAGCATGACATATACATACAACAATGATAACAACACGTCTATCTTGAGAAATCTCACTAACATACTCAACCTCCTGTGAAAAATCCATTCCACACCCTATTAGGGTTGACCTTGTCGCGACATACTCAATCCTCGAGTGCCCTACTGTGTCACCCGTTCACCTGGATTAACCTTGTCCCATTCTCAAGAAGACTCCATCCCGTCCCCCAAGGACATAACCATGATACGAAAACTAATACCCCGATGATATGAAAATCACATGCCATGCACCGACTCTTTTATAAGTAAAAAAAGTTGATACAATAAACCACATGTTCAATATGCATACGATGCCACAAGTACACAAGTAAAATGCCTTATGTATAAAACCCCAAGTTTTGGAGGGTATAACCGCTCACCGGAACCGGTCCAATCACATGCAACCTAAGCTTGGGAGGATAAAATTGCTCACCTGAACTCACTATATGCATACCAAGACACCTCCAAGACAAGGTAAGATTAGAATCAAACTACTCACCTCAAATGTGTTCGGATCGCCTGGATTCTCATGCACGACATCGTTTTGCATGCCAAACCACAAATACTCGTACTTATACTCAATCTCGAGACAAGACACTCCCTAAACATCATATTTAATTAAGGAAGCATCAAAATCCATTTTCCTCAATTTTTTCATAATTTTCTCTATTTTTCCCCCAATTTTTACCTCAATAATTCCAAAATAATTATCTCCTCAAACATTTTTCCAAATTTTTTAACACAATAAATATTAAAATAATTCAAGGAATATACTACAAGAAAAATCTCGAAATTACCCCTATCCACGCGCCCTCATGCACTCTATGCGTGGCTGCACGTGGAGTGAGGCGCGTGCAGCCACGCGCCATCTTCTTCCTCAATATTCCGCCCGCCGTCGACGTCTCCGATGGCCGATCTGAAAGTACCCCCTTGAAGCCCTCATCCAGTCAATCACAATGGCACTGGTTGCCGGCTGAAAGGACGCCGAAAAAGCCTCCAAAGCGGCAGTTGCAGGTTGGCGGAGTCACTACCCGTCTCCGGCCGAGCTTCAAATGGCCACAAAACGCACCCCAAACTCCTCTAAATGCTCCAGAAATGATCCTTGAACGCTCGAGACCAAAAGCCCTATACCAAATCTCTCAAAATCACACCAAAATGAGGCTGATTTGCTTGCTAAATTTTGGCCAAACCCTCACCCCTTTTATAGCAAAATCCGGCCACTTCTTGGCCAATCACCAACCAGAACTTGTGTTGTTTTATTGTTGCATGCTTTGTTTTGATGATGAAAAATAATATTTTATTTAATCCTTAAGTCATGAATCAAGGTTGTGGTTTTCAACATAAATCAATTTCAATATCAAGTATTATTTTGTGAAAATAAAAACCAAATGAATTTCAAGTATCGAGATTTTGAAGTCATATTTTTCTAAGTCTGGAATGTTAGCATCTTATAAGGAGACATATATGAAAATGTTTTCTTTTTAGAAAATCATCTCCCGGTATTTTGATAATTAGTATTCATTAGTGTTAAAACGATTTTTAATAAATTTTTCAATAAATAGAAGGTATGTATTTTGGGAGTGGTAAAATTGCTAAATCCCTAATTTGTACTAAAACCCAAATTCTACTTTCTTATTCTTATGGATTTTGATTTTTTGGATATTTTTATTGAATC
Source organism: Diospyros lotus (assembly GCF_014633365.1). Classification (NCBI taxonomy): domain Eukaryota; kingdom Viridiplantae; phylum Streptophyta; class Magnoliopsida; order Ericales; family Ebenaceae; genus Diospyros; species Diospyros lotus. The sequence goes on from NC_068350.1 coordinate 21,020,199, forward strand.
CAAATAGGGGGTACTTTCTTATTTACATTTATGTATTAAAGTAAATGGAAGGTAAAATATAAATTAAACAAAATATACATTTTTGTATCTATCAAGTGTTCTTCTACATGTTATCAGCTAAGTGTTCTGTTTTTCTATGTGAATAGTCGATTATATGTGTTAATACAGTTGACTATGCCTGTAAATAGTCAACTATGTGCTTAAAGATAGTCAACTATCTATGCTTGATGTTCTGTCGACTATGTATGGCTTCTGTCAACTATTATGAAAGGATAGTTAACTATGGTTTTTCTTCTGTCGACTATGTATGTATATGATGTTATAAAATTTTCTTTGTATTTTTTTTCTGTCGACTATGTAAAAGGATTTATCGACTATGAGTAGTTTTGGTTAAACAATAGTCGACTATGCCTTCTTCTCTATCGACTATGCCTTGTTTTATTTATGAATCTGTCGACTATCCATTGTCTTCTGTCGACTATCTCTTTTATCAGAAAGCTTCCAACGGCTAGTTTTTCAAATCCCAACGATCACAAACGGTTAATTTTGAGCAAAGCTTTTGGGAAGCCTATAAATACAACTCAAGGATGATCAAGAGAGGGCTAATGGACGAGAATGAAATAATTTGAGCTTACTATTACTCTCGTTTGTATTTATAGTGATTGTGCTTTAATTTTTTCTCTCTTCAAGGCTTTGATTTTAACTTGTATTAATTCATTCAAGCCTTGTTTTTATTGTGAGAGAACTTGTAACTAAGAGTGCCAACTCTTAGCATCTCGTTTACATTAGTATCACTCTTATTTTTCTAGTTTTGTGCTAGAGGACTTGCTCATTAAAGCAAGGGGCTGTAATTCCTAGCTAGGTGCTAGAGGGCTTACTTGTACAAGTAAGAGGTTGTAATTCCTAATCTTGGACTAGAGGACCTACTTGGTTTAAGTAGGGGGTTTTAGTGGATTGTTTGCAAAATCCTTAGTAAGGAGCTAAGGTAGTGGATTAGGTTTGGATTAAGCCGAACCACTATAAATTCTTATGTTTCTTGTGCTTGTGCCATTTGATCTATTTATCTTTCTAAGTATTTCATTATTCCTCACTTGGTTCACATATTTATCTTTGTAAACTTACATATGTCATTTTATATGCTTCACGTTTTAAATCCTAAAACCTCAATTCGTATTAAAAAGTTTTCCAAGTCAATTAAGTTTTTAAGATAACCAATTCACCCCCCCTTTTGGTGTGTGCCATAGCACCTCCCGATCTAAAACTTGGCCCCTACGAAACCCCACGCCGTATACTACCTCCCCCAGGTCTCCCTTGACCGTCCCATCACCGGAAACGACGGCCACATGTAGAGGAATTCTAGTTGCTATGTTCACACTTAAAGTTTGGTTTATTACACTTAGGCCTCCTTATTTCTTTCAATCTCGATTTTGCCCTTTTCAAAGCACCCCTGATCTTTCCAATACCACCATTAAGGCCCATAATTTTTGTACTTCTCATTTCACCCATGAAATTTCTGAAAAATTACCATTTTGATCTCCCTCGGGCAAATTTAGAAAATTACATTTTGTCCCGATTGATCGTTTTGACCTTAAATCCATTTGTTTCAACCCGAAATCGCTCAAGGGTTGTTTCATATACAAAATCTAAGTCCTCAAGACACTCCGTTGATTATTTGGATATTCCTTATGTCAATTCGATTTTCTCAGCCCGATCGACTGTTGTACCGAAAACTGTTCCTGATTCCATTTATTTGATGCTAAAAATCATAACTCGTATTACTCATCAATGCTATTACATTTTCCTTAACTATCTCGGGTTCGAGGTACTCCCTCTAGTCAATTTGGTCTCTTAAAACTGCGATAGTGTACCCTAAAGCCTTATTATCTCAACAATTCCTTTTATACCCTTCATGAAATACCATTTGTAGCCTCAAAAGATTCCCGGGTATTACACCTTGGAAAATCAGGGTGTTACATGGGGCGTGTGCAAACGCATAGCGGCAAATGCAAGAAGACAAACCGATTTTGAAAACTTTTTAAAAGAACATACAAATAAACAGCAAAAACAGATCGCTTCTTACACAACACAGTGATAGCAGCCATATGCATATATAAAAACATAACCATTCATAATGGAAATGTATTAAATAGTAAATGATACCTCAAGCTCAAAGAGCATGCCGGTTGCTTCTGTTGTGCATCTGACTCGAGCTTAATCTCCCGATTGAGCTCCCGTGATCCCATTGTGTACCAATTCACCAATCTGCTCCTCGAACTAGCATCTTGTCCATTCCAATACCTGTCCTTGTGTAACGCCCCATTTTCTAAATATTACAATTGTGAACAATGATGGGGTTTTGAGTATATCAAAAATAATTTTAAGAAAAAACAACTAAGGAACTATTCAAATTAAAATATCAAAACCAATCAAAAGTACAAATCGTGGTCTAAGTCAACATTCACCATCGAAATACAAATATATATCAATTCACACTCTGAATATTCACCGTTAGAATTAATTTTCTATCTATCCTTAGTTATAGTTAATTAGAAAACAAGCAATCTAATCAACCCTAATTACTAAATAACCCAAGACAAATGCCAAAGATTTAATCTAGTAGCCGCCTTAAGAGTTAGAGAGATCGATGAAACTAAACAACACAAGCACAAGCGATTTCATTTAATTTAGTCGAGCGTTTTTCTTAAGATCTAATAATTTCTGACACAACAAATTATTAAATCTTAGTTGCTTCATAAATTAGAGGGATCAAACAATTATAGATTTGATATCTAACCTAGCAGTAGATTGCAACAAATAATAAACAAGTAAGCCTCCTAGTAATTAAACGAGACAATCATGAAAATAAGTGTAGAAGAACATTCAATACTCAAAGCATAAATTGAGAAATAAATATCAATTAGATATCACAATTGTATTGATTCTAAGACTTCCATTTACTTAAACTAAATATAAAAAATTATCCTTGAAGGGCCATCATAAAAACTCAGAAGAGAATAATGAACAAAAGGGAGGAGAAATCCAATCGGCCGCTGCCCTCTTGTGCGCTGTTCCGTGCGCCTTTGCTTTCCTCCGTGAGCTGCCTCCAATTAATTTCGTTCCAGCCTTCTGTTTGCTGCCTCGTGCTCCTTCAAGTTCTCATATATAATATATATATATATATATATTGCAAGCACAGCACATACACCCTAGCTCATCTCTACTTGCTCCATGGGCCCCACGTCAATTGCAATTAGACTGCACGCAGCTTCCTTTTGGGCTTCCAATTTGTTGCTTCCAATTAACCTTTTCACTTTATAATATAATATATAAGTGATCCCAATTTGCCTCTTGGACTTAAGCTCTCACGGATGCTGCTTTTCGATTGGACTTTCATAATTAATATATAAAGCATGCGCATGGTTCATTATTCACGAATTTTTTTTCTAATTATGGAATTGTAGCAACTTCAAGTCAGATTTTATCCTTGATGCAGTTAGAATCTCTAAAAATACAAAACATGAAAGTTGTAGATTTTTTTTCGTGACTTTCCGTATGATCTTGAATTATCTCAATCGAAGTTCGAATGAGAGAGTTATTTCCAAATTACAGAAAATAATGTAATTAACTTCATTTTTCATTTAATACCTCATTTTACTTCCTAAATCAAAATATAAGAATAATGAGTACATTTAGGAATCGAATAAATATAAAAAAACTAAACATTAAGGGAGTAAAATATGATATTTTGCATTCTCGTCAAAAAATAGGGCATCAAAATAAAATTTCAAAATCTACACCCAAGCTCATACGTCCGGGATGGCTCTGTACACGTTAGACTCCCCTGAATCACTCGCAGCTAGACCCACTGTTTTCCTTTGCTTTACCCTTATCTGAAATGACAAAGAGTACTAGGTGATACACAAGGCTCAGCAAGTAATAATGAAATGAATAACATGAACAATCAAAGAACAAGGATGTAGTGGCCCACTCCCGGATAGTCCCGCTAGCATAAAATATCCGAAAGGAGGTCATCACAAGGATGATATAGAACAATAACATATAACACCATATTAATACCCTTAGATAAATTCAGCGGAAGCAAACATAAAGGTTTACAACATCTTGGCACCATGGCTTATACAAAAATGAAATATAAAGGCACTAACAAATTTTACAACATAAAATTTCCTCACACATGCCCTCTTCACAAACACTAACATGGACCATCTAATCTGAGAGGTCTTTGTACGCCACTAACCCTGTGCTCTAGTCCCACTAGACTCACCCTCAACCACTGCTTTACCCTTACCTGGAATGACATGAGAGTAAACAAGTTGAGCCACAAGGCTCAGCAAGTATATTTATAAAGCATGGAGATATAGAATCAAAGGCATGGATAATTAAGATAGAGTAAACAACTCTATGAGAAGATATTCGTATAACACGACTCATAAGTTTTTCATTTACATCAATTACCCATGCTGTGATTATTATACATACTATGTAGTCATTTCCATGCTCATGCACATGCACTAATAGTAAGGAATTTTCCACATAATTCCCAAGGCTCCCACGGCCAAGATATCCATACATGAATATATATGCATCACGAAAATATATCAACAAGCAATAACAATTTGAGCCACGCCTATCAGGTTGATGGCCACCTCACCCGTGTCAAGCACTCATAGGATATCCTTTCTCACCCACGGACATAGTCACCGCGCAAAATAATAGGTGCGCAAATCAGTATTATCATGCATCACATATGCATATCCCAATTTCATAGCAATCCTCAATGATTAAGAAAAATCTCAAAATCATGCTTATCATGCACAATTACATAAATTAAGGTGTGCACTATCTTATGATCACATGGTAAATTTTAATGCATTTATTTACTCATACTTATAGAAATGCCCAACTAATATTTACGGTATATTTTTACCCCAATAATAACCACAAGGAATCAAAATTTATACATGCAAGAAACACCAAATCTTGCATGACACTAGACCTTAATCAAGAAATGTCATTCCTTAAGAAATGTAGGGTGACACAAAACCCTATTTATATTTTAGCAATGTTCATCAAGAAAACCAATTAATATTGCAAGATTTATCGAAATAAGGAGAATAAATCCCTTTTATTCAAAATGAGGGTTATCAAGAATAATTCAAAAAATGGAAGAACTATACAAAAATCATAATTTTAAACATAGGAAGAATAGACTACATAGGAAGAATTGAATAACAATATTTTTTAGAAATTTCCAGATTTCAAGCATATTTTCAAAAATCTGATCTGGGCTCAATATTTGGTCAAATACCACAAACGATATACCAAATCAAAGCCTAATGAGTCTAGTTTCTGGAACAACAATTGGATTTGAAATCAGAAATAACCACAAGGAGATATTCCACAAAAACCGAAACAAGGTAGAATTCGTAACAATAATTTACAGAATTCTAGATAGAATATAACAAGGTTGTTATGGGTACAAATCATAACCAAAAATTTCAAATCTTATACCGAATCGAAGTCTATGATATCTAGTTTATAGAAAAATAAACGGATCACAATTCGGATATAACCACAAAGCGTTATACTCCAAAAACCGAAGCAAGAACAGATTATCCAAAAACAGAGCAGAAAATTTCCAGATTCTGGGCAAGAATTAACAAGGATACTGTAGGCTCAAAACGCGGCTAAAAATTCTAAAACAATTACCAAACGAATATTATTGAGTCTAGTTTATACATAAACAAACAGATCTTGAATCAGATATAACCACTGAGAGTTATACCCTAAAGAGTACAACAAGGTCAGTTTACTCGAAAGCAGTAAAATTTTCAGATTTTAGCAGGGATTTACAAGGCTATCACAGGATCAAATCTTAGTCAAAAAATTCGATTCTTGTGTCTAAAATGAAGCTTAAGATGTCTAGTTTACAATCTAACAAACGGATCTCAAGTTGAATATAAACACAAGGAGTTATAGATCAAAGAACATAGCATGGTCAGTGAATCCGAGAATAAGAATTTAAGAGCAACAACTTAAAAATGAAGAAAACAAGCCTTCTAAGATGGAAACAAGCCTTCTAAGATGGAAACAAGGTTGAAGAACTTGCATTAAAAGATAAACAAGAGAAGAAGAACTTACACAAACATAAGGAGAAGAAGAAGAAGATCTTGCATATGAAACAAAAAGGAAGGGAACTTGCCTTAGATGGTTGCAAATCCAAAGAGATGAAGACACCCCTTTAAATTGGAAATTCTCCACTTGAAACTCCAATGAAGAAAAACAATGAAGGAAGAAGAGACAATTGGGAGAGGGAGAAGGAGAAGGGAACAAGAAAGTAAGAAGGAAGAAAATAAGGGGGAAATGGGGAAGACTTGTCTCCCAACTCCCTCCAATCCATCTCCCTTTTGGTTTTCTCTAATTTGCCCCTCATACTAACACACACAATTCAAATATCTATTACCCCTTTTGGTCATTTAGCCATTTTTTTAATATTTTTTCTTTTTAATTAAGATACCATTATCTATGCCCATGGCCCAAGCCCAAGTCAAAATATATGGCCCAATCCAACTAAAGCCCAATGGACTTTTCTTGAGGTTTGGATTCAACCTAATTCATTTACACTTAAAATTTAATTATTTATCAATGGCCTAATTCAAATAAGGCCCAAACCCATTTAGCACACAACTTTGAGACTTTTTAACACACTTTATTTATACTCACAAAGACATTGATTCACCTACATTTATCTTCCCACAAAAATATTATTTTCATTAATTTGCCCCATTACTAATGCATATAATATTTTCAACAATTAATTCATTAAGGCAACAATTCTAATGTGCAAACTAAAATACCAATAACACCTAGACCCACTAACGGGTCGTTACAAAGGACACGATCAATAATGCAACAATATGATCCATACTTCTTGCAACATCACGATACAAAGTATGCATGATCCATACTTCTTGCATCAATAATGCATCAATATAATGTTGTTGAAGCATTTCATAACATCTCGTTTGAAGCTTTTCATTCATTTTATCATGTCTCATCATTTATGATTTAGAAATGTTAAGAGTATTTGAAATGTCAAGATAACTCGTCTGACCATTGACATATATTAGTATATATATCTGCCCACTCACACATAGGTGGTATAATTAGCAATACCCCTCATCATTTCCCCTTTTGTGGACTTACGTCCACCCCCCCTGGATACAACAAGTCAAGCATACAGAACTTAAGCTCTCCCAAATGGCAAGTGTCACCTGCTTGGTTTGGATATTCGTCTAATTTCCTCCATGCAGGCACATCGCCGCGCAAAATAATAAGTGCACTTATCCCTAATAATATAATATCTCAAACACACGACATTTGGATCACAATTTGAGAGTTCGATATTTTCATTCCAAAACTCAATTCATATCTCATTCACCATGAACAAAGTTGGTGTTGGGCCATGAAAAATCGGGGGGAGAAAAATGAGGAATTTTTTATAAAAAATAAAAAAATAAAGGCTCGTAACAAAAAGCTTGCTGCGAAGTGGCCTCGTGGCAAGAGGTTGGCCGTAAGGGCCAATCTTGCGGCAGCCTTGCGGTGACCTGCCTTGTGGCTGGGGCTGGTCATGAGGCCTAGCCTCGCGGTAAGGGTTAACCGTAAGGACCAACCTCCTGGTAGGGGCTGGCTACGAGGGCTAGCCTCGCGGCAGGGGATAGCTGTGAGGGCCTGCCTCGCGGTTGGAGGCTGGCCGTAAGGGCCAACCTCATGGAAAGCGCCCCCTTTCGATGAAACCTAAGCTCCATTCAGCATTCGCTACATGTGAGCACAAGCCATCCTTGAGAATCATGCCCTATAAATACCCAGCTACAGGATATTGAAGAGGACTCCCGATTTTGATAAACTTTTGACATATTGACTGCGTTTTTACTATATTGGTGAATAGTTATCTTGATCGGACACTGACTTAGGCATCAGAGGGTCATTGCGGGCGAGGATTCTCGCGGGCCTTCTAACCCATTTTCGATTGTCAACAGGACAAAATCCTTGCTGCGAGACCTTATGGTAGAGGTAAAACTAAAGTAAAACCTTGCAGCGACACCTTATGGTGAAGTCAAAACCTTTGTGGCGAGACCTTGTGGCGGAGGTAAAATCTTGTGGCAAAGTCAAACCTTGTGGCGAAGTCAAAACCTTTGTGGCAAGTCCTTGTTGTAACACCCCAAATTTCTTGAGCGTGTTATAACTTAGGATTTCAGGAATATAAAAATTTTTCATATCACAATAGCTGTTATACATCACACAATATCCCCAAAACCCTAATTTTCACCTTCTCAGCTTCACAAAGCCAATAATCGAATAGCTAAGACAGGCGTTAAAATTTCAAATGCGGAAGCTAGATCGAACCTGATATGGTTCACAACCATAATACTTTATTTATCATAAAATTATTCAAAACGTCTACAAAATATATTACATGGACATCATCAAGTGATAACTGAACATCTTAAACATATCCAAAATTACATAGGTTCGCACATAAACAAAAATATGCTAGTCATGCTACAGACAGGAAATTAAACTTATTCTTCAGCTACCTCCTTTCCCTTAGAGCTGCTCGTCGAACCTGGAACGTTTGAATATTTCAGGGACATAGTCCAATTAGAAGATGAATCTTTTAGTGAGAAACTCCAAAAAAACAGTTTATATCGATGCATGATCAGGTATAAAATGTATGAGAAGACAATGAGAACTACTCTGAAGTGTCTCGTGAACATATTAGCCTCCTCCAACGAGAGCTTTCTCAATGGCGCACGCATAGCGCCTCTCGGGAGGTCCCTAACCATGTCATTTCGGCTCGACCTCATAGCACTCATGCAAGCACCACATCCGTTGTTCTTTAGGCTCACGGTCTTCCCCACGAGAGTTTTCTCGATGGCGTATGCATAGTGCCTCTCGGGGGATATCCGACTTTTGCCCTCGGCCAACAACAAATAGGTACAACAGTATGGCCACACGAATTTTATAAATGCAACAGTTAAAAAGCCAACAGTATATATTTTTCAGAAAAATACAGTTCATATATGTAGCATGATTTCACGTAAGAGAATAACAAGAGTTTATGTACAGGAACTTCACAAAACACGTCTCATGCAATAGAAGTCTCTCATAAGAGAATAAAAAATAGGATTTGGAGTATAGGAGTCTCACCTTGCAGGTTTATCTCTTAAACGGTATGGTTTCACTGCAAACGGCCTAGGTTTCTGCATAAAACATGCATTTCGGTAAACCTAACCTTAAATATTTTTACATAGGATTGAAGGGTATTAAATTAGGGGCATAACTGAAAAATTTCAAGAAAAAAGAACCTCTCACGGGCCCTCATGCGCCCCAAGAAGGTAGGCCACGTGCCTTCACGCGCAGCCACTTCCGGTGCGTGTAACTCACGCGCCTCCCAGCAGAATTCGGACAGCTTCGTCCCGCTTTCGTATTTCGACCATAACTTCCTCATTTTAACTTCGATTCAACCCCCGTTTAAACCTACGCGACCCTCTCTTCCCCCTCTACAGGATTATAAAAAAAAGGGACTTACCTCGCTTTTTTCCTGACTGATTTTGGCGAACTCCGGCAAAGGCTTGCCACTCCGACGAGGCTCGTTCTCCCCGGCTTCTCCTTCGATTCCTTCCCGCCTTCTTGCTGAACTTCCTACTCTCTCTCTAGAGCAAACTCCTCTTCTTAGAGTGCCTCAACTCTCAAAGTTGTTGGGAATGATTTGAGAACAACCCATGGTGCCTTTTTATAGATTTTTCCAACCAATCACATTATGCCACTTGTCAAAATCTTAGCCATGGACTCCAAAGACTCAAAGCCATAATTGAGTGGCTTTTCAAATCCAAAACTAGAATGAATTGAACTTTTGAAATCCAAGCTAATACCCCAAAGTTCTTCCAAATAACACTTTGACCATTATTTCAAGTCCTCAACTTTAATATTTTACCACATAAGCTCTTAATTTTATCCTTATTTCGTTTAGATAATTTTCTAATTACAATTACACGCTCAAACATCAAATTTATCGAGATACCTAAAATCTCAAAATTAATAACTCAAAATTATTCGATATGTACGATTTTTCGAAGCCCCTTACCATCATTCGGCTATTTTAGGCTACAACTTAGCTTAACCAAAAAACCGTCTCTGATTTAATTTCTTTCAGAGTCATAAATCTCACCTCGAGACGCTCGTCAAAAATATACCTTTATCCTCAAGTATCTAAGATCTGGGGCACTCCCTGCGACTGATTTGATCACTCGTTGGCATTTCAAACATATTTTTTGGTATTTTAAACTCACTTAAAATACGTGGCATCTTCACGAAAATATGGGGTATTATACTTGTGGTGAAGTCAAAACCTTGCGGCGAGACCTTGTGGCAGAGGTGAAACCTTATGTCAAAGTCAAACCTTGTGGCGAGACCTTGTGGCTGAAGTAAATCTTTGTGGCGAGACCTTGCGGGAGAGGTAAAACCTTGCGGCGAGACCTTTTGGTGAAGTCAAAACCTTGGGACAAGACCTTATGGCGGAGGTAAATCCTTGCAGTGAGACCTTGTGGCAAAGTCAAAACCTTGTAGCGAGACCTTGTGGCGGAGGTAAATCCTTGTGGCGAAGGTAAATGTTTACCGCGAAGATGAATCCTTATGGTAAACACCTTTGCTGCGAGCATCCTTGTGGCAAACTCCCTTGTGGCAACTTCTCTCACGGCACCTCACTTCACCCGACACCGAGCTCAAGCAAACCCGACATCATAAATTTTAATTGTTGTAATTTTTGCAACAATAATTTAGCGCCATCTATGGGAGATGCAACAAAAAGCCAATCTTAACATAAGATGCCGAGAGGGACAAGATTAGCCGATTTGGAGAACCCGTCTAACCCAACCTCAAGGAGTGCTCGTACCAGGACGGGAACCATAAGAGGCCCCAGTCAAGTGCACCCTACAGTACTTGAATTTTCAGAAGTTCACCCTGACAAGAAAGTATATTCGGGAAACTTTCCTATGCTCGAAGGGAACCAAACCGCTTGACTGGGAGGCGTGGAGCGTTTAGAACAAGGAGAAGTACACGTAATTGGATTGAAGAGACATGCAACAGGGTGAGGAAAGCAAGTCCCACATGCAGCGCCCACTAGTTAGGAACAACATTCCATTAGTCGATCTTCAATTCTAAATAGAAACCTCGTGGTGACTTCAGTATCTCCAGGACCCACGGGGATAACTCCATCCACAGTCATACTCTCAGATTATGAACAATTGCAGAAGGATTTTGAGGTGCTAAAACACCAGAATGATGAACTCATGATGAATAATGAGGAGAATATGAGAAGACTACAAGGAATCACTACTTTGCTGCATAGGCTAATGCCGGACATCCACATTCTATACAAGGGACAAACCGATATGAGAGGAGAACACCGGAGATCCCAAGACCACCCTCCAAGGACCACATAACAAGGGATAAGAATCGAAACTCCAAGGATGAATAACCAAGTCCCAAAAGTGACATACTCGAGAAGGGAACATGATAGGAGGGCAGGGAAAGCTCCCAAGCATAAAGAGACATCGGAAAACACCTACTCAAGAGTTCCTTATGTCCCACCTCCTTGCGAAAATGAAGTAGAATAAGAAACACTCAAGGTGTTTGACATCGAACGCCTCATAGAAAAGGTGCTAGAGCAAAAGTAGGTAATGATGGTGCTAAAGGAAACACCCCCGAATGGGTTTCCTCTGTCTGAGGAACTCCAAAGGCAACTAGTGCAACCAGGGTTCAAACTGCCGCAACTTTTGGTATATTTGGGAAAGGAGGACCCAGAGAAGCACCTACAACACTTCGTCGCAGCGGTCCTGTTACATGGGTGGAATGAGGTCACTAGGTGCAGAGCTTTCTCGCTCTCCCTAACAGGACAGGCTTAGCAGTGCTTAGATTGAAGTCTCCATTTAAGTTGTTTTCATTCTCTCTTAGGTGTTTTGTACCTTGGTTTGGATTTTGAATTTTTCTTTGAAATTAATGTGGCTAAACTTTTCTCTATTACATTCTTTTCTACTAATAGTTTATTATTTTAAATTTTTAATATTTTATTTTCTTCTTAAAGATTAGTTAATTGATCTTTTAATTTATTTTTATTTTCTTTCTTGAGTTCTAGTAATTTTTCTTCTCAAGACATTATTTCACCTTTTAATTTTTCATTTCTTCTTTGTGATTCTTCTTATGGTTTTTACTTCTTTCTTAATATGTTGATATTTTATATAAAGTTCTTCATGTGCTTTTTATAATTCTTCTAATTCCATATCTTCTTTTTCTTCTTTTTCTTCTTCTCTTATAGCCATGAAGCACATTTGTGCTTGTTGTTCTTAGGATTGAGACGAATCATAGGCATCCCATGTCGAGAAAGCATGTGATGTGCCCTCAAAATCGCACTTGTATCTAGTTAAGGGTGGGTCCAAGCATTCGAGCAAAAATGAGACGAAACCAAGAAAAAGGATAAAAGAAGAGGCTCAAAGCCAAGTGGAAGAAGACTCACTCGGTCATGACCGAGTGGGTGAGTGGGTCTTCCCTTCTCGTTTCCTCGCAAAGTAATCCCAGACATGAAGGACTCACTCGTTCATGACCAAGTGGGTATCACTTGTGCCCCTACGGATAGGCTCCGAGACTCTAGGATGGGTCGCGAAATCTACAGAATGGGCCATGAGACTCTCGACGCAGTCGCCTTGCGTCTCCCCTCACCTCCTCTATAAATAGGAGGCCACGCCTCTGACATAAGGTACGCACTCTTGGGCACTCTTAGTACGTTTTCGCACTCTCACTCTCAAGAATTGACTTAAGTATCGAAGGGTTTGCGTGGGAACACCCACTCGCGCCCCTAACGATGCTCTCGTTTTTCAAACTCACTCGATCACTAAGGATTACTCGGTCACCAAGGCTCACTCGGTCATCAGGGCTCACTCGGTCACCAAGACCCACCTGATCATTAAGACCCACCTAATCACCAAGACCCACTTGATCATCGGAACTCTCTCATTCATCAAGTCACCCATTTAGAAGATCACGAGAGTCTTCCATCACTCAGAACCCGCAAGACTCTCAGAGCTCACAAGACTCACAGAACACTTAAGACTCCCATGATTAATCGCACACCTTGCATTCTCTCGCATTAAAAATAGATTGTTGTATTTTGGCATCAATAATTGGCACCGTCTGTGGGAAAAAGGATAAAAAGTCAATTTAAAGTATGAAAAACACTCGTGGACATCGACGAACTCTTTCTTAGGGCGTAGAAACATGCCCACCCCCACGGGATTCTCAGCAACAGGGAGCGCACCCACCTTCCTAGGACTCTCATCCACAGGGAGCACCCATGCCTCTTCCAAACTCTCAGCCATAGGGAGGCGACCTCTCTACTTCCCCGAATCGGCAAGTGGGGTACCAGCCAGCCCCACCTTCACTTAATATTGGCTCACAAGCACACCCCACCAATCAAGCTGGGACTTCGCAGCAGCCACCACGTATGGTCCAGTGGGATGAATATGAAGTATTAAGACAGCAACATGTTGAGGGTATGCAAGCACTTTGAGACATGGCGGGGATACTCCAAAGCATGATACCTAGAGGTACACTACCTGATACCTTGAGAAGGTTTATGCCAAAACGTATGCCACCTCATGAACCTCAGCTTGAAGTGGGAGCTGATTCCTATCAGGAAGCTACTCCTAATTCTCACTCTCGGTCCTCTTCTCGTTGGGAAGGTAGGCCAAGATCACCACTGCCAAGAAAGAATCCTCACATTGCGCCTAAAAGAAATGAAAACCCACGAATGGAAAACACGGTTGAGAGCCCACAAAGACGAAGATACCTTGAAACTGTGGCCAGTACACCAACAAGACAGGATAACCAAACAGCAGCAAGCATATAGGATGACATGAAAAGGGTAGTCAAAGAAGTGCTTGAGCAAAAAAAATTGATCCCTGTTGCATAGGAATACCAACGTAGAAAATGTCCCTTTACTGCAGATAATTGAAAAAGTGGCCTAGAAAATTCAAAATGCCCAAAATCACCCCCTATTCTGGCAAGGATGATCCTTATGATCACATTCAAAACTATGAGTCGCTGATGATATTGCATGGATGGGACGACGACATAATGTGTCGGGCCTTCTCCCTAGCACTATCGAGGCATGCTCGAACATAGTTTAACAGTTTACCTGAAACCTCTATTTATTTGTTTGGGTAGCTTAGAACATAATTTGTCAAGGCTTTTGTGATTAATAGTCAAAGAAAAAGGACGCAACATACTTGCTCAGTATCTAGTAGGGAATAAAGAAACTCTACGTTAATTTGTAGATAGATTTCGCAACGCCACTCTCGAAGTTCCCGACTTGCCAGTTCAGGTGGCAGTGTCCGCCATGCTTCAAGGGACACGACTCGCCTCACTTCAAGAGTCACTTTCCCTTGATCCTCCAACATCCTTGGTAGAATTGTTTGTCAGAGCAAACATATATATCCTCCACACCGAGATCATGAGAAACGAGGAGGAAATAAAGACAGGGAACGAAAGAGAAAAGAATGTAAAGGAGAAGAAGATTCTATACGACGATAGGAGAGGGTTAGGAGAGCAGATGCACCTAGACCTCAGTTTAATCATTATGTCAGGCTTCTACAAACTTGATCAACCATATTAGCAGTAGTAGAAGGAGAGGGTCTCCTCAAACTGCCTTGAAGAGTTGATAGACCCATGGGAAAAAATCAAGAGTACTGCAGGTACCACCAGACCCAGGGTCATCATACAGATCATTGCACAAAATTGAAAAATTAGATTGAAATGCTCATTCAGGAAGGACATCTGCAAAGATATGTGCGGAATGAAAAAGAAGAAGGTCAAGAACCCCGACGAAGGGAAAACAGGCGCGAGGGGTACGAAAGGCAAAACCAAAGGCAACAGAAGAGGGGAAGGGATCGCAGATAAGACCCCCCTCTAGATAACGAACCAACCCACCAAGCCATCCATGTTATTTCAGGAGGTGAAACCCTGGCTGGAGACACTTTAGCCATACGAAATGCGCATGCCTGTCAGGCTTACTAGGTTAATTCAATGATGGAGGTTAGAGATGACGAGGAGCCAATTACATTCACTCCTATTGATAGAGGTGATATAATACTCCCGTATGATGATCTAATGGTAATTTTTGTAGTTGTTGCCAAACACCCCATCAATAGAATCTTGGTGGATAGCGACAATTCTGTTAATATGATTTACTGGAACTGCTTTGAGCAAATGCATATATCTCATTATCGATTAAGGAAACTGTCCTCCTCCCTATACAGCTTCACTGGATAGACTATCCCAGTGGCAGGGTCAATTTAGTTACTAATCACGTTGGGTATAGACCCCCAAAGTGTGACTCGACAGGCGAATTTTATGGTGGTCAAAGCCCCGTCAGCAGCATACAACATGATTTTGGGTTACCCACTACTCAATGATATGAGGGCTGTAGTATCCTCCTACTACATATTGATGAAGTTACCCACGCTCGCAGGAGTGGGACAGGTTCGAGGGGATTAAAGGAAGGTGCAGACCTGTTATGTGTCATCTACAAAGAAAAAAAGGATTGAGGAGACCTTATATATTGCTGAGAAGGCCATACATAAATCCTTGGCAGAAGGGACAGCCCGCCAGCCTCAACCCGTTGAAAAGCTAGAAACAGTATACTTGAGCGAAACTGATTCCGATAAATTGGCATATTTTGGGTCATAGCTTCCAGAACTTGTAAAAGAAGAGATTGTGAAGTGTCTTCGAGAAAGTTTAAACGTCTTTGCTTGGACACCAAATAACATGCCCAAGATCAGTCTAGATGTGATATGTCACCATCTGAATGTCGATCCCTAGGTCAAGCCTGTCCGGAAGAAAAAGCGAAACATCGCCCCAGATAAGCTGCCAGAACTAGAAGAGGAAATTGACAAACTACTAAGGGTGGGATTCATTTGAGAAGTGTTGTATCCAGAATGGCTGGCCAATGTTGTCATGGTTAAGAAGCCCAATGGAAAATGACACGTGTGTGTGGACTTCACCAACCTCAACAAGGCGTGTCCCAAAGATTCTTACCCACTACCTCGAATTGAACGTCTGGTAGATGAAACATCTGGGTATCAATACTGAGCAGTTTGGACACTTTCTCAGGGTATCATCAAATAATGATGTATCCTCCAGACCAGGAGAAAACATCGTCTATCATTGAGAAGGGGATATATTGTTACCAAGTCATGCCCTTTGGGCTCAAGAATGCTGAGGCCACTTATTAACGCATGGTGAATAAAGTCTTTAAGGAGTTTCTAGGTGATACAATGGAAGCATATGTTGATGACATGATTGTGACGTTATTTTTGTACTTGGGCATAAGATACAAAGTAGTAAGTGCGGTGTTAATTAGAAAAGAGGGGTAGTTGGATCGACCTATATACTATGTCAGCAAGGTTTTAAAGGGTCTAGAGACACGTTATCCCTTCACTGAAAATGTGGCACTAGCTCTACTGAATGTTTCTAGAAAATTGAGGCCATACTTCCAATCTCATTCTATCATTGTACTGACAGACCAATCACTACGGAGTATCTTGCAGAAGCCTGAATGTTCCGGTTGTCTCACCAAATGGTCCATTGAATTGAGCGAGTACAATATACAGTTCTAGCCCCGACAAGCTATAAAGGGATAAGCTTTGACAAACTTTATTATAGAGTGTACACACTCTAGTGAGACGAGGGGAGATAAGTAGAAAGAATGGCTACTGTTTGTGGATGGGGCGTCCAGCTCACTAGGAAATGAAGCCAGGATAGTACTTATACCCCTCAGGGGGAAACGTTAAAATACTCTCTGGAGTTCACTTTCCCAAGCTCCAACAATGTGGTAGAATATGAGGCACTAATCGCTAGAATGAGGTTTGCACGAAAATTGAAAATAACACAGTTGATTGCCCATAGTGATTCCCAGTTGATTGTTCAATAGTTCCATGGGCAATACGAGACCAGAGAACAGGTGATGGCACAGTACTTGCGCAAGGTAAAAGACATGGCACAGACATTTCAGAATTTTCAGTTAGTACAAATAAATCGATCACTCAACGGGTACGTTGATGCTTTATCTAAGCTGGCGTTGACTAAAGAAACTATTAGGCGAACAGTATTTGTTGAGGTGCTTCATCAACCGAGAATTGAAGAGAAGGAAGCTACATGTGTTGAAATATGAATGGATTGGAGAACACCCCTCTATCGATATCTGACCAGTAGTGAACTACCTAACGATCCACAGGAAGCAAGAAAACTTAGAATACGGGCTGCAAGGTTTACCATTATAGATGGGGTATTGTACAAGCGGGCTTTCACTATACCACTTCTCAAGTGTTTGGGCCCTCAGGAAGCCGAATATACTCTGGGAGAAATCCATAGTGGGGTGTGTTGTGAGCATTTGGGAGCAAGAGCCCTAGCAGCTAAGGTTTTATGGGCAGGTTTCTTTTAGCCCACGTTACGATCAGAAGCGTTAAAGAAAGTTAAATTGTGTAACAAATGTCAACAACACGCTCCAATCTAGTCTGCCCCGATATCTCAATTACAGCCTGTATTCTAGCCTATACCATTCGCTTTGGGGTTTAGACATTTTGGGTTCATTCCTACAAGCACCGGGTCAAAGGAAATTCTTGATATTTTACATTCTTATGATTAGTTTTGATGATGAAAAATAATATTTGGTTTTGATCCCCAAATTATGAGTCAAGTTTATGGTTTTCAACAAAAATCAATTTCAAGTACCTATGTGAAAATGAAAACCAAATGATCTATAATTTTTTCTAAGTCTGGAAGATTAGTATATTATAAGGAGACATATATGAAAATGTTTTTATTTTAAAAAACTATCTCCCGATATTTTGATATCTAATATTTATTGGTAGTAAAATGATTTTTAATGAATTTTTCAAGAAATAGAAGGTATGTATTTTGGGAGTGGTAAAATTGTCAAATACCGAGTTTGTACTAAAACCAATATTCTACTTTCTTATTGTTATGGATTTTGATTTTTTGAATATTTTTATTGAATCCAAATAGGGGGTACTTTCTTATTTACATTTATGTATTAAACTAAATGGAAGGTAAAATATAAATAAAAGAAAATGTAAATATGTTGTGGATTGTATCATCAATGCAAAGTTAATAGCATCAGTGAATTTTTATCTTGGTAAATTGTTAATAGTTTGTTTCAAGATGTCGACGGTTTTATAAAACTGTTGACAATTTCAAACCTTGTTCTCTGTATCCAAATGTCGATAGCTCCTGCATAAAAAATGTCAACAGTTCTTCAATACTGTCGATAGTTCTTCATAAAATGTCAATAGTTCTTCATCAAATGTCGACAGTTTATGTCGCAGACAGCTTCCAACAGCTAGATTCTCCTTTATTCAAGTCTCAAACGGCTATATTTTTGAATGGGCTCAAAATACACTATAAATAAAGATCAAAGGGATGAATCAACTCAACCAAGAGATTACATTTCAAGCTTCCAAGTGCTTACTCTATTGTGTGCTTCATTGGTGATTTTATTTGTAACGGCCTGCCTCCCGAAGCCCCCGCGCACAAAGAGGATCCGTGAGAGGGTCATTACTTAAATGATACCGAACAATAACACAACTACAACTCACACACAACCCTTACTAAAATCATAATCTTTTTATCATATAACACCTCATAATCATCTTTACATAACCATTCACCACGTGGGCCACCTGGGCTTACATAACATACACTTGGCTCAAAAATGTAAAAGCATTACTCTAACCCAGACACACGACACCAAAGATCTAGTTTCGGGAGAACTCTACACCTGCTATCATGACTCGACGATCTAAACCCAACTCTGCCGGATGTACCTGTGATTTTAGGATACTCTTACCTGGAATGATGGAAAGAAAACGTGAGTCACAAGGCTCAGTAAGCTCTAGAAAGAAAGGCTGCAAGTTAACGACAAACTCTTTCCCAACATCCTATGCAATTCATGCTAGAGCAATAACACACTATGCCATGCTCACTACATGCCTTAAACCCAAAAGCATAACGATAAAGTAAACTGCACAGAAACGGTCCTTGGGGCCCACGTACGACACATACTGGAGCCTAAGTCCATATACAAACCTATTAGTAGCCCAATATAGGCTACTTTATCACTGCTCACACTGTGGGTTGTATCCCACTTTCCAATAATCACACACACTATGGGTCGTACCCTACTTCCCAACAATCACTCACACTATGGGCCGTACCCCACTTCCCATAATCACTCAAAGCCACACATCCTCACCATGAAATGCAACAAATATGAAATGTAATGGCTTATGTAGCATAAACATGATGACAAGGCCCCCATAAACCAAGCATCAGGCCATGCTACCCCCACATAAGAATTCACACATGCGATATGCTCTAAATGCACCAGCTCACCTAGAGAACCCAAATTGGCTCTTAGACCAACCAAGTCATGCAAATGCTCACACATCCCATCACACACAAAGCATGTCTCACTAGCAAATGCAACCCAGTCCCTATGCAACACACACATCATGATATGCAGAAACCAAGTCGGGAATTTGGCAGTACCAGCTCTTCTGGCCCGTCTAACGCTTATGTAACAGCTAATGACTGGCACCCATACATCCATCCATCAACTGCCACGACCCACGGTCGACAATTAGTGACTTTGTACCCCATACCCTTAAGACACACATGGTTAGCATTAAACTCAGTTACTTATGCTTATCATTCCGTACACTTTATTCATGACAACATAGACACCATTATGACATTCACGTTCGCATCTCTTCTCATACATAGGAAACCATCTCGACATTCATAATAAATTATTAATATAACTCCATAATCTTGACTATAGCTACTTTCTAAGAACCTAGCCCCAACGAGTTCGGCATCATTCCCAAGAAAAGCGGAGCGATACAAAGTTTCGTGACGGTCGAAATGAACGACACCAAGGCATCACTACTTAGCTCATTCCATTAACAATAAACTCATTAATAAAATATAAGTTATAGGGTGGTTACCACGCAGATTATTATTATTAATGCGTGGAACCGAGTCACGGTGAGGGGGGTTTATAATATAAGAAACCACAAAGACTTTCACGGGAATTAAAGAACATGAGGAGAGGGTTAGGAGCTTGCTTGTAATTGACTGATTCCTACCTCTTTTGTACTCCCATTGCGAAGTAAAACATTTCCTAACAATTAATAAAATCATGGCTTAAATTAATTAAACCCAACCGCATAGAATACCTAATTTATTCGCATAAATTCTATTTCTTAAACATATAATATTTATACTAATTTTAATCACTTACTAGATATTTTTAACACCTAATTTCTCCATTTTTCTTCCAATTCTTCCCACTTTTCTTCTTGTGTCCGCTGCTGCTGTCGAGCCCCATCTTCTCCAATTCTTCTTTTCCTTCTCTCTCTTTTTTCCTCTCTATTTTCACCCAAAAATGGTCAAAATTGGCCTTTTAAAATGCAGCAGAACGCTGCTTTGCACGCAAGGAAAAATGGGTGGCCCAGGAGTTGCCACGTGGCGCGGCCTGCGGCTACCGCGTCGCTCCCACTGCCTTAGTAAAACGATGCCATTTTAGCGCCTTAAGGCTGATTAAAAATCAGCCAATTTTTCTTCACAATGCGTGAGCCTCCCGCGAGATCGAACCCGCGACCGTTGGCGCCAGCCATCACCTGCAATATATAAACACCTAAATATATATAAGGTACTCGCGACCCACTTCCTAGAATCATAGTAACACCCCACAACTTTAGGAATTCAGCACATACACCCGAAACTCCAATTTCCTCTTATTTCATTTGGACCCCGACAATTCTAAAAAATCCCAATTTCGCCCAACTTGATAATTTCATAATTACTCCCAAGTAAAATAATTAATTATTCTAATTACCTATTCCCTCAAAATAACATCAATTATTATTTTCCTTAAATCTCCGAATATTCCACAACGACCTCAAATACAAGAATTAATAATTATTATTTGTCTCCAAAATCTTAGGATGTTACATTATTTCTCTCCAAAAAGGCTTTGTGCTTATCTTTGTAAATTTATTTTCAAGTCTTTTGTATTATTGAGGGAATTTGTAATTAAGAGTGATAACTCTTAGATCCTCTCTTATCTTGTACTACTTTGTAAAATTCCTAACTTGTTGTGCTAGAAGACTTGCTTATTGAAGCAATGGGTTGAAATACCTAACTTAGTACTAAAGGGCTTGCTTGGTTAAGCAAGAGGTTGTATCTTTCTAGCTTGTTGTTAGAGGGTCTATCTGGAGATATATGAGATTTTTAGTAGATTGATTGAAAAATCTTTAGTGAGGAGCTAAGGTAGTGTATTAGGTTTGGTTTAATTCGAACCACTATATATCGTTGTGTCTCTTCTTTGCTTGTACTACTTCTTTCATTTATTATTCCAAGCATTTCAATAATCCTCACTTGCACTAAAATCTCGTTTTTCATCAAAAGCATTTTCAAGTTCAATCAATTTTTTAAAACAACCCAATTCACCCCCTCTTGGGTATTAGTACCATTGCTATATAAACCTAACAATTCTTACTGGTAGCCACTGAGTATTTCACCAAATGGATTGAGGCCGAGGCATTGGCCACCGTTACGACAAGAAAAGTATAAGTAATGATATGGAAAGACATCGTGTGTCGGTTCGGGGTCCCGAGAATTATCGTCACGGATCATGGAAAACAGTTTGATTGTGACTCGTTCAGAAAATTCTGTGACAACTTAGCGATTCAACTACGATTCGCTTCAGTGGCGTATCCATAGGCTAATGGGCAAGCGGAGGTCAGCAACCATTGATTAGCGGTCAATTTTGCAAAATTTTGTTATAATTATAAGCTCTGTTTTGATTTTAAATTGATTTAATTGAATAGTTATTTGTAATATATATATAAATATATATTATATAATATATTATAATACACATATAAATATAATATATATTATAACATAATATATATATTCAATGGAGTGCATGTGTGGAGCATCTATATAATATACCATATAATATATCATATAAATATATACATAATATATAATTTAATATTACATATATTGAATTTCATGCTTGCAGCGTGAAGCAGCCATGCATGAAGTACAAATCATGGGCAATTGAAGTTTGACGAATGTTAATTAAAGCCCAGCCATTGGAGGCCCAGCTGCATGCACCATTTGTGGGCCCACATTAGAGAAGCAGAATTGAAAGCCGCAAGCCCAAATCATGTCCAAATTGGAAGCCCGTAATTTGAAGGCCCAGCGCATGATCAATTAAAAAGCCTGTCGCATGCCTCATTTAAAAGCCCAGCCCACTGATTGATTAAAGCCCAGCAGCGTCAGCGTGAACATAAGGCGCAGAGCAGAATACGGCCCCTTTGATGTAACTTAATCCAAAGAGACGGGCAGCACTGGAGAGCATCTTCCGTGATATATGTATTGAAGAGGACGTGCAGAAGAAACCCTAAGCCCCCATTCGCAATTGCAACCAGAATAAGGGGAATAAACGCACAGCAGTGCACGAGAGAGAGCGACGAGCGCTGGACGGAGCCCCATCCGCCATTTTTGTAATAGAATAAGGGGCAGAGAGCAGCACAGTGAGGGGAACTCTCATGTCCTTTCTTTATTGTTGACGCTTTGTTTTTATTTCACGCACAACACTTTTAATTTCTGTCCTTCTATGTGATTTCTGTTAAATTTCTAGCACTGTTCTTCTTTAATTTCTGTTATTATGTTTTGTTCTGTGTTTAATTTCTTCTGCCATCTCGTGTTATTATGTTTTGTTCTGTGTTTAATTTTTAGTATTTAGACTCAGTAGCTTATTCTGTCCATTTAATTTATGTCTACTTTAATTCTGCAAAATTTCAATTTTGTCTTTTAATTTCTGCAAATTAATTTCAGTACTTTAATTTCTATTATTTAATTTCAATAATTTACATTTATGTTATTTAAATTCTGTCAATTAGTTTTTAAATGAAGATGTGTGGCTAATAAATTCTCGGATAAGACAAGGATAGTGTTCAAAATCAAAATTTCCCAAGTTAGCTGAACTTCATTAAAAGTTGAGGCGTTTAAATTAATTTTTAAATTTTTACAAAAACACTTGAGTTTGGATTGAGATATATGCCTAATCCAGAACCCTCATGCCATGTATGTGAGTTACCTAACCTGAAAATATCATCATTCATCCCCAAGCTTAAGTGTACTATATCCATTTCGGTTTATGGTGGTTACTTTTGAATATTATATCTCTTTTAGCCGCTTCATTTTCTACACATCCTCTCAAGTTTGTTTGCACACCGTGCCTTTAAATTTCTGGGCTCTAGTGCTTTTCAATTCATTTGTAGAAGTATGATATACTGGTAAGTTCACTTTTCATAAATGTCGAACTATGCATCGAACAATGAGTTTGATTCTGTTCCCAGTTATTGCGTTATGCGCAAGACAATAGGTTTGCACTTGCTTTTTCCATGCTGCCAGGCTGTGAGCAAGACAATGGGCTTGAGTTCATTTTTCCCTTGTTGTCGGGCTGTGAGCGGGGTAATAGGTTAGAATTTATTTTTTCTTCATTACCAGGATGTATGCGGGGCAACGGGCTTGAGTTTATTTTTCCTTCGTTGCCGGGCTGTGAGCGAGGCAATAGGTTTGAATTTAGTTTTCCCTCATTCCAGGCCATAAGCGGGGCAACATACTTGAATTTTTTTTTCCTCGTTGCCGAGCCGTGAGCGGGCCAATGGGTTTGAATGTTTTTTTACCTCATTGTCTGGCCGTTAACGAGGCAACGGATTTGAATTTATTTTTCCCTCCTTGCCGAGCTGTAAGTAGGGCAACGAGCTTGAATTTATTTTTACCTCATTCTCGGGCCGTGAGAAAGGCAATGGGTTTGAATGTATTTTTACCTCGTTGACGGGCTGTGAGCGGGGCAACGGGCATGAATTTGTTTTTCCCTCGTTGCCGGGCTATAAGCGGGGTAACGGGCTTGAGTGTATTTTTACCTCGTTGCCAGGCTGTGAGCGAGACAACGGGTTTGAATGTGTTTTTACCTCGTTACCAGGTCGTGAGCAGGGCAACGAGGTTGAATTTTTTTTCCCTCATTGCCGGGCTATAAGCTAGGCAACGGGCTTGAGTTTATATTTCCCTCGTTGCCGGGCTATAAGCTGGGCAACAGGCTTGAATCTATTTTTTTTCCCTGTTGTCGGGCCATAAGCAGGACAACGGGGTTAGGTTGGATTTTTCCCTCCTTCCCTGGCTGTAAGCGGGGCAACGGGCTTGAATTTATTTTTACCTTGTTGCCGGGCTGTGAGCGGGGCAACGTGTTTGAATGTAGTTTCACCTCGCTGCCGGGCCATGAGCGGGGCAAAGAGTTTGAATGTATTTTTACCTCATTGCTGGATCGTGAGCGGGGCAACGGGTTTGAATGTATTTTTACCTCGTTGCTGGGCCATGAGCGGGGCAACGAGTTTGAATGTATTTTTACCTCATTACTGGGCTGTGAGCGGGGTAACAGGTTTGAATGTATTTTTACCTCGTTGCCGGGCTGTGAGCGGGGCAACAAGTTTGAATGTATTTTTACCTCGTTGCCGAGCCGTGAGCGTGGCAACTGGCTCCATTGTATTTTTCCCTCGTTGCCGGGCCGTGAGAGGGGCAACGGGTTTGAATCTATTTTTTCCTTGTTGTCGGGCTTGAAGCGGGACAACGGGCTTAAGTTTGTTTTGTTGAGTGTAGATTTTGATGATTGATGATTGGCATGTGTGAATGTGAATTTATATTTTATGTACTAACAAAGCATGAAGCCTTCATAAGGCTTACAAAGCTATTCCTTATTGATTTCATGACACAGGTTATATATGGAAACTTCTTATACTTATATAGAGATTTCATTATATATGGGAACAAGTTTTTAGAGAGCTTTCTAGAAATTTGAGTATTTGAGCTATGAATGGAAAGTTCTTCTTAGAATGGAAAGTCTAGAAGATATATTGAATCCTTATTCATATATGGGAAGTTCAAAAGATATATATGGAAGTTTTTGAGGAGATTGGAGTAGTCCACTATATGGAGTTGCCATATATGTAACTTGGCGACATGGCATTGTTAATGTGGCATTTTGTTGACATGGCAGCCACGTGGAGCACACTCATCAAGGTTACATCATCTCGTTGGTCTAAATATGGTAAGAGAATCATGGAGTAAATTTAAAGGTTCTTAGAAGCTTCCTTACTCAGTTAAATATGGAAGAATTTTTGAATGGCATTCAAATGGAGAAGTTAAAGATTCAGCATTATTGTTCAACATTAATGGAGGAAATTAAGGTTTGAAAGTTAAACCTTGATTGATATTACTTTCCTTTATTGCTGATTCTATCTCATTAAAAGGATCCTCTACTCAAATCATGGAATCAATTATCCTACTCATTATGACTAATTGATATCCTTGTTATAGCTAATTGATATCTTCATTATGGGTGAATATTCAAAGGATATCTTGCATATATTCAGCTACACAAATTGATTCTCTTCTTGTTGTCAACATTTTTTAGTATGGGAACTTGATCAATTAAGGGCTTTTGAAGTTATAATTGATATCTTCATTATTGGACAAATTTGCTTCATTATTTGAGAATATTTGGAAGGATTTTACACCATTTGAAGGTTTAAATTCAAATTTCAAATTAGCTATGCTTGTTATGGAAGCTAAGGGGCCAATTGCACAATCAAAGGTGATTGAAGATCAACTAGAAAGTCAGAATTGATCATTTCTTATTTATGGTTGATTTTGCAAGAATTATGAAGGATTTTGATGATATTTTAATCTTTAAAATCAGCCATGCATTATTGGAATTGATTTACTCATCCAAGGCTGATTGAAGATTAACAAAAGTCAAAGGTATTGATGATCAATCAAGTTAGCTGATTATGGAAGGTAAATCAAGAATTCAAATAAAGGGCTAAGATTGGCTTGAAGACTTGACACATGGAGGGCTGAGATTGATCAAGGGAAAGTCTACTCTAACACTATATAAAAGGGTCTCTTGAAGGCTTTGGAACAACTTTTGGAAGCCCTATTATTCTCTACATTATTGGCCAAGATTTTCATTCTCTCTAAGTCTTTCTTTTCCTCTATCTTCTTGAGAGAAAACTAAGAGAGTTCTCTACACTTCATTGTATTATTTTTGAGAGAACCCTATTTCTCAATCTCTACTATCTTGTAAAGAGCGTACAAAATCCAAACTAGTGAGTGTGAGACTCCAGAAATAGTTTGTTGGTGATGAAGCCAAGTGAAGGCTTTGGTGGTTGTAAGAAAAGTTTCATATAGTGGATTTGATTGAAAATCCTAAGGAAGGGAATCCTTAGGTAGTGGATGTAAGCCATAAGGGCCGAACCACTATAAATCGCTGTGTCCTTCTTCTCTTCACTCTTTACTTATTCTTGTTTGATTATACTTGTTTGTTTTTGTTTTTGTGTGGCCAAATCCTAAGGCCTACATTCTTGCTGGCTATTATATTCTGATTTGCTTTAATTGATCATTCTTTGTACTCATTCAATATTCCATTTGGTTCATTTAAAGTCTTGTTATTGTGTGCATTCAAATCACATGTTTTCACCAAGTTGTAATTTGAAGAGTATATTGGATCTAAGCACGTACTAGCACAGCTGGCGGATATCATATTATCCATCTAGTATTTAAGTGCTCCCGTACTCTCAACTACAATTTTGGTTTATATTAAATTTGTTTTCTCATATATATACGTGCATAAGTTTTGCATTAAAGTTTTTAAAAGGTGTCAATTCACCCCCCCTCTTGACTAGGTTAGAACTCAATATGTTTTTCCCTCGTTGTTGGGCTATAAGTGGGATAACGTACTTGCGTTAACTTGGTTTTCCTTTTTGCAAGTGAGTTATGCAAGTATGTACCTAAAATACTCTTCTTGATTTTTTTCCATGGGTATATCAACTCTTCGAGGCAGCTTGAGGAGACCCACCCCCTCTATTGCTGCGAGTATTGCTGATCAAGGCTATAGAAGCCTGGTGTAGTGATTAAACTAGGGTCTACATGCATCTACTCTCCTAGCCCTCTCCTGTCATTGGATAGAGTTTTCTTCTCCTTTGAATTACTTTCTCTTTCGC
Source organism: Diospyros lotus (assembly GCF_014633365.1). Taxonomy (NCBI): domain Eukaryota; kingdom Viridiplantae; phylum Streptophyta; class Magnoliopsida; order Ericales; family Ebenaceae; genus Diospyros; species Diospyros lotus. The sequence continues at coordinate 21,047,492 of NC_068350.1, forward strand.
TCCCTGTTTTCATTTCCCCCCACATTTCTCATGATCTCAGTGTGAAGGATATATCTATTTGCTTTGACAAACAAGTCTACTAGGGATGCTGGAGGATCCAGGGAGAGTAACTCCTAAAGTGAGATGAGTTATGTCCCTTGGAGCATGGCAGACATTGCCACCTGGGTCGGCAAATTGAGAACTTCAAGAGTGTCATTCCAAAATCTATCCACATAATGATGCAGAGTTTCTTTGTTCCCCTATCGAATACTGAGTAAGTATGTAGCGTCCTTCTTCCTCCGACTGTTAATTACAAAGGCCTTAATGAACTCTATTCTAAGCTTCCCAAATGAAGAGATAGAAGGCTCAGGTAAACTGTTGAACCATGTTCGGGCATGTCCCGATAGAGTTAGGGAGAAGGCCCGGCACATTATGTTGTCGTCCCATCCATGCAATATCATCAACGACTCATAGTTTTGAATGTGATCATAAGAATTATCCTTGCCAGAATAGGGGTGATTTGGGGCATTTTGAATTTTCTAGGCAGCAACTTTTCCAATATATCTGCAGTAAATGGACATTTTCTGCGCTGGTGTTCCTCTGCGGCGGGGATAAGTTTTTTCCTCTCAAGAACTTCTTCGACTACCCTTTTCATGTCATCCCGTATGCTTGCTGTTGTTTGGTTATCCTATCTTGTTGGTGTACCGGCCACAATTTCATGGTATCTCCGTCTTGATGGGCTCCTAACCTTATTTTCCATTCGTAGGTTTCCATTTCTTTTAGGCGCACCTCCCGGCGATGAGAGGATTGAGAATGAGAATCGAGAGTGGCTTTTTGATAGGAATCAGCTCCCACATCAGGCGGAGGTTCATGAGGTGGTATAAGCTCTAGCGTAAACCTTCTCAAGGTATCAGGTAGTATACCTCCAGGCATCATGCTTTCGAATATCCCCGCCATGTATCAAAGTGCCTGCATTCCCTCGATATGTTGTTGTCTTAATGCTTCATATTCATCCCACAGGACCATACGTAGTGGGTGGCACGAAGTCCCAGCTTGATCAGTGGGGTGTGTTTGTGAGCTGATATTAAGTGGAGGTGCGGCCAGCTGGTACCCCACTTACCGATTCGGGGAAACAAAGCGATTGCCTCCCTATGGCTAAGAGCCTAGAAGAGGTGGATGTGCTCCCTGTGGGTAAGAGTCCCGAGAAGGCGGGTGCGCTCCCTATTGTTGAGAGTTTCGTGGAGGTGGGTGTGTTTTTACGCCTTGGGAGAGAGTTCGCCGATGTCCACGGGTATTTGCCATATCTTAAGTTGACTTTTTGTCTTTCTTTCCATATACGGCGCCAATTGTTGTTTCCCAAATATAACAATCTATATTTTTTTGTGGGAAAATACAATTTTTGTGTGGTTGATCGCGGTCTTAGGCCTCGTGAGCGTTTTGAGAGTTTGGTCACCAATGCACTGGGAGTCTCGTCACTGTGTGCTGAGAGTCTGATGAATGAGTGGGTCTAGTGATCAGGTGGGTCTTGATATGTCCTGCAAACTTGGAGAATTACAAGACCTAAAAAAATCGTGAGACATGGACATGAAGCCCAAAGGCCCAGCGGGTTGTAGGAGATCAAGCAAATAAGCCGAAGGAGCAAGAGGTCGAGCCGAGACCAAGTGGGGAGGGCCCACTCGGTTATGCTAAGTGGGTATGACACTATTTTGGTTTTTTAGGCATAACTTTCTAATATGAGCTCTGATTGAGATGATTCAAAGTCCTATGGAAAGATAAGAGAATTGTCTACAACTTTCGTGTTTTGAGTCTTAAGAGATTCAAGCTGAATCAAGGTGTAAATCGGGCATGAAGTTGATACACCTGCACTATCAAGGCTCAGAGTCAAGTATTGAAGGAAGATGGATCTGAACCGAGACAAAAGCCAAAAAGAAGGCATGAACGAGTGGCCCCCCACTCGGTCATGGGGAGACCAATTTTCCACAACTTTTCATGACCCCACTCGGTTATGCTGAGTGGGTACGACAATTCTTTTATTTTTTGGACATAACTTTTTCATATGAACTTTGATTGAGCTAATTCAGATTCCTATGAAAAGATAAGAGAATTATCTACAACTTTTATGTTTTGAGTTTTGAGATATTCGATCTCAATAAATGTGAAAAAGGGGCATGAAGTTGAGGTACGGGAACCACTCAAAATCGAGCAAAGGAAAAGGGTAAAAGAAGGCATGATCGGGTGGCCCCCCACTCGGTCATGACCGAGTGACCCCCCACTTAGTCATAGTCAAGTGGGCTTGGGCCAATCTCTCATCTTTTCCCTCTCGGATGGGCCGCAAAATCATTGAAATTGGCTGTGAGATTCTCGCCCCGATTCTCGCACGTCTTCTCTCTCTCCTCCGCTATAAATATGAGACCATGCCTTCATCACAAGGTACGCAATTTTGAGTGATTAAAGCATCATTTCGTATTTTCTCGAGATCTGACTTAAGCATCAGAGGGTTTACGCGGGGACCTCCCACTCGCATCCTAACGGTGCTCTCGTTTTGTAAGCTACCTGTCGCCCTCAGGTCACTCGGTTACCAAGGCCACTCGTCGCCCTCAGGTCACTCGGTCACCAAGGCCACGCGTCACCCTCAGGTCACTTCGTCACCAAGGCCACTCGTCATCCTCAGGTCACTCGGTCACCAAGGCCACTTCTCGCCCTCAGGTCACTCGGTCATCAAGGCCACTCGTCGCCCTCAGGTCACTCGGTCATCTTGGGCCACCATATCATTAGGCCACCAGATCATTAGCCCACCAGATCATCGGCCCAATCAGACCATCAGCTCTATTCGATTACCAGATCTGAACCTCTACGAAATCCAGTTGCTCGTCAAGATTCTTATAAGTGAAGGCACGATTCTCGAGACTCTTGCGTCTGTCAGCAATTAAAAATAGATTGTTGTATTTTGGCAACAACAATTGGCACCGTCTGTGGGAACCGCAAGACAAAAAGTCAATTTAAGAATGGCAAACACCCGTGGACACTGACGAACTCTTTCTCAAGGCATAGAAACACGCCTACCACCGCGGAGCTCTCAACAACAGGGAGTGCCTCCCATTATTCCCGATTCTCACCCACAAGGAGCACCTCTGCCCCCTCATAATGCTCAACCCCAAGGAGGTGATCACTCCGTTTCCCCGAGCCAGTAGGTGGGGAACCAATTAGTCCCACCTCCACTTAACATCAACTCAGGGCCACTTCCTACTGATCAAGCAGGGACTTCACGACAGCCACTACGTACCGTCCCGTGGGAAGAGTATGAAGCATTGAGACAACAACACGTTGAGGGCATGCAGGCACTTCGAGACATGGTTGGTATACTCCAAGGTATGATGCCTAGAGGGACGTTGCCCGATACCTTGAAAAAGTTTATGCCACCACTTGAGCCTCAGCCCAAGGTAGGAGCTGATTCCTATCAAGAGGCCACTCCTGATTCTCATTCCCGATCCACTCCTCGTCGGGAGGATAGATCACCACCACCAAGGAAGAATCCTCGCGCCATGCCCCGAAGAAAGGAGAGCACACGAAAGGAAAATAGGGCTAGAAGTGCCCAAAGGCGGAGATACCATGAAACTGGGGCTGGCACGCCAACAAGACATGATAACCAAACAGCAGCAAGTATACGAGATGATATGAAAAGGGTAGTTGAAGAAGTACTTGAATGAAAGAAATTGATCCCAGCCACGGAGGAGCAACAACGCAGAAAATGTCCGTTTACTTCAAATTTATTGGAGAAGCCACTGCCTAGAAAATTCAAGATGCCTCAAATCACCCCCTATTCCGGTAATGATGATCCTTATGATCACATTCAAAGCTATGAGTCATTGATGATATTGCACGGATGGGACGATGACATAATGTGCTGAGCTTTCCCCTTAACTCTGTCAAGGCATGCCCGAACATGGTTCAACAGTTTACCTGAGGCCTTTATCTCTTCATTCAGTCAGCTTAGAATGGAATTTGTTAAGGCATTTATGATTAATAGTCAAAGAAAAAAGGACGCCACATACTTGCTCAGTATTCGACAGGGGAACAAAGAAACTCTGCGTCAGTATGTGGATAGATTTCGGAATGCCACCCTTGAAGTTCATGATTTACCAATTGCAATGGCAGTGTCTGTTATGTTACACAGAACACGACTAACTCCCCAACATGACTAACTCCCCTACAAGAATCATTATCTTTGGACTCACCAACATCCCTAGCAGATTTGTTTACTAGAGCAAATAAATACGTGCTCCATACAGAAGTTTTGAGAACTGTAGGTGGGAATGAAGGTAGAGAGCGAAAAAGGAAGGAAAGCAATGTTGAAGAGGACTCCAGGCGGGTTAGGGGATCAGATATACCTCAGCCCCAGTTCCACTATTACACCAAACTTCTCCAACCTCGGTCAACCATACTTGTAGCCATCGAAAGGTCAGGTCTTATTAGACTCTCGAAAAAGGTTGACCACCCCATGGGGAAGAATAGAGAAGAATATTGTAGATATCACAAAACCCGTGGTCATTGTTGGAAATGTATGCCCTAAAGACACGTTTTGTTTAATTTATGGTAATGATGTTTCTTTTATTCAGTTTATGGCACATATATTGTTTGCATTTAATTGTTGGAAAGGTGTCCATGCTATTGAGTAAGTGATTCATGTGATGGGTCGTTCTTCACAGTTAGACATGAATCATGGGTACTTAATAAGCAAGAAAATATAACTCTTGATCTTTTGATAGAACTGGGCATTCTATCATGATAAGATCATTGTGCAATAGATCCTAATGGAGGATGGCTTGCCTTAGCCAGTAAACAGTCCGTTTACTCTAATTGTACAAGCGCATTTGGAATGCGTAGAGTGGACCTGTGATAGAAGCTAATGACAAAGTACTAATTATCATGGAGCTAGTCTATCACTGCTACTACGTGGACGAGTACTCTAATACTTGAGTATTAGTTGGTGGTCTAGTGAACCTAGATCTATATTCTTAGATTCATTGTAGGTGAGGTCTATCAAAGATCAATATCCTTTTGAGTTGGGAGTATGGTTTCTAATTAGCTAAGACAGACTAATACAAGATAGTTTCTGTGATTTACCCCCTTGTGATTGTCCAAGAATAATCGAATAATCCAGGGCCCTGGGAACGTGACTTAAGAGTGTGTGCTTCTGGGTAGCTCCCAGTGATAAGCAAGTACATTCGAGTAGTCACGGATTATTGGACTAGTGATCTAAGGATGGTAGAAATCATTTAGAAAGGTGTTAGTACATTATTCCTTTCTAAATGATGGGTGTTACACAGAGGGGTATTTTCGTCATTACACTAGTAGGTCAAAGACATGGCATATGCAAAATTATTCGTGGGGTCAGTGTTACCATATGGTGATAGTTGGAACACTTAGAATGACAAAATATAGCTACTAGGTAGCAGGGATATTTTGGTCATTTTAGTAGCCGTGAATAATTTGTCTTTTGGTCCCCGGGGTAGCTCGATGTAACTCATGTATTTTTTAATACATTTGGCTTGTTGGATGAATTACATTGAGAGAGAATTATTTTATTCAGAATGGTCCATTGGGCTAGAATAAAATAATAGTTCATTAGGGTTTTTAATTAATTAATTGGGCTAACCCAATTAGAAAATTAATTAAAAGATCTTGGCCCATTAGGGTTTGGCCCACTAGGGTTTTAACCCTAGGGTTCTCCCTATATATATCTCTCTTTAGTTGTTTTTTCATCTAAGTCGTTTTTCATTCTTCTTCACCGAAGAGAGGCCACGAGTTCGAGTCATACTCCGGAAGATCGAAAGGGTGCGTTTGAGTTCTGATGCGACGGAGCCGAAGACTAGCAGGACAGCCGTCGTCTCCACCACACGAAGAAGCTCCCATCGCTCCATTCCGTCCAGTAATCCGCCGCAAAAGTAAGTCTCCTAGATTCTTATCAATACGAGGAACGTTTTTGATTTTAAAACGCTTCCGTTGCATGCTTTGTTTCCTCGTTCATGATCCTTTAGTCATTGCACTGACCATTGCCGGGAGTTAAGAAATCAGATTGAGATGCTAGTTCGTGAAGGACATCTTCTGTAACATCCCAGATTTTCAACTCAAATATGATGTAATACCTGAGGTTATTAGGTTCTAATACTTGAGGAAATAGGTTGTTTCAATGGATTATAGAAGCCTTGAGGCAAAGGTTCAGTTTCTGAACCAGCGGCAAAATCGTAAATACTAAAGTTCGGGTAAAAGTGTAATTTACCTAAAATCTTGGGGTGCTAAGTGTAATTTATCCATTTTTTAGGGACCAAAAAATGCAATTAAAAATGGCTCGGGGACCAAGTTGCAAGGGTCTAAGTGCAAATTATCCGAAAAGTTTGGGCCAGGGTGTAGTTCTTGAAACCTTAAAAATATCTCTTCAAGGTATTATGGATTTCAAATTCAAATCAAATGGAGCTTTGGGTTCCAAACTCTATTAAATTCAATTAAGAGACGAGTGGTGCATTTGGGTTGGATGCACATGGGAGAAATGATGAAGCCTTATCTTCAATGACACATGGCAATCAACCATTGGCCACTTGAAAGATAAGATAAGGTCACATGATGGCTCATAATGACCCTTTGAGGTGGCATTGCGTGATTGGCTAAGGAAAAGCTTACTTAGCTTCCAAGTTTGCAAAAAGTCTCCAAACCTTATCCCTAAGGACATGTGGCAAGCATTCATTGGCCACTTGGAGATAGGATTTGAAGTGTAATGATGAGAAATGTGGAAAATACAATTAACCATGTGGGATTTCGTAAAAGGTGTGTGTGGGTGTCCTACGGTTGCTCTTATGTATATGTATAGTAAGATGTACCTTTGTAATACCATAGATTAGTGGGTATACGGGATATGCGGTACTGTTGTGGTGGTTATGACGCATTTCAAATGTTGTATGGGGAAGTTGCCATGATGAGTTTATTCGCTAGCTTGGGCATGTGTTGCAGTTATAACTTCAAGTAGTGAGTTGTGTGTTTTGGGTTTATTGAAAGTTGTATGTGTTTCCTGTTCATATAAAGGAATCTAGTGGAAACCCCTTTTATTTAGCTTTAGTTCAGCTTTCAAGTTCGATCCAACGCTTCCGTTGGTAAGGGTTTCCATAACGCCCGTGGGAGATGTTTTCTTACTCTTCACGATGTTATGTATTTGGAAAAGTAGGGCGTTACAGTTGGTATCAGAGCTAGAATATATGGTTCTTATTTAAGTGTGATTGATTAATTCTGAGGATATTTAAGTTGTGGTGACTTTGTGATTTTGATTTAGATTTGAGTTGACTAACTTTGAGGATGTTTTGATCTATGGCAGGAATAGAATTCGAAACCAAGGAATAATAATTTTTGGTTTCCGAGATAAAGGATTGTATGTAGATGTACCTGGATGGAGAAAAAGTGAAATGAGGAGTCTATATATGTGTATAAATGCGGGTAAATGTAAATAGCATTGTATGATGTTCTCCTGTTACTGATCTTTGAGTTTTGATGACAGGATAAGCTACTCATTATTTGAGGTTATCCCTGTTAAGGACAGTAGGATCCGGTGAGTATGTAAATTGGACAAGACACGAGTAAGCATTTGGTTATTTGGAAAATCTTGGGAAGGACTAATTAAATTATTGAAGGAAGATAGAACCCTTTATATGGGAGTTTATTTGAGGTCTATTGGGTGCTAAGGAGATCGTTTGATCATTTTGGGAGATGAGAAATTTTTTTGCGAAAACCTGGTGGACTTAGGTCTCAAGGATTTCGAGAGGTTATTTTGTAAGACAAATTATTTATGAGAATTCTTGAAACTTGAGGAGTGTATGGAGTCAAGGTCATGAAGACACTATGTCAATTTGAGGATTTTGGGGGTTTCTTTGGAAGATTATTTTATTTTCTACATAAATTTTGGGATTCAAGAGATACACCTTATGGTACTAACTTTAGGGTTCCTTGGTGACATGATAGATTATATGGTTGTTTTGAGGATCCTAGAAGGTAAAATAGTAAGATGAGATGATGTGCCCAAAATGCCAAAGAGAAAAAAAGAAAACCCAGCACCTTCCTATTGATAAGAAAACTCGCCACAACAAGAAAACACTAGGGTTGATTCGCCACACTCTTAGAAAGAAGAAGGAAGAGTGATAAGAATCCAAGGAAATTCGCCACTAAGCAAAAGAAAGCTTAGATAAGAATTTATAAAAATGCTTTCTGCATTTAGATGAAAATGTTCATTAACAAAAAACGTACATAAGAGGAACCATATAAATACTAGTCTTGGAACATCCCTCCAAGCATGGGAAACATAAAAAAAATAACTCTTGGAACATCCCTCCAAGCATGGGAAACAGAAACATTAAAACTAAGTGGGAGATATAATAAACAAAGCCTTTAAATGCTTCAATTCTCCATAAATCTGAAGCTTAGGAAATGGAAGAGATTAAAGCCAAAGTGGGAGACAAAGCCATAAATGCGCTTTGATTCCCCATAAATTTGAATTCCCGCTTCTTCATAATGTTCTGCCAAGCAAACTTAAATCAGTCATAAATCATAGCTGGAATTTCGGAATTGTGTTCATGAATACAAGAAATTGCTACTAAGATCGTGAGTTTTCCAATGACATATGGCACGCCTCTTAACTCCAAGCCATCAAAGAGATATGAAGGTTCCAAGATTCATTTCTGATTAATTTCGTGGCTGATCTTCCAAGCAAGTAAGCAAAGTGATTAATTTGGGCTTTAATTCCTCCAAGTGGGCTGGACTCTTTCCAATGAATAACTCAAATTCCTTTTGTAATTGCTTAGCCTTTGAACGTGTAATTGGCCCATCACTTGTAATTTCATGTCCTTGGTCAGCCTTTGCCTTAACTCCCTCATCATCCCCTGGTTGAATGGGATTTGCCCTCAAATCTAGATCTTCGATGTCCTCTAAATAAGGTGTTAAATCCCTTACATTGAATGTAGCTGACACTTGGTAATCTCCAAGCAAATCAATCTTGTATGCATCGTCATTCACCCTTTCCAATACCTTGAATGGACCATCTGCTCGTGGTATAAGTTTGGACTTCCTTTTGTTTGGAAATCGCTCCTTTCGAAGATGAATCCATACAAGATCTCCAGGATTAAACTGAACTTGCTTCCTCCCTTTATTTGCCAATCTCCCATAGGCTGCATTTCGCTTCTCTATTTGTTGTTTCACATATTTATGTAACTTTTTAATTAACTCAGCCTTCTTTTCCCCATCCAAACATGCTCTCTCTTTGAATGGAAGTGGTGCTAGATCAAGTGGCGTAATGGGGTTAAATCCATAGACCACTTCAAATGGAGAATGCTTAGTTGCACTGTGCACACTTCTATTATATGCAAATTCAACAAAAGCCAAGCACTCATCCCAAATTTTCAAATTCTTATTAACAATAGTTCTAAGTAAGGAAGAAAGTGTTCGGTTTATGTAATACCCGGTATTACATGGTATTGAAAATAAAAAATTTTTGGATTTATTTTGTCAGGCCTCGGGTGGTCTGGAAAGCCCAAGGGTCAATCCCGATAAATTAATTAATAAAACTCCCCAAATTGGCGGCTGGGAGTGTCTCGGGACTTGGATGTCCAGGGGAGAGGGCAAGGGATTGGTGAGCGTCTCGAGATGAGGATAGTGACGCTGGAAGCAGTCTGACCGGGTATGATTTTTGAAATAAATTCTGTATAAGCCGAGTGGGTGCCAATACTGAATAGTCGGAGGGAACCTCCTAGAAGCTGAGGGGACCCTAGGGGTGGTTCGGTTTTATGAATAAGGCAACCCTTAAGTGTTTTCGGGTCGAATAAAGGTCTCGTGCAGGAGTAGGGACGAGGTCGGTATTTCCGAGTAGCGATCGGTTATTAATTTCGAATAAATAGAGATTTTAATTGGCTTAAGAGTAATTAATTAAGGCATGGAGGGTCAAAATGCAATTATTTACATTTCTAAGTGCAATTAATAAATCCCTCAAGTGTAATTTAGGAGAAATTAGAGGGTTAATGGTATATATATATATATATATTTATACGCACGTGTGTTTCTCGCGTGAGAGGAAGCTTCCTCTGTATTGTCTCTGCCATTTGAAATGGCCGAAAAGATCAGAGCCGAGAGAGGGATGAGATTGAGAGGGAGAGCATGGCGAGAGAGTGAGAGCATAGAAGCTGAAAGATAGAGAGCTTGGACCGAGAGTGATCGAGAAAGAGAGGGGGCTGGAGCGGCCATGGAGGATGCGGAAGGTAGCAGCAATGGCAGTCGGTCATGGCTGAGGCTGAGGCGTTGGCGCGGGGATACCCTGAGGCGGCCGTCGATGGCTCAGGTGTGAGTTGCAGTAGCTCGCGGTGATGACGACGGGGTTGCCGAAGGCTGCAGCTGCGACGAAGGAGGCAGACGATCGGCCATGGCAGCTCGCTGGTGCGGCTGTGCGTGCTGACAATGGCTCGCGATGGCTCACGCCTGCAATGGTGGATGGCAGCAAGCGCGAGGTGGCCAGCAGGAGCGTAAGGAGGTGCTTGGAAGCGATGGGGATGGCCGAGGGCGCAACCATGGCAGCTGTTAAGCTTCCGTTGTAGCACCAATGGCGTCCATGGTTGTGCACAGCAGCTGCAAGCAGCGACCTGGGCAGCTGGTGGCGACCGAGGGAGATGGGAAGAGGCGATGTCGGCCACGGGTGGCGGCTGGAGAGGCCGGGCGGCGGTGGCAGCCGCGTAAGCGAGTTGTGCGCGCAGGCCAGCGAAGAAGAAGGTGAACAGTGGCCGCGCGGGAGAAGAAAAGTGAAGAAGAAAGAAGAAAAAGGAAAAAAAAAGAAAAGAAAAGGAAATATAAGAAAATCTGGAAAATTGGGAAAAATCCCGAAAAAATTCCAGAAAATTGGGGAAAACTCCTGGAAATTATATTGAGGCTCATAGAGCATACCGGAAGCTCGAGAATGGGATTTCGGGCAAGAGATGGCAGCTCGGGAAGCAACATCGGCGTGGGCGATTGGCCGATTCTTCCTTCCAATTGAATGAGGTAATTAATTAATTCTTTTGAATTAATTGAAGTAAATTAATTTAATTATTCTCATTATGTGAGATAATGAATTAGGTAGTATTAGTTGGATTAAACCCTATGTTAGGGTTATTTGAAATTTGTTAATGAATGATTTTGGTGATGTGTGGCGTAGTTGAGGGCATTGGTTTAATGCCGGAGGTTAATGGAGTTGGGATTTTGTGCGTGGTTGCATCTAGGTTCGACCGGGGAGACGGTGATCCTAGAAGAGCTTGAGATTCAGGTTGGAATTCGTGCCGAGGCAGAGATGAAGCTTCGAGCCAGGTGAGGGATGACCCCATGTGGAGGTAGCTTTGCAAGTCGGTAAATATGCATGATAATGTTTTTATGTTGCATTGGCATGTAGTGGTTATATCTTGTGTGATGCAAGACCTAGTGGACCTATGGCCATATGGGGGACTAGTGTGGTGGTGGCTGATAGGTTGATGCCTCAAACCTTAGTGGGTGGTGAGGATGAGCAGACCTAGCCTCATTTGCATGCATTTGGCATACATAAACATGATTATATTCATATTTACATGCATTGCACCCTTACTGAGTCTTTATGACTCATGAGGTTTCACCTCATGTGTAGATGATGCAAGTTCGGATGCAAGCAGGGATGGCGCTGGGAGGCCGTTGTGGCAACTAGCTGAGTTGCCCGAGTTATGTACTTTTAATATTGCTTGTATGTAGTCAGGGGGCGTGGTGTATGTATACCCTTGCGAGTAAGTGTCTGTGTTATTGAGCTTAAATGTATTTAATTGTTGTAATCATCATAGTGTGACCGATGATTGTGAGATTGCTTGTTGAATGTGGCATAGTCGGTAAAGCCAAGTTTCAGACCGAGTCAAGATCAGCAAGGTATGTTCTCATAAATCCCCAATACTCAGCGAAGTGTTTGTATGCTAGCTTTGTGCCTGGGTCACCTTTGGCTTGCTATGGGGTGAGCTGAAGAGAGGTGAAGCTCACTCGAGTTTCGGGTCTTGGTCCGTTGGATTTTTCTTATTTGAGTTGGGACCAATTCCTGAGTGGAGCGAATGGAAGAACGAAGCCTAGTTTCCACCTAGGGCGTTTCCTGTTGAAACATAGTCCAACCCTTAAGTTGTGGTTTGTCAGGTGAGTAATTCAGTCGATTATTTACCGGTGGCGCCCGTAAGTGGGAGCGGGTCGTTACAGTTGGTATCAGAGCATGGCTAGCTATATGAGTAAGGAAGGCTAGCGTGCTTGGGTATTAAGTATGGTCGGTTAAGTGATTGATGTGAGCGATTTCCAGAGTAGTGAGTCGATGATGTCTAGTATGAATTCGAATGTAAGTCGAAATGTCTTAACTGCTGAGTTGGGGTCGAGAACAATTGATTTGAAATTTTGAGATTTCAATGTAAGGTTGGTCCGGTAACCTTGAATGTTGGACAGGTGGACTGAGGACCCTAAGGGATTGGGTCAAGTCATTGAGGCCTGCAACGGCATGTTTGGATATTCCTGTTCTTGGGATGAGAAAATACCCTGGATTGAGAAGATATACCTGTGAGAGGTATACGAGTTGAGCAATGAGGAACCGAAAACTCGAGTGTGGGTGTTGGTGTCAAGAAAACCCGAATGTGGCATTTCGGGGTTATGAAGAGTATTAAGGATGGGAATTCCTTGAAATTGAAGTGTTGAGGCTCGTGTGGGGACACGAAGCCGAAGCGTGACTAATTCGGGAGGGGATTAGTAGAGCGTTCTTATGCCAGGATTGCCGAGCATGTTCGAGGGAATAGAGTTGTCCCTCAAAAGTGGTGCAGTAAGGCTTGTGCGCTTGAGATAAAATGAGCTAAAGTGGGTGTTAGCTCGAGGCTCAAGGAAAAAGAGTTGACATCAGGCGATGTGATCGTATTGTTATTATGATCCCAGTAGGGATGTACCTAGGGTATGAGTAGACCCTAGTTGGTTTCATGATGAGACGAGGTCTATCCTTGGGAATGATAGGTGTGTGGCAAGTGGATGGGAGATGCGGAGGTCACCCAATGAAGGGTATGAGCGGTGTGTGGCCCGAGGGCGATGGGTTTGTGGCAACAGGACATCCATAGGCTATGCGCGCAATGGAAATGCCAACTTCGGATGCCAAGTGGGCAGGGGTATGGCGAGTAATGTGGAGGCCCCGAATTTAAATTCCAAGTCATGAAAGCCTGAGAGAGGCCTGCTGGAAAGCCAAGCTGGGCATCATGACTAAATGCACTGTGGGTGTGTAAGGAGAGATGAGAGGTCTCTGTTTACCTGGAGGGTAATGGTAGGTGCTCGATGGTTATGGGTACCAAAGCTTGAGATAGGCTCAGCATGTTTGTTGTGGTTTGAGAGTCTCTTAAGCGGTAAGAGATGTAGAGTCCTGAGGAGCGGACTCATGGTATGAGCTTGAGGTTATCAAGGCAAGGATAACCAAGTAAGGTGGTTTTGGTAGGATGGTGGCGAAACCATCGTAGCTCGGGAGGCTTTAAGTAGCTTTGACGCTAAGGGTGCAAGGCTTGGTGTAACGGATCTGATGCTATGGACCGTGTGGTAGAAGTCTAATGAGTTGGCTCGCGTTGAGGGTAAGTGGCCCATGGGCCTGAGCAATTTAGTGAACTGCAAATGACGGTCAGATGCGGAAGATCTGGAGTAGCACCTTAGGAAATTTGGTCAAGTTAGACTGAGAATCTTCTGTAAAGGATAGGACATCTAGAATAGTCCTAAGGAAGAATCGCGGAATGCGGTAATGATCCGATAGATTTTTGCCGAGTAGGAAGCTGATAGAGCACATATTTTCATATTATTTAGCCCTCATATTTAGTCTTTTTGTACATTAGTTGTGTCATTTTATTCATCTTGATTTTATTTCATTTTATTTTATAGGAATTGGGCTTCACACTATTTTACTTTATTTTTCCAGGTTTAGGGCTATGGGAGCATGAGATGGGGCATGAGACATCTTGATGGCAATGAGATATCTTGGAAATTGGAGATAGAGAAGTAAGGGCAATTTTAGCAGATTTAACCTCCTGCACTTCCTTCAGTATTTTGGCCAAGATAAAATTCCAGAATGAAGATGATGTCTTCAGAGATACTGTAGAGGACTTCTTGGGCTTTCTGGAATGGTATGGTTTGTCCAAATCCGAGTTCGTTTGGGCCTTCAAACAGCACTTCAAAGTCGGGGCTAGGAAGTTGGGTCAAATTAGGAAAGCTGCACAGATGCTGATTCTTTAAAAGGCCATATCTTGAGCGTCCGATATCCAAATCAAGTGATTTAAAAGCCCAAATTTATCTAATCTTCCTGATCTACAATTCTTATGAAGAGGCCGAAGCCCAGAACGCACGTTAACCTATCCGAAATCGGCTGTGAAGTGGAAGTAACCTAGGGTTTCCTCCTTAAGCTCTACTTAAGCACCTTAAGAGGCCATTAAAAAAAAGGAGCATTCTTTTGAAGGGCGTGAACAGTAGCCAGCTTTCCTTCTCCCCATTGTTCTTGTCAAGATGGAGGGCTAAGGATTCTGTAATCAGTTGCAATACCATCCTTGTTCCCGGTTTGAGTCTTTGGTTTTAATGGAAATCTATTTTTTAGTTTTAACTTTATTGTTCTCTTATTTCTGTTCTCTCTTAAATCTGTGTATGTGTTGATACCGGTTGGATGAATGCATGCATTGTCTTTGTTTGAGAATCCAAAGTTTTTGTGCTCGGTTGAGGCTTTAACTAGAAGCAAGAACAACCTGTTTGGATGGTATTTCAATTAGTCTCGAATCTGTGCAAAAAGGGGAATCAAAACTGATAGATTGAACTAAGAGGTTTCTGAAATCTTTTTATTGGTTTTCTTTCCAATCTTTGGCGGTTGTTAAAGGATTTTTCTGATTTTCAATTTGAGGATTAAAACTAAACAAATTGTTTATTGAGAAGGCGATGAAAACTGGGATAGAAGGTTGGTTTGCAACTGATTGCATCTTGATTCATTGTGTTCTTGCATATCTTGTTTTCTGTTTTTCATCAAAAACTCCCCCCCCGTTTAGCCTTGTTTTGACAGATCCGTTAGAGGTTCGTTGGGAGACGACTTTGGGTTGCACCCCTATTGCAAATCCGAATCATCATTCATCTAATCCATCGGTGTTCGACAGCCCCGATCAGAAGCCTGGTAAGGATAGTGGCTACGAGCGTGGCGAGGTAGTCATGCCGGGTTTGATATCAGAGGTGTGACTGAAAGGCTGAAAGTCACACTACGAGGTGCGAAACAGATCAGAGTGGGATCTTAGACATGCTGTTGGAAACTGTTGTTGGGCCAGTGTAAGGGAGCCACACAGTAATAATGATTGGGTGTTGACTCTCCGAAGCACAGGGCAATACGATGGGGAACCAGTGTTGGGCCAGTGTATGAGAGTGACACGATGATGGTGACTAGGTGTTGGCTCGCCTAAAGCACAGGGCAATATAGTGATTATGCAGATGGTCAGGGGCTAAAGATTTGTAAGATGCGCGATAGAAGTGACGAAAGTTGTGGCCAGTTCCACAACTCGGCTGGTAGTAATAAGAGCGGTTAGGGCGTTGCACCCAAGTCAGGGGTTAAGCCCTTTATTTCGATAAGTAGTGTCGAAGTGGTTTGGCGAATGTTTGGGTGTTGTAGCGTTTCGAGATGTTTGAGAAAGAAACCCGTGGAAAAGAAACAGGTCTAGCGTGGAAATAATGCTACAGTTGATGCCTACGGTTGACGGGTCTAATGCTAAGGACCACTGGATATAGACGGTTAGTTCACAGGAGGGACTGCAGCCCTCTATGTGGAGTAACCTGTCTACGGTGGAGACGGTTAGACGCCGAAGACTTGGGGTATGCGGTAGGTTATGTCTGAGCCAGACCTAAATTCCGTAAGGGTTGAAAAATCATGGTAGTGCCTTTTTTAGTCTTGGCAGCAAGAAGGTTTATGAATCGAGTGGGTGATATCCTGTGGTATGAAAATGGGATGCGTGACAATGCTCCTTGTTAAAGGATGCTAATGCAGTTGTGGTTGAATTTGATCGAAGTTGATCGAATAAATTGAGATGATGACCCAATGCAACCTTGTGATAATGTGAGAAGATGGGTCGATTGGTGGAGTCGGTAAATGGCTCTAGAATGTTATGTAAGTGTCGTGGAGGGTGAGAATTACGAGTTGGAAACCAACCATGAGACGGGAATATTGAAGCGTGTGAAGTTTCAAATGTGGGGATCTCTAATCCTGCGATGTGAGTTGTGGCAGGCTGAAGGTGTGGCTGAGGCACGATTTGAAATTCGTGAAGGCTTGCAATTGCACGGTCTAGTATTAGTCCTAATGTGTCGATGCGAAAATGAGGAAGTATCCTCATGTAGCACTAGATGGATTTCCGGTTGATTTTACAGGATCAGTTGCCAGGTGGTAGCACCTGATGGCAATGATAGGAGCGTGAGGCTCGAGGACTATGAAGTAAAGCCTTGTTGGGTGCCGTGTATGCCTCTAGTATAAAGGTTCAGCGGGTCCTGGTGGTTAGACCAAGCGAATTTTGAGAAAGAGATCCAAGGGGATAAAAGATGGTTGGTCAAGGCAAAGTTGTGCCGCTTGAAGGAGTGCTACTCCGTAACGAGAGTTATAAATGGTGGAGTTGAAATGTGTCCTGGGTAGAATGTGAGAGCTTCTCCCAAGAAAGGTCGAGCATAGGGCAATAACATTAAATGGACCTCCTAAGGTACTACAACTCTATTAGGAGGGATCACTCGTGAAAAGCCAGAGTAATAGTGAGTGCCTGAGTAAGAAGAGGAGTCCTACGGCATAGAGTAGAAGTGTGTGTTCTACAGAATTGGCTGAGGTGATTTCCAGTGGGTGGAGTTTAAATCGAAGTCATAGTCGATGATTGTAAGTGCAGTGCCTGGAGGAAGATTGTGTTGGTTATGAGCTGGGCGATCCGGCTAAAGCTAATCGGGTTGGTTAGTCGGAAGTGAGGGCGAATTTAAGATGTCACCAATGGGTGGCTAGAGCTCAAAGGAAGAGCTTGTGGGACGAGATTGGATCCCAAGAATGGTGTTTAGGTGATGAAATCACCTGATAGTTGTGAGTGATACAGCTAGAGAGATGCCTGGGTATGGGGGCAATTGATGAGATTTAACCTCGTGGCTAAAGGTTAATGGTTGTGAAAGGAAATCAGCTAGTGGAGCCGATTTGTGACCGGCTGAGGGTAGCCGATGGAGACCGAAGATGCCGACTGGTAATAGCGGCAGCAACAATGCAGTGGCTGGCCAGGGTCGTGGGGCGTCGTGAGAGTAGTCAGTCAGTGGCGTAGGTGGCTCCCGAGTTGCAGTTGTGGCTGGATGTGGCGCTAAGCGATGGCAAGAGGTCGTCTTAGCCGGTGATGATGGCATTAGAGCCCATGTGGCCGCTCACCGAGTGGTGTGAGCTGATTGAAGCAAAAGTTATGAGAAGTCTGGGAGAAGCCAGAGTCTCTCAGGAAATTAGCTAGCTGCTATAAGCATAGCAAAGTGATTTGAGGAAGGCGGTCTAAGGGTGGGGTCGTGCTGGTTGCGATGACTAGTGAGATTCAAGGAACAGCGAATCTTGAGACGACATGGTGGTGTCGTCGTCGCTGGCAGGGAAAAGATGTTGTCAGGGAGATCAAAGGTAACCATAGTGCAAGGTAGGACCTCAAAGCTAAATAGGAATGGCCATAAAGGCTAGTGCCTGTGAAATTTGAGATACAACGACCGTGGAGGGAAATTCGTTGTGGTTATAGTGTTGTCCTTGCCGAGGAGAACAACGAGAATCATTATGCATTGTTTAAAATCAGATGTCTACTGCGGATTGAGAATGAATCTGATTTAAGTTGGCCGAAAGTTTTGTGCCTCTAGAATATGAGACTCTGCCGAGAGATGGAAAAAATTTGAAAGGTCCCAATGGAACTAAATCTGGGCGAGTAAATTTGGCTAGAAGATCGCTACTAGAGTGAGGGTGTAACCATGTTGGCTTGTTGTGGTGCGGACCAAAGGCACGAGTCATCCCACAAGTGCGATGCAATAAGTGTTTGTGCAGATGGTAATAAGCCAATCACTTATGCCACGCACCGTGGGTGATGACGAGTGTCGATTAATGGTTCGCGACTTTAAGCGAAATGGAAGGACCCTTGACTCACGGTAGGGTTTAATAGCCAAGGTAAGGCCTAGCATGGGGCATGATTGTGAAGGCCGAAATAAGGTAAAAAAAAAAAATTGAAGAGGGGTTGCTCAGTGAAGAGTTCTCTGGTATGGGTATAAGGCCCCTACTAGCGTGCAATATCGGCCAGAAATAAAGGCCAGAGGAGCCTATGTGCTTGTGCAAGAAACTCCTGGTTGGGAGAAGGTTGTGGCCCGAGCATGGTTAAGCTCGAGGTGAGATGGTAATGATATGTGCATCGCCAAGCTCAAGTTGGACTCGGGTAATGCACGTATGGTTGAAATGTGTAATTACCTGACATGGTGTTAGGTATATCGATTATGCGTAATCGTATCGATAAATGAGGGTCGGCTGGTCAAAGTAGGAAACCATGTATGAAATGGTTGAAGTTGGCAGGGTGGTCCAAATGGGTGCTTCCCTTGTAGTGCTAGCGTGATAAGTTGATCGGTAATGAGAGATTGCCATGAGAATCAACTCAAGCTACACATGTGTGCGATTAATGACAGTATGCCATGATAAATGAGTGGATGAGTGTCTTGTGGGCACTAAAAAAAACATTGCGGCTGATGATCAGTGCTAAAACGTTGCTGGTTGGACCAGCGTAAAATCATGGCCACGTGTGATTGGCAGTGGGAAACGTTGCCGTGTGTGATCGGTGTAAAATCGTGGTAGACTGATCAGTAATGCAATGTTAGTGAGAGTTATTTCGGTTGATGCGAAAAAGGGGAAATGGGAAGAAAACCTGCAAAGCGATGCTTCGAGGCAGAGAAAATCCATTTGGAGATGGATATCGTTGCAGTAAGCATGACCAGCGACCAGTGGTGCGATTTGGCTGGAGGCCAAGACGGTGTTCAGTGGTGAATGTTCTTGAGAGACGGAGGACCAAATGCTTAAGTGAAGCCTTGAGGTGAATAAGTCAAGGTAAAGGCTGAGAAATGGTTCGGCTACAAGATTCTCGAGCAGGGGATTTGGAGAATAGCTTGAGAATGTGATTATCTTAGGCAAGAGATTAAGGTAAAGTGAATTTCGAGGACGAAATTCTTTAAGGAGGGTGGAATGTAATACCCGGTATTACATGGTATTGAAAATAAAAAATTTTTGGATTTATTTTGTCAAGCCTCGGGTGGTCCGGAAAGCCCAAGGGTCAATCTCGATAAATTAATTAATAAAACTCCCCAAATTGGCGGCTGGGAGTGCCTCGGGACTTGGATGTCCAAGGGAGAGGGCAAGGGATTGGTGAGCATCTCGAGATGAGGATAGTGACGCTGGAAGCAGTCCGACCGGGAATGATTTTTGAAATAAATTCTGTATAAGCCCGAGTGGGTGCCAATACTGAATAGTCGGAGGGGACCTCCTGGAAGCTGAGGGGACCCTAGGGGTGGTTCGGTTTTATGAATAAGGCAACCCTTAAGTGTTTTCGGGTCGAATAAAAGTCTCGTGCAGGCGTAGGGACGAGGTCGGTATTTACGAGTAGCGATCGGTTATTAATTTCGAATAAATCGAGATTTTGAGTGGCTTAAGAGTAATTAATTAAGGCATGGAGGGTCAAAGTGCAATTATTTACATTTCTAAGTGCAATTAATAAATCCCTCAAGTGTAATTTAGGAGAAATTAGAGGGTTAATGGTATATATATATATATATTTATACGCACGTGTGTTTCTCGCGTGAGAGGAAGCTTCAAGGAAGCTTCCTCTGTATTGTCTCTGCCATTTGAAATGGCCGAAAAGATCAGAGCCGAGAGAGGGATGAGATTGAGAGGGAGAGCATGGCGAGAGAGTGAGAGCATAGAAGCCGAAAGATGGAGAGCTTGGACCGAGAGTGATCGAGAAAGAGAGGGGGCTGGAGCGGCCATGGAGGATGCGGAAGGTAGCAGCAATGGCAGTCGGTCATGGCTGAGGCAGAGGTGTTGGCGCGGGGATACCCTGAGGCGGCCGTCGATGGCTCAGGTGTGAGTTGCAGTAGCTCGCGGTGATGACGACGAGGTTGCCGAAGGCTGCAACTGCGACGAAGGAGGTAGACGATCGGCCATGGCAGCTCGCTGGTGCGGCTGTGCGTGCTGACAGTGGCTCGCGATGGCTCACGCCTGCAATGGTGGATGGCAGCAAGCGCGAGGTGGCCAGCAGGAGCGTAAGGAGGTGCTTGGAAGCGATGGGGATGGCCGAGGGCGCAGCGATGGCAGCTGTTAAGCTTCCGTTGCAGCACTAATGGCGTCCATGGCTGTGCACAGCAGCTGCAAGCAGCGACCTGGGCAGCTGGTGGCGACCGAGGGAGATGGGAAGAGGCGACGTCGGCTACGGGTGGCGGCTGGAGAGGCCGGGCGGCGGTGGCAGCCGCGCAAGCGCGTTGTGCGCGCAGGCCAGCGAAGAAGAAGGTGTACAGTGGCCGCGCGGGAGAAGAAAAGTGAAGAAGAAAGAAGAAAAAGGAAAAAAAAAAAGGAAAAGAAAAGGAAATATAAGAAAATCTGGAAAATTGGGAAAAATCCCGAAAAAATTCCAGAAAATTGGGGAAAAGTCCTGAAAATTATATTGAGACTCATAGAGCATACCGGAAGCTCGAGAATGGGATTTCGGGCAAGAGATGGCAGCTCGGGAAGCAACGTCGGCGTGGGCGATTGGCCGATTCTTCCTTCCAATTGAATGAGGTAATTAATTAATTCTTTTGAATTAATTGAAGTAAATTAATTTAATTATTCTCATTATGTGAGATAGAATGGGATTTCGGGCAAGAGATGGCAGCTCGGGAAGCAACGTCGGCGTGGGCGATTGGCCGATTCTTCCTTCCAATTGAATGAGGTAATTAATTAATTCTTTTGAATTAATTGAAGTAAATTAATTTAATTATTCTCATTATGTGAGATAATGAATTTGGTAGTATTAGTTGGATTAAACCCTATGTTAGGGTTATTTGAAATTTGTTAATGAATGATTTTGGTGATGTGCGGCGTAGTTGAGGACATTGGTTTAATGCCGGAGGTTAATGGAGTTGGGATTTTGTGTGTGGTTGCATCTAGGTTCGACCGGGGAGACGGTGATCCTAGAAGAGCTTGAGATTCAGGTTGGAATTCGTGCCGAGGCAGAGATGAAGCTTCGAGCTAGGTAAGGGATGACCCCATGTGGAGGTGGCTTTGCAAGTCGGTAAATATGCTTGATAATGTTTTTATGTTGCATTGGCATGTAGTGGTTATATCTTGTGTGATGTAAGACCTAGTGGACCTATGGCCATATGGAGGACTAGTGTGGTGGTGGCTGATAGGTTGATGCCTCAAACCTTAGTGGGTGGTGAGGATGAGCAGACCTAGCCTCATTTGCATGCATTTGGCATACATAAACATGATTATATTCATATTTACATGCATTGCACCCTTACTGAGTCTTTATGACTCATGAGGTTTTACCTCATGTGTAGATGATGCAAGTTCGGATGCAAGCAGGGATGGCGCCGGGAGGTCGTTGTGGCAACTAGCTGAGTTGCCCGAGTTATGTACTTTTAATATTGCTTGTATGTAGTCAGGGGGCGTGGTGTATGTATACCCTTGCGAGTAAGTGTCTATGTTAT
The DNA here is from genome assembly GCF_014633365.1 of Diospyros lotus. NCBI lineage: Eukaryota > Viridiplantae > Streptophyta > Magnoliopsida > Ericales > Ebenaceae > Diospyros > Diospyros lotus. Next base: position 21,069,251 of record NC_068350.1, read on the forward strand.
TGAGCTTAAATGTATTTAATTGTTGTAATCATCATAGTGTGACAGATGATTGTGAGATTGCTTGTTGAATGTGGCATAGTCGGTAAAGCCAAGTTTCGGACCGAGTCAAGATCAGCAAGGTATGTTCTCATAAATCCCCAATACTCAGCGAAGTGTTTGTATGCTAGCTTTGTGCCTGGGTCACCTCTGGCTTGCTATGGGGTGAGCTGAAGAGAGGTGAAGCTCACTCGGATTTCGGGTCTTGGTCCGCTGGATTTTTCTTATTTGAGTTGGGACAGATTCCTGAGTGGAGCGAAGGGAAGGACGAAGCCTAGTTTCCACCTAGGGCGTTTCCTGTTGAAACATAGTCCAACCCTTCAGTTGTGGTTTGTCGGGTGAGTAATCCGGTCGATTATTTACCGGTGGCGCCCGTAAGTGGGAGCGGGTGGTTACAGTTTACCACTTCGATTTGTCCATCGGTTTGAGGATGGCAAGCAGTACTAAAGAGCAGCCTTGTGCCAAGCTTTTTCCATAATGTCTTCCAAAAATAACTCAAGAATTTTGCATCCCGATCTGAAACTATACTCCTGGGTATTCCATGCAATCTTACAATGTTTTGAAAGAACAAGTCTGCTACATGAGAAGCATCATCAGTTTTGCGGCAAGGCACAAAGTGAGACATTTTTTAGAACCTATCAACAACCACCATAATTGAATCCTTTCCTCTTTGTGTTCTTGGCAGCCCAAGCATAAAATCCATACTTACATCAATCCAAGGCTGATCTGGAACGGGTAATGGCATGTATAATCCATGAGCAACTTCCTTGCTCTTTGCCTTCTTGCAAGCTACGCACCTTTCAAGAACTCGGTGCACATCTCTAATCATTGAGGGCCAATAGAAGTGTGTTTTAATCAGCTCCAAAGTCTTCTTTTCACCAAAGTGACTAGCTAAACCTCCCCCATGTGCTTCCCTTACCAAGAGCTCCCTGATAGATCCATTAGGAATACAAAGCTTCCCGGATTTAAAGAAGTACCCTTCATGCCTATAGAAACCATTAACAGCCCCTCCCTTCTCACAAACCAAGTAAGTAGAAGCAAAGGTTGGGTCATCCATATACTGATCTTTAATCAATTCAAATCCCAATAGTTTAGCATTCATCATGGTAATGAGAGCATACCTCCGTGATAATGCATCTGCCACTATATTTGAATTTCCCTTTTTGTACTTGATGATGTATGGAAAGGCTTCTAAGAACTCCATCCATTTGGCATGCCTACGGTTCAGCTTGTTTTGCCCTTTTAAGTGCTTCAAAGACTCATGGTCTATATGAATGACAAATTCCTTGGGTAATAAGTAGTGCTGCCAAGTTTCCAAAGCTCTAATTAATGCATAGAACTCCTTGTCATAGATGGAGTAATTCAAACTTCCTCCATTCAGCTTTTCGCTAAAATAGGCTGTGGGACGCCTATCTTGCATAAGAACAGCTCCAATTCCCACACCAGAAGCATCACATTCCACTTCAAAAGTCTTTGAGAAATCTGGAAGAGCTAAAATAGGAGCGGAGCACAATTTCTCCTTGATCAGCTCAAAACTTCATTGGGCAGCTTCATTCCATCTAAATTCTCCTCCTTTCTTGATGCATTCAGTTAGTGGAGCAAGAATAGTGCTGAAATTCTTTACAAACCTCCTATAAAAAGATGCAAGTCCATGGAAACTCCTTACCTCTGAAACATTAGTAGGTATAGGCCATTCCTTGATTGCTTTGACTTTTTCCTCATCAACTTCAACCCCATGTCGTGACACCATGAAACCAAGAAAGATTACTTGGTCTTGGCAGAATTGACACTTCTTGAAGTTGCCAAATAGCCTTTCTTGCCGTAATACTTCAAAGACTTCCCGAAGGTGTTCCGAATGCTCTTCAAGAGTTCTGCTATAGATCAAAATATCATCAAAATAAACCACAACAAATTTACCAATAAACTTACGGAGCACATGATTCATCAATCGCATGAAGATGCTTGGTGCATTGGACAAGCCAAAGGGCATAACTAGCCACTCATACAATCTATGCTTTGTTTTGAATGTTGTTTTCCATTCGTCTCCTTCCTTCATTCGAATTTGGTGATCGCCACTTTTGAGATCTACCTTTGAAAACAACCTGGAACCATGTAACTCATCAAGCATATCATCTAACCTTGGGATTGGATAGCAATACTTCACTGTTATCTTGTTGATTGCCCGACTATCCACACACATTCTCATAGTCCCATCTTTTTTTGGTACTAATAGAGCTGGTACAGAGCATGGACTCATCGATTCCCTTACGTATCCCCTTTCTATCAACTCACTTACTTGCCGATGCAACTCCTTGGCTTCTTCTGGGTTGGTTCTATATGCCGGTCTATTTGGTAAGGTGGCTCCTGGAATGAGATCAATCTGGTGTTCAATCCCTCTAAATGGTGGCAGCCCGTTTGGTACATCTTCTAGAAATACATCAGCAAATTCTTCAAGGAACTTCTTGATTTGTGGTGGTAAAGAAGTTACCTTGTCTGATGTTGCTTCCTTTACAATTAGCACTAGAACCAAGTTGTGAATGGACAAGGCTCGTTCTACTTCTTTCTTACCTGCAAGCAAACTTTCTTTCTTTCCCCTCTCCATTAAGAGCTGATCTTGTTGCACTTGTTGAGGACTAAGAGGGACCAAACTTATGCTTTTCCCATCCTTGACAAAAGAGTATGTATTTTTGAATCCATCATGAATAACCCTTCTATCATACTGCCACGGCCTTCCCAAAAGCAAGTGAGTAGCATTCATTGGAATCACATCACATAACAATTCTTCCTTGTAGGTCTTCCCAATTGAAAATGGCACAACAACCTGTTTTGTAACCCTTACTTCTCCATTATTATTCAACCATTGCAGCTTGTATGGGTGGGGATGCCTTGTTGTTGCCAAATTTAATTTCTCCACCATAGTAGTAGAAGCGACATTAGCACAGCTTCCTCCATCTATAATTACTCCACACAACTTCCCATTGATGGTGCATCTAGTATGGAAGATGTTCTCACGCTGCTCATCATCTGATTTTGCTTGTAAATTCAAGGATCGCCGAATCATAAGTAATTCCCCATCATCAGCATGTAAACTTTCTTCATCCATACATTCATCTTCTTCTTCTAGTGCTGCCTCATCTTCACTTTCTACCTCTTCTTGTGTTCCCCAAAGAACCATTACTCTTTTTTTTGGACATTCAGAAGCAATATGACCATGGCCAAGGCATTTAAAACATTTGATATCCCTGCTCCTTTGTGGAGGATTTGAGTCCCCCTTCTCTTTTTGATTTGTACCCCAATCTGCAAATGAGCCTCTTGTTGGCGTAGAGAGAGAGTTAGAGTTGGTTATTTTGCTACCAGTTTGTCGAGACACCATATGCTTAGTTGGATTGCGCTTTAGCTGCCTTTCCACTTTAATGGCAAGTTTGATGATATCCTCCAAGAACACAAAAGGTTGTAATTCCACAATGTTGGCAATCTCTCTATTTAATCCCCCTATGTACCTAGCAATGGTCTGCTCTTGAGGTTCTTGTAATTCACATCTCATCATTAACATTTCAAATTCTTTAACATAATCCTCAACACTCATGCCACCTTGCCTAAGACTTTGCAAGCGGATATACAACTCTTGCTTATAGTATTCTGGAACAAATCATTTCTTCATTCGGCGTTTCATAACCCCCCCAACTTCTAACATCCTCTTCTCCATCCCTAATACGTTGTCCTTTTAAATTTTCCCACCATAGATTAGCATAATCTGTAAACTCAAGAGCTGCAAGTTGGCATTTTCGTACCTCAGAATATTCTTGATATTCGAAGACCTTTTCCACTCGTTGCACCCACTCCAAGTATTCTTCTGGTGAGCTAGTCCCTTTAAATGGTGGAATCCTCATTTTGATGTTGTTTCCCGAATCTCTTTGCTGCCTCCTTTGCCATGGTTGTTCAACTTCGCTATCATCGTTTCCAGTTGCATTTTCTTCACCTTCATCATCATGAACAACCCTCCTTGATGCTTGAGGTTGCTGCTGAACTCCAATCCTTTCAAATGCTTGAGTTAAACGTGCAAGCTGCTCCATTATCTCTTCTTGCCTTCGTTGGAGATTCATAATTTGAGCTTGCTCCATAGAAATGCCCCTTGGGATGTCTTCTCCAGCCATGATTAGAATCTATGCTCTGATACCAATATGATGTGCCCAAAATGCCAAAGAGAAAAAAAGAAAACTCAGCACCTTCCTGTTGATAAGAAAACTCGCCACAACAAGAAAACACTAGGGTTGATTCGCCACACTCTTAGAAAGAAGAAGGAAGAGTGATAAGAATCCAAGGAAATTCGCCACTAAGCAAAAGAAAGCTTAGATAAGAATTTATAAAAATGCTTTCTGCATTTAGATGAAAATGTTCATTAACAAAAAACGTACATAAGAGGAACCATATAAATACTAGTCTTGGAACATCCCTTCAAGCATGGGAAACATAAAAAAAATAACTCTTGGAACATCCCTCCAAGCATGGGAAACAGAAACATTAAAACTAAGTGGGAGACATAATAAACAAAGCCTTTAAATGCTTCAATTCTCCATAAATCTGAAGCTTAGGAAATGGAAGAGATTAAAGCCAAAGTGGGAGACAAAGCCATAAATGCTCTTTGATTCCCCATAAATTTGAATTCCCGCTTCTTCATAATGTTCTTCCAAGCAAACTTAAATCGACCATAAATCATAGCTGGAATTTCGAAATTGCATTCATGAATACAAGAAATTGCTACTAAGATCGTGAGTTTTCCAATGACATATGGCACGCCTCTTAACTCCAAGCCATCAAAAAGATATGAAGGTTCCAAGATTCCTTTCTGATTAATTTCGTGGCTGATCTTCCAAGCAAGTAAGCAAAGTGATTAATTTGGGCTTTAATTCCTCCAAGTGGGCTGGACTCTTTCCAATGAATAACTCAAATTCCTTTTGTAATTGCTTAGCCTTTGAATGTGTAATTGGCCCATCACTTGTAATTTCATGTCCTTGGTCAGCCTTTGCCTTAACTCCCTTATGATTCACATCATGAGATGTTTTAATTGATGTTACTAAATATTTGGGGCTTTGGTGACAGGACGGGTTACATGGGATTTGATGTTGTTTCAATGACTATTGTAAAGTCCAACGAGTAAGTACTTTGATTTGAGGATTGTTAGAATTTCTTATCAGCAACTGTTTGTAGGAAATTGACGGATTTGAGGTCTCGGGAAACTAATTGTATTTGGAAGTATTCCCATATATGGTTCATTAGAGTCTCGTACTAATAGTTAGTTTGCAGGAGTTGATGAATTTGGAATCTCGAGGATTCTAGGCAATAATCATTAGGGAGATGCCTAATTGTTTTACAGGACGAGACTTGGTATGGGTAAGTAATCTAGTCACTTGATGAAATTAAACCCCTGCCAAAAATTTTGAATGACTTGCGTGATTTTGGCAGACGTCTTCCTTACTTGAAGATTACTTAGGGATATTTTAGATGAAACTTATTTGAATCACAGGGATTTGATAAGCTTGGAGTTTCGAGAGTATTAAGTAATTGTTTGGGAGACTACTTATTTTGCAGGAAATTGGTGGATCCAAAGTCTAGAGGAATTTGGAAGCTACATGCTTGGGAGACCATTTTGCTATATGGTTATTTTGCAGGTGTTCGATGGATTTAAGATCCTGAGGATTTTAGATAATAAATGCTTGGGAGACTATTCTATTGTCTAAATTGTTTATGGAAATTTGGAATATGGGAATGATATACTCATTAAGAATTAAAGAGGAGGATATAGTAAGGTTGCCTTAGATTTGGTTACAGATTATTATGGGTATCAGATGATAACAATTGGGATAACCAGTAGCCTTTATGGGTTCGATACCTTGGATGATGAAAACCAAAGTAGGATTGGTTTATGAATGTATTGGTTGAGTATATTTTGATTTACTTAGTCTGCAAGGAAATCGAGCAATACTTGAGGATTGTCTTATAAGGCGCTGTAGGTAATTTTTCTAAGTTATGAGAAACAGGTTAGCCGTGAGTCCTTCAAGGATAAAGGCAATGCAAGATTGAAAGCGGCAACCAAGTGAAAAGGAAAAGATCATTTGTTCCACTTTATGCTTTTGACAAAACGGGCTATTGGTGGAAAGCAATGATAAGAATTTTGTCGGATCGCGAAAAGCAAGGTATGCAGAATATAGAGTGGGTATGATTTAAAGAACTTTTGAAAGTTAAGTATTTTCCTTTGTGAGAGAAAATGGAAGAAAGCTTGGGATCATGGGGCTAACTCATTGATCTGAGGAAAAAGACTTTGGTACTAGAAGAATGACTACTACACGGTTTGTTGTGTGGGCCTAGAGATTCGAAAGTTTGAGCGTGAGGAGGGTGATGAAACCGTGGTTGCATACATGGGTCGGGGTAGGTCGTAACTGTGAGTGGTATGTTTTCCCCGATATAGGCATGTGTTATGTTGTGAACTTGCTTAGGAAATGTGTTTTCCCGCTATAGCAAGTAATGGGATTGTGGTTCCCATACTTGACTTTTAGGAAAGGGAAATTTTACTCTAGTTACCGACCTGACCTTCGGTTTAGTATGCAGACAGTTGTACATCCCAATAGTTATGAGTAGCTGGCTCTGGTTTGATTATCTTGAATCTTGCCCTGTTGAAATATTGGATGATGCGATAGTAGATACACTCTGGTACACTTGGGAGCATGGTTCCAGTAGAAGGGAAATTGTGAGTAGTGTTGTGTTACTCATGATTTGGAGATTTGGGCTGGTACTGAAAGAATTATTAGAAGTGACAGGAGCTGGGTCAATTACAACTCTCGAAGACGGGGTAGGAGGCTCTAGCCTAACAATAGCACCATGGGTGTGTGGCCTGTAACAGCGGATCTGAGCCTAAGGACCAAGACAGAGGACTAGTGATGGGCTCGTGATTGATTACCGGTGCGTCTTGTGGGCTGGCTCGCGGTAAGGGTGTGAGACCCATGAGTCAGAGCTACTTAGTGGACTGCGGAGACGGTCAGATGCCAAAGTTTGGGCAGCACTGCGGCTGTTATGTTGGGACTAGAATCCAAGTCCCAAAGGACTGGAGCTCTGTGATTTGATCCCTAACTGTCTGTAGATGGTTGAAAGCTTTTTAGATTGACAATCTATTTGAAAAGGGATTCCCAAGAATAGTAGTGTTGGTGATAAGACTTATGAAGGGAGTTAATTGGGAATGGGTCAAAAAACACTGACGTCATTTTTTTTATGAAATACTTTAATTTCTAAGTTGAATTCAGGAGCTTAAGGCCTGAAGTTGGGGCAACCATGTTGGATAAGTCACACCAAACTGAGTGTATTTCCATCCTGATGTGAGTCTTGAGGAGTGAGATGATATCTCTTGAGGAAGGTGTTTTGGGGACACCATAATCTTGAAGAATGAGGTGGAATTTCGAGGACGAAATTTATTTTTAAGAGGGGGAGGATGTAACATCCCAGATTTTCAACTCAAATATGATGTAATACTTGAGGTTATTAGGTTCTAATACTTGAGGAAATAGGTCGTTTCAATGGATTATAGAAGCCTCGAGGCAAAGGTTCAGTTTCTGAACAAGTGGCAAAATCGTAAATACTAAAGTTCGGGTAAAAGTGTAATTTACCTAAAATCTTGGGGTGCTAAGTGTAATTTATCCATTTTTCAGGAACCAAAAAATGCAATTAAAAATGGCTCAGGGACCAAGTTGCAAGGGTCTAAGTGCCTATTAAATTCAATTAAGAGATGAGTGGTGCATTTGGGTTGGATGCACATGGGAGAAATGATGAAGCCTTATCTTCAATGACACATGACAATCAACCATTGGCCACTTGGAAGATAAGATAAGGTTACATGATAGCTCATAATGACCCTTTGAGGTGGCATTGCGTGATTGGCTAAGGAAAAGCTTACTTAGCTTCCAAGTTTGCAAAAAGTCTCCAAACCTTATCCCTAAGGACATGTGGCAAGCATTCATTGGCCACTTGGAGATAGGATTTGAAGTGTAATGATGAGAAATGTGGAAAATACAATTAACCATGTGGGATTTAGTAAAAGGTGTGTGTGGGTGTCCTACGGTTGCTCTTATGTATATGTACAGTAAAATGTACCTTTGTAATACCATAGATTAGTGGGTATACGGGATATGCGGTACTGTTGTGGTGGTTATGACGCACTTCAAATGTTGTATGGGGAAGTTGCCATGATGAGTTTATTCGCTAGCTTGGGTATGTGTTGCAGTTATAACTTCAAGTAGTGAGTTGTGTGCTTTGGGTTTATTGAAAGTTGTATGCGTTTCCTGTTCATATAAATGAATCTAGTGGAAACCCCTTTTATTTAGGTTTGGTTAAGCTTTCAGGTTCGATCCAACGTTTCCGTTAGTAAGGGTTTCCATAACGCCCGTGGGAGATGTTTTCTTACTCTTCACGATGTTATGTATTTGGAAAAGTGGGGAGTTATATCTTCAAAGGTACGTACAAGTCAAAGATAGTGAGACTCGAAGAGGAGAAGATAGACAGGAAGAGCGGGGGAGATCAAATTAGAGATGTCAAGAGAGACGAAGGGATTACGGAGAGAATCCACCTCTAGATAATGAACCAGTTCATGAGCCCATACATGTCATCTCGAGCGGTGAAACTATGGCAGGGGACTCCTCCTATTCCATCAAGACAAGCCACGAAAGGACATGCCCTTAGAAGAAGGCAGTCAGCCACCATTAATGCCATCAAAGAGAAAACTGGGAGCAAAATTCAGACACATTGAAGAGAGCCTATGTTAAAGAACGAGAAACTAAACATTTCGTGCTCAGAGGCAACAATAAGACCCAAAATGAAACAGTGGATGTACTCACTTATTTAAAAAATGTAAGCGTTTTCATTACACATTGCTTTGCGAAAGTTTGTTTGCTATGCTTTGCTTACAAGAAAAATAAACTCAAGCCCGTTGCCTCGCTCACAGCACGGCAACGAGGGAAAAATAAACTCAAGCCCGTTGCCCCGCTCACAGCCCGGCAATGAGGGAAAAATAAACTCAAGCACGTTGTCCCGCTTATAGCCCGGCAACGAGGTAAAAGTACGTTCAAACCCATTGCCCCGCTCATAGCCCGGTAATGAGGTAAAATTATATTCAAACCCATTACCCCGCTCACAGCCCGGCAATGAGGTAAAAGTACATTCAAACCCATTGTCCCGCTTATAACCCGGCAACGAGGTAAAAGTACATTCAAACCCATTGCCTCGCTCATGGCTCGGCAATGAGGTAAAAGTACATTCAAGCCTGTTGTCCCACTTATAGCCCGACAACGAGGTAAAAGTACATTCAAACCCATTGCCCCGCTCACGGCTCGGCAATGAGGTAAAAGTACATTCAAGCCCGTTGTCCCGCTTATAGCCCGACAACGGGAGAAAAAACAAACGCAAGCTCATGGTCTCGCTTAAAGCCCAACAACAAAGGAAAAGTAAATGCAAGCCTATTGTCCCACGCATAACGCAATAACTTGGAGCAGAATCAAACTTATTGTTCGATGCATAGTTCGACATCTATGGAAAGCGAACTTACTAGTATATCTACCTCATACTTCTGCAAAGGAATTGAAAATCAATAAAGCCCAGAAATTTAAAAGCACGATGTGAAAACAAGCTCGAGAGGATGTGTAGAAGATGAAGCAGCTAAAAGAGAAGTAATGTTCAAAAGTTTACAAGACAAGATACTCTTTCACTCGGATCTTCCGGCTAAAAGAGTAGGGAGCAATTGATATGCCCTGCAAACTTGGAGAATTACAAGACCTAAAAAATTCATGCGACATGGACATGAAGCCCAATGGCCCAAAGGGTTGTAGGAGATCAAGGAAATAAGTCGAAGGAGCAAGAGGTCGAGCCAAGACCAAGTGGGGAGGGCCCACTCGGTTGTGCCGAGTGGGTACAACACTTTTTTAGTTTTTCAAGCATAAATTTCTCATATGATCTCCGATTGAGGTGATTCAAAGTCCTATGGAAAGATAATAGAATTATCTACAACTTTTTTGTTTTGAGTTTTAAGATATTCGAGCTGAATCAAGGTGTAAATTGGGCATGAAGTTGATACACCTGCACTATCAAGGCTCAGAGTGAAGTATTAAAGGAAGATGGATCGGAACCAAGACAAAAGCCAAAAAGAAGGCATGAATGAGTGGCCCCCCACTCGGTCATGACCGAGTGGCCCCCGCACTCGATCATGGGGAGACCAATTTTCCACAACTTTTCATGACCCTACTCGGTTATGCTGAGTGGGTACAACACTTCTTTGGTTTTTTGGTCATAACTTTCTCATATGAACTCCGATTGAACTAATTCAAAGTCCTATGGAAATCTAAGAGAATTATCTACAACTTTTATGTTTTAAGTTTTGAGAGATTCGATATCAATAAATGTGAAAATGGGGCATGAAGTTGAGGTACGGGAACCACTCAAAATCGAGCCAAGGAAAAGGGCAAAAGAAGGCATGATCGGGTGGCCCCCCACTCGGTCATGACCGAGTGACCCCCCACTCAGTCATGGTCGAGTGGGCTTGGGCCAATCTCTCATCTTTTCCCTCTCGGATGGGCCACGAAATCATCAAAATGGGCCGTGAGATTTTCGCCCCGATTCTTGCACGTCTTCTCTCTCTCCTCCGCTATAAATATGAGACCATGCCTTCATCACAAGGTATGCAATTTTGAGTGATTAAAGCATCATTTCGTATTTTCTCGAGATCTGACTTAAGCATCGGAGGGTTTGCGCGAGGATCTCCCACCCGCGTCCTATCGGTCATGGTCGAGTGGGCTTGGGCCAATCTCTCATCTTTTCCCTCTCGGATGGGCTGTGAAATCATCAAAATGGGCCGTGAGATTCTCGCCCCGATTCTTTCACGTCTTCTCTCTCTCCTCCGCTATAAAGATGAGACCATGCCTTCATCACAAGGTATGCAATTTTGAGTGATTAAAGCATCATTTCGTATTTTCTCAAGATTTGACTTAAGCATCGGAGGGTTTGCGCGGGGATCTCCCACCCGCGTCCTAACGGTGCTCTCATTTTGTAGGCCACTCGTTGCCCTCAGGTCACTCGGTCACCAAGGCCACTCGTCGCCCTCAGGTCACTCGGTCACTAAGGCCACTCGTCGCCCTCAGGTCACTCAGTCACCAAGGCCACGTGTCTCCCTCAGGTCACTCGGTCACCAAGGCCACTCGTCGCCCTCAGGTCACTCGGTCATCAAGGCCACTCGTCGTCCTCAGGTCACTCAGTCATCAAGGCCACTAGATGCCACCAAATCATTAGGCCATTAGATCATCAGCCCACCAGATCATTAGGCCACCTGATCATCAGCCCACTAGATCATCGGCCCAGTCCGACCATCAGCTCTATTGGATTACCATATCTGAACCTCTACCAGATCCAGTTGCTCATCAAGATTCTTATCAGTGAGGGCATGACTCCTAAGACTCTTGCATCTGTCCGCAATCAAAAATAGATTGTTGTATTTTGGCAACAACAGGTCTGATGATTAGGTGGGTCCAGTGATCAGGTGAGTCTGATGATCAGGTGGGTCCGGTGATCAGGTGAGTTTGATGATCAGTTGGGTCCGGTGATCAAGTGCCCTAAGATAACCGAGTGCCCCATGATAACCGAGTAGCCCTAGATAGCTAAGTGCCCTAAGATGAACGAGTGGCTTTGATGACCGAGTGGCCTTGATAATTGAGTGGCCTTGATGAACAAGTGGCCCTTGACGATCGAGTGGCCCTTGATGAACGAGTGGCCTTAATGAACGAGTGGCCCATGATGACCAAGTGGCCTTTGATGATCGAGTGGCCTTTGACGACCGAGTGGCCCTTGATGAACGAGTGGCTCATGATGACCGAGTGGCCCTTGATCATCGAGTGGCCCTTAATGACCTAGTGACCCTTGATAACCAAGTTGCCCTTGATAACCAAGTGGCCTGCAAGATGAGAGCACCATTAAGGCACGGGTGGGGGTCCCTACACAAACCCTCCGATGCTTAAGTCAGTTCTCGAGAGCAAAAGTGAGAAATTATGTTGAGGGGGCCAAGAGTGCATACCTTATGTCGGAGGTGTGGCCTCTTATTTATAGAGGAGGGAGAGGAGAGATGTGCGACAATCGCAACGAGAGTTTCGTGGCCTATTTTGAGATTTCGTGGCCCATCTGAGAGTCTCGGGGCCATCCGTAGGGGCACAAGTGCTACCCATTTAGTTATGACCGAGTGGGCCCTCTTGGTCATGATCGAGTGGGTTATGTGACGCCCCGTTCCCACTTAAGGGTGCCACTCGTAAACAATTACCTGAATTATCCACTTGCCCGGCCTTTGGTGAAGGGCGGACCATGTTTCAAGACGAAACGCCCTTAGGTGGGAACTAGGCTCGTCCTTCCCTTCCCTCAACCCCAGGATTCACTAGCAGAATTGGGCTTAACCACACCGCACTTGGCTGAAAAGAAATCTCATTATGATGCCTAATCGCCATTCTCAATTTATATTAAATTCTTTTTTCATCCAAGAATTTCACCGGGCTCCAAAAATTCATAAGCTCAATCCATACATTGATTGATAACAATTTTAGAGGGAAAATTCAAAATTTTCAATTTTCCAAAAATTCGGCATTATTCTCCAAAATGCTCGAAAATCCCTTTATTTTGAAAATCCCTTCGGGGTCCAAAATCAATTAAGAATTACCCCAAAAATCCCCAATAATTTCAAATTTTTAAAATAAATTGGCTGGCAGGGCCTGCTGGCGCGCCCGGGGCCCCGCGTTACGCTGGCCGTGCCACTGGCAGAGGGTCGCACGCGCTCGCGCCCTTGCCTCCCGCGCACCCGCCTGTTACTACGTGCCCTGGCCCCCCTGTTACCGGTTGTGGCCCCCTGCGGGCCCCGGCTGCTGCATTGCTGCCTCCACACCTTTTTCTTCTTCTTCTTCTTTTTTCCTTGGGCCTTACTAACCCAAATTTTCCAAAATTTATTGCCCTCATACATGCATCAAAAACATCCACTTTTCACATCCCCAAAGCCTTATTTCACAACAAAAATCATTTGATTTAATTACTTTGGTGCTTCCCATAACACACAAAAAATAAGGCTTTCACCAAAACATAGGCTTCAATATGCCATAAGCCACAATCTCATTTTCACAATAAGGTTAAACATTCCCAAAATATAAAATACACACATGATCTTAGGCTTTAACAAGACATTTCCAACCAAATAAATTACAAGACATGAACTAAACACAACAACATAGGCCTTTCATATGCTATACACTATTCTTGGATCTTCTTTCCATGCTTCCACATGCCATTTCACCATTGCCTTTACTTTCCCATGCTTTCACAACCTATATGTGAGGGTAAAAACTTCATGAGCTATTAAGCTCAATAAGGGTGCAATGCAAAATAAATATGAACATAACAAGATTATATGATGCCAAATGCATACAAGTATGGCTAGGTCTCTTTGCCCTCAAAACCCACCAAGGTTAGAGGCATCAACCCACCATTTCAACCATGTTCCCAAACTACCCTATGGCCATAAGTCTCATGAACACAATAGAGCATGCTAATGTAATATATAAATTTATGAACCATACTTACAACACATTGCAAGGCCACCCTCCCATGGGGCCATCCCTTACCTCATTTTTCTCTTTGAAGCTTTAAATCCTTTTTTCAAGAGAGCTCCTACCATCATCTTCTCCCATCTAAGATGACATTCCAACATGTCACTTAATTTGCATACAAGAATACTAAATAAAGAGAAGAAGAAGGAAACTTACCTTGATTCCTTCTTCATTTCTTCTCCATTCTTCTCGTTCTTCTTCATTTCTTTCATCTTCTCTCTTTCTTTCTTAAATGGCCAAAGGGAAAACAAGTCTTCCTTACTTGCCCTTATATACTACCATTTTTCAATTTCAAGAATGGATCTCCACCATTCATTAAAAGCACAATCCATGTGCTTAAGGAGAATTAAATCTCCACCTTCCATTTCAAATAAACAAATCTCCTCTCTAGGAGAAAGCATAATCCATGCTCTTTATCTTGATTAATCTCATCCATTGGATTTTATTCACTTTTCAAGAGAAGATCTCAACCTTCAATTAAAAGCACAATCTAAGTGCTTTGGAAAGCTTTAATCTCAACCACCCATCTCTTTAATATTTGGCAATCCATGCCATAACTTCTCTTTAAATCCCCACCTTTGGATTCATTCTCTTTTCAAGAATAGACCTCATCCATTGGTTTCTTGAATTTTTCATTTATTTCTCATTTACTTAAATGAGACTATTTTCATATCCATCACATTTGAGAGACATAAACAATTTCTTCCCCATTTAATTTAATGGGACCATTTTCCACCATTAATGCATGACTAATTTATTTTCTTTTAGATTTTTCTTTTAATCCAATACAATCATGTCTCTCATTAAATGCTTGAAAGACTAAAATAATTTCTTTTTGTATTTAATTAAATTACCCTATTTATACTTAAACAAGACTTTGCCAAGTGTCCCCTTTTAAACCCATACTTGGCTCTCAAGTTCTCATCTTATCCATCCATGTGGCATTTCCACATTTATTCACTAATTTAGGGAAAACATAATTATTTTCTCAAATAATTCAATATCCACCATTTTTCCTATTTTTCATAATTAAATTCTTTTATGGAATCACTCCAAATTACCAAAATACCTCTTTCATGAATTATTAATCCCATATCTCCACATAAATACAAAATTGAGATTTAATTCACTTACTCACCTAATTCCACATAGGAATTATTTTCAATTTACTAAAATTCCCTTTATTGAACTTCACTATCCAAATTACCCAAAATACCCTTCTCATAGGGCACCAATATTCTCAAGGATCTAACACATTCTCAAGGCCATTTTTGGAAGTTTTCTTACTTCCTTTCTCATTTTCTTAACACTAGGATTACTAGGTGTTACAGGTCATGAAAAGGGGTTGGACCTTGCCCACTCGGTTATGACCGAGTGGTTCTTCTTGGTTTTGAGTGTCTTTTTTTGTCCTTTCAGCCAAGTGTATCAACTTCAAACTCGATTTTTACCTTGATGAAGCCTGTATATCTCAAAAATCAAAACATGAATCTCTTATCTTCCATATGACTTTGAATAACCTCAATTGGAGCTCATACGAGAGAGTTGTGCCTGAAAAACCAAAGCAGTGTCACACCCACTCGGTCATGACCGAGTGGGGCCTCTCTACTTGTTCCCGGCTGATTTCAGGCTTGATGAGGCTGGTATCTATCAAAACTCAAAACATTAAATTTGTATATAATTCTCTTAGCTTTCCATAAGATTTTGAATCACCTCAATTAGAGCTCAGATGCGAGAGTTACACCCAAAATACCAAAGTAGTGTCACACCCACTCGATCATGACCGAGTGGGTCCTCCCTACTTGGTCTCGGCTCAACCTCTTGCTTCTTTGACTTGTTTTCTTGATCTCCTACAACCCGTAGGCCCTTTGGACTTCATGTCCAAGTCTCATGACTCTTTTAGGTCCCGTGACGCTCCAAGTTTGCAAGGCATATCAATTACCAATAGTTAATTATTATACATTTAATATATTTTTTATTTTAAGCACATGAAATATATTAATTGATATATCTAGAATTACCAATAGTTAATTATTATACATTTAAATATTTATAAATTAACATTTTCAATTCATCTTAACTTAATATATTTATTTAAATTAAAACTTTTAAATTTTATAAATTAATTTTTTTATATTCATCTCATTTTTAAATGTATATTTAATTTTTTAAATATATTTATACATTAATATATTTAATTTTTTTATAAAATTTAAATATTTAAATATTCATCTCAAGTTTAAATATTTATAAATTAATTAACTAAAAACTCAATAAAATAAAATTGGAAATTCAAATTAAATAAATTAAAAATATTTTTATAATAATTGAAATATATTTATAAAAATAAAAAAAAGACAATTAAAAATAGCGAGGGATTGAACATTCCATTACTAACATTAGTTTTTTTTTTGGTTATTTAAATAAATATTAAAAATATTTTTTTTAATTTTAGCGATGAATTATTTTTTGTCGCTAACTTTTAATAATAATAAAAATAATTTTTTATTTAAAAATATTTTATAATAATATAAATATATTTTTAAAAATAAGAAAAAAGGAAATTTAAAATTGGTGAGGGATTTATCATTTCGTCGCTAAATCAATGACGGATTTGGGTAATCCGTCACTAAAATTAATTTTTTATTATTTCAAAAAAATTTAAAATAATTTTTTTTTTAATTCTAGTGATAGAAATAAGAATTCGTTGCTAAAACTAGCGATGAACAGGTGTTTTCATTACTAAATTTTAATAATTAAAAAAATTAAATTAAATTTGTATTTACCGACGCAATTCATATTCTGTCGCTAAAATCAATTATGGAATATGAATTATGTCGATAAATACAAATTTAATTTATCTTTTTAAGTATTAAAATTTAGCAACGAAAACACCTGTCTGTCGCTAATTTTAGCGATGAATTCTTATTTTCATCTCTAATAAATTAAATTTTTTTATTTTTTATTATTTTAGTGACAGAATATTTTCCATCGCTAATTTCCGTCGCTAGTTTTTCAAAATTCTTTTTTCTTAATCCATCGCTATTCTGTTGTTGTTCCATAGCAAAATAATGACGAAAATTTTCGTTGCTAAAAATCCATCGCTAAATGCCGAATTTCTTGTAGTGAAATAATATGAGACACAACACGATTTATAGTGATTCAGTGTTTTCACACACACTTAATCCACTCTCCCAAAGTCTAAGTCTAACCACCCTTGGAGTTTGATGGGTGTCGAATCCAACAAATAATAAATTCTTGCTCTTAAAAATATGAATTGTGATAGTGATGAGCAACGTCGTATTCACAGGGATTGGTTAGATCTATTCCTTTGAAAAACTTAGAATAAATAGAAGAACCGGTTGGGGGGTTTGTATTTTGAAATTTAAACAATTAAAAATAGAATATTATTCTAAATTAATAAGGCAAAACATAATGTAAAAAGATTAAAGTAATTAATAGAAACGTTTTTGGTAGAAAGGATTGATCCACCAATGGTTATAACACTGATCATTGATGCCAAAGTCACTAATTTTCCTTGAATACTTGACCTTAGAAAGAATAACAAGCTCTATTCATTCAATGTTCCTCATACTTCTTAATTAATTAAAACAAGCTCTTGAATTAACCCTTACCTTCAAACAACCCTAGAACAAGCTCTCTAGAATTTAATTCAATGGCAGCATTAAACTTTGTGGAAACAAGATCAAATATGAACAATAAACACACAAGCTCGGTTTATTTAATTCAACACATGTACTCCCTAGGAATTGAACGAAAATTTATCCATAATCATCAACCCTAGTTGCTACTTATGCAAAAGACCAAACAATTATGGATTTGGTATTCAAGCTAGCAATAGATCATGCATCAAGAATTGAATAGCGGCCGTCTATGCAATCAAAACACACAATCATAAACATTAAAATCAGAAGATACATGAATATTCAAGAGAAAATCAGATTGCAAATAAACTTAAAAAGATCTCACAATGTTCTTCACCATGGCTTCAAAATATCCTTCTATCGAAAAACCAAAGTTTAGCCACACATAATGAGAGAAAGAACACAAAAAGAAGAGAAAAATATGAAAAGGATGCTTCTTCCCCCTCTTCGATGTGATTCTCTGCCCCTTTTTCTTCCTGGACATCCCCCCTCTATTGCTTGCATCAAGACTTTAAATATCCCCCAACAAAGAATCCAAATCAGCAAAGGAATTAGGGCTCCTAGACTCTCGTAACTTACGAGCCCGTTTTGGATCGGATAATGAGCGTTTTGGGCTTTGGATCCTTTTAAGAATTGTATTTAAGAATGTGTAGATGAATTTAGGCTTTTGAATCAATTGATTTGGACATCTGAAGCTCAAGTTATGGCCTTTTAAAGATTGAGTATTCGTGTAGAATTCTAATCCGATTAGGATTTGGCCCAACTTTTCGGCCCTAACTTTGAAGCAATGTTTGGAGACCCAAACGAACTCCGATTTCGACAAATAATACCATTATGGAAAGGCCAAGAAGTCCTGTACAAAATCTCTGAAGACCTCATTTATGTTCTTGAACTATAACATGTTTAAAAATCTGCAAGAACCCCAAAAGGTCAAAATATTAAAAAGCTGAAATTTTCTAAGTAAAAGTCCAATTTATTCTAACCTATTCAAAATTGTCTTAACCATAAAAATAAGTATAAATCAACACAATAAGGCATAAAGCTCACCCAAGAGACCATATGTAAGGGAAATAAATATATGGAATTATGCACTCATCAAATTCCCCCACACTTAGCTTTTGCTTGCCCTCAAGCAAAACTACGAGACATGACACAATCACATTAATTCCCCCAATGACACCAAAAATATCACATATCATAATCAAAGACAACCCAAAGAATCAAATACTATAACATGTCATGAACTAAAACACTCAACATACTCAAACTAAAATAAACAAGAGATTTTCATTCAAAAAGCAATCAACAAGTATGGTAGACCCTCATACGTCACTCATACTTCACTCAAGTGTTTAAGAGTTGGAAAAATTCACTCAAGATTCAATTCATCCTCAATTACTACCATAAACTTGCTTGTTCATCCAATCTTTGTTGCTGATGTCATATGCCGTACACAAATCCAATGGTCTTTAATAAGGTTGTAATGGGGCTAAGGCAAATGTAGGATATAAAAGGGAAAAAAGTTAAGACCTAAGAAACTAATAGAGCATTTAGAAATAACTTGGGTTAATTAGGCATGAAGGACCCAACACCACAACCAATAATCAAACACTCTTTATTTCTTCCTTCCTTATTCATTTCTTTAAAAAAAATCATATATTATGTCCTTGCACCCTTTTTTTTTTCTTTATTTCTTTCCCTTTTTTTTTCTTTTTTTTTTTCAACATATATTTTTTTCTCTAAGCATTGCTTAGGGTGCATATGCATACTCATATTTTGAACCATCATTTGACATGAAGGATGATGCAGGAGTATACTGTCAACCCCTAATTACTACTAAGTAGCTCAAAACATAAGAGTAGATAAATATCAATAACTTTTTTTTTTGCTACAAGGACATAATATCATAAGCATTCCCCAAATACCTTCCACTTCATCAATAATACAATCATAAAAAATCAACAATAGCATCTCCACACTCATTCAATTCACCGTCCTTTTCAAAACCCATCGAATAATTTCAAATGCTCTATTAGTCCAAAGGGGTGGGTAAACAAAATATGGATAACAAATAAAAATGGTTTACGGCTTATTAACAAGGGTTGTTGAACAAAGAAAAGGACAATAAGGTCAAAATAGGTATATTAAAGTCAATTTTGTAAGGCTGGCTTTTTAAGTCAAGTGGCTATAAATCCTATATGCCATTTTCATCTTTATGCATGCACATGAATTTGCAAGTTTGACTAGTATTAGAAGCAAGTTTATAGCAATCTTACATGAATGAACATCACTCCAAAAGAAAACGCAAGATTGTAATGTATGTTTCAATCTCAAAGGCTCAAAGGCTCACCCAATAATGGTTTTTTGGTCTACCAACACAAGTTAATACTCTTCAAAATCAAACTCGAGTCAATTCTAGCCTAAGTATTCAAGTATTTTGTTCAATCATGTTATAACATTCTCACCTCAAGTCAATCTAACTTTATAACATGTGAATCCATTAATATCATTGGGAAAACATCCTAGACATCCTAACAAAAATAATAACAATAATAATAAAAAAAATTAACATGTTCAAAATGCACTCTCTAAATGCAATCACTCCTCCACACTTAAAACTTACATTGTCCCCAATGTAAGGCTAAATGCAAGAAAATGTCATAGAAAAAAAATGCATATGAAAAGAAAAAGAAAAGGGATAGAGAAAACAAATCTGATCATCTTGGGTTGCCTCCCAAGCAGTGCCTTTGTTTAACGTCTTTAGCCCAATGTTGCCACTTCTCAATCAGTGTAAGTTGGATCTCTCAATTGCACTTCATCCACAGTTTGCTCCTGAAAACCTTCATGAAATGGCTTAAGCCTATGCCCATTGACCTTGAACACCTTATTAGTTCTTAGGCTTCGTACCTCAACTGCACCATAAGAAAATACGTTAGTAACTTCAAAAGAACCAATCCAATGAGAACGTAACTTACCTGGCATTAATTTGAGTCTTGAATTGTAAAGTAAAACTTTTTGTCCAAACACAAATTGCTTTCTAGCAACCATTCTTTCTTGAAATGCCTTTGTCTTGTCCTTTTTTTTATCCTTTGTCCTTACCTTCGTCTTACCCTCATGTCTCAACTCAAAAGTCTCATGTGTAAAAACATTAACCACTTTAATAGAAAATGAAGATTGAACATCATTAGGGTACCTCATGTTATCAAATATATCAAATTTCACAATCTCCCTATCGAAATCCTTGGTAAGGGTACCATCATGAACATCAATCTTTGTCCTTACTGTTTTTAGAGATGGTCTCCTTAATAAGATTGGTACTAGATTAGATGACTCATCTTCTTCCATGTTAAGCACATAAAAATCAACAGGAAAAACCAATTCATTAAATTGCACTAAAACATCCTCAAGAACGCCCTCAGGATACACATTAGATCTATCAGCAAGTTGAATAGTCACACATGTTTCTTTCAATGGACCAATATTAAAGATGAATAAACAGAAAGAGGCATGACATTTATTAAAGCTCCTAGATCTAACATTACTTTGTCAATCTTGACATTACCTACTTTGCAAGGGATAGTGAACATACCTGGGTCCTTGTATTTGGGAGGTAATTTCTTTTGAAGGATGGACGAAACATTCTCTCACATACTTACCTTCTCATTACCTTTCAACTTCCTCTTGTTAGTGCACAATTTCTTGAGAAATTTTACGTACCTTGGGACTTGCTTAATGGCATCCAATAAAGGAATGTTCACTTCTACCTTTTGAAAAATCTCCAAGATATCCTTTTCTTGATCTTCCTTTTTAGATTTAGATAACCTGCTAGGAAAAGGAAAAGGATTAGGTTTATCAGAATTATGCACAACTGTTTGAGAGATTACCTTAGAAGAGATTATCGCCTCATTTTCTGCCTCCTCTTTTTGAGTCTTCTTAGCCAATTCTATAGGATTCTGAACAGGGATGTCAATTTCTTTTCCACTTCGCAACGTAATGGCACTTACATTTTCTCGAGGATTTACAACTATTTGGGAAGGCAATTTCCCAGAACCTTGAGCTTCAAGCCTGCTCACTGATGTTGCTATTTGACTAATTTGATTCTCCAATTGCTTGATACTTGTTCTTGTCTCCTGTTGAAATTGTTGTGTGTTAGTTTTAAGTGATTTAACAATTTCTTCTAAAGACATACCTGAACTTGAAGAAGTTTGTTGTGGTGGAATATGTGGTCTAGGCTGATAATGTTGGAATTGTGGTCTTATTCCATAACTGAAGTTGGGATGATCCCTCCACCCTAGATTGTAGGTATTTGAATATGGATCGTATTTCTTTCGTGGTGGGCCTGGGAATCCTCCAACTGCATTGACATGCTCTAAAGAATCTTCTTGAAGTGTAGGGCACATATCCGTTCGATGACCAGTAGCAACACAAATTCCACAAGCTTTGACTTGTTGCAAATTTCCTACAGCCAATTATTGAACAAGAGAAGTTAGATTGGATATTTGATTTTCAAGGGAAGATATACTTACCTCATTCACCCTTCTCAAAGGGGTGTCTTGTCTGAATCCAAACTATTGTGAGCTAGCAGCCATGATGGAAATCAAATCTTTAACAGCACTAGGGGTTTTATTCACTATAGCACCTCCACTAGCTGCATCCATCATTTTCCTCTCCATAGGTAGTAACCCTTCATAGAAATACTGAATGAGAAGTTGTTCAGAAATTCCATGTTGAGGATAGCTAGCACACAATTGTTTAAATCTTTCCCAATACTCGTGAAAAGTTTCTATATCATTCTGCCTTATTCCACATATCTCTCTTCTAATGCTAGCAACTCGTGAAGCAGTGAAAAATTTATCAAGAAACAATTTGACCATCCCTGTCCATGTAGTTACAGAACCTGGAGGTAAGTAAAACAACCAATCCTTTGCTGTATCGGCCAACGAGATTGGAAAAGCATGTAATTTGATTTGTTCTTCAGTCACTCCTTGTGGTTTCAGGCTTGAACACATCACGTGGAATTCTTTCAAATGCTTATGAGGATCCTCACTTGCAAGATCACGAAAAGTAGGCAACAAATGTATGAGTCCTAATTTTAACTCAAAAGTAGCATCTAAATTAGGGTACTCAATACATAAAGACTGTTGGTTCAAATCAGGAGCAGCCAACTCCTTTAATGTCCAATTACTAATGGCCATGACTTCCTCTTCTTCTGAATCACTAGATGGACTGGAAAGAGTGTTCGAAGCTATATTGATGCTTAATGCTATTCCCGAAGCCTGTTTTGTTGAAACTTGCTTAGCTTCTCTTCTCAACCTATGGATAGTTCTATCAATTTCCAAGTCAAATTTCAATTCACCTTGATGTGAAGATCTGGTCATAAACCTGAAAACACATAAGACTCGCAAACAAAAAAAAAAAAAAATCACTAAAAAAAATAAAAATATAAAGAATAAATCTACTTGACACCAATCCCCAGCAACGACGCAAAAAATTTGATGGGTGTCGAATCCAACAAATAATAAATTCTTGCTCTTAAAAATATGAATTGTGATAGTGATGAGCAAGGTTGTATCCACAGGGATTGGTTAGATCTATTCCTTTGAAAAACCTAGAATAAATAGAAGAACCGGTTGGGTGGTTTGTATTTTGAAATTTAAACAATTAAAAATAGAATATTATTCTAAATTAATAAGGCAAATCAGAATGTAAAAAGATTAAAGTAATTAATAGAAACGTTTTCGGAAGAAGGGATTGATCCACCAATGGTTATAACACTGATCATTGATGCCAAAGTCACTCATTTTCCTTGAATACTTGACCTTAGAAAGAACAACAAGCTCTGTTCATTCAATGTTTCCCATACTTCTTAATTAATTAAAACAAGCTCTTCAATTAACCCTTACCCTCAAACAACCCTAGAACAAGCTCTCTAGAATTTAATTCAATGGTAGCATTAAACTTTGTGGAAACAAGATCAAATCTAAACAATAAACACACAAGCTCGGTTTATTTAATTCAACACATGTACTCCCTAGGAATTGAACGAAAACTTATCCATAATCATCAACCCTAGTTGCTACTTATGCAAGAAAGACCAAACAATTACGGATTTGGTATTCAAGCTAGCAATAGATCATGCATCAAGAATTGAATAGCGGCCGTCTATGCAATCAAAACACACAATCATAAACATTAAAATCATAAGATACATGAATATTCAAGAGAAAATCAGATTGCAAATAAACTTAAAAAGATCTCACAGTGTTCTTCACCATGGCTTCAAAATATCCTTCTACTGAAAAACCAAAGTTTAGCCACACATAATGAGAGAAAGAACACAAAAAGAAGAGAAAAATATGAAAAGGATGCTTCTTCCCCCTCTTGGATATGATTCTCTACCTCTTTTTCTTCCTGGACATCCCCCCTCTATTGCTTGCATCAAGACTTTAAATATCCCCCAACAAAGAATCCAAATCAGCAAAGGAATTAGGGCTCCTAGACTCCCGTAACTTATGAGCCCATTTTGGATCGGATAATGAGCGTTTTGGGCTTTGGATCCTTTTAAGAATTGTATTTCAGAATGTGTAGATGAATTTAGGCTTTTGAATCAATTGATTTGGACATTTGACGCTTAAGTTATGGCCTTTTAAAGATTGAGTATTCGTGTAGAATTCTAATCCGATTAGGATTTGGGCCAGCTTTTCGGCCCTAACTTTGAAGCAATGTTTGGAGGCCCAAACGAAGTCAGATTTGGACATATAATACCATTATGGAAAGGCCAAGAAGTCCTGTACAAAATCTCTGAAGACCTCATTTATGTTCTTGAACTCTAACATGTTTAAAAATCTGCAAGAAACCCAAAAGGTCAAAATATTAAAAAGCTGAAATATTTTAAGAAAACTCCAATTTATTCTAACCTATTCAAAATTGCCTTAACCATAAAAATAAGTATAAATCAAAAAAATAAGGCATAAATTTCACCCAAGAGACCATATGTAAGGGAAATAAATATATCGAATTATGCACTCATCAGAGTTCCATTAAATCAAAATCACCAAACTTTTCACACTAGCTCACTTTGAAAACTAGATTCACACCTAGATTACAACGGGTTCTAGGAAACCACTACACCAAGGTTTCAACCATAGCTTACCTTGAAAACTAGATACACCTAGATTTTTGTTGTTGCCAAAATACAACAATTAGAATTTTTAGAAGTGAGATGCCCATGGATACCATCGGCCTTGAGATTCGATCGAAGATTGGTTGCAAGATTAAGGTGGGGCTCCTGAAGGATTCCTTTTGAATGACGCTTCTGAAGGGTCTTCCCGAAGGCTGGCTTGCAGGGGACCGAAGGTGGGCTGGTGGGATGGCAATCTGAATCCTTCTGAAGGATGCTGCCAAAATACAACAATTAGAATTTTTAAGAGTGGGATGCCCGTGGATGTCGTCGGCCTTGAGATTTGATCGAAGACTGGTTGCAAGATTAAGGTGGGGCTTTCAAAGGATTCTTTCCGAAGGATGCTTCCGAAGGATCTTCCTGAAGGCTGGCTTGCAAGGGACTGAATGCGGGCTAGTGGGATGGTAATCTGAATCCTTTCGAAGGATGCTTCCGAAGGAACTTTGCGATGCTTGCTTCTGATGGTCAATGGTCAATGGTCAATTGGACAAGGGTCTTGAGGTACAGTCCTTCCGAAGGATGCTTCTGAAGGAATAGCTGGTGATGGCGCTTCCGCGAGAATGAGCAATGAATTCCCCACGCACTCGACTTCTCTAGTCTTCTGAAGGGTTTTGGTCCTTCCGAAGGAAAGGATGACGCACTTCAAAAGAGACAAACTGGATCTTCTCAAGAACTTGGCCTCAACAAAGTCTTCCGAAGGATCTCGATCTTTTCTGCAAACTCTCATTCCGAAGGAGATATATGATGCTTTCGAAGGATTCTATGGGGGACAAAGAACGGTTAGAAGGCTCACAGGATTTTCCTCTAGCGAAGACCCTCTGACGCTTAAGTCAGTAACGGAAGGAAAATAATTGGGAGGAAAGTGGAAGTGAAATACTAATGTCTGGATCCCCTTCTGAGGGTCAAACCTGGGTTTTTATAGAGATCGAGCAACAGGACATGTGTCATTTCTAAAGGGTTCTTTCCGAAGGAACCCTTCCGAAGGAACCCCGATGACCTTCCAAAGGACCCTTCTCCAACAACTTCCAGCTTTCTCTACTTTCGATTATTGGGGCACAACAATTGTCCCCCGCTCTTTGTTGTGTTCTTCTTAGATACAGAATGAAGAGTATTTTCTAAGCATATGGAACCAAGAATCAGCAACGATTCTTCTCGAAGGATGCTTCTGAAAGCATCTTCCGAAGGAATCTTGTGAGTGCTCTTCGGTCATCGAGGCATTTGGGCTTCCACTTATTGGCTATAAATAGGGTCAGTTGCTTCCAGAATTTCTTTACGTATACGCTCTCTTAAAGGAAACTCTCGTACATTTGCACTATTTCCTTTTGAAGGAAATTTCCTAACGAAAAACATCCTCATACACCTATTCCATCTCTTTCCGAAGTACCTCCTTCCAAAAGAATCCTTGCATTAGGTATAGGCACCAGATCGTAACTAAGTAACTTAAGCCTCGTGCGGTGGCGATGTCCTTTGACTTACTATGCAGTGGCTTCACCGTCTTTTGGCCCTTATGAGAGTCAGTCTTTCCTCAATGAATATGGGTATGGTCAGTGATCCGGTTCTGGATTCCTTCCGAGTGTCCGAGCTTGCCAGGAGACCTAGGCACCAGATTGATCGAGGAGTTGGGTCTAGCTTAGGAGCATAACACCGAATTCAATCGAGGGATATAGGTGAGTCTGTGGGCATGGGCGTCGGAACACCAGATGATCCCAACCTAGTCTTGGGTCATAGGCACCAGATTGCAACTAGGCAACTTAAACCTCGCATGGTGTGGGCATCTTTCAACTTACCATATAGTGGTGTATCCAGGTTCAATAGCTAGTCTGGTTCGGGGTTCTTTCAGGGTGTCCGAGCTTGCCAGGAGACCTAGGCGCTAGATCGACCGAGGTGTCGGGTCTAGCTTAAGAGCATAGCACTGGACTCAATCGAGGTATCTAGGTGAGTTTGCGAGCATAGGTGTCAGAATTGAAGGGAAACCCCAACTCTTAGTGTATCGATGCAGGGGTTTTATTATTTTTTAAAACTTTTTCAAAAACATAAATAATAACGCAACGGAAATAAGTTCAAGACCACCTTGCAAGATTTGGTTTCCCATGACCATATGTAATACAAAATTAAACCATGCCATATATACCTTACGATGGTTTGTAGTCCGGTGTAGAGGTTGGAATCTTCTCCAAGATAGCAACGGTTTCACACCAACAGCTTCCAAATAGTTAACCGGTTAGACCGAACCGTCCCTTGAAAGCACGAGGGGCCTAGTTAATCCACGCTCCAAGTAGGGAATGAATCCTACAACTTAGCTTATGTACTAGCCAAACTAAGTATAGGAGATGAAAGATAAAGAGATTCCAAAAACTAATAGACTTTCTATTAGGTTTGACTTGCTACACTAGCAACAATGGAATCAAGAGAAAAATTGGGAGTAATGACTAAGAGAATTCCAACAAGAATAAGAAGCATAAGAGCTTATGGCCAAATATTTTCTCATACCTTCATTTCTCTCCATTATCACCTATTTATAGGAGGAGATGGTCATATTATTTTTAATATAATATATCACATATATTATATATAATGAAAGTGCATTTTTCTTTTGAATATAATGTATCAAATATATATTATTTGAAGTGCTCTTCCCATTTTAATAAAATATATTATATATTAAATATAATGGAAGTGCATATTTTCTTTTCAATAATATATCATATATATTATTTGAAGTGCTATTTTTTTTATCATATAATATATCTTATATATTATATATTGAAAGTGCCATTTTCTTTTCCATATAATATATCATATATATTATATTTAATAAAAATGCTATTTTCTTTTTCCATATAACATATCATATATATTATATATTGGGAGTGCTCTTGTCTTTTCTATATAATATATCATATATATTATATAGATAATGGAAATTCTCTTTTAATTTCAATATATTTAATTTAAATTAATTCTCTCAATATAATATAATATATGTATAACTATTATACATAAAATATTATATAAGAATTAATTATCCAATGAGAACCATTCTCATTATTAATATCCCGGTAAAAAATCATTAACCCTTAATGAAGATTATAACTTTCATCACTTAATTAACCACTACACTTGGATATGCGTGTGACCTTCTAGGTTCACCACTAAGTAACAATAGAGACACGTCAAACCCTTTGACGCCAACCACACTTTGGTCTATAATGAGGATCTCTCCATTTCCCCGATGTAACTCAAAAGACCCTGAGTAACAACTAGCATTATGTTAGGGCGATCCTACCAGTAATGAAGTCATACTTCTTAAGAACCTATTTGGGCTTCCGATTCCCGTGTACTATAATCCTTTCATCGATTAACAACCCAATCAAGTGAGAGTCATGGATTGATTAAACTCACTAACTCGATAGCTATGCCAAGATCTAGTGTGGTGTGATTGAGATGACACATTGAAACATCTTCCGACATTAGAAACACCTTTTCAATCATGTGTACCCTGGCCAGGGATTTATACAACCATAACCACCACTGATCGCATAGGATGTTCACCTCACGCCGGAGGTCGACGGATCCCATTAGCAATCACCTATCTCCATACGCCACTGCACAAGAACCACGCAGTGCATCTCCCACCCGGTAACTGAATGGTATTTAGCAATGGCAAATTCCTGACACTGACATACAAGACAACTGTGTTGCTTCTGATTTAAGGACTAGTAACACGATCGAAGCCTGTGATAGATCATAGATCCTCCGAGCCATGTGATCTATCACGTGCGTCACATTCAGTAAGCGTTCCACTAACACCTACCCACATGTATACTATATCCATCTCATGGATTATGGCATGCGACTCACCATTCTTTATCATTAGTATCTCATACTAATCAAAGGTAGTATCTCATGTGTCAGTCCATACTCGACTAATCATCGTCCTCATATGAGAAGTCTAAGGACTGCGAATTGATATTTTACTCTTGTGTTTAGTTTTGATGATGAAAAATTTCAAATGTATTTTTTTCTCAATCAAAGCATATGGTTTGGAAACAAAAATCAATTTCAAAGTGCTTTGTTAAAATGATCTATGATCTTTTATATTATTTGGAGATTAGCATAAACAAGTTTTAAGATCTAAAAAGAATCTCCTTGAAATCGTTGGTCAAAATAATTCTAAGGCAAAAGACCAACTAGAACATGCTTTTGAAAGTGTGTTCATTTTAGAAAGTGTTCATTTTAGAAAACTATCTCCTAGTATTTTGATATCTAATATCTCTTGGTAATGAATGGTTTTGATAAATGACTATATGAAAATCAATTTCTACTATGTGGATTATATGAATGAGAAAATGAATTTTTAGTATATTAGTTTTAAAGCAAGATATGAAAACTTATAGAAAAAATATTGAGTATGGTTGAGAGTGATTTGAAAAACTTGCTTGTTGAGAGTGATTTGTTTCAAAATATACTTTTGATGATCTCAACTTGCTTTCAAAATAATCAAAATGAGGATTCAAAAGAATCAAATGAGGATTTGATAAATTTTCAATCTTTTCAAAAGGATAGTCGACTATGTTTTTCATTATGTTGACTATGCCTCAAAATAGTCGACTATTTCGGTTGTTCTGTCGACTATTCAAGGCATCTGTCGACTATCGAGTAAGGATAGTCGACTATGACTTTTGGTCTGTCGACTATTGTTGTTCATAAAATTCAAAAATTTCTTCATATTTCTGCATCTATCGACTATACAAATGTGTCTTTCGACTATTGTAAATTCTGTGTTATAAGATAGTCGACTATTCATTTTGTCTGTCAACTATTTCTTGCTTTACTTGTAAAAATAGTCAACTATGCATTTCTTCTGTCGACTATTTCTTTTTGCAGAAAGCACCAACGGCTATTTTTTCAAATCCCAACGGCTCCAAACAGCTATATTTCTCTTCAACTTTGTGGGACACTTATATATACATGTCATAGATGATCAAGAGAAGGCTAATGGACGGGAATGAAATTATTTGAGCTTACTGTTATTCTCATTTGTATTTAAAATCGTCTGTGCTTTAATTTTCTCTCTTCAAGGCTTCGATCTTCACTTGTAATTATTTACTTCAAGCCTTGTATCATTTTTGAGAGATCATTGTAACTAAGAGTTGTACTCTTAGATTCTCTATTCGATTGTTTGTATTTTTCCTAGCAATAGCTAGAGCGCCCATTAAATTGGGAGGTTGTATTTTTCCTAGCAGTAGCTAGAGGGCCCATTAAATTGGGAGGTTGTATTTCCTAGCTTGTGTAGCTAGAGGGCCTACTTGTGTAAGTAGGAGGTTTTAGTGAATTGGTTTAAAATCCTTAGTGGGAGCTAAGGTAGTGGATTAGGCTTGGTTTAAGCCAAACCACTATAAATCCTTTGTGTCTTTTATTCTTCTTGCTTTACATTTATCATCTCATATGTTTTATGTTTTAAGTCACTAAAACCTCAATTGTGTCAAAAAGTTTTCAAGTTTCTACCAAGCTTTTAATTATACCAATTCACCCCCCCTCTTGGTGTGTGCCATAGCATCTCCCGTTCTAACACGAATAACCATTAAGACATCCTTATTACAAAGGTCAATTGTCACATATTCTCAACACTTAAGAATAAGACCTTTAATAGGAAATCTAAGGACTCATTCATATTAATGATTGGAGAGCTATGAATGAAGTTATGATCTTAAATATGAAAACATATTTTATTATATATTGCAAGTATTACATCATTAGTCTCATAAATATAAATGCCAGATGCCATCTAAATCTAGCATTAGGGCATTAACACTAACAATCTCCCACTTGCACTAATCTTGATTTACAAGCTACAGGTCATTGTTGAATCGTTGCCTGGTATCTAATATAATACCCCATATTTTTGTGAAGATGCCACGTATTTTAAGTGAGTTTAAAATACCGAAAAATATGTTTGAAATGGCAACGACTGACCAAATCAGTCTTAGGGAGTGCCCTAGATCTTAGATACATGAGGATAAAGGTATATTTTTTACGAGCATCTCGAGGCGAGATTTATGATGCTGAAAGAAATTAAATCAGAGACAGTTTTTCGGTTAAGCTAAGTTATAGCCTGAAATAGCCGAATGATGGTAAGGGGATTCAGAAAATCGTGCATATCGAGTAATTTTGAGTTATTAATTTTGGAATTTTAAGTATCTCGATAAATTTGATGTTTGAGGGTGTAATTGTAATTAGAGAATTATCCAAACAAAATAAGGATGAAATTAGGAGCTTATGTGGTAAATATTAAAGTTGAGAACTTGAAATAAGGGCTAAAATGTCATTTGGAAGAACTTTGGGGTTTTAGCTTGGATTTCAAAAGTTAAATCCATTATAATTTTGGATTTAAAAGGCCATTCAAATATATTTTTGAGTCTTTAGAGTCCATGGCTAAGATTGTGACAAGTGGCATAATGTGATTGGTTGAAGAAATCTATAAATAGGCACCATGAGTTTCTCTGAAATCATTCCAAGAAAGTTTGAGAGTTGAGGCACTCTAAGAGAAGGAGCTTTCTCTAGAGAGAGAGTAAGAAGTTCGGCAAGAAGGCGAGAAGGAATCGAAGGAGAAGCCGGGGAAAACAAGCCTCATCGGAGTTACGAGCCTTCGCTGGAGTTCGCAAAAATCAGTCAGAAAAAAAGCGAGGTAAATCTTATTTTTTTTTATAATCTTGTAGAGGGGGAAGAGAGGGTCGCATAGGTTCAAACGGGGGTCAAATCGGAGTTCAAACGAGGGAGATATGGCTGAAATACGAAAATGACGCAATGTAGTCCGAAACTGCTGTGCAGCGCGTGAGATACACGTGCCGGAAAATAGCTGCGCGTGAGGGCGCGTGGCCCACTTTTCTAGGGCGTGTGAGAGCGCGTGAGGGGCCCATTTTTCTTCAAACTTTCCAGTTTTGTCCCTACTTTAATTCCCCTCAACTCTATGCAAAACTATTTGAGGTTAGATTTACCAAAACGTGTGTTTTCTACAGAAACCTAGGCCGTTTGCTGTGAAATTATACTATCCAAGAGATAAACCAACAAGGTGAGACTCCTATACTCTAAATCCTATTTTTTATTCTCTTATGAGAGACTTCTATTGCATGAGATGTGTTTCATGAAGCTCTTATATGTAAACTCTTGTTGTTCTCTTACGTAAAATCATGCTGCATATATGAACTGTATTTTTCTGAAAAATATATGTTGTTGTCTTTTTAACTGTTGCATTTATAAAATTCGTGTGGCCATACTATTGTACCTATTTGTTGTTGGCCGAGGGCAAAAGTCGGATATCCCTCGAGAGGCGCTATGCGTGCGCCATTGAGAAAGCTCTAGTGGGGAAGACCGTGAGCCTAAGGAACAACGAATGTGGTACTTGCATGAGTGCTATGAGGTCGAACCGAAGTGACATGGTTAGGGACCTCCCGAGCGACGCTATGCGTGCACCATTGAGAAAGCTCTCATTGGAGGAGGCTAACATGTTCACGAGGCACTTCAGAGTAGTTCTCCTTGTCTTCTCATACATTTTATACCTGATTATGCATCGATATAAACTGTTTTTGGAGTTTCTCACTAGAAGATTCATCTTCTAATTGGACTATGTCCCTGGAATATTCAAACGTTTCAAGTTCGACAAGCGGCTCTAAGGGAAAGGAGGTAGCTGAAGAATAAGCTTAATTTACTACTTGTAGCATGTTTAACATATTTTTGTTTATGTGCGAACCTATGTAATTTTGGATATGTTTAAGACATTCAGTTATTACTTGATGATGTCCATGTAATATATTTTGTAGACGTCTCGAACAATTTTATGATAAATAAAGTATTATGGTTGTGAACCATATCAGGTTCGATCTAGCTTCCGCATTTGAAATTTTAACGCCTGTCTTAGCTATTTGATTATTGGGTTTGTTAAGTTGAGAAGGTAAAAATTAAGGTTTTAGGGATATTGTGTGATGTATGATAGCTATTGTGATATGAAAACTTTTTATATTCCCGAAATCCTAAGTTATAACATGCTCAAGAAATTTGGGGTGTTACATCTAATACCCATCTTCTCAAGATAACGATCAAGATGACTTTGTGATAGTGTTTTGGTTAGTGGGTCTGCGACATTTCCTAATGACGCAATCTTCTGCAGCTGAATGTCTCCACGTGCTATGATCTCTCGGATCAAATGGAATTGTCGCTCGATGTGCTTGGATTTCTGGTGAGACTTGGGTTCCTTGCCTGTGCAATGGCCCCATTATTGTCACAATATAAAGATATTGGCAACTCAATAGATGGAACCACTTCTAGTTCAGCAATGAACTTTCTCATCCAAATAGCCTCATTTGTAGCATCGCATGCCGCAACATATTCGGCTTCCGTGGTAGAGTCTGCAGTTATTTCTTGTTTGGAACTTTTCCAGCTAACTGCCCCACCATTACAGACGAATACAAACCCGGATGTAGACTTTCTATCATCCATATTGGATTAAAAATCTGAATCAGTGAACCTATCAACACGGAGATCACCTTCTCCATACATTAGTAATAAAGCCTTAGTCCTTTCCAAGTACTTAAGGATACACTTTACTGCTGTCTAATGTTCCAAACTTGGATTGGACTGATACCTACTCGTGACACAAATAGTATATACGATATCAGGCCTTGTACATAGCATAACATACATTAGACTTACAACAGTCAAGGCATAAGGAATCATGTCCATGTGTTGTCTCTCTTCGAGTGTCTTGGGAGACATCTCCTTAGAGAGATGAATTCCATGCCTGAAAGGTATAAAACCCTTCTTGGAATTCTACATGCTAAATCTCTTTAGCATCTTTTCTATGTACAGACTCTGGGAGAGACATATTTTTCTCAAGATATAGGTCACTTCTCCTAGATCCTTCATGGAGAATTTATTGGACAAAAATAATTTTATTGACATCAACATGCCAATGTCGTTCCCCATTAAGAGGATGTGATCCACATACAAAATAAGGAAAGCTCTCATGCTTCCACTGACTTTCTTGTATATACAAGGTTCATCCGGATTTCTAATGAAACCAAACTCTTTGATCTCACTATCAAAATGAATGTTCTAAGACCTTGAGGCTTGCTTAAGACCATAAATGGATCTCTTAAGCTTACACACTCGATTGGTATTGGAAGACTCAAAACCACGAGGCTGCTCCATGAATATATCTTCCTTAAGATAACCATTCAGGAAAGCCGTTTTGACATCCATTTGCCAAATCTCATAATCATAGTGTGCCGCTATGGCTAGCATCATTCTGATGGATTTGAGCATTACGACTGGTGAAAACGTCTCCTCATAGTCAATACCATGCTTTTGACGATATCCTTTTTCCACCAGTCATGCTTTAAAGGTTTGCACCTTCCCATTAGGACCGATATTCCTCTTATAGATCCATTTACACCCTACAGGAACTATTCCTTTAGGTGGATCCATTAGAGTCTAGACTTGGTTGGAATACATGGATTCCATTTTAGAGTGCATAGCCTCTAGCCATTTCTTAGAGTCGATGTTTGACATCGCCTCTTCGTAGTTAGTAGGATCAACATCTTGATCACTATCTCCATACAAGAATACTTCCTGTATCTCCTCCACAATAAAACCATATCATTCCGGAGGACAAGATAGTCTACTAGATTTACGAGCCTCACGTGGAATGACACTACTTGAACCTACAAGTTCTAGATTGGTTTCTTCAATAAGCTCGACTTGTCGTTCAGAAGACACCTCTTTGAATTCTACTTTCTTCCCTATGCCACCTCCATGGAAAAACTCTTTCTCTAGAAATGTGGCATCCCTACTGACCAACACTATTTGATCATTGGGAAAGTAGAAGTAGTATCCTTTGCAATGCTCAGGATATCCTACAAATCTTCCTTTACTAGAATGAGATTCTAGCTTATCCGTCTTGAGTTTCTTAACATAGGCAGGACAACCCCATATCTTAACATGCTTAAGACTGGGTTGTCTCCCAGTCCAATTTCATATGGCGTACTCTCAACAGATTTACTTGGAGCCTTATTATGAAGATAAATTGTTGTGCACAAAGCATAGCCCCACAATGATAATGGTAGATCGGCAAAAGCGATTATTAATCGTACCATGTCCAATAAAGTACGGTTTCTTCTCTCAGAAACACCATTTAACTGTGGGGTTGCAGGAGGAGTCAACTGGGATATAATGCCATTGGCCTTGAGGTAGTCATAAAACTCCATACTCAAGTATTCTCCACCTCGATCTGATCGAAGTATTTTAATACTCTTTTCGGTCTGATTTTCTACTTCAGCCTTAAACTCTTTAAACTTTTCAAAGGCTTCAGACTTGTACTTCATCAAGTATACATAACCATATCGTGACAAATCATCAATAAAAGTTATGAAGTAGTTATAACCACCTCTTGCCATTATAAAGAACAGTCCACATACATCTGTGCGGATTAACCCTAATAACTCACTGGCTCTCCCACTTTGTCCAACAAAGGGTGACTTAGCCAATTTTTCGAGGAGACAGGATTCACAAGTTAGCCCTGGTTTAGAACCTACTGGATCAATTAATCCTCTTTTGGCCAATTCGTTAATTCTTCTCTTGTTTATGTGGCGTAGTCTAAGATGCCATAGTTATTTAAGGTTAACACCGTCATCACGAGAACGCTTCCCGCTACTAGTGGATGCAACATTTACATCCCTCTGTCAGACAGTTTCATGCAACTCTAATATATAAAGACCATTTACCATAATGCCCATGCCAACCATATCATTACCATAATGAATTTGACATGAATTAGAAGAAAAAATAGTTCATAACCATCCCTTACAAGTCTAAGAATGGACACTACATTCCGAAAAGCATTAGGTAAATATAAAGAGTCTTTCAAAGTTAATACATGCCCAGTATGAAGAGTAATAAAAGTTGTCCCTATGGCTAATGGCTCTACAAGAGCTCCATTTCCCACTCAGAGGACAACTTCCTGCTTCTCAAGCAGCCTACTTATTTTTAGATCCTGCATGCAAACACATATATGAGAAGTTGCACCTGAATCAAGAATCCATGAGATGGAAGAATGACCAATCGAATTGATCATCTCAATAACATAAAAGGAAGATATACCTGAACCCTGGTTCTCCAAGCGCTTGACCTTCAAGCTGGAGAGATAGGTTGGGCAATTTCTCTTCCAATGCCTATCTTTTTGGTAGTGGAAACACTTTCCCTTTGATCCCTTCTCTTTGTGCTTGCCCTTTGAGATGTCCTTTTGCAGGGCCAACTTCTTGATTTGAAAGAACTCTTCTTTCTCTCAGAAGTATTGGAAGAAGTAATAGTGAGAACACCTTCTCTACTTTTTCCATTTATTTCGACTTGCGCTATTATTAAACTCTTTAATAATTCAGGAAGTGTGCACACAACATTGTTCATTTGATGTTTTAGAATGAACGAGGCAAATGAATTTGGAAGTGATTGGAGAATGAGGTTTACTTTCAGATCAGCATTCAAGCAGAATCCCAATGAGTCCAATTGATCAATCAAATTGATCATCTTAAGGACATGGTCCTCTACATTCGTGCCTTCTACCATTCTAGACCTGAACAGTTCCCTAGATATCTCATATCTAGCTGCTTCTTCATTCTTTCCATTCATCTCCCTTACTTGCTCCCATTGGCCACACTCTCCCCTATAAGTGTCTTCGGACACTAAGGTAAGGACAAACCTCTCCAATGACTCATTATTATGCTCCTTACTTGAATCAACTTTTGATTCACTTAGCCAATCCATATAGTCGGGTCCAATTAAAATATTTTTGTCCAGAAGATGGAAAATAGGATTTGAGTTTTCCATATTTTGAAAAACTGCATAAATAAATAAGTGATTGTTAGTTTGATTTAATCTTGCACATCCATTTAGTTCGCTCTCAAACCAAATAGTACCTCCCACTCAATTTTTTGAATCCCACACTTCCTATGGTGGTAAACGCGAATCCCTAAGGGGACTCGTGGCGGGTGATTGAGTTCTCTCCTACATGAATACCCCTCAACACTTTGGTGGTATGTTGGGATACCCACATATTTGAGTAGACAACTCTTGTCTATCACATCTCATGCGAGGTTCGATCCACTGACCCATGTGTCATTTATTCCTCAACGCTTTTGTGGTATGTTGGAGACACTACAACAAAAATAGGCATTAATGACCAAAAATTAGTGACGACATTAGTTTTGGTCATTAATGTAGTACTATTAACGACTAAATATAAATCACATCGTTATAAGATAACTTTTAACGACAGGCAAAATAAGTCGTCGTTAATATACCATTTTTCCGTCGTTAATGACTAAAATTTTTAATTCGAATCATAAAACAATAAAAAAATTTATTAAAATTTAACTAACACTTATATAAGCAATTCTTAATATAATTATATTTTTCTATAAATGCACAAATATAATTATTAAATTATGATAGTTGAGCATTAGTTATTTATTGATAATATAATATATTAAAAAATATGAACATATTAACAAGAATACAATTTATCAAACTAATTTATTATAATTATTAGATTTATTTATAATATAATTATATTTTTAAATAAATATTAATGTGATGTAATAATTTAAATTATTTTATGAATTATTATAATCTTAAATTATTTTATTTTTATCAATTAAATAATTATTAATATTAATTTCATAAATTATTTTTCTGTAAATGTATAAATATAATTATTAAATTATTATAATTGAACATTACTTATTTAATTTATTGATAATAAAATATATTAAAAATAATACAATATATCAAACGAATTTATTATAATTAATAGATTTATTTATAATATAATTTTATTTTTAAATAATTATTAATTTGATGCAATAATTTAACTTATTTTATCAGTTACCATAATGTTAAATTATTTTATTCTTATTAATTAAATAATTATTAATATTATTTTTATAAATTATTTTTATTTTTATTAATTAACAATTAAATATTTAAAAAAATCAAAATGTTGGCTGAAGCTGCCCCCCCTTTTCCCCTCCAATTCCTATTCCCAAATCCGAATTCCCCCAAACCCTAATCCCCTAAATCACAGCCTGACCCTATGTTCTCCCGACCGCCTCCCTCCGCTTCCTCAACGTTGTCGCCGCTTCCAACTCCATCGCGGCCTCCTCGTTGCCACCTTCAACTCCATCATTGCCTCCTCGCCGCCGCTAAATCTCCATCTCACAACGGCTCATTCATCCACCTTCCTCCTTCCCTCAATTCCCGCTAACAACGGACACCCCCAGACCTACGCCCTCGTCTTGCTCAACCAATGCCTCCCCCGATTCACTCCTCTACTTTGGAAGTACGGTACGTCTTTCTTCTCTCTTGGTTCATTCGATTTTGTCTTGTTTGTGAGATTTGGTTGTCTGATGCTGTCGTCTCGTTGTTCTTGTTGTTGTTGTCAGTGTAGAGCAACATATCTTCGTGTTTGGGCCGACAATGGGGCCAATCACGTCTACAATGAACTGCCCCAGCTTTTGCCTCATGAGGACGCCGTGGATGTTCGAAACAGGTTCTTTTCTTGTTCTAGATGTTTTTGTATATATATTTTGTCTGATATTTCTATACTTGTATATTATCGATTTAGGTTAGTTATATATGTTCTAGTAAATGCGCCCATTTGTTTGCAGAAGGGCAGCATTCAGTGTTTTATGTTACAGGTCCACCACCTAATTCATTTAGAGCCATGCCTTTTATGCTGCCAATATCACCCCCTGTAATGTTTTTCCCTGTCCCAGACCCACAGTTGCCTGTTAAGATATTGAATCAGATAGATTATTATTTTAGGTATCTTATTAATGGCTTTCATTACTTTTCATTGGTAATCATTACTAATTTGCTAGTTAATTATTTTTAGTTAGGAATTGAACGATCTATGCCTCTTATCTATTCCTTGCAGTAATGAGAATTTAATTAAAGATACATACTTATGGCAGAAGATGGATGACCAAGGCTGGGTTTCCATTAAATTAATAGCAATGTTCAAAAAAGTGAGTGTCGTTGGCATAACAAATGATTTTCTACCCTGTCTTTTGGTTACTTAACTTGGTATTTGTTGTTTCCTCTAGAGGTATTATTGTAATAAGTTCCCCATCTGGGATTTTTTGTGTCCTGTAAAGGTATTAATGTTATGAATTCCCCTGCCCCTGAAAACTTAAGTTACACCTAAGGCATATCAAATTTGTTTCTGTTAATGAGTCATTGCCAGTGTACTTGCTATCATTAAGAATTCAGTTTGTTACCAAACTAAGTAGTTTTAATGATGCATTTAGAATGAGGGACCAGAACATACTGTTGTTGTACAGTAAGGTTCTTAAGCAATCTAATTTTGGATCTTGGCAGCTTTGTATTCAAGATTAGGGCAATTAGATTTTGTTCCCTACAGTTTTGCTTTTTTACTTATTCTTGGTGATGGCCTTTGTTTTGTGTCCCCCCCTCCTAATTTATCTATTTAATCACTATCTTTTGGGGTGATTGTTGTGATATGATGCCTTCAATAGTTATGTACTATAGATTGAACTGTACCTCAAAGTAGTCTTGTCTCCTAGGGCTTTGTTGTTGTTTCTTTGGAAATAAAGCTTCATGGAGGCTTATATTGCTCCTGTGAACCTCCTCCAATGACCTTCAGTATCTCATGCTTTTGTTATTTCCAATTCACTATGTTTAGATGAACATAAATTAAAAAAAAAAAAAAACTAGCATGTTAAAACCTTCACTTCTCTCAAAAATTCTGGTTGTACATCCCTTTAAACGCATTGTTTTGTTCTTTCTCATTGTTTGGGTTTAAGGATTGCATCATGTCTTAAGAAGTGCTCTGATCTATTTTGAGCTTTATTGTCTCTGTATTTGGTTAAAGAAGCTTTAAATGGGTTTTCGTGGCAACTACAATAAGCTTTTAGTTGTTTCCATGCAAGGTTTCTGAATATGTTTGTCTCAAAATACATTGTTTCAGTTTGTATGAGGGACTTTTATGTTTTCCAAGCAAGTTAACAGTTGCATTGGAATCTCATTCCTTCTATGGCTTTGTCCCTGCCTGACAGTTTAATTATCTGCTTCATTCGGGGATTATCCTTGTTATATATATACATTTTGATGCACATAATTATAGTTCTAAGTTTTTAATTTTATTAGAATTGTAAACAACTGTAATTTTTTTTGATAGGATAAGATAGCGCACTAACCTCTTTTCATTTCACTATTTGCATGTCTTTTTTTTTCTTTTTAATCTTGATTAGAAGTGTTTAGGATTTCATATGTTCTTTGGTATGAAATCCTAAATTTCCTGAGGTTACTGCATATTTTGACTTGCTTATATGATATATAACATTGCTGAAATTAGAAAGCTGTTAGCTGGTTCAATATGCCAAAATTTGGATTATTCAAGGGACTGTAGGCATTTTTAATTTGGTTTATCTTTTCATTTATAAACAATGGGAGGAATGGATTAGCCCACAATTCTTAGCTAATAGATTAGAGTGTGAAATGTATGCACTATGCAATGGTTTCCCGTGTTTCATGTGCTATGGACAATGTTTGCATTTATTTTCTTTAGTTTTTTTCTTTTATTTGCTATCTGTTGTTTTGTTTAGTCTTTTTTACTTCTCAATCTGTTTCCTCTTGTTGGTGACCTACTGGTGGTTGTCCTTAGTAAGATATCATTTTATTTTCCTTTGTCTAATTAGTGCTTGATTTTGGGAGTAGGTAGATCATTTAGTGCAACACACCACTGGTAGTATCATTTGCACATCATCTACCCATCTATGGTAATTTAGACTTTATTTTTCATCATTTTACATAAACCTTCAACAAAATATTAACGTGAAAGTTATTGATAATATTGTTCCAAATATGATAAAGTTATTTATATAACAAAGGACTTATGAACACTGGGAATGTTGTAGATTTTGTTTTTTAACAAATTATATTACAATAATTGTTATCCTTGTAAATGCAAATTTTTTTACTTAGAAGCTTACGAGCATTTAAGTCTTGTACAGATAGCATCAATTACAAAATTTAGAGTGTGTTTGTGAAATTTTGTTGTGTTTTGGTGCATTTTAATGGTTGTATGTTTTGTAGCTTGTGATGGAGATGTTTTTGTGCTTTATTAATTCTATTTCTTATCTTTTATAAAGAAAACTTGAACACATCGATCTTTGACTCTAATTTCATGTTTTATTTTTATTTTTTGTAGGTCAATGAAACATCAGAACTCTAAAGGAAGCAACTTCTGTCTTGGACTACATGAACAGTTCTATAATTATAATTTCAATAAACTATTTGACTACAGTGTTTTGGTGTACATTTTTGTATAATATATATGATTGTCAAAGTGTTGCTTTTAGTTAAACATCTTTTTTGGTGTAGTGTGTTGGCAATTAACACTTGTATAGATACTACTTTTGGTGTGTAAATGCTAATGGATAATGATACTTTTTATTTGGTTGAACATATATTATTTTGAAGTTAATTAGTTGAATGACAGGTTTAATTTTATGAGTCTTATTCTAATTTGATATGGATAATGATATATAGGTTTGGTAGTTTTCATCAAACCAGGATGTCATCATCATTGATGACTATTCATTGGTTTTACACTATTAACGATGAGAAATACTATCGTTATTGTTCTATATTTTGGTAGTTAAATAACATTTTTTAAAGACAAAAATTATATAGTCGCTAATTATTTACACTATTAACGATAGAAAATACTATCGTTATTATTAAAGGATTTGGTAGTTAAAAATTATTTTTAACGACGAGAATCATATGGTCGTTAATTATTCACACTTTTAACGACGGGAAATATTGTCGTTATTGAGTTATAATTTGGTCGTTGATAATTATTTTTAACGACGGGAATCATATTGTCGTTAATTATTCACAGTATTAACAACGGAAAATATTGTCGTTATTGAGTTATAATTTGGTCGCTGATAATTATTTTTAACGACAGGAATCATACGGTCGCAAATACAATTAACGACGGGTTTATCATTCCCGTCGTTAAAGACTTTTATCCTCGGAGGCAATAACGACGACCGACAACAGGAAAATTCCCGTCGTTACAACTTTTTAACGATCGAAAATTAAATTTCAACGACTGATTTTCCTGTCATTAAAACCCGTTTTTCTTGTAGTGAGAATGACATACATAGACCAGACCCACCACGTTAGTCAGCGATCCACTTGAAACATCTACAGCCTCAACACTTTGGTGGTATGTTTGCCATATCTGTGTGGGGTAACCGACAACATCTTATGCTTAGATAGGACATTCAATCAACTCTTATGGAATGCTCCCTCAACACTTTGGTGGTATGTGGGCGCACCCAATCGAGCGACGAATTCCTACGACGGTGGAGGGTCACGATAAATCTTATTTATTGTATCTAATATAAGTTTTCACAATTTGGGAAGATTTTGGGCTTTGATTTTTAAAGGTCTCACTTTGCACATGCATTTAAGTTTTCCAATTATGTATCTCATACATAACCAACTCATACATTCAAAATAAATCTAAATTTATTTTTAAAGGTTTCACTTTGCACATGCATTAAATTTTCCAATTATGTATCTCATACATAACCAACTCATACATTTAAAATAAATCTAAATTTATTTTTAGAGGTTTCACTTTGCACATGCATTAAAATTTTCAATTATGCATCTCATACATAATAAAAACATGCATACATACAAAATAGGATGATCATGGACTTATGCATATTAATTAAATTCGAGCCTCTGGATTTAATTAATTAGCATATTTTTTAGATAAATAACCAATGCTCATCTCATGAGCACAAAATATTTCTCTCGACCTTCTTGTTCCTTGGAATCATCAACTCTTGATGTCTTCATCTTCATTTTACATAGAGAAACATACTATACATTTTTCTAAGACAAAATAAAAATAACAAGGAGACTTATGTCTCATTACAATCCCAAATGGAATGAAAAATAATTATTATAAACAATTTCTCAAATACCTGTAACATTCATCCATACAATCAAATTATACTAAGTCCATGATCACCCATCTATTCAATCTCATTGAATAATTTGTCATATTAAATAAATTCATGTTAATGAAATATGCATCAAGCATAGGTCATTGAAACCGAGCCGAGGCTCTGATACCGATGAAGGGAAACCCCAACTCTTAGTGTATTGATGCAAGGGTTTTATTGTTTTCTAAAACTTTTTCAAAAACATAAATAATAACGCAACGGAAATAAGTTCAAGACCACCTTGCAAGACTTGGTTTCCCATGACCATATGCAATACAAAATTAAACCGTGCCATATATACCTTACGATGGTTTGTAGTCTGGTGTAGAGGTTGGAATCTTCTCCAAGCTAGCAACAGTTGCACACCAACAGCTTCTAAGCAGTTAACTGGTTAGACTGACCGTCCCTCGAAAGCACGAGGGGCCTAGTTAGTCCATGCTCCAAGTAAGGAATGAATCCTACAACTTAGTTTATATGCTAGCCAAGCTAAGTACAGGAGATGAAAGATAAATAGATTCTAAAAAACTAATAGACTTTCTATTAGGTTTGACTTGCTACACTAGCAACAATGGAATCAAGAGAAAAATTGGGAGTAATGGCTAAGAGAATTCCAATAAGAAAGAGAAGCATAAGAGCTTATGGCCAAATATTTTCTCATACCTTCATTTCTCTCCATGATCACCTATTTATAGAAGGAGATAGCCATATTATTTTCAATATAATATATCACATATATTATATGTAATGAAAGTGCATTTTTCTTTTGAATATAATATATCATATATATTATTTGAAGTGCTCATTCCATTCCAATAATATATTATTCTATTAGCTTGGTCATTGCTCCGGAACCTCTCGTGTTTCTAGTTTTCGGCATTGATGTTTTACCAGAGCAGGCCCTCCTTCTAGCG
Organism: Diospyros lotus; assembly: GCF_014633365.1. Classification (NCBI taxonomy): domain Eukaryota; kingdom Viridiplantae; phylum Streptophyta; class Magnoliopsida; order Ericales; family Ebenaceae; genus Diospyros; species Diospyros lotus. The sequence continues at coordinate 21,112,805 of NC_068350.1, forward strand.
CCAAAATGTCGACGTTCGAAATTGGTCGATTGAGATTTATAGGCCCACACCGATATGGTAGATCCGAGAGAGGAACAGTGAGGTATCCGATCTGATTTGCTGAGCCGCCAGCCCGTCCCTGTCAGGTACTCCGAAGCTCAAATTAGTGAGCGGGCAAGCAAGTGTATCGGGTGTTTGTAAGTTGGCAAAAAAGAGTACATACCCCGGCCCTCAAGAGGGCTAGTCGATATATATATGAGCAAAAGCTTCTCTGCATGCTCCATACTTGTACAGGCGATGGGATGGAATAGTCGGCGGGGGCGTCCCTGCTACGGTGAGGTGTTGACGAGACCTCCATTAATGGGGATGGGATCTACCATTAATGAGGATGGGATCTGAGGTGGATGTCCGAAAACCCAGGCGCGGCTATAATGATGTTGTTGTTAGAAGGCCAGGATGGGACTGGCATGGGCCGGCCAAATGGGCCGAGAGAATGGGCCTGAAGGGTCCAATCAGGGTGGTCCTTGGCCTGCCGATATGCCGCGACACACGTCCCTTCTACAATGCGAGCTGACGGGCTAAGCCGACGAGCTATGGAGATCGCTAGAAACTTGCTTAGAACATAGCTGGGGGCCTGCCCAAACACGCTGACGAGTTAGAGGTGCTACCGGAAGCTCGCTTGGTCCCAACGTTTGATCTTGGGCTTCAGCATTATCTGAACTCGCTTTAACGAGCTCAATTCAATTTTTATTGGGCCTTGAGCATTTGGGCCGAATCACTACATTAAGTCTAGCCCAGACAAAGTAAAGCGAGAAATACCCGTAACATCAAGCCCCCCAGCTCACAGTGGGATCTTCGGGTTGGGAGCTGACACATACCCGGCTACATCGACCTTCAATGCGTCTTTTCAGCTTTTCGCCCAATCGTTTCAAATCACGTTGTTTCGTGCAGCACATCTTGTCTGCAGTGCATTTAATGCGCACGTTTCCCGTAACTGCCAATCATCATGTCCGTAGTCCCTGCGCTTTTGTGCACCGCCATTGGATCTGGGGAAGCTCGTTAGTCCCTTTATCCAACGGAAGGCATTCTGAACCATAAAAAAAAAGGGAAAGGGGTCATTCTACTCCGTCTTTATCGTCTTGTTTCAAAAACCCCCCCTCACTCTTGCAACTTGCTTTCTTTCGTCTTCGAGATTTCATTGCCGCCGATTTCGAAGACCCTTTGCCCTAGTTTCTCTGCTGGTTCCCATTCCTGATTGCTGCAGCTATTAGCTTAAGAACAGTAAGTTCCTCATATTCCTTTAACATATTTCGATTCTATCTTCGTTCTTTCCATTACCTTTGCCTTCGCGCCCCTCTACTCGGCGATGGTGGGGCAGCTTATGGGAATAGGCTTTGCCTATCCTAGGAGGTTCGACAAGCTTAGAAACCTTAGCCCCCCTTTTTCTTTTGAGTCATGCCTTGTTGCGAAGCGCGCGTGACCTGACAGGTAAAAGGCATCTTTAGGAACTTTGATTCAACATTCTGATTCTTTTCTTCTACTTTTTCTCCCTTTTTTTTTTAGATGTCGACATCAGGTTAGAGGCGCTGGGACCACAGGGTAGAGAGCGATGACACCTCTAGCTCTTCGGGGCAAAGAGGAGTAATGCTACCGCGGATTGTTCAGGACGTGGCTTCATCTCATTCAGAGGTTACTGAGAGAGCTCTTCAGTGTAACCCCCCCCGGTAATAACCCAGCGATCTGCCAAGGAGCGTGCAGCTTGTGAGATCTTCAAGCGGTATCCCTCAAGGCTGACGATCGATGAACTGACATCGTATGCCACCTCATACCGCCTTCCTTGTGGGACTTGTCTGATGGTCCATTCCCCTGATGATCACGTAGCTTTTCCTCCCATGGGATTTGTTGCCATTAGCCCCCAACACTTAGAGTTCGATTTTAGGTGTCCACTCCAGGCCTACCTCATAGATATCCTGAACGACCTTAAGCTCGCTCTTTTCTAGTTAATTCCTAACTCGTACGCCCAAATAAACTCCCTAGCCATCCTTTTTAAAAAGAACAAACTTCCTCTTCCAACCCTTAGAGTACTTAGGTACCTTTACTCTTTCAAGGGTACCAAGGACAGGCTGTACTACATGGCAGCTCGCTCCATGGACTACAAGAGGGTCTTGCCCCAGGGAAGGGCCAAAGGCAAGTCCAATGTTGGAGACTACAAGTCCCAATGGTTCTACCTGTCCTGTTCCTCTCTTAAAGACCTTAACAACTTCAGTTTTGTTCTCGTGCCGAGTGAGTAGAAGTTTTTTTTTTTTTTTTTGCACCTGTAATCATCAACTTGGCCATGCCTATCTTTGCTTCACATGTGTCTTTTTGATTTTACAGACGTCGCTGGGGGGCAGCTTGAACTAACCATCTCCGAAGCGCAAGATCTCCAAAGGGCTTCAGACTTAAAAACCGACGAAGATGATTGTGAGTTCTACGAGTCTATTCTTTACGATTATCAGCTCGCCCCTCCCTTTGGTATCAAGGAAATCAGGAAGTGTGACATTAGGATACGTGGCCAAAGGGAGGTAAGGTCCATTTTTTACGATGTTGATTTTGACGGGAGCCCGATTAGGGAGAGGGGAGCTCGTGGTGAAGTTACTGTTATGGCTTTACCGACACTATTAGAGGCAACGAAGCTCTAACTTGAACGACCCGGTTCTTCCATGATCTCCAATGTCCTTAACACCATTCGTGCGGCCTCTTCCCCTACAAAAGCTCGAGGGGCTGGGACTCATACCGAAGCAACCAGCTCGAAGCGCGATCCCGCCAGTATGCCTTGTGCTGGTTCCATACTCGTAGTCACATCTTCCGTAAGGCCGGTTACCACGAACACTTCCTCGCAGCCCGGGGCGGCCAAGGCTGTCGTGAGTCATGGAAAATCTGTGGTTCGCAAGGAGACTTCCGGAAGTAAGAGGAAGGCCCCTCCGACCTCAAAGCCCGCCCCGCAGGCCTAAGCTGATAAGAGGAAGAAAACGAGCACCCTACAGGACCAAGCGCATCCGTCGTCGTGGCTGGTGGGACGTACTTCACCCCCCTCCTCGATAATATGGACCGGGTACTTGGTAACTATGCCAAGAGCCTAGATAGGAAGGAAGTGTCGGGTAAGGCACTTGAGGATTACGTCACTCGCCACAGTCTTCTGGTGAGGTTCTTTTCCCACTCTTGCATTTCTTTATTTTACCCTTTTTTTTTTTAGCGCGTTGACCCTTCCAATTTTGTAGGCTTCCTTAGGCATCTTCAAGCTAAAGGAAGAGAGGGCCCATGCCATGAAAGAAAAAGAGAAACTCGAGGCTGCTACCAAGGTGTTGAAAGAGGACAAGAAGAAGCTGGAGGAGAGCCTGGCCTTTGTGACCAGTGAATCTAGAAAATATTGGGGCTAGGTCGAAGGCTTGGAGGACCGAGTAAGGGAGGCCGAGCGAGCCAAAAATGAGATCGAAGACGAGCTGTATCGTAAGAAGAAAATGCTCGACTTGGCCTGTTCCCAAGCCACCTCAAAGCTGAACAAGGCTAAAATGGACTTGGCTACAATGCAAGGCGAACTAGAGTGGGCTCGGCAGGAGGTTGAGCAGTTGAAAGTCGATGTCGAGGTCTGAGTTGCCAGGGAGCGTGAGCAGGTCGAATCTGATGTCTGCGGCACGTTCCTTTTTACTTTGTGGAAAGCGCATCTAGATCTCGAGTTCTCATTCTTTGGTGAGGAAGCGGTGGAGGCGGTGAAGAAGTATGTCGCTGATGCTGCGGACTCGAGAATCGTTGCCCCCGTGTCCGGACCCGACGAGGTCATGGTCGATCTTTCTATTGAGGATACCACCAACCCTGCTCCCAAGATGTGGTGACTCCAAACTAAGATCCTTTAGGCCGCTAGACTGTTATTTTTTTTTTCTTTTACTCTTGTATCTGAATTTTGGGAGCAATTCATTTCTTTCATTCAATGGATTTTTTGCTTTTTTATCATTTGCTGCGAACTTCAAAAACACAACATAGAAAGGAGCTTAAATTCAGTTAACTAGAGTATACCTTTAACTTGTAAACAAGAAATTTTGAAAATAAGCGGCTTTAAATAACACATCGAATAAGATATTGTTAGCTCGAGCCGCATGCTCAGTAGGTCATGATCGCGGGATCAAATCCAAACTAACATGCAGTAGCTTGATAGTTGTTAATTTAGTTCAGGTTTTGCCGTCAAGTTATACCCCCAGGTAGGTCATAGTTTGCCCCCAGCTAACGTACCGTGACTTTTGAGGGTTTTGGCGAGGTCAATGGTGAACACTCAGGCAGGTTGCAGTTCATGCATTTTGTCAAGATAAGAGGACCCCAGCTGGTGAACCATGACTCAAGAGTTTTAAGGGTGGTGCCTCGTCTTGGTGCCAAACCATGATGCTGCGATCAAGATGAATGGGCTTCGTTTTGCCAACCACAACCTAGGGTGAGGACTAAGATGAATGCTCAGATAAGCCACAAACCATGGAATGTTGGCCAAGTTGAATGGGCCCTAGCTCGCAAATCATAGTCTTATAACCCTCTAGTTATTTTTTGATTCTTATTCTTAACAACCAAAGCAAGTGTGCAAACAAAAATATTTATCAGAGATAAAAGACACGTTAATATAGTTCAAACAGAATTTTGTTGCTTGACTTAATGAAGAAAATATCAACAAAGTTGAAACGTCGATTGGTAATTGAAAATACGAGAAAGGGGAAAAGTGTTTGCTTATCGGCAATATGGTCTCAGATACTCCGCGTTCTAAGCTCGCGGGACAGCTGCTCCGTTCATGTCGACCAAGTGATATGCTCCGTTGCCGAGATTTTCCTTCACAGTATAGGGGCCTTCCCAGCTTGGGCCCAGCGTCCCTTACTGTTCTTCTGAGCTCTGGGAAGGACAAGGCGTAGCACGAGGTCGTTAACTTTGTAGCATCGGACTCGGACCTTCCGATTATAGTATCTTGCCACGCACTGTTGGTAAGTTGCTACTCTCAAATAAGCTATCTCCCTTGTTTCCTCAAGAAGATCGAGACTTGAGGCCAGTAGTCGGTCATTATTCTCTTGGTTGAAAGTGGCTCTTCGCTGACTTGTTACTTCATTTTCCCCTAGGATCATCACCTCGGATCCATATATCGTAGAAAAAGGGGTTTCTCTCGTGGTTGTGCGAGCTGTAGTTCGGTAAGCCCAGAGCACGGTTTGTAGTTCATCCACCCAGGCTCCCTTTCTCGATTCCAACCTGGTCTTTAATATTTTCTTGATTATCTTGTTCATGGCTTCGACTTGACCATTGGCTTGTAGGTGGTCCACGGTTGTGAAGCTTTTCTTGATCCCTAGTGACTTGCAAAATTATACGAACTGCTCGCTGGTAAACTGGGTCCCATTGTCGGTGACTATTTGTTGAGGGACACCGAATGTGCAGATGATATTGTTCCATATAAAGTTTTCTACCTTTGTGGTAGATATCTGTGCCAGCTCCTTTGCCTCTGCCCACTTGGTGAAGTAATCTACGGCCACGATAGCATGCTTACATCCGCCACGAGCTGTTGGAACTGGCCTGATCAGGTCGATGCCCCATATGGTGAAAGGCCAAGGGCTGCTCATTTGTTAAAGATAGGCGGGGGAGCTTGTGGTACTTTTGCAAACCTTTGGCATGCGTCGCACCTCCTCACCAGGTCCGTAGCGTCTCGCTTCATGGTAGGCCAGTAAAAACCTTGGCAAAATGCCTTCTGAGCCAAGGATCCCCCTCAACATGATTGCCATAGTGGCCGGCATGGATTTCTTTGAGAATCACTCGGCAATCAGGCTCATCGATGCATCTAAGTAATGGGACTGAGAACCCTCGCTTGTACAGCATATCGTCACAAATACAATATCTAGCTGCCCAGGCTCGAAGACGCCATGCCTCCAGTTTGTCGCTTAGCAACTGTCCTCCTTGCAAATAGTCCACGATCGGCTTCATCCATGAATCTGGCCTTAGCTCAATTGTCACTGTCTCAGCTTTTTCCTCCGTGCTCGGTGCTGCTATGAACTCTATGGGGATGGCTCCCAATGAGGCAGCTTCTCCAACCGAAGCCAAACGAGCTAGGGCATCGGCGTGAGATTTATGGCTCTGCGGGACTTGATTTACTCCGCACTCCTCGAAGAAGTGGAAGAATTCCTGAACTTTCTGGAGGTTCGCTACCATCTTCGGGCCCTTTTCCTGATACTCCCCTTGTACTTAACTGACCACAAGCTCGGAGTCGCTGAAAATTTTTAATCGCTCTGCCTTGACTTCTTTTGCTAAGCGGAGACTAGCTAGCAGTGCTTTGTATTCAGTTTCATTCTTGGTCGCTCTAAACCTGAACCTTAGTGCGTAGGGGATCTTATGTCCCTCCGGGCTTACCAGGAGTACGCCAGCTCCAGACCCGTATTCGGCTGGACGAGCCGTCAACAAATAATTCCCAAACTAGCAAGGTTGGGGGGGCTGGTTCTTCCACTGGTCCTATGAATTCTGCAACGAAGTCTGCCAGTACCTGACCCTTTATGGCTACCCGTGTCCTGTACTTTATGTTGAATTGGGCGAGCTAAATAGCCCACTTGAGTAGGCGGCCAGATGAATCGGGCTTTTGTAAAATTTGCTTTAGTGGATGTTTGGTCAGCACGCTAATCTGATGAGCTTGGAAATACGAACGTAGCTTTCGAGACGCGATCACCAGGGAAAAAGCGAGCTTCTCCATGGGGGAGTATCTTGTTTCGACGTCGAGTAGCCTGTGGCTTTCATAGTATACTGGGTATTGGACCCGGTCTTCTTCTTGAACCAGACCGGTGCTCACTGCGTACCCAGACACCCCTAGGTAGATAATCAGTTCCTCCCCTTCCTTTGGCTTTGACATGAGGGGAGCCAGCCCCATATATTCTTTCAACTGCTAGAAAGCAGTCTCGCACTCTTCCGTCCATTCGAACCTATTTCTTTTCTTCAGAACTTTGAAAAATGGGATGGATTTATCAGAAGATTTGGAGACAAACCTGTCAAGGGCCGTGACCTGTCCATTTAAGCTTTACACTTCCTTAGTCTTGGTGGACGATCGCATGTCAAGTAGAGCTCGGATTTTCTCTAGATTGACCTCGATACCCCTCTCCTTGACCATGAAACCCAAAAATTTTCCATGAGCCACACCGAATGAGCATTTAAGTGGATTTAACTTCATTTGGTACTTCCTCAAAACCTGGAATGCTTCTCCCAGGTCTCTGATGTGGTTGGCAACCTATCTGGATTTCAGCAGCACATCATTAACGTATACTTCCATGGTCTTTCCGATCAGATCTCCGAACATCATGTTGACTAGCCATTGGTACGTCGCCCCTGCATTTCTTAGTCCGAAGGGCATTACCTTATAATAGTATAATCCCCGATCCGTCATAAAGGAGGTATGCTCTTCCTCATCAGGGTTCATAGGGATTTGATTGTACCCTGAATAGGCATCCATGAAGCTCAAAAGCTGGTGGCCGGCCGTTGCATCCACGAGCTGGTCAATTCTTAGTAGGGGGAAGCTATCTTTCGGGCAAGCTTTGTTTAGATCAGTGAAGTCGATGCAAGTTCTCCACTTCCCATTCTTCTTTTTCACCAGGACCGGGTTTGCCACCCATGTCGGGTATTGAGCTTCCTGGATAAATCCACTGGCTAAGAGCTTGTCTACTTCTTCCTTCAAGGCCGCATACCTCTCAGTCGTCATTGGCCTTTTCTTCTAATGAATCGGTTTATGATTGGGGTTAACATTGAGCCGATGCTGGATTATCCTTGGGTCTATTCCCATCATATCTTCGTGGTTCCATGCGAACATGTCCAGATTTGCTTTAAGGAATTTGGTCAGTTGGCATTTTACCTCGAGGGAGAGACTTTTGTAACGACCCGCTCCCACTTACGGGCGCCACCGGTAAATAATCGACCGGATTACTCACCCGACAAACCACAACTGAAGGGTTGGACTATGTTTCAACAGGAAACGCCCTAGGTGGGAACTAGGCTTCGTCCTTCCCTTCGCTCCACTCAGGAATCGGTCCCATCTCAAATAAGAAAAATCCAGCGGACCAAGACCCAAAACCCGAGTGAGCTTCACCTCTCTTCAGCTCACCCCATAGCAAGCCAGAGGTGACCCAGGCACAAAGCTAGCATAATAAACATTTCGCTGACTATTAGGGGTTTATGAGAACATACCTCGCTGATCTTTACTTGATCCCAAACTTGGCTTTACCAACTAAGCCATATACCACAAACAATCTCACAATCATTTATCACACTACGATGATTTCAACAATTAAATACACCAAGTGCTCAATATTGTTTACATTCAATTACATGAATACATATAAAAAAATTACAGGAGATTACACAACAACACATCTCAGGCAACAAGCTAATTGCCCTAACAGCCTCCCGGCACCATCCCTGCTTGCATTTAGACTTGCATCATCTACACATGAGGTAAAACCTCATGAGTCATAAGACTCAGTAAGGGTGCAATGCATGTAAATATGAATATAATCATGTTTATGTATGCCAAATGCATGCAAATGAGGCTAGGCTCACACATCCTCACAACCCACTAAGATTTGAGGCATCAACCTATCAGCCCCTACCACACTAGTCCTCCATATGGCCATAGGTCCACTAGGTCTTGCATCACACAAGATATAACCACTACATGCCAATGCAACATAAAAACATTATCAAACACATTTACCAACTTGCAAGGCCACCTCCACATGGGGCCATCCCTTACCTAGCTCGAAGCCTCAACTCTGCCTCGGCACGAACTCCGAGCTCTTCTAGGATCACCGCCTTCCCGGTCGAACCTAGATACAATTACACACAAACCCAACTCTATCAACATCCGGCATTAAACCAATGCCCTCAACTTCGCCACACACACCATCAAAACCATCCATCAATAATTTTCCAAACAACCCCGGCACAGGGTTTAATCCCACAAATAACTATTTTACATTAACTCGCTTAATGCAATTAACTGGGGAAGTAAAATATTAATTTACCTCGACTCATTTGGAGAGAAATTCAGAAACGCCCACGCTGACGTTGCCTCCCGAGCTGTCGCTCGCGCCCAAAATTCCATTTTTGAGCTTCCGACGAGCTCTTCAAGCCCCAAACTAATTTCCAGAACTTTCCCTCATTTTTCCGGAATTTTTGGCTATTTTTCCCAATTTTCCATATTTCCTTTTCTTTTTCTTTTTTTTCCCCCTTTATTTCCTTATTTCTTCTCCCGCTTTCTTCTTCCCGCGCCATCAGCTCCTGTTCATCGTCTTCCTCGCGCCCCCCCTCTTCGCGCACCAGCGCCGGCCACTCGCTTGGCCGCTGCCATTGCCGGCCCCGCATCACGCCGTCACCGGCCGCCCCACCGCAGCAGTCTCCCGCACACGGCCACCGCTACTCGCTTCGCTGCAACAGGCTGCCATGCTGTGACTGACTTCGGCCATCATCGGCCGCTTCCGCCTTCCGCCGCCATCAGACGCTGCCGCCCTCAGTCGCCATTGTTGCAGCTTCATAACACAGCTGCTTCGGTAGCATCAGCCATAGCCGCCTTAAACCAGCCAGCGACCAGCCGCCCTCATCTCTCTCGATCTCAATCTCCCGATCTCGCGATGCCTCGGCCAGCACTCTCCCACGATCTCCCTTTTTCAAATGCTCGATCAAACTCTCTCGATCTCACTCTCTTTCTCGCGCTCTCTGGTTCAAAATTTCAGGGGGAAGGGTACTGAGGAAGCTTGCCCAGCAAGCTCGCGCATCCCCTTAAAAATCTAAGCAATTTCCAAAATTCCTCAATTGCCCCTCTTTAATCTCATCTCTCGGCCATTTCTCCACCTCACTATTTCGGCCATTTCAATATCAGAGGCGCGAAGCTTCAAGGAAGCTTCCTCACGCCTTTTTATATATATATAATTATATTACACATTTAACCCCCACATATCTCATAATTTCACTTAAGAGAATTGATAATTGCACTTGGGGGATTTTATAATTACACTTGGACCCTCCAAGTTTTAATTATTTATCATCAAAGCCACACAATAACTTAATTTCTCAAAAATTAATTATCGACATTTACTCAGGAATATCGATTTCATCCCTGTGCCTGCCCGGGACCTTTATTCGACCTGAAAACACTTAAGGGTTGCCTTACTCAGAAAACCGAACCACCCCTAGGGTCCCGTCTGACTATTCGGTATTGGTACCCACTCAGGCTCATACAGAATTTATTCCGAAAATTATTCCCGATCGGACCGCTGCCAGCATCATTAATCTCATCTTAAGACACTCATCAATCTCTTGCCCTCTTCCCTGGACATCCAAGTCCCGAGGCACTCCCAGCCGCCAATTCGGCAAAGTTTATTAATTAATTTCTCGAGATTGACCCTTGGGCTTTTCGGACCACCCGAGGTCCTGATAAAATAATCCAAAAATTATTTATTTCAATACCATGTAATACCGGGTATTACACCTTTGCCCACTTGGAGGCACCTTTCAACGTCTAAGCTACTGACTATAACATCTTCCAGCTCGTCCAACGGGCTGGCGGCTTGGTTGCAATCCACGTCGCGTGGGTCCAGGTCGTGGTTGACTCCCTGGCCATTGATAACTTGGGCCTCCCCTCTGGAAATCATATTTATCTTTTTTTCCTTTGAGCCCTATTTTCAATGCTTCCTCGTAACAGCGCCTCACCTAATGCTGCTCGCCCCTCACACAACCGGTCCCTTTCGGGGTCAGGAATTTGATGGCCAGGGCCTTGGTTGAAACAACTAGGTCCAGGTCGTTCATGGTGGGCCTACCCATGATGACATTGTAAGCGGAAGGACCGTCAATGATGAGAAAGTCCGCCATTGCTGTGGCCTGGAGGTCTGATTCCCCAATTGTTAATGGGAGCCTTATACGTCCTTTCGGGATTACTGCATCGCCAGTGAACCCGTATAGTGGCTCCGGAGAGGATGTCAGCTGGTCCGGCCTTAACCTCATTTGGTCAAAACATCCCTTGTACATGACATTCACCGAGCTACCTATGTCGACCATGACCCTCCATACTTCGACATTGCCAATCTGAGATCGGATCACAAGGGCATCATTGTGCGGCCAGTGTACGCCTTTAGAATCATCTTTAGTGAAAGAAACGTCTTCCGAAGCTATCTTGGCTTTCTTAGAAGGTCCCTCTTGGCTGCCATCCCTGACAAGCAGAAGGTCGCCAGCTTCTCGAAGTCCCTGCGATATGGGGCCCTCCATGGATAGTAAAGATAGTTCTCACCATAGGTGTTGGGTCCTGCTCGGGAGCTCGATGAGAACTTTGTTGAGCCGACTGTTTGGGCTGTTGATCCCTAGGATGCACCACATAGTCATGTAGCTGACCCCTCCTGATCAATTCTTCAATTGCATCTTTCAGCGCCAAACACTCAGAGGTGGTGTGCCCCACTTCGTTGTGATAAGCACATAATTTGCTCTTGGTTCTGTATTTGTCGGGAGTTTTTAGAGGGTTAGGTCTTCCAAAATCCTCCTTGTTGGGTTCTGTGGTGAAGATCCTGTCCTGGGAGTCAGATAAGATACTGTAACTTTCATACCGACCTCGGCGTGCTGGTCGTTCACCCCCTGCTCGAACCTCGCCTTCTTGGCCGCCTGATCGTTGGGGCTTCATCCTTGACCCTCCTTGCGAGAGTCTTCATCAGCCCTCTTCTTGCTTTGGCCGGTGTGTTCCGCCCCCTTCTTCTGGTCGCTCGGCTTTTTCAGGCTGAATGCTTCCTCCCATCGGACCTCCTTCGCAGCTCGCTCGTAGAATTCACCGAGGTCCCTCACTAGGGACTTGTAAATGCTTTCGTAGAGTTTCCCATCCTTCCAGAGCCCGGCGGAGATCGCGGTCAGGATACTTTCGTCGGAGGGGCTCTCGACAATATTCACTTCGTGCCTGAACCTTTCTATGTAATCCTTCAAAGATTCGCCAGACCGTTGGAATACTGTAACGAGGTGGGATATTGGGGCGAGCTGCCTTCGGTGTGACCTATACTGATCTATAAATTTCTTTTGGCATTCTTCCCAACTGCAAATACTGAGGAGGTGAAGTCTCCTTAGCCACGCCCGGGGGATATCTCCTAGGGTCGCAGGGAAAGCTCGGCATTTGACCAATGAGCTGGAGGTTTGTACGTCCATTTGGACACTGAAAGCGTCCAGGTGGTCAAAGGGATCGCTGTCCCCATTATACTAAGGGATGCTGGGGACCTTAAATCTATAGGGAAGGGGCTTCAGCTCGATTTCCCTGGAGAATAGGGTCCTTTCTTCATGGCTTTCCCTTTGATCGTGCGCCCCATGCCTGGCCTCCAGCTGTTGGATTCTCAGCAGTAGTTCCCCCACTATGGGGTCCTGATTCGCTGAACGCCCGGTAGGGAGTTGTTCTTCCCGTGCGGAAACTTGTCCTGAGTGATGGCGGTCTTGCGGGGGAGGTCGTCCCCTATTCTCACGGTCAGAGGAGCTGCGGTGGGCGCCATGGCTACTGCCGATCCTGACCGAGGAATCCCCATGTCGTGGATTCTCAAGTCGACGATTTCCTCCATGGACGTCTTCATGGCGATTTCTACAAGGGCTTGCACCAGTCCTCTGTTTGGTGAGGTGCACCCCTGGCTCCCCATCGTAGCATCGCTGCTCTTCCACCCTTCGAGAGTGTAGGTTGGAGGAGCGGACTGAGCCAGCTCGCCGTGTGTCCCTTCTAACTTCTCTTTCCTCTGGAGGGGGTCTTCCGCCTGGAGGTCGATGGGCAGTCGCCTGCGCATGTGCTGTCTGGACTTGCATTTTCGTTAGCACCTTTACTACATTAGCGAGCTGCATGACAGTGTTCTCCAATGTTTCTTGACATTGCTGCCACATATGCGTTACTCCCGCGTCGGTGGTAGGAGTCACGGGCGGGTAGGGGCACCGCGAAGGGACTCCATGGATGGCTTCGGTCGGAGGAGGCATGGAGGTGGACACCACAACTCCCCCAGCTTGTGGAATCTCCAGCATAGGGTCGACATGATTCGCAGGTCGGTTGGTCGTTGCTCCGGAACCTCTCGTGTTTCTAGTTTTCGGCATTAATGTTTTACCAGAGCAGGCCCTCCTTCTAGCACCAAAATGTCAACGTTCGGAATTAGTTGACGGAGATTTATAGGCCCGCACCGGTATGGTAGATCCGAGAGAGGAACAATGAGGTATCCAGTCTGATTTGCTGAGCCGCCAGCCCATCCCTGCAAGGTACTCCAAAGCTCAAGTTAGTGAGCAGGTAAGCAAGTGTATCGGGTGTTTGTAAGTTGGCAGAAAAGAGTACATACCCCGGCCCTCAAGAGGGCTGGTCGATATATATATGAGCAGAAGCTTCTCTGCATGCTCCGTACTTGTACAAGCAATGGGATGGAATAACCGGCGGGGGCGTCCCTGCTGCGGCGAGGTGTCGACGAGACCTCCATTAATAGGGATGGGATCTGCCATTAATGAGGATGGGATCTAAGATGGATGTCAGGAAACCCAGGCGTGGCTGTAATGATGTTGTTCCCAGAAGGCCAGGATGGGACTGGCATGGGCCGGCCAAATGGGCCGAGAGAATGGGCCTTAAGGGTCCAATCAGGGTGGCCCTTAGCCTACCGATATGCCGCGACACACGCCCCTTCTATAATGCGAGCTGACGAGCTAAGCCAACGAGCTATGGAGATCGCTGAGAACTTGCTCAGAACATAGCTGGGGGCCTGCCCAAACATGCTGACAAGTTAGAGGTGCTACAAGGAGCTCGCTTGATCCCGACGTTTGATCCTGGGCTTCAGCATTATCTGAGCTTTGCTTTGACAAGCTCAGTTCGATTTTTACTGGGGCTTGAGCATTTGGGCCGAATCACTACATTAAGTCCAGCCCACACAGAGTAGAGCGAGAAATACCCATAACAATATCTTATATATTATATATTGAAAGTGCCATTTTCTTTTCCATATAATATATCATATATATTATATATATAATAAAAATGCTATTTTTTTTTCCATATAATATATCATATATATTATATATTGGGAGTGTAACACCCCCTCTCCTAGAACTGCCCGAGAAGAGGTGCTACTGGGGATAATAAAATAAACCAACTGATAACTGAGTTCTGATACCAATACTGTATATATCAATTAACTGTAATAAGACTCTGAGTCAACAAAAACTGAAATCATAATTGCATCTAAGGGAAATTCCCTAAACTAGAAATTAAAATGAATCTAAACTGATCAAGCACTAACTAACAACTAATAACTCCTAGACATCTTTGGTCTTGAGCGGCTCCACGTACACACACTACTGGACACTGCTATTAGGCGCCACGTCTGGTACTCCCCCACTAGGACCTGTAATGGTGAAGAGTACAAGGTGAGCTACAAAGCTCAGCAAGTAATAAACTGAAAAGAATAACTGAAGCTGAATCGAAGAATATCGATACTGATAAAAATACTTACTGAACTTGTACTGAGAGATATAATAATCACTGGATGGCATTTATAAGATGTAATGCACATAAGCTGTAACTAAATGCAGGTATGCAACTTTGGCCCATAGGCCCACATAACTGTAACACATACCTGACTGATCTGAGTCCTGCAAACATAAAAACTGTAAGCCTAGCTCCCTGGTCGACATCAGGCGAGCAACTCATAACTAAGATATAATTGTACTGATACTAATGGGATCCCCGCGGACAAGCCGCCTGGCGCGCATAATGCAATGCTCATATAAATGCTAGCACACAATATGTAGTGCTCCACATAAGTCATGCTCAATGCTCATACAATGTGTATGCACATAATCTCACAAAATAATGCTGACCATGTCATAATGAACTGCTAAACATGGTATATGATTTTTACTAGAAATATTGAGATTCAAATATTCTGAAATTTCTAAGTATAGGCATGGCATATTGGATTTTATGATATCTTGGCATAAAAATTCAATATTGGAATAATTGAATATTCATACTAAATTTAAAATTTGAATCAAGAATTTATTGGAAGCTATTTGGATGCCATTTGATACTATTTGGATGATTGAGAAAGTCTAAGGAAGCAATTTGAAAGAAAAGGCAGCCATTTGAATGAAAGAAAAGGATTTCAACAAGCTCATTCGAATGGCAGAAAACTCATTCGAATGACAGGGACTCATTCGAATGACAGAAGGCTCATTCGAATGATAGATGATATTCAAAGGCTATTCGGATCTGATCTGGGACTCATTCGAATGACTCTCAAATTCATTCGAATGAATTTTGAAAATTTCCAACATTTGAACTGGCAAAACTCAACTTATTCGAATGCAACAGTAACTTTATTCGAATCAATTTGAAGATCATTCGAATGACAAGGAGGCTCATTCGAATGCTAAGCTATACAAAGCAACAACTTACTCACATCTTCAAGGGCTCATTCGAATGATAACAAGGCTCATTCGAATGACAGTCTAAAACCTCAAAAATTCATACGAATGATACGATATCTCAGGACTCATTCGAATGACAAGGCACTCATTCGAATGACTGATACATTACAAGGAAAAACATTACGATAACACTGAAACTTATTCGGATGCTTTGAAATTCATTCGAATGACACAAGACTTATTCGAATGACTGGAACCTCATCAAATATAAAGCTTACGATAACAGAGATCATAACTTGAATAAAAACTTAGCTTCACTACACCATTCCAAAAGAAATCTTGGGAGAACAATCCCAATTGATATATAAACAACTTGAGGGATGATTTACTGATCATAACTAATGTAAACATTGCAAGGAATATGCATGAACTGGCTAGTACTCACTGTACGCATGTAAATACATATATAAACATGCACTGAACTGATATAACTCACTATAACGCACATATATATATATACATGCACTGGAACTGATTCAATTCTGGAAATCTGATATCAAACTAAATCAAGACCTGTAAGAAAGGATTACAGGGGAAGGATACTTGCCTTATGATCTTCTTAATTGGCTCAATAATCTCCCGAGAGCCTTCTATGCAAAGCTTGAACTCACTGTATATGCATGAAAAATATATACATACATACTGACTGTATTAATCCGAATTACACTAAGAATCTTGAATCAACTGAGGGTATTACTGAACTATAATCTCGTAAGAATGGATTACAAGGATGGAATACTTGCCTTAAACTCTCTAATCGAACTCGAATGCTACTCACTGTTACTGCAATAGCTCTTGGTTTATTTCCTTCTTCTATGCGATCTCTAATCTCCACGGCGTGAAGAAACTCAATGCTATGGGAAGATATATATATAGAGAGAGAGAGAGAAAGAGAGCAACCCTAGGGCATCTCATTCTCCTAATACAACTAGGAGACTCCATAAATCCAAAACCCTTTCTCAGATGGACTTCCCATTCTCATAATAACTTTTATTAATTAATTAAATTAATAACAACTTCTTAAATAACCCTCAAGTCCTTGCATTTAATTTCAAAAATAAATAATTAAATGCTATTTTCTCAATTAAAACTCTAAATTGCCACATTAACAATTAATTGGCAAAAATTCTCCAAACAAAACTAATTAAGAAATTCAATAATTTCTAAATAAAAATCTAAACCCTTTAATGGGTCGTTACAGGGAGTGCTCTTGTCTTTTCTGTATAATCACTACAAGAGATTTGATTTTTCCCGGCGGTTAAAAAACTGCCGAAAAAAGTAAAAAAACCGTCGGTAAAATTTTTACCGGCGGTAATTTTCTCTGCCGGAAATACGTCTGTCGGAAAATATTACCGGCGGTTTTTAACCGTCGGTAAAAAAAATTTACCGACGATTTTGTCTAACCGTCGGTAAAAATAAGAATTTTCGGCGGTTTAAAAACCGCTGGTAATGATATTATTACCGGCGGTTTAAAACTGCCGGTAAAGAAAATTAACTTTGCCGGCAATTCAAAACCGCCGGCAAATTTTTTCCTTTGCCGGCGGTTTAAAAACCGCCGGTAATAATATTATTACCGGCAGTTTTTAAACCGCCGATTATTACCGGCGGTTTTTAAACCGCCGGCAAAGGTGAACCGCCGCAAAAAACCGTAAACCACCAGCAACACTCTAAAATTTGTTTTTTAAGATCTATGGAAGGTTCAAAACCTGTGTGCATATTAATCAAATGCAATCAAAACCTTAATAACAAAAAAATCACCAACAATTTTAAAAAATTCACCCACTACACACAATAAGTATAACAATTGTATATTATCTATTTAAATACTATTACAATTTTAAAAGATCAATCTTGTCTCGTCTCATTACACAATACCATTTTTACACATACAAATCAACCCTAAACTAAAACATGTCCAAATGACCTCAGATAACCCTTGATTACACTACCATGCTCCAACCAAAATTGCATATCATATTTTTTCGATCTGCATTGAAAAACAATAGATCTATAAGTATGTACATTAACTATGAAATTGCATAAAACATGTTCAAAATTGCATAACAACTATATACAAAAACACTTACATCTAAAACCCTCCATGTTATGCTTCATATCATTTTGCAAGACATGCACATGTTCAGAATTTTACATACGACCCTTAGGGCTCACACATTGCCAATATGCTCAAATCATGTATACGACCCTTAGGCCTCACAAATATCACAAACAACACCAAGGCCTCAAAAATACATATCAAATCATATCTATAATTAAATAAACCATTCACTTATGGTATGAGATCCAATTGAGATTCTTAGCCCTAGCTTCCCCACGTCAAGCGCTCGTCCACCAAATATTAGGATATCCTTTTCCTCTCTCGCGATCATAGTTGTCGCGTAAAATAATAGTTGTATAAATATATTTATCATCTATATAAACTCAATTGTAAACAATTATAATTTCATTTCATGCATGATCACATGTTACACCACCATGATTATGCAAATACTTCCCATGTTCATATGTCAGTTTCATCTTTATACTCATCAACAAACCCCGAATATCCGCACCACATAGGCAGCACTTGAGCTAGAAGAGAGTGAAGATTGGAGAAGAGTTTGGAAGAAAGAAGAATGCATACTGCTCTACCAACTTGCTTCTCTTTTCTAAATAATAATAATAAGCCATTTATCATATACATTATGCATTAACCTGTATTTATCTATGTGCAGCTTAATATATTATAATATGCCGTACAATATATATACACTTACAGCATTACAATAATTTCGGTGGCCTTGGAGGACAAGCCTCCCCCTTGTACGCCATGTGCATTTCCACCAGCTTCCTTCACCTTCTCAATTCCTTTAATAATATATTAACATAATATAATATGTGTTATTACTATATTATTATATGTTAACATAGTGTACATATTACTTCTTTATATATATGTTGAAACCTACGCACTGCAGCCCCTTAATTTCCTTCCTTGATATTAATATAATAATTCATATGTTATTAATATAATATATCATCATATACATATGTATACAATTATGCATGGCTACCCCCATTCCAAATTGCCATCACTTCCTTCACTTACATTTGAACTTGGTTTGTTACGGTGCTTTCCCTTTTGGTTTTTGTTTTGTTTTGTTACGTTTGTTTGTTTGTTTGTTTTTAGAACCACAAACATCAAAGAATGAACAGTTGGAGATCACTGTTGATTCTACAAAATCCAATCCAAGCATCCGAAGTTAAAAAAAAACAGACCAGAGCAGGTTAAAAAGGCTTTCTTTCATCGTTGATCTTACCGTTGAATTGCGGATCATGATTCATAAAGGTCACGGTCAATTGCCTCTAAATGATGACCACATTCTGGTGTCGATAATCAAACGCATTCATCTTCAGGTGATGGTGTGCTTGTATGTGCGGCAGAAGTACTAGCATATGAGGATGGCTATATTTCAAAATAATTTAGTTAATATATATAGTAAACATGTAATTTTAAATCACAAAATGCACTAATGGAACGACATACCTGTCTCGGTTGTGGTGTATTGTCTTGAGCCGGTGGTGTATGTCCCATTGCCTCAAGTATTGCACGAACTTGCATTTGAACTTGACTTTGGATTTGAGCTTGAAATTTTTCTTCTAGTTCGGCAGTAATTTGCGCACGCATTTGGTCATACTGTTCTTGGGGCACTTGATACTGTTGTCTTTGTCTTACCTTAGTTGGGCATGTTCCAAGTCCTCCCATCCGTACCCTGCCATGCCCATCTTTGCCTAGTATTTGAGTAAAGACATCCTCTAGCGAATCTGGGGTTTGTTCATCAACAGGTATTTGTGACAACCTTTCATCCATTTGTTCCTCAAGAAATATTTCACAAGTTAGTTACATAAATCGACAAGTAAAAGAAATAAAATATATCTACAACTTTCAAATTTTAGAAATACATACGATTATATATAAAGATGTAGAGTCTACTATCTCTCCGCTCTTTTTGGTGTGTGTCTGTTTAAAAAGCTTGATTCTATCTGGCTCATCTCCACTTTCAATAGTCATCTAAAAACATATATAAGATATGAAATATATTAAATGTTTAAAGTTTAGGCATTACTAATTAAATTATCAATAAATATATATAAGTAATATCCATTCTATTCTTACCTGGTGTCTAACTTGAGGATGTGATTGCCTACCACTGGTGTGACCCATCTTTTGCTTATCTCGATTGGCACGATTTGTCGCACTACGTTCCTACTTGTAACATGATATTAGAACTAGGTATAGAGAATCCATTTGATATATCTACCATACATAAATCATACATACCTGTGTTTGCTCACATCCCCAATACTCCACAAGAACCTTCCACTGTTCCGGGTCCACCCCAGGCGGTATTTTTGATAGACGAGCCGCATCTGTCTCATGGCAATCATAATGCCTCTTCAAGGTGGCTTTGTACTCTCTCCACTTCTTGGAAGCATGTTGCAAGCAAATTGATCTCCATGTTGTGGGCACATCAGTGTTATCCTGCAATGATACACTTATTAGAGTATAAAAGTTTAGGGTCAAATAGATAAGAATCGGAGACGTTATTTACTCACCAAGACCTCTTGCCAGATGCACTCCTTATATGGTTCCATCCCTGGTGATTTACAATCAGTAAATGTAAGGGGAGCAATACTCCTTACCATCACACCTAATTGGGTTTCCAACTTAATTGCCATCTCCCCAATTGGTTGTCCTTCAGCATCAAATTCAATATGAATCTTTTCCTTTCCCCATTTTAAAATTTGTCTTGATATTCCTCTTCCTTTCTTGGCAGTAGATGACATGGAGCTTGTACCTGCTAAAACATAATAACACAATATTTTCACATTGAATTAGAAAATAATAATAATTTATGCATATTGAATAAATTTTTGGTATTTACCTTGTTGATTATGTGAGTCTTGGGGGTTGAATTGTGAGTGGATCAAGTCCTCTTCAGGATGTTGGGGATGTGACGGGACTGGGTTTGGGGTTGGATGATGGGATGAAACTGATTGTGAATCATTGTGGTGTGAATCTGTACTACGTAACAGGGATCCAATTGGCCAACGAGTCTGCCTCTTAGGTGCCATCTGTTAACATATCACAATTAATATCTGAATAGGCAATATAGTCTTGGGTCCATTAATGTACCAAGGAACCTAGTATTTCCCAATATACCAGTCTCGTTTATCACCCTAAATACCCGTTGGAGTGATTGACATATACCAATATACTAATCTCATCTCCTCTTGTTGAGAAACTAAAATTCAGTTGTAGTTAATTTCTAGTTGCTAGAGTAACCCCTGGGATTTCACATGGTCCCAAAACAACTTATAACACTTGTTAAAAACATCAAAGAATCTTTTCAAGTTTCTGAAAACAATTTCACAAATCAGCCTTCTCAAATTGCTTTGAAGTCATTTGTTCATGTGTGTGTGTGTGTATATATATCAAGTAGAAAAATTGAAAGCATATATCATGCCAAAACAAGTTTTCAATCATGCATGAGAATAATTTTCAAAACATATTATACGTGGAAATAACCATTCATCTGATTCATTTATAAAGAAAATCCACAAAAAATAATCTTTCTTGATATCCTTAACATAAGCAATCACATGATATTTCCATGTCATCTAAATCCAAAATTTAATGGTCTTGGTCAAAACCAGCTTTTTTCCTTCAAGATTCAAAAACGAAAAGTTGTCCCCCCATACTTTTTACAAACGTTGGTGTAAAGGCTTTTAAGCTAGGTAGAGCTTTTCACTATTGGAGCCTAGCCAAAATAGGTAACCTTTTTAGAAAAGCTGATCTATAGCTTTGAAGTTCTAAGCTTAGCCAAACACCCTCTAACTTATATTCATTCATGCACTCAAATTCCTTGATGCTATCACTTATGTACATTCACATGCTCAAATTCCATGAATTTACATGCCTAAATGCACATAAGTTCAATGCATAAAACCATAAAATTCAGATACAAGTAGAAGTGGAAATCTAAGCAAGTGACCAAGGTGGTCAGTTTTTTTTGTAGAAGCTTGTCCTGTTAATAAGTGCATGTCACTTTCAGTTGACAATATATTTTGTTTTGAATTTGAATCATTCTATAAATGTTTTCTTTGTTCAACAAAAGGCCTAGTTTTCTAAATTTGTCATGTATTTCCTTAAGGTTGCGTATGGCTGTTCATGACTTCATCATTTGGAATTTGAAAAATTCCAAATACATTGTTTGGTTATATAATTGTTGGAAGCATTTGTATTTGGGTCCAAATCCAGGATTTGAAATGCAAGTATTTCAAAATGACAGAATCAAACATGGTCATTTGAAATTTCTCAATCCAAATGTAACATGGTCAAAATGTTTAGTGTTTATATATTCAAATAGTATTTGGATATATATATGAACCAACATTTTTCTTTCTGCTTCCTAATGCAGCAGCTAAGCATTTCATTTCATTGATTGATTGATTAACCAAAACGAATGGTATCTTTTATGGGAAGGACTACTCAAAGATCAGGGCATTCAATCTTTAATCTAATTTCAAGTATTTTTATTTTATATTTTTATATACTAGTCATGGGCAAGTAATGAAATATTAAGCTATAGTTGTTGTCCATCAACAAAGAAAGGTAGTCACCAATCCTTTTTAAAATTTGAGAGCACATACATCAGTAAATATCAGATATATGCAAACAAATAAATTTCTGTGTATTGAAGGTAGTTAATGGGAGAATCTGATAAAGATGCTTGCAGGATCGTAAAAATTTTACAAACTAAAACTTTAATCAAACTTATTATCAAAATAAAACTCTCATGTCACATCAAAACCACCTCATCATCCACCGCACTTGAAAATATTAAGGAAATTATGTAAACCGTCAATACGGTACACATTTTGGGCAAAAACAACAATTGTGAGTAATTGAGGGGATTTGGATTTGGATTGACGAACAAATTCAGGGGCTCTGTTCGTCAATCCAAATCAAAACAGAAGCTTCGAGGCTAACCTTTTTTGAGGGTGAAGGCGAAAGCAAGCGAGGGCGAGAGCGATTGAGGGCGAGCGATAGAGACGAAGAGGGCGAGAGCGCGCGACTGAGAGTGGGCGAGCGAGAGCGAGGGCGAGGGAGAGAGAGGCAGCGACTCAGCGGCGAGAGCGAGGGCGAGTGAGCGAGCGAGAGAGACACAGCAAGGCCCGAGCGAGAGAGGGTTTTAGGGTTTGCAGGGGGGGATTTTAGAAGATAAGGGGATGAGAGGAAGATTTGGGCGGGGGCGCGAGGGAGGGGTTAATTTTCGCGGTGCTATATTAAATCATATCCCCGGCGGTTTCAAAAACCACCGGGGATAGTCAAAATCACCGGCGGTTTTTGAAACCGCCGGGGATGTGTACTCATTACCGGCAGTTTATAAAAACCGCCGGGGATGTTGACTATCTCCGGCGGTTTTAAAAACCGCCGGGGATGTGTATGGAATACCCAGCGGTTTAGTAAACCGCCTGGGATTTTGGTGTATTCCCGACACTTCTTTAAACCGCCGGGAAAAATTCGCCAGCAATACCCCATTTTCCTGTAGTGAATATATCATATATATTACATTGAATGGAAATTCTCTTTTAATATCTATATAATATATCATATATATTATATAGAATGGAAATTTTCTTGTAATATTACATATATATTATATAGATAATGGAAATTCTCTTTTAATTTTCATATATTTAATTTAAATTAATTCTCTCAATATAATATAATATATGTATAACTATTATACATAAAATATTATATAAGAATTAATTATCCAATGAGAGCCATTCTTATTATTAATATCCCGGTAAAAAATCATTAACCCTTAATGAAGATTATAACTTTCATCGCTTAATTAACCACTACACTTAGATATGCGTGTGACCTTCTAGGTTCAGTACTAAGTAGCAATCGAGACACGTTGAACCCCTTGACGCCAACCAACACTTTGGTCTACAATGAGGATCCCTCTATTTCCCCGATGTAACTTGAAAGACTCTAAGTGACAACTAGCATTATGTCAGGGCGATCCTACCAGTAATGAAGTCATACTTCTTGAGAACCTATTTGGGCTTCCGATTCCCGTGTACTATAATCCTTCCATCGATTAACAAGACGATCGAGTGAGAGTCATGGATTGATCAAACACACTAACTCGATAGCTATGCCAAGATCTAGTGTGGTGTGATTGAGATGACATATCGAAACACCTTCCGACATTAGAAACACCTTTTCAATCATGTGTACCCTGGCTAGGGATTTATACAACCATAACCACCATTGATCACATAGGATATTCACCTCACGCCAGAGGTCGACGGATCCCATTAGCGATCACCTATCTCCATACGCCACTACACAGGAACCACCCGGTAACCGAATGGTATTTAGCAATGGCAAATTCTTGACACTGACATACAAGACAACTGTGTTGCTTCTGATTTAAGGACCAGTAACACTATCGAAGCCTGTGATAGATCATAGATCCTCCGAGCCATGTGATCTATCACATGCGTCACATTCAGTAAGCGTTCCACTAACACCTACCCACATGTATACTATATCCATCTCATGGATTATGGCATGCGACTCACCATTCTTTATCATTAGTATCTCATACTAATCAAAGGTAGTATCTCATGTGTCAGTCCATACTCGACTAATCATAGTCCTCATCTGAGAAGTCTAAGGACTACGAATAACCATTAAGACATCCTTTTTACAAAGGTCAATTGTCACATATTCTTAACACTTAAGAATAAGACCTTTAATAGGAAATCTAATGATTCATTTATATTAATGATTGGAGAGCTATGAATAAAGATATGACCATAAATATGAAAACATATTTTATTATATATTGCAAGTATTACATCATTAGTCCCATAAATATAAAT
Source organism: Diospyros lotus (assembly GCF_014633365.1). Lineage (NCBI taxonomy): Eukaryota > Viridiplantae > Streptophyta > Magnoliopsida > Ericales > Ebenaceae > Diospyros > Diospyros lotus. Next base: position 21,137,234 of record NC_068350.1, read on the forward strand.
GCCAGATGCCATCTAAATCTAACATTAGGGCATTAACACTAACAAGAACATCTAATGATCCCAACCCAGCTTGTGGTCCCATGCGCCTGATTTCCACCGGGCTACTCTGATCTCATTAGGGACCATCACCGAGCTGCTGCACTTGCATTATGTTTTATCGTATATACAAACGCCCAAGGCACAGGAGATTTTACGTGGTTCGGCTTATAGTTTTGCCTACTCCATGGGAATGCATGGGGGTGCTCTTTTATTCGGTGGGGAATTATTACATAGAGAAATTAAAAAGAACTCCGACTCATAGTAGAGTCAGGTAGCGCCTCTTGCAACGAATGCATTTCCATGACTTCTGCTTCGGATCCTTTAAGGCTAGTTTCGATCACCAGGGCGGTGAAGTACCTTTTGAGGTGCATAGTATTCTAGGTCTTTCTCATCATCTCTCCCTACAATGTCTGTAATACGCAAGTGTTGGGCCCTAGCATCTTTTGTATCTTGTAGGGTCCTTCCCAGTTTGGTCTGAGTTTTCCTTCTTCCCTGAGGGCGTTTGTAATTAATGTTTTCCTGAGTACTAAATCTCCTTCCTGGAACATTCGAGGATGGACCCTCGCATTGTAATAGCTAGCGATCCTTCTCTGATATGCTGCCAGCTGCACAATTGCCCTCTCTCTCAGCTCATCTATCAGATCCAAGTTCTCCCTCAAACTATCTAAATTTCCTTCCTCACTGAAAGCCATAACCCGAGGCGAGATGAGGTCTATTTCCACCGGAATAAGAGCATTTGTCCCATATACCAAGCTGAATGGTGTTTCCCTTGTAGGCACACGACTGGTCGTGCGATATGCCCATAAAATGCTAGGGAGTTCATCGGCCCATCTACCTTTGGCTTGTTCTAGTCGGATCTTCAACTCGTATAGGATAGTTTTATTGCTTGCTTCTGCTTGTGTAATGCCCCATTTTTCGAGCGTTCTATTACTTGGGACGATTCTGGGATAATTAATTTTTTTTTCTATTTAAAACTACGACTAAACCATATCATTGCTCTTATCTATCCCAAAATCTCCATACATTTATCTCGAAAGAGAATCATCATAAACATTAAATGCGGAAGATAGAATCGAACTTAACATCTTAACATTAATCATAAATCAATTCTTACATTCTCATTAACCATAATTAAGGTTATACATCATCATTTCTCAAAACGTTCAGAATTCAAAGTAGCAGAACTTAAATACATGGGCTACATAATATACATTCAACTCATCATGAAACTCATCATGCACTTTGCTAAGTGTCATTTCATGCCTTATTCATCCTCGTATCTGCTACAATCTCCATTTGAAACGTTTGAATATTCTAGGGGTAAAGCCCAAGTTAGATAATGAATCATCTAAGTAAGGGAACAAAACATTTAATGCACATAATATCATAACTCTCATGTTTGGGTCAACTGCACCTTAAGATTACTCGCCATTTTTTCATTCTCCTTGCCAGACAGGGGTGTATGGGTGCACCCTTGGCAAAGCAACGGCGCCAGTACTGTAATGACCCATTAGAGAGCCCATTATTTATTCAAGAATTATTTTATTAATTGTTGAAGTATTTGATTTAGAGATTTTTTTCAATTAATTATTTAATGTGGCAATTTAGAGATTTTGAAGGAAAAGAATAACATTTATTTCTTTTTAATGTTGGAGTTAAAGGAATTTACCAAAGTGGCAATTTAGATTTTTAACGGAGAGAATAGTATTTAAATAGCATTTAAAGAGCATTTAATGGCATTTATTTGGTGGAAATTAAATGCAAGGACATGTTGGTCATTTAAGAAGTTGTTATTAGAATTGAAATAATTAATTATAATTATTTTGATTAAGAATTAGAATTATTATGATTATGGGATTAAGATAATCCATAGCTAATATGGTTTGGGTTTGAAGTCTCCTAGTCCCAATAGGAGAAGGCTTAAGAGACTCCAAGTTATAATAGGAGTTCGAGATGGGCTTAGGGCTGCCTATATATATATAACCATAGCCATAGTTTTTCTCACGCCACATTGAAGAACAGAAGCCAATAAGCTATCAGAGAGTTTAGGTTGCAATAGTGATCCTCATCGGAGGCATTTGATCCGATCAGAGCTAGCATAAGGTAAATATCTATCCCTATAAACCTTCCTTACGGGATTATGATTTAGTATTACTCTCAGTTCTTCAAGTTTATTCAGTCTGTTTTACAAGATTGTTACCAGTTACAGAGTATATATATATATATACGTTCACAGTGAATGCATGAAATAGATGTGCATAGTTATACAACAATTCAAGTAAATAGCATTGTTGAATCATCCTTAATGTTGTTTCATACCAGTTAGGATTCATGTTTCCAAGATTTATTCCAGAATGGCATAGTTTCATTGAGTTTTGATGAAGAACATAGTCTCTGTAATCATTCGTGTTTATAAAAAATAGTTGCAGATATCCAGATGAGTTCTTCCATATCCGGATGGATTTTTCAAAGCTTGTGAGTAGCATCCGAATGGAATAGAGTCTATCCGAATGAGTCAAAAAGTTTTCTATGAGTGAAATCCGGATGGCCCTTGGGCATATCTGGATGGCTTTAGCAATGTATCCGGATGGATTGTATGACATCCGGATGAGTCCAGTGCTTATTGTGAGTAATATCCAGATAGCTCTTGTTCATATCCGAATATCCCAGTAATATCCGGATGCTTCGTTTTCGTATCCGGATGTGTTCAGCAGTGATTGTGAGTAGTATCCGGATGCCTTGAGTCGTATCTGTATGTGCCTAGTTGTTGTAAGTGATATCCGGATGCTTCGTGTTGTATCTGGATAAGTCTAAGACTTTCTATGAGTAATATCTGGATACCTTGTATCGTATCCGGATGTATCTAAAGTTCTTTGAGTATGATATCCAGATGGTTTGTTTATATATCCGGATAGGTCAAGATAATATCCGGATGTCTTGCCTGATATCCGAATGCCTCCCTCAAAAGTTGAAATCCGTATTCGAATAGTCTCTTGTGGCATCCGAATGCCTCAGTGAGATATCCGGATGGCCAGAATCATATCCGGATGTCCTAGTCCTTATCCGAATACTATCCAGCATATCCGAATAGCTCATTCTTTGTGCTTCCAGTGTATCCGGATGACCAGAATCATATCCGGATGTCCTAATATCTATCCAAATATCTTCCAGTTAGCTTCTTATTTGAGCGTCAGTGTATCCGGATGAGCCTCATTCATATCCGGATGTCTTTCATCATATCCGGATATCCTTCTTGATATCCGGATGACTTTTCCAGAAATTTAATTGAACTTCCAGAATAGATTAATCAAAGTTTTAATTAAGTTAAATTATTTAAGAGCTTCCAGTAATGAGTTTATATGCCAGAGTATAACAAGTTAATCATGCCCATACCCTAAATCATAATTCATTGAATCTTTGTATTCCAATATATAGATGAAGATCATATCATATTCAACATTATTTTGTTATGATATGATCAGCATTACTTTGTGAGATTATGTGCATACATTTTGGTATGAGCATTGAGCATAACTTTATATGGAGCACTACATATCGTGTGTCAACATTTATGTGAACATTGCATTACATTATGCGCGCTAGGCGGCTTGTCCGCGGGGATCCCATCAGTTTCAGTTTCAGCTCAGTTTATGAGTTGCTCGCCTGGTGGCAACCAGGGGGCTAGGGGCATATTGCCCACAGTATGTGTTTACAGTTTTTATGTATGCATGTTTTAGTTCAGACATGTATGTATTATCAGATTATGTGGGCCTATGAGCCAAAGTTGCATACTTGCATTTAGTTTACAGTTTATATGCATTACATTTTTATGAGTGCAATCAGACAGTGATTATTCAGTACAAGTTCAGTGAGTTATTTATTAGTATCGATATTCTTCAATTCAGCTTCAGTATTCTTTCCAGCTTATTACTTGCTGAGCTTTTGTAGCTCACCTTGTACTCTTCCCCCTCTAGGTTCTAGCAGGGGAGTATCAGATATAGGGCCTAGCAGCAGTGGTCTATAGTGTGTGTACGTGGAGCCGCTCAAGATAAAAGATGTCTAGGAAACTGTTGAGTTTTATAGTGTTTTGTCAGTTTAGATTTATTTTATATTTCAGTTGAGGGATTGTCCCTTAGACAGAGTTTGTACTTTTCAGTCTGTATTGACTCAGAGTTTTTATTCCAGTTGATTGAGATGTTCAGTCATGGTATCAGATTTCAGTTACCAGCTAGTTTTATTTTATTTTCCCTAGTAGCATCTCTTCTCGGGCAGTTCTAAGAGAGGGGGTGTTACAAGTACCTAATCCCAAACCCATGCAACGTATGAGCGTGAATCTCATCATGCTCATATGCATATTTCATAAATCAAAACATGTAAATGCAATCTACACGACATACTCACATCAAGGAATGGAAACATGATAAGATCATTTATAAAATCGAATTTTTAGAATCGAACCACCTACAAAACCAAGAATTTTCATATAACTAAATCTAGTTAGAAAGTACCACTTACCTTAGCACGAAGTTTGGGATATCTTGAAAAATGCGCATCACCTCGATTTGTGTGTCCGACCTTAATTTTTGTGCCAACCCTCAAAGGTTTCACCAATTACTTTATCTCGAGCACAACAATCCTATAAATCATATTTAATCACTAAATATCTTAAAATATTAATTTCCTCATTTTCTATGCATTTTCTTCCATTTTCCCTTCTAAAAATCCAAATAAATACCTTCGAAACTATTTTCTCCAATATTTTTCCACAACAATTCATTAAAGTCTAAGAACATCAAAGGAAATTACTAGACTTACATCAAACCCTCGTTTGCACTCAAAACAAGACTGGTCGATGCCAAAATCGAGACATTGGGAAGGCCAAATCAAAATCTGATTGCACAAAACCTCATAAAACATTTTTCTCAATTTTTCCAAGATTTTTTCCAAATTTTTAGGCTACTCCACGCTCCTGCACATGCCCACACGCGTTAGAAAGAGTGGTGGCGCGTGAAGACCTGCGCGTGCTGGCCACGCGCTGGTCGTCTTTGTTAGTGTAAGTGCTCTAGACCCAATCAGATTGGGCATGTTATACACTGACAATTGTAATCATGTTATTATTTGAATAAAGAGTTATTCAAATTCACAAGAAGTCATTCTATTAGTTTCTTGTTATTATTGTAATAACCGAATGAAACTAGATAGAAGTCCATATGATGTATACTGTGAATAATCTATAAAGATGTGAGAAGATGCATCACAGTTTCTAGACATCATTAAACGTCCTAAGTTGTAGCAATGTCAAGAATGGACATTGACAATTGCGGTAAGACTTGTATGTGCTATGTTTTTGCTATGTGATAGCAATGGGGGTCTCACACCCATAGGCATGGAGATGCTTAGACAAGTACATAGGTGACCAATGTTGGAGAACGTGTCACTGGACATGACTCGCCATGAGAATCCATTTTGGTTATATGTTGATGGAATTCTCATACGAGATGGGTGTAACTAATCCTTGGACCTGAGGTTGTCACGGTCATCTCATAAGAAGACCGATATGCTTTGACATTGTTTCGATGGGCCTAGATAAAGGCTGCACGTGGGCGATCGTTGGGCATATCGTGAAGCTTATGGAGATGGGTGCATAACCAAGATGGGACTCGTCTATCCCTTGATAGAGGATGATGTATCTAAGGCGCCTTCGGTGGATATTCACTTTAAATCCATGGCCATGGTAAAAGAGATCAATAAGGAGTTATTGATTTACTTTCTATTAAGTGAAGATATCCAGAAGACCGAAGAAAACTCATGTGATCGTTATCAAGCAACACATCGCCATACTTGAGATCACATAAGATACATTGACGAGAGGATCGAATTACACGGTAACCATGCTCGTGAAAGGTTATTTGCGGATTATGAATCCTTCTAAATAATTGGGTAGGCATGATGCCTTACTAGAGGCCAATCTTGTCTTATGTGTTTGTACCGACACATTGCCAACATATTCGGAAGCCTAATGAGTCATACGCAATAGGCACGGTCCCTGGCTTAAACCAGGAGAGTGGACGTATGGTTAAGTGGGACACTTCGGCAAGAAATTTTGCCGTCGTAGGTTCTCACGGAAAAAAGAACAAATAGACGTAATGACGTCGATATGACGAGGAGTCGTTATAATGGAAAGAGTTTCCTAAAAATAGCAATTGATTAAATTAGAAAGTAGTTTCTAACTTAATGATTAAATTAGAAAAGAAGTTTCTAATTTAATAATTTGGGCTTAATTTAATACTTGGGCTAAATAAAGTATTTGGGCCAAATATTAAATTAAATTAAATATTTGGGCTAAATTAGATTTGGGTCAAATATTAAATAATAAATATTATATTTGGGCTAAATTAGATTTGGGCCAAATATTAAATATTAAATATTTGGGCTTAAATTAGATTTGGGCCAAATATTTTATAAATGGATTTGGGCCACTTTAATCTCTAGTTGGACTAGGATTAATGGGCTAGCCCAATCCATGTCCATGGACTAGGAAAACCCTAGGAGGTTGCCTCCCTATATATAGCCCTTTATGGGATGCCCAAATTAAGCCACTTTTATTTTGTTGGTTTTCAAGAGTTGAAAATCGATTCTTTTACCGTCCATACACAAGCCGCGGAAAGGAGAAGGAGCTAGCACTCCTATTCCGCTCTCCTTGCCAACGGACGCGTGCCGTGTATCACGAGTTAGAGGCCGGACGCTTGGACGGCTCGAATCCGCGAACGACTCGATAATCTAAAGGTTAGATTTATTTATTTGTTTGTGAATGATTTGATTTCGACGTTGATCCAATCGCCGGGATCGGGGTAAGGTTCAAAATTTTTGAACTACGCTGCTTGCCCCGTAGCGATCTTGCTTTACTTTCAGTCTTCTTCGGTGAACTTTTTCTGGCAATGCTGGATGACTCCACCAGGTTCTTCTACTTCCTTAGTTGATCAACATAGGCTATCTTGAGCTCGAAATGAGCACCAGAAGTTCCTCAAATGGAAGCTTGAAGTCTCGGCTGAAGCTACCGTTTCCAATCTCCGGCGACCTTCGAAACCCTAGTAAACCTTAATGAAAATCCCTCAAAATCTCCAGATTTTCTCCTCAAGTTATGGGTAACAAAAGCCCCTTAATTTCAACTCACAATTTATTCGAAAACGGCCCCGATTTTGCGCTCCAACTCTCCCAATTTTCGTCCATCAAGAACGCCTATTTATAGGCATTTTCGGACCTCCAAATGCATGAGATCGAACAACCCATGGCCTTAAGAGATCTTACCTTTATCAGATTGCCCTACAAGTAGCCTTATCCGACCAAAATCGCAAGTTACAGGCACGACAAAATTGGCTGATAATCTAGTTATTTTTTTCTCAAAATTTGGCCATCCCAGTGGCTGTTGTCGGCCATGACTTGACACAAAGGCATCCTTGACCAACCCTCGTGGGTTCCCAGTGGCCAATTTTCGTGATGGAATAGGCTGGTCGACCATGGTTGTTTTGGAAGTTTTTTGAATTTGCACATTGGCCCCTCAAACTTTGGATTTCTCACTTTGACCCATTTTCACGAAGCCCCTTAACTTTCCATAATTGCACTTAAGACCCTCAAGTCCTAAAACATCCATTTGACCCCCGAAGATTCCAAAAAAATGTCATTTCGACCTTCTTCCGATAATTTCAAAAAACTGCACTTAGGCCCGAATCTTCGTTTTGGCCTCAATCCCCTTCATTTATTCCTGAAACAACTGAAAGATTGTTCCTTATGAAAAATCGAAGCCCCCTTTAGCTTCTGTTGACTTCCCGAAAGTCCCTTATAACATTTCGACTTTTCAGCCTGAATCGTAGCTGCATTTTAGCTATACCAAAAATTGTTCATGATCCAATTTCTTTCAATACCATAAATCATGACTCAAAATGCTCGTCAAATCCATATCATTTTCCTTAGATATCTCGGCTCTAGGGCACTCCCTACAGACGATTCAGTACTTATAACTGCTATCAAGCCAATTTTTTGGTATTCTAAACTTACTTAAATTACATGGTAACCTCATGAAAATATGGGTTATTACAGCCTACCCATTGGCTTGTGGGTATGCCACGAACGCCATCCTAAAACTGATCCCCCATCTTTGGCAAAAACCCCTGAAAGCTTCGGAATCAAATTGTGTTCCATGATCCATGTTGAGAATCCAGGGTATACCGAAGCGACATATTATGTCTTTCCACACCATTCCCTCTACCCTTTTCTCGGTTATGGTTGTTAGCGGTTCGGATTTGACCCACTTTGTGAAGTAATCAGTGGCCGCTAGTAGGAATTTTCTTTGTGCTGATGCCATTAGAAATGGACCCAAAATGTCTAACCGCCATTGTGCAAATGGCAATGGCTAGAATATTGGCTGGATTGATGAAGGGGGTCGTACTATCAAAGGGGCGTGTTTTTAGCACTTATCACATGTCCGCACTTTTCGAGTTGCATCCTGCCTCAAGGTGGGCCAAAAGAAACTGGCCCATAGGATCTTTCCAACTAATGCTCTCCCACAGAGATGCTTACCATAGTCTCCTTCATACACTTCTTCCAGAGCATGCTCTGCCTCTTGGGCCCCCAAACATTTTAGCAGTGGTGCGGAGTACCCTCTCTTGTATAGCTCTTGGCCGATAACCGTGAAGTGGGCCGCATTGGTCTTCAACCTCTTGGTCTCTAAAGGTGCTGCTGAGAGCTCTTGACTAGGTAGGTACTTTAGCATTGGCATTCTCCAATCGTCGACCATGTCAATGTAGAGAACACCTTCCTCACTTTCATCTGCACTTGGTCGTTGCAGGACCTCCATGTGAATCAACCGTCCCGGGGTGTCTTGAGTAGAGGCCAACTTGGACAGTGCATCAGTGTTAGGTTAATTCGCAAGCGTACGAATCGCGCAAGTAATATAATAAATGAGTAGAGTGTCGATCCCACGAGGATTGGATTAATTACAAAAATTATATTAACTTTAATATTATTTAGACTATAAAAAGAGATGAATTTGGATAAATTAAAATAATGAAAACTAAAATTAAACACAAATTAAAAATAACTTAACTTGGATAAAATGGAGGCAACTAGGGTGTTTTGAATCCACTTATTAATCCGTCTTAATTTTCAATCAATTGGGTTTCTATCAATTCAATGGGGTGAATATCTAAATTGGTTAGTTTCTTTCCCAAGATTTACTAACCTAATTAAATCTCAATTTGTTAATAATCAACCTATTTCCCAATAGTTATAACAAATCAAAATTCATTGTTAAGTTCCAATTCATTATCACTCATAAGATTCAAGTATCAAATCCCTTATCAACTATCTATCTTATGAAATTTATTACTTCAACCTATTATAAAAATCACCTCTTGGTCTCAAATTATAATACAAAATCAATTAAATGATGGTTAAATCACTTAATCACATAAAGAACAAGTAATAAATAATTGAAATCACAGAAAGAAACCCAATTAATAAAAATCAAGAATTCATAACAAGCTTCCTCTCAAACCCTAGTTAAATAAAATTAGTTCATGATGGAATTAATGAAAACCTAGAATAACAATGATTGAAAAGAAAATAAGAGCTTCTTGTGCACTACTTTAATACAAAATATGTATATATGTTATGTGTGCAACGACTTTCTCCAATCTTCCAAGCCTTCTGTGTGCCTCCAATTTCTTCAATTGCGTCCACTATGCGTCGCTGAGCCTCACCAAAATCCTCAATTTCTTGTGCACTGCCGAGCCTCCTGCTTCCAATTCCATGTTCTCCTCCCTTTATATAATAACTAGGGTATACCCGTGCCTAAAGGCACGATATAAATAATATTAAGATTAAAATACAGTTATAATTTATACATATTATATTAAAATGCTCTACAAAACTCAAATAAGAAACAAATATATAAAATTTATAATGTTCACCAATATTGCAAATCAAAATATAAAAGCAAGTAAAGTTATTGTATATTTGTTAACGTTTTATAATAAGAAGAACTCAGCCTGCTGGTTTCATAGCATAATAACACTTATATCAAGTATAACACTACCTTCCAAGCATTTGCCATGTTTCCATAGCACTCTTCAAAGTGTGGCTCAATTCTAAGTAGTTGTGTGTTAAAATTGAAGATTGACAACAACATTAGTTATAGTTCTCTTAATTGAGGCTAACTGGTACTTAACAGCCTGCTGCTTTTGTTAGTTTGTTCTCTACTGAACCCTCCCTCTCCCTTTCTCCATACATAAACATCTGTCCACATAGTGGCTTGCACATATAAGGTTTTCATTTATCATTCTTCATTATTGAATGAACAATAAATTACATTAAAAATTGTTGTCCGAGCAAACTAAATGGAATATTAAGAAAGAGCATTGCGTAAAAAGATAGAAAAAAAACTGAAGAAAAGAAGCTGATCACTTTCTGGAACTTAGGCAACACCATGAAAAGAGAAAATTGGGTTTTTGAAACTAATTAACAATGCAGAAGATTAAGAGACCTGATAATATAAATGCAGTGGGTTGCTCTCATAAACAACATTGTAGTGCTCTAGAGCTTGCTTATAATTTCCATCCTTGTACATCTGATGTGCAACCCCCAAATGCACATCTTCTTCTGTATCATCAACAACATAATCTCATCTCATCAGCGTACGACACATCACATACAAAAACCAAAATTTGCAAAAACTAAAAAAACAAAAAGAAGAAAATTATACAATGCCCATGAAAATTGCAATCCCATTCATAAGGAAACAATCGGTCATTGGGTATTATTTCATTTTTTTTTAAATTCAAATATTAAACCTCCTCCAGACGGCAACAAAAAAGAGAGAATAATCTGATCAAACAATTGACATGACTCAACAATAAGCTTGAATCAGAAAATAAAATGAATATGACTGAAAACAAAGTAAATGACGATCAATCATAAACGAAGAAAAAGAAACCCTAGAAAATGAGGGAAAGTAACCTTGAGAATAATCAGGAGCGGACTCCGACTTATTAAAATTCTTAACCAACAGCTTGAGTTGGGAGGCAAAAGAAGAAGACACTAAATCATCAAAACGAAATCTGCACCCATCCATACAATGACACATAATTCAAGACTGTAAACGTTAGATTCTTCTGAACTCCTAAAACAAACTACAAATCTAAAAGATAAAATATATGCATTAATGAGAATTTCACATATCAAAAATTCAAATCCAATCAGCAGAGAGTTGGATTTGTGTTCATCCATACAAAATTCAAGCCATGTAAAATTGAGCTCAGATAAAGAGTATATTTATCCAAAATTCAAGCCATGTTAACTTAAAGTTGCAGCCACGTTAATGAATGGAAGTAGGTTAGCTTTCAGGGCATATTCCTTATCAAGGAGAAGCAATTAATTTGAATGGAATAATAGAAACAAATTAAGGCAGTTGTACCCACAAAACATGTAATGTAATTACTATATATATAATTAACCACTTGAATGTTAATTATCATCCTCCAGGCATGAAAATAATTAAAGTCTATATATTCTCAACCCACGTGAGAATGCATGCCAATTTGATTAGGATGTTTGGAGACCCTCTTTTTGAGTAATTAAGTTTATGTACTCAGAAATTAGAAATTGCATAATCAAATTTAAAAAATAAATAAATAAATAATTTGAAAAGTTCCAGGAAGTTTCCTTTTTGGAGATATAATAATACAATTAATTACAACTAAGCAAACAGTATAAGCAACCAAATTTGAGAGGGAGAAAATTCAAAAAGACAACCACAAAAGAAAGAAAAAGAACCATGTATAGTATGGTACGGTACAGAGACTTAGTCCAATAATTAATTAACAAAGAAAAAACAGTTTATATGGAAAATACAAACTACATATATAGAGCACCACTATGATTGATTGTGGTGTTATTATTTTTATTTTCCTGGAAACTTTTAACTCTCAGATAGAAAAGAATTTTTTTTAAAAAAAGGAAGATCTTCTTCTCATTGACCGAAAACAAAAACAAAAAACAGGTGGTCTGTATCATAAAAAGAAATCGATGATTGTGGAAGCAACTTGGACATTTACAGAAATCTATTAAGCAGACAAATATGTATTCCTCATATAATTCCATACCCTAGCAACAGATAGATACCATAAGCTAAACTTCTAGTCCCATTTTTACATGTAATTAAAAAATTAGCTTTCTCCAAAAATCTAGATTTGACACATGAAATAACAGTTAGATGAAGTTGGTGAATGAATTGAATTCAACCAAAATCAAATAACACAAATCAGAATTGAAAAACGAAATGGGAAAAAATTGGCAATTATGAAATGCCTTCGGCAGTGTGGCAATTATCCTTAATAACCCAATAGATTGTTACAAATGGAATTAAAATACTCATACTGACAATTATCCTCCATTACGGTGCCGCATTATCACAGAGTCCAAAATATAAGTTGGTCTAATATTATTATTATGAACTTCAAAGTTTTAGTGATTTGGTCCAGCAATGCCTACTTGTAATCTGGATTGCAACAAATTCATGTGAGAGTGCTTACGAAGATTGGTGTTAATTTCTTAAGATCTTTTACTTGTTCCTACAAATTGTTCAAAATTTGTATCCTTAAGAATACTCCATCTATTTTTCCAAGACATGCACTGTTCAGATCAACAACTTAGATTATCACGTCAAAAAATAGAAATATTTTTTGTATAACCTATTCTACGAACTTTGTCATTTTACCCACAAGACACAAATCGATCACAAAATTTCGTGCAACCAACATACGGAGAAGCCAAAATCCAGAAATCGCCATATACCCATTAACCAATATGCGAAAACTATCCCTAAATCTTACATACATGAAAACGCGCCTAGATTCTGCATATCATGTCCAGATTGGGCATTTCCTGATTAATATTTTTTCCAACGTCATACATTTAAGTTTAGCATAAATTGAGTTATACTTCCCATCTCTTTGTATCATGCAAAGCATAACATGGTCAATCCAATTATGCTTTTAAAAAGAAAATTACTAACCTCAAACATGTCATAGCGTAAATTAATGATGGCTAATCAGGCACCAAATTCATCCACATTCCATGATATTCACTTTCAATATCTTTGAATAAAAGCAAAATAAAAAGGAAAAAACAGAGTAGGGAGGGAAAAAAAGATACCGACAAATACATGCTTATCAAGCTCCTCGAGTATTTGAAACAGTAACTATTTCATACCAAATATATGTGAAGTATGGACCAAGGTTATAGTGTCTATTTCTGGCAATAGTTTAAATGCCAGGTTCAGGGTTATGCTGCTCACAAAACAAAAAGGAAAAATTAAAGTAGAAAAAAAGGCAGTAAAATGAAATAGAAGCACAAAGAGCGTCCATAAGATGCGCTGATAAGCACGTGTTTAATAAAATACCAACATTCCAAGAGCCAAAGATTATGCACAATAGTCAATAAAGAAGAAACTATAATATGTAAGTGTTTAATATAAAGCTTATTGCTAGGTTAGAGCAAATAGGAGCCTTTAGCTAAGTTGTGGCACAAACCCATTCTTCGCCGTGGTTGTGCCAGTGGTCTAGAAGGCATGAAAAGCTTCGAGTTGCCCCAATAGCTGACTTGAAAAACTGCAGTAAAACAAAGCCACTGGCAGAGATCGAAAATAGAGCCAAAAACAGAATATATATACAAAAACTAGAGAAAGGTAGAGATGGAAACCTAGAGAGGGAAGCATGATGAAGCGCGAGCTCTCGACAGCGGCCGGTCGCTGGATGCTGGAGGAGGAAGCCACAGCTGTTGTTGCCGTTGCTGGAGCCACCGCCTCTGCTGGTAGCTGAATCTGGCTCTGCTTGAAAATGGCGGGTGAGAGAGAGAGAGAGAACAGGTGAAATTTGGGTGGCTATGGGGGAGAGAGAGAGAAAATGGGTGAATAAAAACACATACATATATACACACAAACACAGATATATATCTATATGCACAAACACATATATATATATATTTTATATAGAAAAATAGAGGAAGAGGGCAGCCATGGCTGAACCTCGAGAGTCGGGGATGCTGGCGGATCGGGGCGACGACGGGGGTAGGGGGGAAACCGCGTGGTCTGTGGCCGGTGGTGGAGGCGATGGCTATGCAAGTGGCGAAGGGAGGGACGACGACGATGTGAGGGGGGGCGACGACGGTGGCGCGAACGGGTGAGTGAGAGAGAGAGAGGGATAGAGAGAGGTTTGGGCGACTATGGGGGAGAGAGAGAGAGAGAGCGCAGGTAGACAGAGGGGCGGTTATGGGAGAGAGAGAGAGAGAGAGAGAGAGAGAGAGAGAGAGCAGAGGTAAAGGGTAGACAGAGCGAGAAAATGAAATGTGAAGATTGATCTCAACCATTCATTTATACTGAAATTCATCTCAGTCATAGGATCAAAAGACATTTTGAGACATTTTCAAAAATTATTCTATTTTATTATATAGATATACATATTATATATATATGGAGTATGGAGCATGCGCCCTAGCCTTGAATCTTCCTCATCGTGGACTTCCAATTATTATATATATATTATTTATCACTTAATAATATTACATATATAAATAATATAAGATAATATATAATATAGTATAATATATAATATTTAATATACAATTAATTATAATAACTTTAATTATATTATAATAATAATAATTATATAAAATATTTTTATATTTTTATTTATATTAAAATATTATTTTTAAAATTAACTTTATATTATCTTTTTTTTTCTTTTTACGTTCGAATCTTCAAAATAATATCCTTTGATGGGTTCCTACAAAAGGAGATTAAAATGATGTAAAATCTATATAAACACATTTGTTGTAGAAAAAATAGCACAAGATTAAGATGAAAAGTAAATAAAAATATGCATACAATTAAAGTCTATCAAATACCCCCACACTTAACCTTTTGCTTGTCCTCAAGCAAAGTAGAGAAACTCCATACTCAAGAAAACAAAACATGTATTTGGAATCATTCATCACATTAAAAGCCTTTGTTATGTCCATGTCTAAATCCTCAATCGAGAATGCAACAATAGCAAATAAAGAGAAATTGAGCATATTCACATTTCCTAGCCCAAGAATTCATACAAAATTCTAAACTCAATTATGTTTTGTCATGGACCCAACACAATCGAATAATGCAACACTCATTCTTGTAACCATCCCTTCTCACTACTGCAAACAAAGGTAGCAAATTATGGGTTTCTTTTTTTATTATATATATATATTTTTAACGAGTGCATTTTATGCTCCATCTCGCTCAGCATTATTCTCCCTATTTACTTAAACCCTATTTAGGTCTAGCTCAGAGGGAACAATCACAAGAAAAGCATTACATTGATCTTTCATGCATAGTCACATAACTTACACAACTTCGCAAAGAACATGTACTTGAACAATCATAAAAACCCAAGTATGCTTAATCTTACTTTATAAGATATGTTCCTTCCAAATCAAAGACTCAATGTTAAACACAATAAAGAACCCAAATGCAAATCATGATTCCAAATAACAAGTTTTGTTTATTTTATCTTTCAATTTTTTTTTTTTTTTGGGGGGGGGGGCTTGGGTTTGGGGTTGGCCAAATGTGCACTTGATATAAGTTCCACCAAAATTTTCAAATCAAAACACACATATGCAACAAAAACAGCACATAACAATCAATAATTTTACCCCCCAAACTTATTTAACACATTGTCCTCAATGTGAAAGACAAAGAAAAAGGAGAATGAAAAATGAATACTCCTTTGGCCACATAATTGAACCGTACGAATACCCATGCCAGTCAAAACTGAATCAGCTTTATTTTTCTTTCTTTTGAACCTGCACAACATCACAAGTATGGATTACTGGCCATATATTTATTCAACAAAACTAAAATGAAATAATAAGAAAAAATAAAAAGAGTTTGGGTTGCCTCCCAAAAAGCGTTTGTTTATAGTTATTAGCTTGACTAGGTTTCCATCTTCACGGAGGTTTGAATCTTTCTTTTGTCAAAATTCTGTGCATGCCGGTTAATGGACTTATTTCTTGAATGTTAGAAACTTTCAATCCAATTCTATTCTTTTGCTCCCTCAACACCCTTATCAATTTTTCCTTTTCATGAACTGGTGACTGGCTTTTGAAGAAGAAGAAACATCCAAAGGCACCAATTTGTCTATTTTGGATGGACAACCTTTCTGCCTTTTTCCCAAATAGCCCACGACCACGACATTGTTCTTGGCATGTAAAATTTTTTCCTGCTCATCAAAAGAGTTAACAATGCAATTTTCTATAGACTCGTTTAATCTCTTCAATAAATCATCAATGTCATCTATCCTTAAGACTTCTTTTTCATTGTCATTAAAATGTTTTGTAGCCTTAAACACATTGAAAGTAACTGTCTCATCATAAATTCTAAAGCTAAGTGTTCCTTGCTGGACATCAATCAAAGCTCTCCCTGTGGGAAGAAAATGTCTCCCTAAAATTAGGAGTATATCATAATCTTCTTCCATGTCCAAAACAATGAAGTCAATAGGAAAAATAAATTTATGTACTTTTACCAAAACATCTTCCATTACTCCTCTTGGATATCTGATACTTCTATCGGCCAATTGAAGAGAAACAGTAGTGGGTATTGGTTCTTTTAATCCAAGCTTCTTGAAAATAGAAAAGGGCATCAAATTGATACTTGCACCAAGGTCACATAAAACTTTATCAAAATTAATTTCACTAATAGTGCAAGGAATAGAAAAGCTCCCTGGATCCTTGAGTTTTGGAGGCAATTTGTTCTGAATCATAGCACTACATTCTCCAGTCAAGGCAATGGTCCTATAATCCTCTAGCTTTCTCTTGTTTGACATAATTTATTTCAAAAATTTTGCATAAGCAAGAATCTGTACTAAAGCATCTGCAAATGGAATGTTAATGCGCAATTTTTTAAACACAATGAAATTTGAGAAAATTCTTATCTTCATTTTTCTTTTGCAATCTCTGAGAGAAGGGAACACATTTCTTCATATTTTCAACCTGCCTTGCATCTTCCTCTTCTTTTCGCTTCTTTTCTTCTTGCACTGTTTTCCACTTCGGTATCCACTTTGTAGTTTCAGTCGACTACTGATCTTCAAATTTTAACTTTTCTGATTCAATCGCATTTCCATCGCGATCACTGATGGCCCAATCGACTGTTTCTGAAAAATTCTGTTCAGCTTCTTCTGGTTCAGCTTTTTCTTCTTCATCTTACTCCACTTGCTTTCCACTCCTCAACTTTATTGCTTTGCACTGCTCTTTTGGATTATTTTCCATTGTGCTTGGCAGCATTCCTTGAGCTATATTGTTCACCATATTGGCTATTTGGCCAATTTGCATTTCTAGATTTCTGATGGCAGCTTATTGATTTTGAAACATAGTGTCTATCCTAGCCATATAATCTGAAGTCGTCTTAGCCATGGTAGCCACTAAATCTTCCAATGAAGGCTTCTTTTCCTACTGTTGGAATCCTATTGGAGGTTTCAACACATTCTGATTATTAGACCATGAAAAATTGGGGTGATTCCTCCATCCTGGATTTTAAGTGTTTGCAT
Organism: Diospyros lotus; assembly: GCF_014633365.1. Lineage (NCBI taxonomy): Eukaryota > Viridiplantae > Streptophyta > Magnoliopsida > Ericales > Ebenaceae > Diospyros > Diospyros lotus. The sequence continues at coordinate 21,154,903 of NC_068350.1, forward strand.
TAGGATTGAATTGTCTTCTTCCTTGATTAGCCACATAATTGACTTGCTCAAATGGTTGAGGTACAAAAGATATCCTAGCTTGACAATCATGGGTAACATGAGGACCTGCGCAAATCTCACATACCTGCGCACAAGATTGAATAGAGTTAATATTTAACTAGTCGATTTTCTTAAAAAGATTATCTACCTTTGCATTCAATGTTGTCATCGCATCAATCTCGTATACTCCAACTATTCTTCTTGGCATAGATCTTTCAGATGACCATTGATAGCTGTTGTTGGCCATCTCTTCAAGAAGATAATAAGCTTCATCGATCTCTTTTCCCATTAAAGCTCATCCTGCAGCTGCATTAATAGTAATCTTGGTGTTATGATTTAAACCATTATAAAATGTTTGAACCACTAACCACTTTGGAAGCCCATGATGAGGACATCTTCGTAACAACTCTTTAAATCGCTCCCATGTTTCATATAAATTCTCCATGTCTGCCTGCATGAAATTGGTTATATAATTCCTCATCTTTGTAGTTTTCGCAGGTGGAAAGAATTTATTGAGAAATTTTTGTGCCAAATCATCCCATGTTGTAATGGACCCTGTAGGCAAAGAGGTCAACCAACACTTAGCTTTATCTCTTAATGTAAGAACTTCAGAAAGGAAAGGAAAATTTGAGAGAATCGAGATAAGTTACCAAATGTTCAAATCCCGCTAATCATGTTGTCTTTCCTTTTATAGAAGTTCACGTCACGATGATTGATTGGGGACACGTGTGCAACAGTCTCGCTAGCCTCTCGGAGAGGCTTCTCCAAGGAGTATCTCCAAAAGAGAATTCTCTCAGAGAGACTCCTCATAGGTCCTCTCCGAGCGGGCCTCTCGGAAGATGCAAACAAGCCTCCTCAGTTTCCTTTCCAAGGGATCTCTCTCAGAGAGGCATCTCTCGGAGAGGTAGGGTACAACAATTGCCCCCACTCTCATGTTTTACCTTTAGGTGAATGTAATACCCGGTATTACATGGTATTGAAAATAAATAATTTTCAATTATTTTGAAAGGATCTTGGGAGGTCCGAGAAGCCCAAGAGTCGGTTCCGAGAAATTAATTAATGAAAATTGCCGAATTCACGGCAGAGAATGCCCCGGGACTTGGATGTACAGGAAAGAGGGCATGAGATTGATGAGCGTCTCAAAGCGAGGTTTATGGCGCTAGAAGCAGTCCGAACGAGAATAATTTTCAGAATAAATTCTGTATAAGCCCTAATGGGGTGCCAGTATCGAATAGTCGTAGGGGACCTCCGGGAAGCCGAGGGGACCCTAGGGGTGGTTCGGTTTTGCGAGTAAGGCAACCCTGAAGCGTTTTCGGGTCAAATTAAGGTCCCGTGCAGGTATAGGGACGAAATTGGCTTTATCGAGTAAAAGTCAATTATTAATTTTAGAGAATTAAGGTTTTGGTGGCTTTGGGGTAATTAATTAAAATCTTGGGAGGGTCCAAGTATAATTATTAGAATCCCCAAGTGCAATTAATGGTTCCTTAAGTGAAATTATGGAAAAATTAGTGGGCTAAATATGTAATTAGTATATATATATATAAGCGTGAGGAAGCTTCCTTGAAGCTTCGTGCCTCTATAATTTGAAATGGCAATGGAGTAGAGCCAAGGGAGAGATGAGATCGAGAGAGAGTTAGGCTAAGGGAGCCTAACTGAAGCACCGCGCGAGAGAGAGAGAGCTCGCGGGAGAGAGTAAGAGAGAGAGAGGAAGAGCTTGATGGCCGAACTCGGCCATGGCAGTAGTAGCCTCGCGCTGCTGTTGCAGTGGCCGAGAGCCTTCGCGAGGGAGAGAAAACAGAGCTCGAGAGAGAGGGAGCCGGGCAGAGAGCTTGCGAGAGAGAGAGAGAGAGAGAGATGGATGGTAGATCGGCCATGGCAGCAGCCGCCATGGCCGATGAAGAAGCTCGACAGCTGAATGCTGGTGGCAAAGCAGCTGCGGTGGAAGGCGACCGGCGGCAGAGCACGCAGGGGCGGTGTCAACTCGAGGCGATGGTGGCCCGAGGTGTGGCTGTCACTGGTTGTCGCCGCCATGGCCGCAGCGAGAGGAGATCGGGCAGCAGCGCTGCTACTGTGAGCGAAAGGCCGGGGTCAATGCCACGGTCGGAGGAGGCCGACTATTGGCCGGAGGCAGGCGACGACAGCGGCTGGTGCTGGATTGGTGTGCGGTGGCTGGCTTCCGCGAGGGTAGAAGAAGAAGGCAGTGCGCGCGCGGGAGATCGGAGGAGGAAGAACAATGGAAGGGAAAGAAATAAAAGAAAAAAAAATAGAAAAGAAATAAAAGAAAATATGGAAAATGGGGGAAAATAGCCAAAAATTCCAGAACAATTGAAGAAAGTTCTGGAAATAAAATTGGGGCTTGAGAAGCGTGTCGGAAGCTCGAAAATGAGATTTTGGGCGCAAATGGCATCTCGGGAGGCAGCGCCAGTATCGGCGTTTTCGGAATTTCTCCTCCAAAATTGAGTGCAGGTAAGTTAATAAATTCTTTTCAAGTAATTGCATATTGTTGGGATGTTGTGGAGACGATGTAATGTGAAGTGTTGGTTGGTTTAAACCTTCGGTTGGGGTTGTTTGGAAATTTGTTGTTGAGAGATGTGTGCGGAGTATGGCGAAATTGGAGGCCTTGTTTTTAAATCTCTATTGTTGGATTTTGTGTGTGGTATCTAGGTTCGATCGGGGAGGCAGTGATCCTAGTAGTTCTCAAGGTTCAGGCTGGAGTTCGTGCCAAGACAGAGATGAGGTTTCGAGCCAAGTAAGGGATGGCCCCATGTGGAGGTGGCCTTGCAAGTTAGTAAATATGTTTGATAATATTTTTATGTTGCATTTGCATGTAGTGGTTAACACTTGCGTGATGCGAGATCTAGTGGACCTGTGGCCATATGGAGGACTAGTGTTGTGAGGGCTAATAGGTTGATGCCTCAAAACTTGCTAGGTTGTGAGGATGTGTGGGCCTAGCCTTATTTACATGCATTGCACCCTTACTGAGTCTTTGTAAGTCATGAGGTTTTACCTCATGTGTAGATGATGCAAGTCCAGATGCAAGCAGGGATGGCGCCGGGAGGCTGTTGTGGCAACTAGCTGTGTTGCCCGAGTTGTGTATTTTATTATCTCTTGTACGTAGCCATGTGGTGTTATATATATATACCCTTGTGAGTAAATGTATGTGTTGTTGAGCGTTAGATGTATCTAATTATTGTAATCATCATAGTGTAATAGATGATTGTGAGTCTGTATGATGTATATGTGGCTTTAGTTGTTGAAGCCAAGTTCGGACCGAGTAAAGACCAGCGAGGTATATTCTCATAAATCCCCAATACTCAGCGAAATGTTGTTATGCTAGCTTTGTGCCTGGGTCACTTCTGGCTTGCTGTGAGGCAAGCTAAAGAGATATGGAGCTCACTCGGGTTTCGGGTCTCAGTCCGCTGAGTTTTCTTTTTTAAGTTGGGACCAATTCCTGAGTGGAGCGAAGGGAGGGACAAAGGCTAGTTCCCACCTAGGGCGTTTCCTGTTGAAACATAGTCCAACCCTTCAGTTGTGGTTTGTCGGGTGAGTAATCCGATTGATTATTTACTGGTGACGCCTGTAAGTGGGAGCGGATCGTTACAGGGAATGCGGAGAATAGGTCATCTCTGAAAGATCTGCCTCGGTGAGCCATATCGTTTCAGCTTCTTGAGGGTCTTCTTATTAATAGGCTGCTGCCACAGCAACTTTCTCACGCTTATCACATATCTCCACCAGACTCTTTGCTCTCTTTACAATTTTCTCTCCAAAAGAAAATCCATCATGACCTCTCTCTTCGAGAGATTTATGCGTGTCCCCTAAAGAATTAGGTTTCCATCCAAAAGAACTTTCTTTTCTTCGAAATGATTTCTTTCTCTCTAAAAGGATTTTCCTGCTCTCTGAAAGAAGTATCTTCTCTATAAAAGGATCTCTCTTCTCTCTGAAAGATGTATCTTCTCTTTGAAAGAAGTATCTTCTCTCCGAAACAATTTCTTTTCTCTCCGAGAGAGTGTTTTTCGCATCCGCTTCTTATGAGAGAAAATTTCCTTTCTCTTTCTAGTCTTAGCCAATTCTACCTGACTTATTTCCTTTTTTCTTTCTTAGGGTCATGGCTAGTGCCAAAATTTATCATAGGGAGATTGACGAGAACGAGGTCGTCTGAGCTTACCTTAATGGCACACCTTCTCGTATGTTGGAGGATGATATCGCCCTTCTCCACAATAACCATATGGAGAATGAGACCTTACCATGAAGGGGTTCACAGATGCCTGTTTCTAATCTGACCATGATGATTTTAAATCACGTACAATTGGGATTCATATTCTGCTAAATGTTGGAAGAGTTCCAATAAGAGATAGTGGTAGATTCAACAACTGAAACTGAATACATAGCAACCTTTGAAGCAGCTTAGGAGGTTGTATGGATCCGTAAGTTCATTGATGAACTTAGAGTGGTGTCCAACATTGTTAATCCAATAACAGTTATTGTGACAACGATGGAGCCATTGCATAAGAGAAGGAACCACGGTCTCATCAACAGATCAAATTTGTATTGCAGCATCACCATATGATAATGGAGATTATCAGCCGAGGTGACATATATAGAGAAAGTGTCGACGGATGACAACATCGCAAATCCCTTGACTAAAGCTCTATCTCAGGAGAAACATGAAAGTCATGTTAGATCATCAGGTAGAAGATACTTGAGTGATTAGCTCTAGTGTAAGTGGAGATTGTTAGTGTAGGTGCTCTATACCCAATCAGATCGAGCATGTTATACACTAACAATTGCAATCATATTTACTATTGAATAAGAAGTTATTCAATTTCATAAGAAGTCATTCTATTAGTTTCTTGTTATTATTGTAATAATCGGATGAAACTAGATATAAGCCGCTAAGTAATTTAGCGGCGATTTTCAAAACCGCTGCTAAGTCAGCCGTCGTGGAGCGTTTAGCGACAGTTTTTAGCAATCGCTGGAATAACCGCCGCTAATTTTCAATTTAGTGGCGGTTTCTATAATATTTAGTGGCGATTTTGAAATCGCTGCTAAAAATTTAAAAAAAATTAAATTTAAAATTTTAGCGGCAGTTTCAAAACCGCCGCTAAAATTAATAAAAAAATTAAATTGTTAATTTTAGCGGCGGTTTTGAAACCGCTGCTAAAATTAAAAATTTAATTTTTTTTCCCTGCGCAAGCCAGCCCGCACTCGTGCCCGACTTGCCCAGCCTTTGCGCGCCACATGGCTGCTTGTGCGTGCGCCACATGGCGATGCTGGAAATTAAATCCCAGCGTGCTCTCCCCAAGTTTCAAACCCAAGGCCCCTTGTGCGCGCACGCACGCGAACCGCCTGATCTGCGAAGAATCCCTTAAGATATATGCACATATATATATTATATACTAATCTAACAACTAATTTTCAAAATTATATTTTATATTTTTTAATATATATTAAAAACATTTATTAATTGATTATTTTTTAAAAGAATAATAGAATAAATTAAAAATAAATTAATTGAGTTAAATTAAATAAATTAATTGATTAAAAATAAAAAAGAAGATTTTATATATTTTTTAAAAATTATTAAAATTTTATATATTAAAATTTTGTTAAATTTATTTTTATTTTTTTAAATTATATTTTTAATGAATTTTGATATTAATTTAAATGCAATTTTAATTTTTTTTAATATTTTATATTTATTTAATTTTTAATTATTTTCTTAAGCGAAATTTAATTTTTTTAATGAAAATAATGAAATTTAATATTTAAGATTTTTATTTAATTTTAATTTTTAATTAATTTTTTTTGAATTTAGGGGCGATTTTCAAAAACCACCGCTAAATTTAATTTTTTAATAAATTTTGCGACGGTTTTTGAAAATCGTCTCAAATATTATTTTATTTTTAATTTTGAATTATTTAATTTTTTTTAAAATTTAGCGGCGATTTTTTCAAAACCTCCTCTAAATTTATTTTTTTTTGAATTTTGCAACGGTTTTCAAAAACCACCGCAAATATTAATTTAATTTTAATTTTAAATTATTTAATTTTTTTTGAATTTTGCGGCGATTTTTGAAAACCACTGCAAATGTTAATTTAATTTTAATTTTATTTTTTTTAATTTAGCGATGGTTTCTATAAAACTGCCATGAAATACAATTTAATTTTTTTATTATTTAATTATTTTTTAAATTTAGCGACGGTTTTTTGAAAACCATCACAAAAAAACATGTTTTACTAAATTCTGCGGCGATTTTATGAAACTGTCGCAAAACTTTAAAAAACAGCTACAAAAATCATATTTTGCGACGGTTTCAAAATTGCGCGCAAAATACCATGTTTTGCGGCAGTTTTAAAAACCGCTGCAAAAAATCAATTTTTTTGTAGTGATACTTCGATTAATCTATAAAGATGTGAGATGATGCATCACAGTTTCTAGACATCATTAAACATCTCAAGTCGTAACAATGTCAAGAATGGACATTGACAATTCCGGTAAGATTTGTATGTACTATGTTTTTACTATGTGATAGCAATGGGGGTCTCACACCCATAGGCATGAGGATGCCTAGACAAGTACATAGGTGACCAATGTTGGAGAACGTGTTACTGGATATGACTCGCCATGAGAATCCATTTTGGTTATATGTTAATGGAATTCTCATACGAGATGGGTTTAACTAATCCTTGGACCTGAGATTGTCACGGTCATCTCATAAGAAGACTGGTATGCTTTGACATCATTTCGATGGGCCTAGATAAAGGCTGCATGTGGGCAATCATTGGGCATATCGTGAGACTTATGGAGATGAGTATATAACTAAGATGGGATTCGTCTATCCCTTGATAGAGGATGATGTATCTAAGGCGCCTTCGATGGATATTCACTTTAAATCCATGACCATAGTGAAAGTGATCAGTAAGGAGTTATTGATTCGTTTTCTATTAAGTGAAGATATCTAGATGATCGAAGAAAAACTCATGTGATTGATTAGTGGTTAATTTTGTAAAATTTTGTTATAATTATAACCCCCGTTTTGATTTTAAATTGGTTTAATTAAATAGTTATGTGTAATATATATATATATATAATATATTATAATAAACATGTAAATATAACATATATATTATAACATAATACATATACTCAATGGAGTGCATGCTGGGATTTTAATTTAAGCAACTACCATAAATCCAATTGCAATTAATATACCAAACAACTAAATTAGTCATCCGGGTTTGGATATGATAGCGTTTCCAGTTCTAGTAACTCTCATGCGTGATATGAAAGCTCTAAGTTAGGCTTACGCTCCAATCCAAACCTAGTGATTTCTCAATAATTAAGACACATTCATACTGAAATTTAAATTAATGTTACTCACCTTGTTTTGCTAAAATTTGGGAAGTAGTGATCGTAATCAAGCAATACATTGCTATACTTGAGATCATATAAGATACATTGACGAGAGGATCAAATTACACGGTAACCATGTTCGTGAATGGTTATTTGAGTATTATGAATTCTTCTGAATAATTGGGTAGGCATGACGCCTTACTAGAAGCCAATCTTGTCTTATGTGTTCGTACCGACACATTGCCAACATATTCGGAAGCCTAAACAGTCATGCGCAATAGGCAAGGTCCCTGGCTTAAACTAGGAGAGCGGACGTATGGTTAAGTGGGACACTTCGTCAAGAAGTTATGCTTTCGTAGGTTCTCACGAAAAAATAACAAATAGACGTAATGACGTCAATATGACGAGGGGTCGTAATAATGGAAAAAGTTTCCTAAAATGGCAACTGATTAAATTAGGAAGAAGTTTCTAATTTAATAATTTTTTATAATAAAATATATTTGGGCTTAAGTTAATATTTGGAGTAAATTGGATTTGGGCCAAATATTAAATTAAATATTATATTTAGACTAAATTAGATTTGGACCAAATATTAAATAATAAATATTTGGGTTTGAATTAGATTTGGGCTAAATATTTTATAAATGGATTTGGGCCACTTAATTATATTTATAGTTGGACTAGGAGAAGCCCACTTAAGATTCTAGTTTAATTAGGATTAATGGGCTAGCCCAATCCATTAGGGTTTAAGAAATCCTAGGATATTTACTCTATAAATATCCCTTTATGGGTTGCTCAAAATTAATGGTTGGTTGTGTAGTTTTTCAAGAGTTGAAAAACGAATGCCATTCACTCTTCCCATTTCTTTTTGGCATCGATTTGAAACGTGGGCGTTTTTTTTCGTCCATACACAAGCCGCAAAAAGGAGGAGCTAGCACTCCTATTTCGCTCTCCTTGCCAACCGACGCATGTCGTGCATTACGAGTTAGAGGTTGGACACTTGGACGACTCGAATCCGCAAATGACTCAAAAATCTAATGGTTAGATTTATTTTATTTGTATGTGAATGATTTAATTTCGACATTGATCCAATCGCCGAGATCAGGGTAAGGTTCAAAATTTTTGAACTACGCTGCTTGCCTCGTAGTGATATTGCTTTACTTTTATCCTCAACCTGGCTCGGTGAAACAACCGAGATTTTGTAAACATAATAAACTTTAATATCCTCAATCGAATTCCTTAAAACCCATAATTGCCCATAGATCACACAAATTACTAATTATTATGCCATGTCATCATTTTTCAAATCCTCCAGCTCTAAAAATCATCTTGCCAGATTGTTATGACATTTCCCTCATTCGCAATCATAAATTTAATTTCCTAGAACCACTAATTCCCTATTTACAAATCATGTTAAAGACATAAATTGATCCCCATATCCTTTTCCAAACAATCATTACCCAGAATCCTCAATATTCCAATTTTATAAAATGAAAGTATCTCCAAAACTCCAATTAGTCTCCCAAGATTCCAAATTTATCATTTAATACTACCAAGCTCTAATATTCACCAAGCTCTGATATAACCTTGTGACGCCTCGACCCCCACTATCGAGTGTCACCGTAACCCATAGTTACAAGCCCGGCTTGTCTCGAAGGACGGTTATGCCCTGTCAACTGTCGAGAACTCGGGTGTAAGTGCATAGTCAACTAAAATTCACTCGAGTCTCATACCCGATTAGGCCCTTAAAATATAAATCTAATTTCAAATAAATAAATAAATAAATAGATAAATACCAACATGCCCAATAAAATACTCCAACAGTCAAGCATATTTAAACATATTTTGTATCCCGACCACAACTGACCGGTTGAGACACACACTCTAAGTTACTCATAGCGGGAACCTTAACTTGGTCTTAACTGAATTGTATTTAAATCGTAGCCACCTCCCACAGTTAAACACAAAGCATTTATATTACATAAGCGACACAGAAACACGACCCACATTCTTACTATCTACTTTCACTGTTAAATGGCGACTCTTCCACCAACACTGCTTCCCTTTCTTAGACCCCGAGCCATTTGTTGGTTTAGTGGGGAGTAAAGGGGTGAGTCTGGGGACTCGGTAAAGGCAATATGCAATGTAGTAAATTAATGAGCATGACATCATAGATAAAAATGAAGTGCAGTGTGCATGTAAGCCAATCCACCAAACTTGTCTCAAGCTCTAGGTGGCCCCTAGTGGTTCCTTCTATGACCCTGTCCTAGGACTCTCACAGTCAAACATCCACTGCCCCATGCCTAGGCACTCCCTTGACATTTAATACAAGACAGGACAAAAGAAATTTACACACAAAGTATATTAAACCCTTACCGATTCAATGTTAATTGTCTATTCTCATTAAGCGTACCGACCTTTTGCCTTAATAACTTTTCTGATAATATTTCTCCATAACATCGGAATCATCAATATCATTTCTCATTATTTTTTTTAACATAAATGATCATAAATTAATGCAATGAGGCATGCAGATAATTCTATTAAATACTACTAAATTAATTTTATATATCACTTACCTATTCATCCCTTTATTCCTTGCACACACAAGTTGACAAATTTCAACGTAATTTAATCTCTGTAAAACCAATCGACCGAATGGCCTTAACAGTGGCTAAGATTGGCCTTAAATAAGGGTGAGCGAGACGGCCAAATGGGGGAGGCAGCTAAAGAAGGAGACGGGTCGCTGGGGAAATGCCCTAGCAGCGTGCATAGGCACCAAATGACGCCCTAAAATGGCGTCATTTTGGCGCCTGGTTAGGTTAGAAACCCAGCCATTTTCTTTGCACGGCCACGGGTTTGATCCTGTGACCGTCCCGAGCCCCCTAGTGTGCTTGACTGCCTGATCCAGCCTCACCTTCATTTAGTTTTGCACTTATTTTTTATTTATCATGTTACCACCACCAGTTCCCTTTATTCCACTTTTACCCCAAAACTTTCAAAAATTCCTCTAATTCCTTTTTATTCACCAAACATAGTAAACTTAATATTTCCTATTAAATTCCTCAAATCCCCAAATCCTCAATAATTTTAAATAAATTATCTTAATCCTAAAAACATACCAAATTTAATATTTTTCATTAATTTTCTTAAAACCTCACATAACTCAATATATCACCTTAAAACCCATAAATTAATTAAATTAATTATTTCCAAAGTCAGGGATGTTATAGTCGTTCAACCTTGTGTGTGCTTCTCGCATTTTCTTGCCCTATCTCAGACTCGTCCATCACAGGGGATCTAGGTTCAGCCCATGGCCACTCATTGGAGTTCTACCGGACTTTCCAAGTTCGTTGGGAGGCTTGGTGCCGGATCTACAAGGAGTCAAGGCTAGCCCACAGACTTAGCACTGAGCTCAAGCAAGGGATCCAAGATAACCTGCAGACATTGCATTGGAACGCATCTGAGAATCCTGGAGGGTCCAGGGCCATTGCGTCAGATCACCGCTGGGTGAAATAGTTTCATGCTTTTCTTGGGCCCTTCGGGCTTCGTCCAATGTAGGGGCTCTAAGTTAGACCCGAGATTATTCACCAGACTACTACCTGTCCTTCTGAGTTTGCTTGGAGGTTTAACGCTAGATCTTCCAAGGAGTCAAGGTTAGCCCATAGGCTTGGCACCAGACTCATGCGAGGGATCCGGGTTAGCCTATGGTCATGGCATCGGAGCACATCTGGGAGTCTGGGGAATTCCATGGTCTTAGCACCAAATTGCCACTTGTCGAGCTGGACCCCCTAGGGTGTAAGCTTTCCTTTACCTTTACCATGTTGTCGTCGTTAGACTTACCAATGTTAGGGCTCGTCATAATTTATTCTTTGCCACTATCACAGTCCTTGCATCAGATTGTATGGGAATTGTAGAACCTATTTGATTATCCAAAACCAAAACACCCCCAAGATCGAAGCAACTAGATACGCAAGAACAATAACAAAACGCTTACACACACAAAAAAAGGCAAAGGAGTTTACGTGTTTGGATTCAAATTTGAATCCTACTCACGGCAGGGGCTTAGTCAATCCACTAGATCCAAATAACAAGATGATACATGATAGGATTATAATCAACTAAACCCTATGAACTAAAAAATACCCAACTTATAGTGACATACAATGCAGCCCAGGAGTATAAACTTACAATCTTAGCAAGAATCAACAACACTCTCACAAGCATCGCTCTTTCTCACTCAATACATCAAAAGTACATAGAGAGATCAATGGATCAAATCAGATTTAGGGTATCTGTAACAGAGGCGAGAGAAGACGAGAGAGAGTGAGAAAGCATGTGTTCTACCTTCTCCTTATATCCGAGCGCATAAATATATGTGAGTAAAATGGATGCAGATCAAATGGACATTACACTGCCACCTGTCAACCATCAGTTTTATAACCAAAGGAAATAACACCACACACACACACACATATATATATATCTCATAAAATACAAAAATAAGATTACAACCTATTTGAGACAATTATCTAACAAATTCCACCTTGGATCAAGATGGGTTGCTTAGTGGAATTTACTAGAGACCCTTGCAAATCTCTCTACTACATTAGGAGAAAATTGAGCAATGATAAGACTTGCTCAAATTTAGTTACAAGAATTGACTTTGTCAACATATCTACTAGATTTACTTCTATCTTAATTTTCTCAACCTTAACTTGTCCTTTTTCTATGACATCTCTCACAAAATGTAAGCGCACATCTATGTGCTTGGTTCTCTCATGAAAAGCACTATTTTTACTTAAATGTATTGCACTTTGTGAGTCACAAAAAATTTTGGGAGTAGAATTAACCATTCATAATTCTCTAGAAATACCTTGAGGCCACATAGCTTCTTTAATTGCTTTAGTTAACGCTAAATGCTCTGCCTCCGTTGAGGAGAGAGCTACAATGTGTTGAAGGTTTGATTTCCAACTCTTCAAATTTCCACCTAGAGTAAAAGAATATCCTGTTAGAGATCTTCTCTTGTCAAGATCAGCTACATAGTCATTGTCACAGTAACTTAGGATGTTATTTCCACCTTCTTTAGATGATTTGTACACTACTTAATGATTTTTAGAACCTTTTAAGTATCTTAGCAGCCACTTGACTACATTCCAATGGTCTTTACATGGCTTGCTCATAAACCTACTAACTAGGCTAACACCGTAAGCTATGTCTGACCTGGTTCCAATCATAGCGTACATTAGGCTACCTACAACATTTGAGTACAAAATCTACTCATATATGCTTTCTCTTCTAATGGCAGATTTTCACTGACTACTCTTAGCTTAAAATGGGGAGCAATTGGAATGGTGACAAGTTTACAACTAGACATTTCAAACAAATCACCCACTTTCTTCACATAACCCATTTGAGATAATGTTAGGATCCCTTCGTTTCTATTCCTTTCAATATCAACACCTAGAATTCTTTTGGCTACCCCCAAATTCTTCATTTCAAATTCTAAGGTTAATGACTTAGTTAGCTTCATAATTTCTCTTTCTCCTTACAAGCAATCAACATATCATCTACATAAATCAGTAGATAAGTAAACTGATTATCATTTTAATGCTTGTAGTAGACACAATGATCATATTCAAACCTATTAAAGCCTACTTTCATCATAAATTCATCAAATCTCCTATACCATTGTCTAGGAGATTGTTTCAGGCCATATAAAGACCTTTGAAGCTGACACACTAAGGTTTCTTTTCCTTTTTCAATGAAACCGACTGGTTGTTCCATAAAGATCTTCTCCTCTAGGTTACCATGCAAGAAAGTTGTTTTAACATCTAATTGTTCAAACTCCAAATCATATAGAGCAACCATGGCCAAAACTAACCTTATGGAGGTATGCTTTACCACTGGTGAAAACACCTCATGGTAATTAATTCCCTCTACTTGGGAATAACCGTTAGCCACAATCCTCTTGGTTCTACACCTGGAATTCTTGGTTTCCTCTTGACGATCCATTTAGAACCTATAATTTTCTGGTTTGGGGGTCTTTGGACTAAGGTCCAAGTTTTATTCTTATGGAGAGAATCCATCTCTTCTTGCATTGCTTTCAACCACTGTGATTTATGCTTACTTTTACAGGCATCAGCTAATGTTAAAGGTTCATTTAGTTCAATTGTATCTCCTATGTTCAAAGCATATGCAATGACATCTATTGAGAGTCTCATCATCAATGTGCGCTGAGAGTCTCGTCACCAACGTGCACTGAGATTCTTGGTGACCACAAGGGTCTGATGAACGGTTGGGTCAGATGATCACGTGGGTTTGATGATCAAGTGGGTCTAGTGATCAGGTGGGTCTGGTGATCAAGTGCCCCAAGATAACTGAGTGGCCTTAATAATCGAGTGATCCTTAATAACCAAGTGGCCTGCAAAATGAGAGTACCGTTAGGGCACGGGTGGGGGTCCCCGCGTAAACCCTCCGATGCCTAAGTCAGCTCTCGAGAGCAAAAGTGTGAAATTGTGTTGAGGGGTCTAAGAGTGCTTACCTTGTGTCAGGGATGTGGCCTCCTATTAATAATAGAGGAGAGGGGGAAGACGTGCGACAATCGCAGTGAGAATCTCGAGGCCCGTTCTGATGATTTCGTGACCCATCCGAGAGGGAAAAGAGGAGAGATTGACCCAAGCCCCACTCGGTCATGACCGAGTGGGTCTTCTTCTCCTTGGCTTCGATGCCTTCTTTTGTCATTTTTCTGAGTTTGGTCTTCAGTGGTTCCCATGCCTCAACTTCATGCCCAATTTACACCTTTATTCAACTTGTATCACTCAAAATGTAAAACATAAAAGTTGTAGATAATTCTCTTAGCTTTCCATAGGATTTTGAATCACCTCAATTGGAGCTCAAACGAGAGAGTTAAACCAAAAAAATCAAAGCAATGTTGCACCTACTCGGTCATGATCGAGTGGGTCATGAAAAGAGAGGGGGGGATTGGTCCCCCACCCACTTGGTTATGACCGAGTGGGTCTTCATTCACTTGGATTTGAGGGCCTCTTTTGCCTTTTGTCTTGGTTTGGATCCATCTTTGCTCCAATACTTGACTCTGAGCCTTAATAGTGCGGGTGCATTAACTTAGAGCCCAATTTCAGCCTTGATGCGGCTGGGATCCCTCAAAACTCAAAACATGCAAATTGTAGATAATTCTATTGGATTTCTATAGGATTTTGAATCACCTCAATCGGAGCCCGGACGAGATAGTTACAACCAAAAAATCGAAGTAGTGTCACACGTACTCGGTCATGACCGAGTGGGTCCTCCCTGCTTGGTCTCAGTTCGACCTCTTGCTCCTTCGGCTTGTTTTCCTTTATCTCCTGCAACCCGTAGGCCCTTTGGGCTTCACGTCCATGTCTCGCGACTCTTTTAGGTCTCATGACGCTCCAAGTTTGCAGGGCATATCAGAAACTACTATAGATCCTTTGATTATTCTTAGAATCTCGTTTTGGGATTTATAAATTCATCCATTTTGATCCAACATACATAATAAAATTAGGTTTCTCCTAAGGTCAGGAACTAACCTACATTATCAAGGATTCTATGGGTACCATCCCACAATTTAAATTTTATAGAGCCTGTTCCAATGATTTTACATGACTAGTCATTTCCCATGGGGACTTTACCCCCATCAATTGGTTTAAGTTATAAAGAAGTTCTCTTCTAGGGGTCATGTGAAAGGTACAACCTGAGTCCATGATCCACTCATCACTTGGGTTTTACTCTGAGATGAGTAAGCCTTCCCCGCTTTCATAACCATCGGAGACGTTTGTAGTATCTACTTTTTCTTTATAATGGTCAACACCCTTCCCTCTCTTAGGATAAAGCCTTCTCGGATGTCCTTCCTACTTACACAACTAGCAAACAAAAATTTTAGGATTTCCCTTATCCCTGGATTTTGACCCAGAGTGATTTATTCCCTTAGATTTGGATCTCTTACCAAGTCTACCCCTTACTTGCAGGCCTTCTGCTGGGGTATGCCTTTTTTCTTTCTTTAGTTCTAGGTCCTTAGACCTCAAAGTACCAAAACATCCTCTACGGTAAGAGTTTATCTTCCATATTTCATTGTAGTTTTAAGATCATTATGTGACTCAGGCAGAGAGTTTGATAAACGAATTTCTTGATTTTCTTCTAATATTTCTTCATCTATATTGGCTAGAGAAATGGTTATTCCATTAAACATATCAATGTTCTCTTCTAATGATTTAGCAGGATTCATCTTAAAAGTAAACAATTGATCTTTTAAGTGAATCTTATTAGATAGAGATTTTTTCGTATATAATGATTCTAATTTTAACCATACCTGGGCAGCATTACCTGCCTTACTTACCTATCTGAGCACATTGTTAGACAAATTGAGAATTAGCAAACTGTAGGCTAATTCTTGCATCTCTTGGGAGGGAGTGGACTCTACCTTGCCTTCTCTCCCTTCACTGCCTTCGCATCTTCTAGGGCTTTTATGCATTTATGCTACACCAGGATGGCCCTCATCTTCATCTGCCATAGGTTGAAATCCCCATGGGCATCAAACTTGTCGATCTCAAGTCTTAATGATCCCATTTTCCTGTGTAACCACAACACAAGAAACACAATAACCAAGGCAAAAAGAACAAACAAGAAAATATTATAATTAAACAAGAAAACACCAAGAGGGGTTCGATATACCGAATTCAAGACGTCACTGGCGAATCAAAAAAAAAAAAAAAGGTCAGTCGCCAAAACCCCTCGGTCGTCGGATATGTTGACCGTTATAGTTCTTCCTTCGTGCTTTATTCAAGTGTTCTTGACCGATCTTGAGACAATCCTAATGTCTTCTTCGATCTTGGTACCAACACGAGCTCTGATACCACATGTAGAACCTGTTTGATTATCTGAAACCAAAACACCCACAAGATCAAAGCAACCAGATACGCAAGAACAATAACGAAATGCTCACACAAGCACACAAAGAGGCGAAGGAGTTTACGTGTTCGGATTCGAAATTGAATCCTACTCACGGTAGGGGCTTTAAACACCCCTAGTCAATCCACTAGATCCAAATAATAAGATAATACACGATAGGATTATAATCAACCAACCCTATGAACTAAAAAATACCCAACTTACAGTGACATACGATGCAACCCAGGAGTACAAACTTACAATCTCAGGAAGAATCTGTTACGACTTGCTCCCACTTACAGGCGCTACTAGTAAATAATCGACCGGATTACTCACCTGACGAACCACAACTGAAGGGTTGGACTATGTTTCAACAGGAAACGCCCTAGATGGGAACTAGGCTTTGTCCTTCCCTTCGCTCCACTCAGGAATCGGTTCCAACTCAAATAAGAAAACACAGCGGACCTAGACCCGAAACCCGAGTGAGCTTCATTTCTCTTCAGCTTGCCTCATAGCAAGCCAAAGGTGACCCAGGCACAAAGCTAGCATAACAAACACTTCGCTGAGTATTGGGGATTTATGAGAACATACCTCGCTGGTCTTTACTCAGTTCTAACTTGGCTTCAACAACTAAAGCCACATATACATCATGCAGACTCACAATCATCTATCACACTATGATGATTACAACAATTAGATACATCTAACGCTCAACAACACATACATTTACTCACAAGGGTATACATACATAACACCACATGGCTACGTACAAGAGATAATAAAATACACAACTCGGGCAACATAGCTAGTTGCCACAACAGCCTCCCGGCGCCATCCCTACTTGCATCTGGACTTACAACATCTACACATGAAATGAAACCTCATGAGTCATAAAGACTCAGTAAAGGTGCAATACATGTAAATATGAATATAACCATGTTTATGTATGTCAAATGCATGCAAATGAGGCTAGGCCCATCCATCCTCACAACCCACGAAGGTTTGAGGCATCAACCTATCAGCCCCCACAAGACTAGTCCTCCATATGGCCATAGGTCCACTAGATCTCACATCACGTAAGTGTTAACCAGTACATGCAAATGCAACATAAAAACATTATCAAACATATTTACCAACTTGCAAGGCCACCTCCACATGGGGCTATCCCTTACCTGGCTCGAAGCCTCATCTCTGCCTTGGCACGAACTCCAGCCTGAACCTCAAGTTCCTCTAGGATCACTGCCTTACCGGTCGAACCTAGAGGCAAACACACAAAAACCCCAACTCCATTAACATCACATTAGGGCCTACGCATTTGTTATTCACCGCAAAAATCACTCATCAACACTAACTCCAAACAACACCAACCACGGCATAAACCAACCATCAATAATTTTCAAACAATCCCGACCCAGGGTTTAATCCAACAAATAATTATTCTACATTAACTCGCTTAATGCAAATAATTTGGGAAGAAAATATTAATTTACCTCAACTCATCTGGAGAGAAATTTGAAAAACGCCCACACCGACGTTGCCTCCCGAGCTGCCACTTGCACCCAAAATCCCATTTTCGAGCTTCCAACAAGCTCCTCAAGCCCCAATTTAATTTTCAGAACTTTCTCCCATTTTTTTGGAATTTTTCCTATTTTTCTCCCTTATTTCCAGATTTTCTTTTATATTTTATTTTCTTTTTCTTTTTCTTTTTTTTATTTTTTTCCTTCCCTCCCCTGTTCATCTTCTTCTCCGCGCCTCTCCCCTGCTCGTGCCCTCTTCTTCTCCTTCTCCAACCTCTTGCCCAGTAGCTTCCTCGCACTGTCGCGAGCCACCGCCGCTACCGCCATTTCAGCAGTCACCGGCCACCGCCTCCAGCGTCGCCTCAACTGCTGCCCGCCACGACCGCCATCGGCCGCCTTCCCTGCCTCTCAAAGCACCGCCCGATAACACAGCCGCCATAACCATCCTCCTCGTTGCTTCTAGCCATGACCGTTGCCGCCAGCTACTGCCCGCGCAACCACCGTCGGCCTTCTCAGCTGCTCCAGCTTTGCCCGACCTCCATAGCGCCTCCGCTGCTGGCTGCTTCTACGAACACTTCCATCGCCAACCACAACGGCTTTCCTCGTCGCCACCCTTGCTTTAGGCCGCTTCCACCTGGCCATCTCTCCCTCACGATCTCGCTCCATCTCTCTCGCTTTCTCTATCTCTCACTCTCTGCCATTTCAAATTACAGAGACTAGGAAGCTTCCTTAAAGCTTCCTCACACACACGTGCGCCTATATAAATATATACATATACATATTACACATTAACCCCCATTAATCACATGATTCCACTTGAGAATCTCTTAATTCCAGTTAGGAATTTAATAATATCACTTGGGCCCTCCAAGCCTAATTTAATTATCCTTAAACCACATCGAGACTTGATTTCTTCGAAAATTAAAAATTGACTTTACTCGATAAAGCCGATTTCGTCCCTGCGCCTGCACGAGACCTTTATTCTCGACCTGAAAATGCTTCAGGGTTGCCTTACTCACCCAACCGGACCACCCCTAGGGTCCCCTCAGCTTCCCAGAGGTCCCCTATGACCATTTGGTATTGGCACCCACTCGGGCTTATACAAAATTTATTCCAAAAATTATTCTCGGTCGGACCGCTTCTAGCGTCATTATCCTCATCTCGAGAGGCTCACAAATCTCATGCCCCGTTCCCTGGACATCCACGTCCCAAGGCACTCCCTGCTATCAATTTGGCAATTTTATTAATTAATTTCTCGAAATCGACTTTCGGGCTTCCCGGACCACCCGAGGTCCCTTCAAATAATCGGACTTTATTTATTCTCCATTATCATGTAATGCGGGGTATTACAAAATCAACAACACTCTCACAAGCATCATTCTTTCTCACACAATACATCAAAAGTACATAGAGAGATCAAGGGATCAAATCAGATTTAGGGTTTATGTAATAGAGGCGAGAAAAGATGAGAGAGAGCGAGAAAGTATGTGTTCTTCCTTCTCCTTATATCCGAGTGCATATATATATATATGTGAGTAAAATGGATGCAGAACAAACAGACATTACACTGCCACCTATCAACCATCAGCTTTATAACTAAAGGAAAAAACACCACACACATAAATATATATCTCATAAAATATAGAAATAAGATTGCAACCTATTTGAGACAATTATCTAACAGCAACTATGCATATGTAATGTACAAGTGAGTTTATGTGGTTTGGCTTATAACATCACCAACATCCACGGGAATACAGAGGGTATATTCTTTTATTCATCAAGGGAGGTTACAATACATATGAAAATCTAAGAGGAATCTTGATCCATACATGGTCAAGAAGGGTTCCTTGTGGCGCGTGACTCCTTATACCTTGCTCGTCATCTCTCCTTGCGGCTCTTATGACTAGAACAACTAGAAAGTACCTTTTGAGGTGCATGGTATTCCATGTCTTTTCCAACGCCTCACTTGCAATGTTTGCAACACACTTGTGTTCGCCCCCAACATCTTCACAATCCTATAGGCCCCCTCCCAGTTTGGCTTGAGTTTTCCTTCCTCCCTTAAGGCGTCTATAATTGCTGTCTTTCTGAGCACCAAATCTCCTTCCTGAAATATCCGGGGTGAACTTTCTCATTGTAATAGTTGGAGATTCTTCTCTGATACACCACTAGCTGCATAGCTGCCTTCTCCCTCAGCTCATCTAGCAAATCCAGGTTCTCCCTCAAGCAATCCGGATTCTCTCCTTTGCTGAAAGCCATAACTCGAGGCGAGCTGAGGTCCACTTCCAGTGGGATGAAGGCATTTGTATCGTGCACAAGCTTAATGGTGTTTCCCCCGTAGATACACAACTAGTCATGCGATAGGCCCATAAAATGCTAGGGAGTTCATCAGCCCATCTGCCTTTTGCCTTCTCTAATCGGGTCTTCAGCCCATGCAGGATGGTTTTGTTGCTCACCCTGCCTGCTCATTGGCTTGGGGGTATGCTATAGATGCCATCCTCAAAGACTTCAGAGTCAAATTGCATTCCATGGTCAATGTTAAGGATTCAGGGAACACCATAGCGGTAAATTATATCTTTCCATACAATCTCCTCCACCCTCTTCTCCGTTATGGTTGTCAGGGGCCCTGCTTTAACCCACTTCATAAAGTAATCGGTAGCCACCAATAGAAATTTCCTCTGTGCCAACGCCATTAGAAACAAACCCAAAATGTCTAACCCCCACTGTACAAATGGCAATGGCTGGAATATCGGTTGGATCGACGAAACGGGTCGTGCTGTTAGAGGGATGTGCCTTTGGCACCTGTCACACCTCTGCACTTTCTAGGCTGCATCTCGTCTTAGGGTTGGCCAAAAAAAGTCGGCCCATAGGATCTTCCCGACTAAGGCTCTCCCCTTGAGGTGCTCTCTACAGTCCCCTTCGTGCACTTATTCAAGAGTCTGTTCTGCCTCTAGGGGCCCCAAACATTTGAGCAGCAGCGTGGAGTATCCTCTCTTATACAACTCTCGACCAATAGTTGTAAAGTGGGTTGCACTGGTCTTTAGCCTCTTAGCCTTTGAAGGTGTTGTTGGGAGTTCCTGATTAAACAGGTACTTTAATATTGACGTTCTCCAATCATTAGCCACATCAATGGAATGAACATCTCCCCCATTTTCATCTATACTTGGCTACTGGAAGACCTCCATATGAATCAACCATCTGGGAGTGTCACGAGCGGAGGCTAGTTTGGACAATGCATTCGTATGCTGGTTGAGGGATCTGTTGATTTGGATTAGTTAAAAACGCTTGAATTTGTGTGAAAACTCCTTTACTATGTGTAGATAGCGGGATAATACTAGCTCCCTTACTTCATAGTGTTAGGAGCCGGGCAACCGTGAAGATTTGGTTCTGCCTTGATTGATCCGTAGAGTCGCAAACACGAACTCCTCCAAGTTGGTCCACACGATGGGCCGTTTCCATGAACGCCTCGAGTAATGCTAGTAACCCTAGGCGTCTTTGAGAGATTCAAAATTTTCCTTATTTTTCCAGCTTCTTAAGTGGCCTATTTATAGAGTAAAAACCCTAATTATGCCTTTGGAAAAACCCTAAACGATTTAGGTCCGGCACATAATCATATTGGGTCGAATCTCTCTTTTAAATTGTGGAACGGGCTCAACCTAAGTGTGTGACCCCTTAGGTCCACCATTGGGCTAGATGTCGGCCAACTCTATTGGGCTATATGAAGGCCCAACTCATTAGATTAATTAAACTCTTTAATTAAACTTATGGGCTTCTTAATTAGCACATCTTATGGGCTTCTTAATTAAACTCTTTAATTAATAGTTTTATAATTAATCAAATTAATTCTAAAACCCTACATATCATGGTTAACGTCTAGCAATATGCCATGAATACCTAGCCAACGATGAAAAACACAGACCTTTTCAATTGCAAATACCATACAGTAAAATCCTTTCATCAATCTATGTCCCGATTGAATTTAGGATATGGTTTTATGACGAAACCCTAATCATTCAATAACTATGTATCCATTCCAGATTTATGACTTAATAGGTGAAATCAAAACACCTTTTGATTTCCACCTCACCTTGGCCAAGGATTTCCTCAGTCATGAAATCATCGGAATACATAGGACATCTTCTCATCTTATCGATAAGTGATGAATCATATTTTGACATTCATAAGCCTTCATATGTGATAAGGTTACATCCAGTGATAATTTGTTAATGACTCCATTGGAATCCAAAAAAGAACCAAAGCGTAACTAGTCAAATATAAGACTACCATGATGTCTCAAGTTTAAGGGTCAATCTGCATTATTGCAACATAGAAATTCCAATTCGACATTAAAATAACCATTAGAAATTCTGTAGCGGGTCAGTTCAGTGTACTTATTCTTATAATAAGCACCCACATATATGCACTAGTGTCCCCACACCAATGTCCATGAAACGAGACATTCTCCTAATTGAGCATGCATCATATGTGCTAGTCTATCCGAGTTATTACTGTCCAATCCTAATAACTCTATGACTAGAAACATTTAAGATCAAGGCTTGTAAGGAATATGTTTCATGATCGTCATCTCAATGCACGACCAAATTCCATGAGTCTATTTGATCTATGGACTTTGTTAAGAATGGATTGCAATAAATAATGACAACCATCAATGAAAAATAAAAACATAAATGCCTTGCAATAATAATTGATTGTTCCTAAAGAATCAAAATGTAAAGTACGATCAATTACATGTAAATATAATTGGCTTGTGGGGCATAACTCTAACACATAGGTCCCTTGAAACTGTTGCACAATCAACTATGAGTCACTATGAGCCATTAAATCAGTTACCTCTAATTTTTCAGCCAGCTTCATCCCTGCAAACAACGCTTCATATTCAACCCTATTGTTGGAATCAGGAAAAGTGAATCGTAGGGAATACTCCAAAACCTCCCTCTCGAGGGAGATTAACACCACTCTTGCCCCGCTTCCTTTGGCATTGGACACTCCATCCACAAACAACATCCACTCCTTGCATGTAGTGTCCTTTATTGTCGGCAAGTGAGTGTATTCCATTATAAAGTCTGCCAGTGTCTACCCATTTATTACCTTCTTGGGATCAAAACTGATGTCGTACTCACTGAGCTCAATGGCTCATTTGGTTAGCCTCCCAAAAAATTCAAGCTTTTGCAGGATTTGCCTTAATGGTTGATTTTTTAATACTGTTATGGTGTGGACCTGAAAATAGGGCTTCAGTTTCCTCGTTGCTGTCACCAATGCCAAGGCTACCTTTTTAGCATGGGGTATCGTGACTCTACTCCTTGTAGTACCTTGCTCATATAGTAGGCTGGCTTGTCAACCTACTCTACTTGCCTGATTAGAACTATGCTTACAACGTGATAGCTGACTCCCAAATATAGGCACATCTCTTCTCTTGCTTCCGATCAAGTTAATAGGGGAATCTCCTTCAAGTACCCCTTCAATTCTTGAAAGGCTTTTTCGTACTCGACCGTCCATTTAAAATTCCTACCCCCTTTAAGGCCTTGAAGAAAGGGAGGCTACGCTCATCAAATTTCAAGAGGAACCTGCTCAGAGCTGTCAGGCGACCTGTCAACCTTTGGACCTCTTTCACTGATGAAGAGGACATCATGTTGATTACTGTTTGCACCTTTTCGGGGACAACCTCTATCCCCATGTGAGTAATCATATATCCTAAGAATTTCCTAGACTTCATCCCAAAGGCACACTTGTCAGGATTCAAGCGCATATTATTCTCCCTGAACACATATTATTCTCCAGACTGCATGTCATCCACATATGCTTCCATTACTTCCCCTAACAATTCCTTGAATACTCTGTTGACCATTCTCTGATACGTGACCCTTACATTTTTAAGCCAACTGCCATCATCTGGTAGCAATATGTTCCATTTTTCGTGATAAAGGTCATTTTTTCAGCATCGGGTGGATACATGCTGATCTGATGTAACGACCGGGGTCCACATAGCAATGTATTATCCGGTTCATGTCATAACCAATCCTCAATTTTGTCAGTCTGGGATTTAATCCCAAAACGTGCGCCACTATGTAGAACACCCTCCGTACTTATATGCCCAGTTCCCCCCATTTGCATAGCCAATGTGGGATTCGCCTAAGGTGCCTACATGCACCCCTCCTTAGGGACTCAGGTCCTCGCTGAGGTATGCCCCACCACTATGCTCAGAGGCTTGGGGGTGGCTCTGATACCATTCTGTAATGACCAGGGTTCACATAGCAACGTATTGTCCGGTTCAGGTCATAACCAATCCCTGGTTTTGTTGGTCTGGGATTTAACCCCAAAACGAACGTCACTATGTAGAACACCCACCGCAGTTATATGCCCAGTTCCCCCCCCCCCCCCTTTGCATGGCTGATGTGGGATTCACCTAAGGTGCCTACATCTAATGGTAGCCCAAGAACTCATCAAGAAAACTCATACGACATATCCGGAGGTATCATCAACCAGTCTGTCTATCCTAGGAATAGGTAAGAGTCTTTTGGGTAGGCCTTGTTAAGATTAGTGAAATTGATGCATACTCACCATTTACCATTGGCTTTTGTAATACCCGGTATTACATGGTGTTGGAAAAAATAGGATTTTCAGTAATTTTAAAGGACCTTGAGTGGTTCGAAGAGCTTAAGAAGTGAATTTCATGACCAAGGGGATGTGCTCTTGTCCCATGATGATCTGTTAGTGATCTCGGTCGATATCGCTAAACATCTTATTGAGCATGTAAACAATGGGGTCTTCGTCCTCCTGCACCTCTGCCACTGAGTTTACATGTAACACCTGACGCACATAAGCCTTTCGGGTCGTATTAGAGTCTCTAGCCAGATTCTCCCCCCCCCCCCCCCCAAAAAAAAAAAAAAAAAAAAATCACATTGATTTTATCCATGGTAGGTTCACTGTCTCCTGTTTTAGTACTCGGTCCTGCTTGATCTCTTCGGGGACTTCTTTCTTCTTCCGTTTGACGAGGTTATCGATTATTCCTCCTATTTGGGGCATCATTTCTAGGATGAGGGGGCCTCCTTTGATTACCTCTCCTAGGCTCGTCTCCCCTACCTTGTTGGTTTTTTGGCTTATCTAGTATAAATCGATCAAGCTTCCCATCTCTGATTAGCTACTCGATCTGGTTACATAACTCCCGACACTATTATCTGTTGTGGCTTAGGGACTCATGAAACTTGCAAAAGGCTTCCATATTTCTCCCCAGGGGCTCTTTGGAATGAGAAGGGAAGTTGATGATCCCTGTGTGCACAATAGAGGAAAGGATTAAGGGGAGTAAAGCTTTGGAACTACGTTTTTGAGGGCTCTTCCCTTCTCTGTGTCTTAATCACTCGATTGGACTCTAAGTCTCTTAAACTTCATCTTCATTTCACCTCCCAAGCGTCTATGATCTCCATCTGGACGATGAATTGCTCTGCTCGGTTGAATAAATCAGTTATGAAGCTAGGTTTAGAGAAAGCCAAGGATTTTTGTGCGGTGTGTAAGTAGTTCCGTTGAGCAAACCCGATGTTGCCAACCTAACCGGGAGATCCCTTCACTTCTTGAGTGGCTATCCTAAACTGCTTTATATATTGTTTCAAAAGCTCACTAGGCTTCTGTTGTAAGCTCATCAGTACATTGCGCTCTTCTTCTTCAGCACGTAGGCCGAGAATGCCTCCAAAAATTCCTTCTTCAATTACCCAAAGAATAGTATGTGCCCCATGGGCAAATCTGTGAACCATTGTTGAGCCTGCCCGGCCAGAGAGAGGGGGAAGGCTACCGGGAAGGCTCAGCACTTAGTCACCTCATTCCAGCCGTGTAGTACAGCCACGACTACAAAATGTTGTAAATGCCTTTTCGAGTCTTCTTTCCAAAGTAAACAAAGAGCTGGGGCAGCTTGAATCTCGGTTGGACTAGTTGTTTGGGTGTTTTCATTACCCATTTTTGCTTTAACAATTCCTTTATGAGCCTCTTAACGCCTTCCGCATCTAACGTTTCATACCCTGAATCTTCTCTCCGAGGAGGAGAGAGATAGAGAGCCCTGGAATGGGTACTCTTTGTTATTCCTTCATACATTGAGGCCTTCCCCACCCATATGCCAATTCCTTCAGGTGGGTCCATCAGTCTAGGGGCGCGATCACTTTCCTTCTACGTCCCAATTCTTATCCCCAACTATGCTACTCTCGGGGCCTGACCTCATGCTCTAGGTCTTCTTTCTCTCACATCTGCATGTCCCATATAGGGAATGTGTATGTCAGGCATCAACTCTTGTAAGAGGGCGGTGATCCCTTGCATTCTCCTTATTACTCTTCTGAACCTCCTCATTCTAATGTCTCAACTCCTCATAGTTCTTCTAAAGTTTTTCATAGTTAACAAGCAGCACTACAGGAGGTGCTACTCCGAAAGGTCTTGAGATTCTTCTTCTGGGTTTGTGGCCGGATTCTCCCGGGGAATCGATGATTGTGCCAAAGAGTTTGGCTCAAGAATTACATGAGCTGGGGGTGGGGCTCGTCTCCCTTACCTTGTAACTCTTGTCCCAAGATCCGCAACGTGTAGTTGTCCTTGCTTCAACCGTCCTTGAACCCCGATCTTAGCTATGGGGTCCTCTTCTAGATTCGTAATCTGATTGCCCCCCAGCCTAACTGTCCTCTAGCTGGGGTACACGTTCTGAGTGAACTTGTTGCTCCCAAAATGTTCCACTAATATTGGTTGTAGTGGGGGCATTAGGCTAGGCTCTCTAGTAGCTGTCATTCTAGAACGAGTGCTTCTTCGTGTTTGGTGAGGCGGGCTTCCCAAGCCGATCGATCTGGTGTTTCTAGTCATCTTGGCTTTTTGTCAGTTTTCCACATACGACACCAAATTGTTATTGCAAAAAATACAACAATAGAAACTTATTTTGAGTGAGAGAAACCGTCGTCTGAAGCCGTGCAAGATATCGATGTGTTGAAGTATACCTGTCAAAAGAGCTCTCTCGGAGAGAGGGCTTCCCATGAGAACAGAGCTAGCGGAAGGCTAAGAGAGCCTAGTAAATAGGGGTCTCTCGGAGAGATGGATGGCTCGCGGAGGGGGCTTAGCCTCTCGAAGAGAGGGATGTCTTGCGGACGGAATTGGTCTCTAGGAGAGAGTTGGCTGACCTGTTGCTCGTTTCCTGTGGGCAGCTCTAGGAGAGGGTCTGATACACCTCTCGGAGAGGAATCAAATGGCTTCCAAAAAGAGTATGGGCCTCTTCTCTTTCGGAAAGGTGCTTCAAGAGCCTCGGAAAGAGCAGAGGTTCTCTCGGAGGGACACTAACGACCTGGGGCTTGGCTTCTAGGAGAACTATAGCACGAGACAAATGTTAGAGGGCTTATGGGAAGGATTTCTTGCAAAGACCGACGATCAAGTCAATATGTAGGAAAAGAAGAAGCCACGAAAAAAAAATGTAAGGACATCGAAAAGGAAAGGAAAATTTGAGAGAATCGAGACAAGTTACAAAATGTTCAGATCCCGTCAATCGTGTTGTGTCTTGCCTTTTATAGAAGTACACGTCGCGATGATTGATTGGGGACACGTGTGCAACGGTCTCGCTAGCTTCTCGGAGAGGCTTCTCCGAGGAGTATCTCTGAGAGTGAAGTCTCTTGGAGAGACTCCTCGTAAGGCCTCTCCGAGCAGGTCTCCTCGGCTGTGACGCCCCGTTCCCACTTACGGGTGCCACTCGTGAAATATCAACTGAATTGCTCACATGTCCGGCTATTTGTGAAGGTAGACTATGTTTCAACAAAATGCCCTAGGTGAGAACTAGGCTTCGTCATTCCCTTTCCTCACCCCCAGGATTCACTAGATGATTTGGGTTTTAATCATACTACACTTGGCTATTTAATTTCCACTAAGATTGCCCCAATTGCCACTTTTATTTATTTTAATTCTTTTTCTTTCCAAAAATTCCACCAGGCTCCATAAAAATCACCATTTTATTAACCCATTGATTTTTACACATTTTTCGAGGAAAAACACAATTTTTATTTTTCAAAATTCGGCATTTATCTCCAAAAAATGCCTGAAAAATCTCTTTATTTTGAAAATTCCTCCAAGACCCAAAATCAATTATCAAATGCCCTAAATCCCCTAAAAATTCAAATTTTTTAAAAAATAATTGGCCGACGGGACCTAGCTGCGTGTTGGCGGTGCGCACTGGCCGCGGCCCGCGTGCGCCCTCGCCCTCCTACGCGTGGCCGCCAGCGCAAGGCTGCTGCCTGCGCGGAATTGCTGCCAAAGCTGCTGCTTTAATATTTTTTTTTTCCTTTGGGTTTTTAAACCCATATTTTCCGGAATATAAATACAACACATACACCTCATGATTATTCAAATTTGCCTCCATTTTTCCATAAATAAGGCTTACACAACCACCTTGATAATTACATGACATACATAAAAAATAAGAATACATTAACGCTCTAGGCTTCAATCAAGCCATCCACTAACAAAATACATTCTTGAAGGGCTCTCCATGCATCTTCCATGCTTTCCATCCAAAATCTCGCTTTCCCATTACCTGGCAACCTATATGTGAGGTAAAAACCTCATGAGCTCAAAGCTCAATAAGGGTGCAATGTAAAGTAAATATGAATATAACAAGATTATATGATGCCAAATGCATGCAAGCGTGGTTAGATCTCTTTGCCCTCACAACCCACCAAGGTTAGAGGCATCAACCCACCATTCCCACACCATGTTCCCAATCTACCCTATGGCCATAGGTCTCATGTGCACAATAGAACATGCAACATGCAACATACACATTTATGAACCATACTTACAACACATTGCAAGGCCACCCTCCCATGGGGCCATCCCTTACCTTGACTCCTCAAGATTTTCAATAAACTTCAATCTTCAAGATCTTCCTTGCTTCCATTCCCTTAAAAAATATTAAACCTTGATCTTAAAACCATTACTTTAGAAGACTAGAAGATTAAAGAAGCAAGAAGACTCTACTTCTTAACAAACCAAAAGAGCTTACCTCTAGGCTCTTTACTTCTTCCATTTCCTTATTCTTCTTCTTCTTCTTCTCTCCATTGGCAGACTTCAACCCTTACTCTCTTGAAATTCTCTTTTATATCTAATAACTTCAAGATCCAATACTAGCCATTCGATTTTCTTTAAGAAAGCTAATCTCATCCATTAAAAATAGCACAATCCATGCCGTTTGGTCTTCTTAAATCTCCACCCTTAGATTTCTTTCCCTTTTTAAAAACCAAATCCCCACCATTCACGAAAGCACAATCCATGTGCTCTTTAACTTTTAATCTCAACCCTTGAAAATTCAAGACAATTCCTCCACCCTTGATCTTGTCTTCAAATCCCAAAAATAGAATTTCTTTTCTATTTATTTAATTTAGCCATTTTCCAACCATTAATGCATGACTAATTTCATTTTCCTTTTGGATTTTCTTTAATCCATATAATCATGCCTCTCATTAAATGTTTGAAAGACTAATCTCAATTCTTTTGCATTTATTTAAATCTTCTCATTTATCTTGGACCACATAAAGCCATGTATCACTCTAAGACACCATACTTGGCTTCCAAGCTTCCATCTCAACTATCCATGTGGCATTACCACATTAGTTCATCAATTTAGGAAAAATTAATTACTTCTTACATATTAACACACTATAATTAATTTCCCTCTTTAATAATAAAATTCCCTCATGGAATTTACTCCAAAATTTACCAAAAAATCCTTTGGGAATTATTAATCCCATTTATCTCCACATAAATACAAAAATGGGAAGTTAATTCACTTACATACTTAATTCCACCTAGGAATTATTTTCAATTTACCAAAATACCCTTTATTGAACTTCACTATCCAAATTACCAAAATGCCCCTCTCCTATGGCACCCTTATTCTCAAGATCTCTCACATTCTCAAGGGCATTTTTTAAAGTTTCTCATTTCCTTTATCCTTCTCTTAACACTAGTAATACCAAGTGTTACATTCCACCCCCTTAAAAGAATTTCGCCCTCAAAATTCACTTTACCATACTCTCCTACCCAAGACCATCACATTCTCGGGCTACATGGCAAATTCCCATGCTCGAGAATCTCATAGCCTAACCATTTCTCACCTTTAGCTCGACTATACCTATCTCAAAGCTTCGTTCAGGCCTTTGGTCCTCTAACTCTCTAGGACCTTCATCAACTGAATACCGCTTTGGCCTCAGCCAAACTGCACCACTAGTAGCTAGTCATGCTTATTGTAACGATGTCCATCTCTTGATGGATTTCCTCTGTCTCGAAACATTGTTTTGCAATCCACTTCTCATTTTTCCATCTACTAAAATAAACACGCGCTAACATTGCATCATTGATCAGTTTACCACGATTTTACGCCGATCACACACGGCAACATTTCCCCACTGCCAATCACACATGGCCACGATTTTACGCTGGTTTAACCAGCAATGTCTTAGCACTAATCATCCCCAGCAATGTCACTTCTAGCACCCACAAGACATTATGACACCCATTCTGTAACGCCCCATTTTTCAAGCGCGTCATAACTCTTGGGACAATTTTGGGACAGTAATTTTTTTCCTTTCAAACTAATACTAAATCACATCATTTCTCGCATCCATCCCAGAATTTTCGATCATTTTATCTCAAAAGAGAGAATCATCACATACATCAAATGCGGAAGCTAGAATCGAACCTGACATCTTACTTTAACATAAATCAATTCCTACATCATCACTCCTCAACGTTAATCATATCTTACATCATGACTTCTCGAACTTAATCCTTAATACAAGGCTATTCATCAATGGAACAAAAATCCTCAACATGACTTAAACATAACATACGTTCTCAACTTAACATTAATACATAACATAAGTCCTTAATTAACATCAACCCTAACTAGGGTTCTACATTATCATTAACCATAACATTAAACATCATCATTCCTCAAAACATTCAGATTTCAATGTAGCAGAATTTAAACACATGGGCTACATCAGATCATTCATCTCATCATTCATTTCATCATGCACTTGAAAAGTGCCATTTCATGTCTCATTCATCCTCGTTTCTGCTACAATCTCCATCTGGAATGTTTGAATATTTCAGGGTCAAAGCCCAATTAGATGATGAACCATCTAAGTAAGGGTACAAAAAATCATTTTTGTGCATGAATGCAAAATGCAAAATGTCCTCGTCATTTTGGATTTGAGTCGATCGCACCCAACTATTGCTCCCCATTTTTACAGCCCCTTTTCTGGACCAAGGTGTATGGTTGCACCCTTGGTAGAGCAACGGCGCCAGTCCATAATCCCAAACCCTTTATGCGATGCATGATCAATAATATCATCGTGAATGTATGCACATTTCATCATCAATACATGTAAATACAATCTACATGACATAATCACATTAAGACATGACGACATGATAAAATCGTTTACATCAAATCAGGTTTTGGGAAAACCACTTTCAAATCAAACATTTTCATAGAACTAAATCCAGTTTGGGAAGTACCACTTACCTCATACGCATATCATAACATCTTGATTCTCGTGCTAGGCTTCTAACGTACTCAATTCAAATCCTCAACATACCCTGGCCATCATATTCACTCAATAATATCAATATTTTATTTTTTCTAATTTTCTCATAATTTCTTTCTATTTATTCCTATTTTTCCTCAATAAATCTGAACTAAATATTTCTCAATAGCAATTACTAAAATAAATTTCCTAATTTACTGTAATTTCTAGGGAATTTTAACTTATCTTAACATACCTTCTAGGCTTCTTCGGTATGCAGGCCCTGACCTCAAAACACGCGCCTGACCTCGATTACTATGCAAATCCTCAATTCTCGCACACCACCTCAATTCTTGTGTACTACCTCGATTCTCGCCCATTTACCTCAATTTTTGTGCAACATCTCAATTTTCGTGAACAGTCTCGATTTTCGTGCAATGCCTCTAAATGCGTGCCTGAACCATTTTTCTCGCCAAAAAATACGAAATATTACTAAATCTCCATTTCTCATTTATCTATAATTTTCGGGAGCTTCCTCATATTTTCTCCGTATTTTTTTATTTTCTTCCTTTTCTTTTTTTTTTTTTCTTTCTCTTCTCTCCTTCTCCATCTTCTTCTTCCTTTCTCCCTTGCTCCAGCACACAACACCTGCAACTCGGCCATGCGCGTACCAGCTCCTACGAATAGCATCGTCGCACGCCACTAGTAGTCCCAACGGCCACCACCTGCTTCGCCTAGACCGCCGCACCGAGCTGCTATCACCATTGCAGCTTGCCGCCCGTGTCCATCTTCCCCAAGTGTTGCGGCCATGGCCACATCAGCTCGACTCCAGCCTGCCACGATCGGTCGCTCCAGCTACTCCGCAACCACCTCCACCCTCGATCGCCACCTCACGCCACTAGCTCGCTGCTACTTTGCTTCGCTCGAGCTTCGCTCCAGCTGCCATGGCCATTTGGAGCTTCGGCCATGGCAGCTGCTCCTACGCATGTTGCTTCATCAGCCACCACAATCGGCCATCTCCCTCTTGACCTTTCTTTCCCTCTCTCACAGATACTCTCGGCCGTAGCTTTGCCAAAGCTTGTTGCCATTAACTCTCAACAACTTCCTTACTTCTTCCATTTTTTCTCACTGCCATGGCCTAATTGGCCATCTCTCTCTCTTTCTCTGCAACTCTCTCAAATCTCTCCTCTATATATAGGCGAGCACCCCCCGACAGCCTTGGCCAACACTCCTTCTCCCTCTCAACATTCACCTCAAATCCTCTGCAATTTCCTTAGCCCAAAACTCACGCTTAAAGGACATTCCAACATGCTGCAGAATTCGCCCCCCACGCCTTACGCATGCACCTATATATATATATATATAATATATTACACTAATATAATTATGAAAAATATACATTTAATCCCTTATTTTATCCTTAATACACTTGAGAAATATCTTAAATTGCAAACACACCCTTTGACGTCTAATTAATTCGCATTACGATACTTTAAATCCACAATTAATAACTTTAAATATACTTGATAAAGACGATTTCGCCCGCGGGTCCTCACCGGGCCCTTGCTTCATCCCACAACCACTAAAGGGTTGATCTTTACGAAAAATCGGAGCCCCCCTAGGGTTCCGTTGACTTCCCCGAATTCCCCTATGACAATTCGGTATCTCAACTCTAATCACAGTTGTATTTTTAGCTTTACCAAAAATTATCTCAATTCCAATTTCTTTTACTTCCATAAATCATATCTCGGAATGCTCATCGAGACCATGCTATTTTTCATAGCCAATTACACTCCGAGGCATTCCCTACAGTCGATTCGATGATTTATTTCGCTATCAAACCAATTTTTCGATATCCAAATCTCATTTAAATTACGTGACAACCTTATAGAAAAATGGGATACTACACATTCCACCATGGCATACCGCCATTAATCACATGCATGCATAGCTTGAGTCGATCCTCATGGAAACTTCTCATTACCGATCAACTAACCATGCTAGCATTACATGGGAAGCAACCATTTGGCCCACCAAGCCAACTTCGACCATTTCAAACATAGTCTACTACATTGACCAACTGACCTTCATTTATTGATTTGATTAAGCATAATCGACATACCCAACACCATGCCAGGCAATTTCACCTTTTAGCCATGCATGCACTCCCCGAGTCCACCTCGAGTTTGGTGATGCACGCATCATTACATTCTCACCTCGAGTTTAACCATGCTCGAGCCACAATATTCTCCCAACCAGGAGTTCTTTGCATAAGCACACAGAGATACTTTGGCCTTCCTTATTGGCCGATATTACTCGCTAGTAGGGGTCTTATACCCATATCAGGAAACTCTTCATTGAACAACCCCCCTTCAATTCTTCACCCCATTTCAGCTTTTACAATCATGTCCCATGCTAGGCCTTAGCTTGGCTGTTACCCTACAGATTTCGAATCGTGCCTTAGCCACGTGTTCAGCCTTCCACAACTCACATCACAGGATTAGAGATCCCCATACTTGAAACTTTCGCACACTTCAATATTCCCACCTCATGGTTGGCTTTCATCTCATAAGTCTCGCCCCCCCTACGGCACTTACGTTACATTCTGGAGCCATTTACCGACTCCATCAATTGACCCATCTTTCCGCATTATGGCAAGGTCACACTGGGTCCATCATCTCAATTTACTCGATCCATTTTGATCAAATTTAACCATAACCGCATTAGCATCCTTTAGCAAGGAGCATCACCACGCATCTTGCTATCACACCACAAGATATCACCCAATCGATTCACAAACCTTCTAACTGCCATGACAACTAAAGGCACTACCCCGTTACTTCAACCCTTACGAAATTTTTAGGTCTAGCCCAGACATAACCTACAGCACACCCCAGGTCTTCGACGTCTAATCATCTCCACCACAGACTGGTTACTCCACATAGAGGGCTGCAGTCCCTCTTGTGAACTAACCGTTTGTATCCAGTGGTCCCTAACATTAGACCCGTCACCGATAGGCATCAACCGTAGCATTATTCCCACGCTAGACCCGTTTCTTTTCCACAGGTTTCTTTCTCAAACATCTCGAGACGCTACAACACCTGAACATTCGCCAAACCGTTACGACACCGCTTTACTGAAATAAAGGGCTTAACCCCCCACTTGGGTACAACGCCCTAACATCTCTTATTACTCGCAACTGAGTTGTGGAACTGACTACAACTTCGTCACCCCTACCAAGCGTCTCACAGATCTTCAGCCCCTGACCATCTGCATAATCACTATGTTGCCCTGTGCTTTAGGCAAGCCAACACCTGGTCATCATTACTGTGTCACTCCCTTACACTGGCCCAACACTAGTTCCCCATCGTGTTGCCCTGTGCTTCGAAGAGTCAACACCTAATCATCGTTACCGTGTCACTCCCATACACTGACCCAACACTGGTTCCCCATCGTCTTGCCCTGTGCTTCGGAGAGTCAACACCTATTCATCACTACCGTGTTGCTCCTTACACTGGCCCAACAACAGTTCCCAACAGCATAGCTCAGTTCTACCACTGATTTGCTTCGCACCCGTAGTGTGACTCCAAGCCTTCCAGTCCCACCTCTGATATCGAACTCGGCATGGCTACCCCGCTACGCTCGCAACCATTCTTCCCACCAAGCTCCCTACTCGGCTACTAAACCATCAGAACGTTACCGCGGTCCACGATTCCTCCATAGGACTACTCTAAATGTCCTATCCCTTACAGGAGACTATCGATTTCACCTGACCAAATTTCCTAAGGTGTTGCTCCAGATCTTCAGCATCTGACAATCATCTGCAGTTCACTAAGTTGCTCAGGCCTATGGGCCGCCTGCCCTCATTGCGAGCCAACTCATTAGTCCTCTGCCACATGGTCCATAGCATTAGATCCGTCACTGCGAGCCTTGCACCCGTAGCATTTTGCTACTATAAAACCTCTGCGAACTACGATGGTTCCACTACCCTCGACTAAAATAACCTCAAGCTCATCCCATGAGCCTCGCTCCTCAAGACTTTACATCTCTTACCTCCTAAGAGAATCTCAAACCACTCCACCTCTTGAGGCCTCATGATCTTACCCCATAAGATCATATCTCACGGCTTTCAATCAATATTTGAAAGTTCCAACTTTCCACAACCATGGATCCGAGTCCATCATGATTCACTTCATCACCCAGCTTATCCCAAAGCTTGATTATCAACGATCTCTCAATTCAGAACCGACAAGCTGAGCCTACGTCAAGCTCCGGCACCTATAACCATAGAGCACCTACCATTACCCTCTAGGTAAATCGAGACCTCCCGTCTCTCCTTGCACACCCAGGAATGCGTTCAGTCACAATACCCAACCTGGCCTTCCAGCACGCCTCACTTGGGCTTCCGTGACTTGGAATTTCAAATCTGGGGCCTCTACATCACTCACCATGCCCCTGATCACTTGGCATCCAAAATTGGCATTTCATGCAAGCGCATAGCCCACGAATGTCTTGTTGCCACACACTCATCGCCCTCGGCCCACACACCCATTCATACCCTTCATTGGGTGACCTCCTCGTCTCCCTAACAAGGGTCTTGTGACCTTAGGCGTCATCCCTGATCCCAAGCATCATAATGAGGGCCTATTCACCTCTCATCTCCTGACTTTAGGTGTCTAACCTGACCCCAAGCGTCATAATGAGAGTTTAATTAGCCCCTCATCCATCACTCATGTGAATGGTCACTTAGCCTTTTACAACCAGGACTTCTAATCCGATGCCTCTCACATGCTTATCAGCACATGGCCAACTCCTTTATCCCCAAATCTGGATTCCCCTAGATTCAAACTCAAGCCACTAGGGATTTTCCATCTCATACAAACACCCGCTAGGGTTCATTCGCCACACACCTATCCTTCCTTAAGATAACTCCTGTTTCATCATGAAACCAACTAGGGTCCACCCATACCCTTGGCACATCCCCTCCGGGATCGCCATAGCCATACGATCACCTCGTACCATATACATTTATCATGCATACCTCACACTTGACTCTTCCCAGAGTCCTTCGAAAGCTACTAACGTCATCCCTACCCTAGACATGACATGCATTTGCTTCACCTGTTGGCTCCACCTAGAGCTGCACTGTAAGCAAAATTATCTTACTCCCTTTCCAGAGCTCGTCACATAGCCTGTCGATGACTCCTTTCCTTGAGGTTTGAGTTAATTTCCACTTTAGCTCACTCTACCTCAAGCACACAACCCTTATCGCACCACTCTAAGGGAACAACTCTATTGCGTCACACCTACTTGCCCATCTCCCCAACATAGGGATGCTCCACTAACCCCTTCCTGGATTAGCTATACCTCGGGCTCTCTTTTCCCCATCGTGATTCTTATCATGACTCAACTTTGTGTCCCCCAGACGAGCCTCCACACTTCAATCACAAGGAACTTTTGTCCTTAGAACGCTTTATATTCCCCCAAATTTCCACATTCAGGTTCTCGACACCAACACCCATAATTGGGCTTTTTGATTCTTCTTTGCTTGACCCGTATACCTCTTACAGAATATCCTCTCAACCCATGATATTTTCATATTCTTATAACAGGAATATCTGAGCACTCCATTCACAACACCATAAGCCTCAATGTCTCGACCCAACTCCTAGGGTTCTCAGACATGTGGTCCTACTTTCAAGCCCTTCAGATCAACCTTCTTTGACATTTCATGCCAAGCATCCTCCACTCAGCACTTCAACCATTTCTCCTATACCAACTATGACGCCCCGTTCCCACTTACGGGTGCAACTCGTGAACAATCAACTGAATTGCTCACATGCCCAGCCATTCGTGAATGGTACACTATGTTTTAACACGAAACGCCCTAGGTGGGAACTAGGCTTCATCATTCCCTTCCCTCACCCCCAGGATCCACTAGATGATTTGGGCTTTAACCATACTACACTTGGCTATTTAATTTCCACTAAGATTGCCCCAATTGCCACTTTTATTTATTTTAATTCTTCTTCTTTCCAAGAATTCCACCGGACTCCATAAAAATCACCATTTCATCAACCCATTGATTTTTTCACATTTTTCGAGAAAAAACTCAAAATTTTCATTTTTCAAAATTTGGCCTTTATCTTAAAAAAATGCCCGAAAAATCTCTTTATTTTGAAAATTCCTCCAGAACCCAAAATCAATTATGAAATGCCCCTAAATCCCCCAAAATTTCAAATGTTTTAAAAAAATAATTAGCCGGCGGGACCTACGGCGCGTCCCAGGGCCCAACTGCGCGCTAGCCGCGGGCCGCGTGTGCCCACACCCGCTCGCGTGCGGCCGCCCGCGCGCGGCTGCCAGACTTGCTGCTTCAATTTTTTTTTCCTTTGGGCTTTTAAACCCATATTTTTCAGAATAAAAATACAAAACATATACCTCACGATTATTCAAATTTGCCTCCATTTTTCTATAAATAAGGCTTACACAACCACCTTGATGATTACACGACATACATAAAAAATATGAATACATTAACATTCTAGGCTTCAATCAAGCCATCCACTAACAAAATACATTTCTTGAAGCGCTCTCTATACATCTTCCATGCTCTCCATCCAAAATCTCGCTTTCCCATTACTTGGCAACCTATATGTGAGGTAAAAATCTCATGAGCTCAAAACTCAATAAGGGTGCAATGCAAAGTAAATATAAATATCACAAGATTATATGATGCCAAATGCATGCAAGTGTGGCTAGGTCTATTTGCCCTCACAACCCACCAAGGTTAGAGGCATCAACCCGCCATTCCCACCATGTTCCCAATCTCACCTATGGCCATAGGTCTCATGTACACAATAGAACATGCAACATACACATTTATGAACCATACTTATAACACATTGCAAGGCCACCCCTGTAACACCTCCTTGACTCAAGTATCACAGGAAGGTATACACCTAATTGCCCAAGAAATGTTAGGAAACCCTAAGTAGTGAAAACCATTGATCGAACCTGCCAGAAAGTCTGAAAGGGTTCCCATACAAGCATAACATGCACAAGCCTTTCATTACGATAGAGTTCAAGTCTAACATAAAAAAAGAAGAAGTATAATCTCCAAATTATTACAACACTTCTGAATAAGATTACATAAAGTAACAGAAAAGTATTAAGCGGCCATAGTTTTTTTCCCATTTGCCTCACTCGCCTCCTTAGCTCCTGACATATCAAACATACATGAAACGTTCCAGGGGCATCAACCCAAGTTAGATCACATAAATCTAAGTGAGATGGTTTTAAGAAAGAAATAGATCATGTATGAAATGCAAGTATGCAAAATGAAACCCTTTTTTGTGGAAGCCATGCCAGGGTGTTGCAATCACACCCGCGCACGCCATGCTTACCTCAAACACACATATGTGACTCCAAATGCCACTTATGACGGCCACTAGCTTGCCACAAAGCCACATGCCATGAAATGATGAAACAAAAAAAGTAACATGCTAAACAAAGAGAGCAAGTGAGTAGGTCCACATTCAACACAAATGATTCAAGAAATGATCAATATGAAGCACAAATAATGCAAGAAACCACTCACTCTAGCTGTTGGCCTTGCTGGTACATCGTTTATAGGAAATTTAGCTCGATTTAACTGCAGTTTCATATAGTTCGAGTCACCAATCCAAGATATTTTTACATATAATCATAGGAAATGATTTAAGGAGTAAAACTACAAAATTACAGAGGAAGAGGCCCTGTCATGTGCCCTTGCGCGCCACTAGAAGGGTGGCCACGCGCGGCCACGTGCAGCAGCAGCTGGCACATGCGATGCACGCGCCGTCTCCTTCCCTGTTATGGATTCTGTACCTAGAAATAAAAACGGCTATATCTTGCTCATTTTAATCCCGATTCACCTTCTGTTTGATCCTATGGACTCCCCTTTTCGTGCTCTACGACCCTACGGAAAGAAAATCGACATCCCTTCTGTTTTTGCGGCTTTCTGACGAGGTGTCTCTATCTTTCATTCTCTTTGTTTTCTTGGCTTTCTTTCCTTCCTTGTTGCACTTGTTCTTTTCCTATGCTTTTAGCTTGATATGGGTCTCTCCTCCTCCCCTTTTATAGTCTCTCAAGCCCCCAAATCTCAAGATTTCTCTTAGCCCTTAAGTCACCCTATTTTCTTCCCAAGCCATCATTACAATCTTTGATTTTTCCTTCTTTGATTCTATCTTTCAATGCAAGTCTCCATTCCTTCCAATCACAAGCCTCCAAATACACCCCCACATGGCTTTTAGGATAAACACTATTATCTCTTCTTTTGCAAGCCAATCCTAGTCTTCCAAGTTATGTCATCTTAGACTTTTAGGGTAAAATTAATCATTACAATCATTCTTCCTTCAGACTTTAGGGTAAAATTCCCAAATCCAATCCTATCTCTCCAAATCATGTCTTCTAGGATAAGGAATCATCATTACAATCTTTCCCTTTAGTTGGAAACAAACTAACCTTTTTTCAAGTTGTGACATTTGCACCTAGGTCCGATTTCCTCATTTTCCTTATTACGTTAATACCCTGAAACCATTTATGTTTACACTTTGGCCCTAAACTTCCATTTGAAATACTTTAATCATAAGATCCTATCTTGTTAATTCTTTTCCTAGGTACTTTCGACCTCTTTTCCACATTTGCAGTTCAATAGAATTAAGGATCTATCTCATTCCCCTAAATCAAAATACCATTCACTTTATTGTAATATTCAAGCTTTACATCAAATTCTGGGGTATTATAACCCTCCCATGGGGCCATCTCTTACGCTGTGCTCTTTGACAGTTTTCTTCCTTACAGAGTACTTGAAGTTTGAATTTCTCCCTGATAAATAAATTTATTATTTTGTTCGAATCATAACACCATCACTTCAGTAAATTTTATGATGTTTATGTTTCATTTCTTCTACTTTTGAAATGATTCTTTTCATTCCTGATGATTATCAGTTTGAACTAATATCTATTCCCCGCTGTGATATGTATATATGTTGAAGTTTTGGATCCTGTGCCTATTAGAAATATCGCTAATTTGGCTATTGAATTGGATAGCTTCATGCGTTCCACATTCTTGATAAAATTTCTCCATGTGTAGGTATTATCCAAAACTGTGCCTAATAGAATTATTGTTAATTTTGCCTCTTGAATTGGATAACTCCATGCACTCCACTTGTTTGATAAAATTTCTCCATGAGCATTACCCAAAACTGTGTTCTACGACGAGGAGTTCCCCAGTTATTCGATGAAATTCCTGAACAAGATTATTCAAAGTCAACAGTTTCTACAAGCTAGCCTGGTAAAATTTCTAAATGAGAACTATTCCATGAGTTCCAATTGCCTGATAAGACATGTTGGATAAGTCTAAATTACCTAATAAACTATCCAATGAGGTGCAATTGATTGATAAAATTTGTAAATGAGCATGGCCCAGACTGAAGCAACTGAGGAAAAATCTTAATCCAGATTGAAACTACGACCCCTCCCTCCAACCAAAGACACGTAAAAAAATTCTTAAAACAAATAGATCTTAATATTTGCTTTCATCGCATTTCTACTCGGGGTTTGATGGCTTGTTGATATCTGCGTGCATATATGTACAGAAAAAATCAGAAAATATTAAATTAAGAACAAAGAAAACAGAACTCAGAATTTTGGAATTTTGGCAATCTGTAATTAAGAAGAAGAGGACGACCACAAAGAAGAAGAAATGGGTGGTGATTCGTGACAACTGCATTTTGGGTTGTGTATAGCTTTCTTCCTATGGATATCAAGTTTGGAACAAAACACACAATACCGTCCCCAGTATGCTGTATCTGCCATTTCATCTTCTTCTTCATCTTCATCTTCATCATCTAAGGGTTGCTCATCAATGTTTCCCTCTGACTGAACCTTCACATTGTTACAGCAAGCAAAGTTTAAGCCCAAAAGTGGAAGAATTGTCCAAACGAACTTCTCAACGTGCCTGTCACACCACTTGCTCCCTTGCTTCCAGAACATTAGTGGCCCAACAACAAACCCTGCCGATATCCCGAATCCCAAGCCTGTGTATATGAATAGCCAATCAAACTCATTCTTTGAGACTGAATCTGGAGGTACCTTTGAGGTATTGCATGATCTCAAAGGAGCCCCACATAATCCTTCATTTCCTTCAAATGAACTTTCTGAAAATGTTTGAATTTGAGCCCCTACTGGGATCTTTCCAACCAGTTGATTAAATGACAAGTTCAGGAATGAAAGAAATGTGAGTCCTGCAAGCTGCTCTGGGATACTACCACTTAGGTGGTTATGCGAGAGGTCTAATGATCCAAGCTGCGACAAGTTTCCAAGTGATTGTGGAATTTGACCTGTCAGGTCATTGTGTGATAAGTTGAGAACATAGAGGGATTGCAAAGTCCCAACTGTTTCTGGTATCCCTCCTTGGAAATTGTTGCTTGAGAAGTCAATAGAGGTGAATAAAGTTAAAATTTTCTCCAGCTCCATTTCCAATCCCTTCATGGTAACTGTCACTGTATCCTGATAGTAGAAGTGGCTAAGCGTTAGGAACTCAAAGTGCAAGTGATTGAGATCGTGTTTTGCATCATCCCCATCAACTATCATTGCTTTCC
This sequence comes from Diospyros lotus, assembly GCF_014633365.1. NCBI lineage: Eukaryota > Viridiplantae > Streptophyta > Magnoliopsida > Ericales > Ebenaceae > Diospyros > Diospyros lotus. The sequence goes on from NC_068350.1 coordinate 21,196,929, forward strand.
ATTTCAAGAAGCAATTTGGTGGTAGAACACCACTAAAGTTGTTGGAAGCCAGGTCAATGATCTGAAGCTTTGGCCAGACATTTTTTTGTTCTCCTGGACAACTAATGCCACCTTGAAACTTGTTAGACCGCAAAACTAACACACGCAAACTAGATGAGTTCTTCAAGAAGCAAGGGAACTGATCAGATATGTTGTTGCCCCCAAGGTTTAAAACCTCTAACATTAGACAATTAGCCAACGACACTGGGACCCGCCCCTCCAAATGATTCCCATTCAAATCTAATGTTTTCAAAACACAACCTTGTGGGAATGTATCTGATATAGCACCAGTAAGACTGTTGTCGCGCAAATTCAGTACCCCACAAGTATCCGTACTACTTTCAATCAAACATCGAGGTATAGTGCCATTGAATCTATTGTTGGACAGATCAAGAACCTGTAAATTGACTGCTTTGCACATTGATGGAGGGATGGATCCGGAGAGTCTATTATTTGAAAGAGAGAAGAAAGTAACAAAAATCAGATTGTGCCCAATTTCGGGAGGGATAGAAGAGTTGAAATTGTTGATTGAAAAGTCGACATAGATGGCTGATGCTGGTGGCACTGGCAGTTCGCCAGAGAGCTTATTGAAATGTAGGTCAATGACCGCAAGAGTAGGAATAGTGTATGGCCTTTGCAAACTAGTTAGTAAATTACAGGAAAGATTCAGATATTGTAGAGTTCCATTCCCCACCTGCCAAATCCAAGTAGGTATTTCCCCTGAGATTTGGTTGTCCGAAAGGTCAAGCTGAGTCAACTTTGACTGGTTCACAAGTTCCGGGAATTTTTGCAGGTTGCAGGAAGCCAATTTTAATGTGCTGAGCTGAGGAAAGGAAGAGAAGGTAGACTTACTGTCACCGGCATTAATGGATAAATTATTGTATGAGAGCTCAAGTTTCGTAAGATTTCGTAGCCCCTGAATCTTTTCTAGATGTACTGTACCATTGAAGCTGTTGAAACCAAGCAAGAGGATATTAAGCCTTCGAAAGTCAAAGAAGAATGGTGGAACAGTTCCTTCTAGTTTGTTACTACTCAAATCCAACGTATCCAGTGGAGACAGGTGCTTGTTAGAAAGCTCAGTAACTGGACCACCAAATTGGTTGTTGGAAAGAAGAATTTTATTTAGTGATGGAAGAGAAAACAGAAACGAGGGAATAGTCCCATTCAGTGAATTATGTCCTATATTGATGCTTACAAGTTTTGAAAGGTCTTCAAAGTGAGCCGACGGAACTGGACCTGTTAAAGCATTATGAGAGAAGTCCACGTAGGTGAGATTCTTGGACATATTGAAAGAGGGAATTTGACCAGTGAACGAATTGGTTGACAGGTCCAAATAAACGAGTTCCTCAAGCCTTGCCATTGAATGTGGAATTGGTCCGCTGAAATTGCAACCTCCAAGGTCTATTTTGGATAATTTCTTCAGATTACCAATGGAATCTGGTAATGAGCCTGAAAATGTTGTCCCCCTGAGCACCAGGTTCTGAAGAAGTGCATTTTCTGGGAACACTGGCAGAGAACCGTTGAGGAATCTATTGTTTTCCAAATGCAGAGTCTGCAATGTTTGAACCTGCAAAATCTTTTTCGGAAAGAATCCATGCAAGTTGGAGGAACTAAGACTCAAACTGGTCAAATTTTTGAAATTTGCAAACGACGGCGGAACTGGAATAGAAAGATTGTTTGAACCCAGATTGATTTTTGACAGATAGCGAAGGTTGAACAGGGAAGAATCTATAGGGCCAGAAAGATAACAATTGGACATGCTCAAAACTTGCAGATTCGGCACTGACGATGAAATAGCCTGAGCCCATTCAGTCCCCGGTGAAGACACATTCACCCCATCAAGATAGAGCTCTCTAAGATTCGTAAGGTTGTGAAAAAGCATTGCTAAATTTGGGTTCTGAAGCTGCAGTGTAGAAATTCCAACAAAGAAAAGAGTGGATAGGTCAAGTATAACCAACCTTGTCAGCTGCGAAAATGCAATTGGAATCTGCCCAAAGAAACCAGCGAATGACAAATTCAGATTCTTCAAATTGGTGAGGTTTCCGAAACTCGATGGAATTGTTACGTTGAACTTGTTGTAGGCCAAATTCAGGTTCTCAAGAAAGTTTAGACTGAAAAGACTACAATTTTGCTCGCTTATCCCACCCGAGATCCCTTCACTGCTGAGGTCAAGACCTTTAACACGACCTTCCTCATCACAGGCCACGCCTCCCCATTCACAGCAATCGGTGCTTGTCCAGTTCGCCAATTTCATAGAAACTTTTTGACCTAACTTAAGGGCATCCTTCAATTGGAGCAACAATGATCTCTGATCGCCCAGACATCGGCCGGAGACCAGTTCAACGTCAATGCCAAGCAACAATCCGGATAAGACCACCAAGAAAAACCATGAAAGCGGCGGGGTTCTCATTGGCCAAAGCTGTGAGAAAATCAGCAAAACTACCGAGATGAAGAAACGGAGAAGCTGCAGAACCGCAATCAGCACCACCCATGAACTTGAATTTCTTGGTTGGGGCGGGGAGTGGCCGACAAGGGCTGTGTTGGGTTTGGCACGGCGGCGACTGGCGGCGTCAAAGACAATGGGAAAACCATGAATCTGGCAGTGGAAGAGGAAGAAGGGATGGGAATTGGACGATGCGATGGTCAGAGAGAAAAGTAAAACTGAAAACGCGTGCTTGTTTTGGGTCGGTTTTGGTGGAGGGGCCTTCTTTGTGGGTTGATATGTGCAAGAAAAATCAACTGTGACGTCTTCGCCATTTTCAAAGAGGTCGGCTTCTTTTAATCTAACATTCTTAACTGAATTGTTTGGCATCCATAGTTTTACTATATTATTATCAAGAAACAATAATAATTTTTTTTTATTTGAGAGATAGTCTCGGATGTAGGTTCTAGGTGACTTGTACAGAAAAAAATGGTTAGGAGTGCAAGTGAGACTCACCCACAGACCTTCTAATACTTCAAGTTAATCTTTAGAATGAAATGAAATTGTGTTTTCTGTGGAGCAATGATTGTATCTTTATTAGAGTCGTTTCATATTTACAAAAGGAGAGGAGATTGATAAGTGGAGGGAGACAATCTTCAACGGGAATTTCAGGCTCTCTTCCAAATTTGTAGATAAGGATATCGAAATAGCTGGTCCATGATAATCTTCCGAGTAGTAGTTGTCAAATTACTCATGAATTCCTAAAAAGATCTCTCAAAAGCATCAAGAAGGGCTCTTGGGTGTGGTTGTTGGGTCTCAGTCTCAATCAACTAGACTAAAGGTCACTCAGGATAAGGATCACTTGAGCTGAAGGTCATTCAGTCATACTAGTCCTAGGTGACCTCACTAGCTTCTCGCCCACACTTAGTCCTTCGACCAAGTCTCTTGCGAGTCTCCAACTTTAGTATCCCATTTAGGTCTCTTGGTCCTTGGACTGGTGTCCTTCACTCTTGGTCATCTGATGACTTCTTACCTTATGGATTGTTTATGTGGGTGTACTTTTCCAATAGGCTTTTGGGCCTCTTTCTGTGGGATTGGGCCTATCCTTGGGCAAGAGCCCACTTTCTTAAACACAACAATTGTTTTCCACTCTTTCTTCTAGAAACCCAGAAGGAAGAGTAACTATCAACCTGCTTTCTCTTGGAGACTTTTCCCTTTCTTAATGCCAATCTCTTTTATCACATGGGTTTTTTATTTCGCTTCTGCTTGAAATTGCATATTTTAGTGTTACAGGTTGGCAGTGTTATGAGCCTTATTGCTATCCTAGTTAATAGCCAGGAGAAACTCTTTGGTCTTTCGCAGTCTTATTCAAATAGCTGAGGAAACCTTGAAATGATTGACGAATTTGGATGTTGTGGATTGTTGAGCCAACTTGCTCCATTCAACCTAATATTAGTTTTGATGATTAACAAAAACACATTTATGTATTAAATATTTTATTTGAGGCCCTTAAATGTTATCCAATTGAATTATGAAATTTTATCTAAGTGTTATATTCATGTTAAATATAGTTTTTCAAATTATAGTAGTATTATAAAGTTTGTATAGTTTTTCTTTAAGTGCTTTCAAAATTTTTGGACCAAAAGTCGACTTTTGTATGGGAGAAGTCAACTTCTCTAGTGCCAGTCGACTAGGGCTTAGCCACAGTCGATATAACCGAAGCTCGGGTTATGCAGAGTTGACATAGCCGAGAGCTATCTTTCAACAGTCAACTCCCTTTGAAGGGAAGTCGACTCTGGGTCTCCCTAGAGTTGACTCCTTTCAAGTTATAATCGACTATTGGATAAGAAAATCGACTGTCTTGGTTCAACATTCGGATTTTTTACCCGATCTTTGCTCATTTCTTGCTCAATATAAATGGCTTCTTTCAGAGAAATGAAGATATAAAAAAGTCCTCTCTCAAGATCTATCTTCCAAGAAAAGTAAGCAAGTGCTCAAAGCTTTAAAGCCCACTCAAGAAGCACTCAAGCTCACGGATCTACATTGTTCAACTGTTCTTGGAGCTCTTACAACCAAAGAATCGAAAAGCCATCTTGCAAATCCGCTTGAGGGTCAACTGTATTTTTGAAAGTAAAGCAAGATCGCTACGGGGCATGCAACGTAGTTCAAAATTTTGAACCTTATCCCGATCCCGACGATTGGATCAACGTCGAAAACAAACAATCACATACATAATAAAGTAAATCTAACCTTTAGATTTTTAAGTTGTTTGTGGATTCAAGCCGTCCAAGTGTCCGGCCTCTAACTTGTGATACACGGCACGCGTCCGTTGGTGAGGAGAGCGGAATGGGAGTGCTAGCTCCTTCTCCTAACAAGGCTTATGAATGGACGGGAAAAAAATCGATTTTCAACTCTTGAAAACCAACAAAAATTAAAAGGCTTAATTTGGGCATCTCATAAAGAGCTATTTATAGAGAAGCAACCTCCTAGGGTTTCCCAAACCCTAATGGACATGGATTGGGTTAGCCCATTAATCCTAGTCCAACTAGAAATTAAAGTGGCCCAAATCCATTTATAAAATATTTGGCCCAAATTTTATTTAGCCCAAATATAATATTTATTATTTAATATTTGACCCAAATCTAATTTAGGCCAAATATTTAATTTAATTTAATATTTGGCCCAAATACTTTATTTAGCCCAAATATTAAATTAAGCCCAAATTATTAAATTAGAAACTTCTTTCTAATTTAATCAATTGTTATTTTAGGAAACGTTTTCCTTTATAACGACCCCTCGTCATATCGACGTCATTACGTCTGTTTGTTCTTTTCCCGTGAGAACCTACGACGGCACAACTTCTTGCCGAAGTGTCCCACTTAACCATATGTCCGCTTTCCTGGTTTAAGCCAGGGACCGTGCCTATTGCGTTTGACTCATTAGACTCCCGAATATGTTGGCAATGTGTCGATACGAACACATAAGACAAGATTGGCCTCTAGCAAGGCATCATACCTACCCAATTATTCAGAAGGATTCATAATCCGTAAATAACCTTTCACGAGCATGGTTACCGTGTAATTCGATCCTCTCATCAATGTATCCTATGTGATCTCAAGTTAGCAATGTGTTGCTTGATTATGATCACATAAGTATTTCTTCGATTATCCGGATATCTTCACTTAATAGAAAGTGAATCAATAACTCCTTATTGATCTCTTTCACCATGGCTATGGATTTAAAGTGAATATACACCGAAGGCGCCTTAGATACATCATCCTCTATCAAGGGATCGACGAGTCCCATCTTGGTTATACACCCATCTCCATAAACCTCACGATATACCCAACGACTACACTATGATTGCCATCTCAACAAGTCAATGACTACACTATGATTGCCAGCCATCGGTGTCAAATCACCGTCTATCGACGTCAAATCGTCGTTTCAGGCAAAGGCTAGAGCCATCATGGCCTACGGGATGAGACCCAGGGCAAAGAGAAACCAGATTGGCCAGAAAGTCGACTGAAAATGCTATATGTTCCTTCCTGACCAAAGGGAGTGGTTGAAGATGGGATTGCTACTGCAAGGAGCGGGCTCCGGCGACAGGTCTGTTTGGGGGGCGGCTGGCACCTACAAACATTCCAACGCTTGAGTGAGTGAGAGAGTAAACAAAAGATAGTATATTGATAGGTGAGAGAACAGAACATACTTTGCCTCTAAAAAGAGCTGGTTGATATAGGAGGAGGAGACGTCCTCATACAAGCATGCGTCGTGTGTTTGCAGGTGATGGGACTGAGTATCCAGTGTCGGTGGGGGTTCTGTAATACCCCATATTACATGGTATTGAAAAATAAATAATTTTTGATTATTTTGAAAGGAGCTCGAGTGGTCCGAAAAGCCCAATAGTCGATTTCGAGTAATTAATTAATAAAAGTTGTCGAATTGGCAGCAAGGAGTGCCCCGGGACTTGGATGTCCAGGGAAGAGGGCCTGAGATTGGTGAGCGTCTCAAGGCGAGATTTATGACGTTGGAAGCAGTCCGATCGGGAATAATTTCTGGAATAAATTCTGTATGAGCCTAAATGGGTGTGAGTACCAAATGTTCTTAGGGGACATCCGCGAAGCTTAGGGGACCCTAGGGGTAGTCCGATTTTGAGAATAAGGCAACCCTTAAGTGTTTTCGGGTGGAATAAAGGTTCCGTGCAAGCACAGGGACAAAATCAACATTTTTGAGTAAATACCGAATATTAATTTTGAAAAAATAAGTTTTTGTGGGCTGGAGGGCAATTAATTAAAGCCTTGAAAGGGTTAAAGTGAAATTATAAATTTTCCCAAGTGAAATTGTGAGAAGTTAGGAGGATAAATGTGTAAATTACTTAAATATATATATAGAGGCCGTGTACGTGTGAGGAAGCTTCCTATTTGTAATTTGAAATGGCCGAAGTAGAGAGTGGGAGATGGAGAAGCGGAGGCAGAGCAATGGGAGAGAGAGGGAGTCGGGCCGAGAGATCGAGAGAGAGCTTGAGAGAAAGAGTGAAATCGAGAGAGGGAGGCGGAGGCTGATTGCAGCCGCTTGAGGAGGCAGCGTCGATAGCGGTGGATGGTGTTATGGCAGCAATGGCAACAGCTTGAAGCAGCCGCGATAGAGGCTAGAGGTGGAGCTGGTTCGCGGTGGCGTGCGGTGGCCAGAAGCTCGTCATCCATCAATGGCGGTTGCAGCGTGCAGGAGAGCTGTAGGCCGTGGGTTGCTGCAACGGAGGCGGTCGACGATGATGCCCGCGATGCAGTCCGAGGTGACCGACGATAGTGAAGCTACTCGTAGCAGAGTCTGGCAGAGCCAATGGCCGCGGTTGGCCGCCATGCTCGTAGGCGCGCTGTGTGCGCAGGTTGGGTGAGGATGGTCGCGCGGGAGAAGAGAAGGGAAGAAGAAGAAGGCGCTGAAGAAGGAAGAAACAAGGAGGAAAAAGAAAAATAAAGAGAAAAAGAAAAGAAAAATAGAAAGGAAAAAGAAAAGGAAGAAAATAAAGGGAAAATGATAGAAAATTTCAGAAAATTCCAAAAAAGTTTTGGAAATTATTTCGAGACTCGTAGAGCATACTGGAAGCTCGAGAATGGGATTTCGGGCATGAGATGGCAGTCAATGAGGCAACACCGGCGTGGGCGATTGGCCAATTTTTCCTTTTAAATTGGATGAGGTAATTAATTATTTCTTTTGAATTATTTGCTTATGTGAGATGTTGTGGAATATTAGAATGTGAAGAATTGGTTGGATTTAAACCCATGGTCAGGGTTGTTTGTAGATGTTGGCGTGTGGTTCTTGCAGTGAATAATAAACGCGTAGGCCCTAATGTAATGTTAATAGAATTAGGGTTTTGTGTGTTTGCCTCTAGGTTCGATCGGGAAGGTCGTGATCCTAGAGGAACTTGAGGTTTTGGATAGAGTCGTGCCGAGGCAGAGATGAGGCTTTGAGCCAGGTAAAGGATAGCCCCATGTGGAGGTGGCTTTGCAAGTTGGTAAATATGTTCGATAATGTTTTTATGTTGCATTTGCATGTAGTGGTTAACACTTGCGTGATACGAGAACTAGTGGACCTATGGCCATATGGAGGACTGGTATTATGAGGGCTAATAGGTTGATGCCTCAACCTTGGTGGGTTGTGAGGATGAATGCTCCTAGCCTCATTTGCATGCATTTGACATACATGAACATGGTTATATTCATATTTACATGCATTACACCCTTATTGAGTTTTTATGACTCATAAGGTTTTACCTCATGTTGTAGATGATGCAAGACCAAATGCAAGCAGGGATGGTGCCGGGAGGTAGTTGTGGCAATTAGCGTCGTTGCTTGAGATGCGTGGATGTGCATTCTCCTTTATTTTCTTATATGTATTCATGTGTTTGAATGTAAGCGTATTGAGCACTAGAGTTATCTAGTTGTTGTAATCATAATAGGGTGATAGATGGTTGTGAGTCTGCGTGATGTATATGTAGCTTTAGTTGTTAAAGCCAAGTTCGGACCGAGTAAAGATCAGCGACGTATGTTCTCATAAATCCCCAATACTCAGCGAAGTGTTTGTTATGCTAGCTTTGTGCCTAGGTCATCTTTATGCCTGTATTTTCTTGTTTGAGTCGGGACCGATTCCTGAGTGGAGCGAAGGGAAGGACAAAACCTAGTTCCCACCTAGGGCTTTCCTGTTGAAACATAGTCCAACCCATCAGTTGTGGTTCATCTGGTAAGTAATCCGGTCAATTATTTATCGGTGGCGCCCGTAAGTGGGAGCGGGTTGTTACAGGTTCCCAAGTGATAGCATGGTGTCGACGGGACCCTTATTAATGTGGATGGGATCCACCATTAATGAGGATGGGATCTGGGGCGGATGCGCGAATACCTAGTAGAGGTTGCAATGATATTGTTGTAGACTCGTGCAAAGCCAAGATGGGGACGAGAATAGGCCATGAGGGATGGGCCAGATTGGGCCGAGTCGATCCACAACCCCCTAGGTTGGATGCTCAAGAAACGAGCATTTGAGCTAAAGAAGGGAAGTCTAGGTGATTTGTTGCATATGCCAGTTTTAGAGAGTTGGATTGTCATTAGGACCTGGTTGAGATGGATGGTCGAGTTGACGCATGGTCTCGTTTGAATAGATGTTGGTTCTAAAGGCATTTGGAACTCATTTGACTTTCTACTACGAAGCATTTCTCTTTATGGTTTGATTCGTGGTGCACGTAGCGCGCATGGTTTCGAGGTTCGGGGCGTTATGCTTGGGAGGTGAGGTACCATAGACGGGTGACCTAATAATTTTTAAACGTGTGACAGGTGGCAGGTTTATGGCGATAAATCAGTGGCGAGTGGCTTTAGACCTTTGGATATGCCGTAAGCGTTGTTCAGCGATCCTTATAAATATCCCTTTTGGGAAAAGGTTTCCTCGCTTTGTGGAGAGGTAGCGGGCCGATAAGGTTATGGAGGTCGTCGAGGAGTGAGTTGAGGCACAGTTAAAGGCTGAGTCGGATGGCCTTTATAGGTAAGTTACATTAGCCAAGATGGAGACAAAGAGGCTAGTGTCTGGTTATTTGAGAGTGGTCGACTAGAGGGACAAGGCTCGGCAGAAATTGGTTGAGATGGGCAAAAGGGTTAAAGAGTTGGAGGCAGAACAAGATGCTTCTCACTAAGAAGTTTCCTGCTTGGAGGCCTCTATAATATCTTGAAGGTTTTAACATGGCGTTGGCGCAAGCTTCATTACTCTGTGATAGCATGCATATTTATACCATATTTTGGCATTTCACCTCATTCTTATTAGGCCATTTGAAGCAATTTTTGCTGATATTTCATTGTTTCTATTTTATTATGCTTCAAATTGTCCTTGCACTATTTTCTATCTTACCTCTACTCTATGGATCCAGGCTTTAGGGAATATTGGATGAGCTTGGGCCTACTTTCAAGGAGCTTGGGCCTACTTTCAAGGAGCAGACTTGGGCTACTCATTGTGCTGTTTTGGGCTCACTTGTTTTCTGTTGGGCTAGGCCCAACCCTAGCCTCCCTAGCCTTTCCTTTCTTGGCCATGTATTTAAGGCCTCTTAGCATTAATTTTCAGAATATCATGAGAGAGAAAGAGAGGAGAAAATAGAGAGGATTCTGCCCGTTTTTGTTGTTGTAGCATTTTTCTGTTTTCTACATCTTTTGTTCCATTTTGTTTTCCTTGCTATAATGATAGGCTAGAGCATTTGTAACCGGTTGTGTGTCTTGAATCCATGTGGAATTTGAGTCCCGGATGAGCTACAAGAATCTGGTTTGTTGTTTGTTTCTTATTCATTTCTATTTGGTTTAGTTTGGGCAGATTTATGAATGCATGGAGTTCATGGCAGGTTTGTGTGAATTTGCATGGTTTCATTTTCTGTTAAATGCTTAAGAGAGCAGAATGTTATAGCCGGTTGGTATAACATCTAGGAAATGAATATTATGTGCTTGAACGGTTGTTCTTGCATAGGTTCGGATAGGTTGAATAGAGAGTGAATGGCTGCATTTTGTTTACAAGAGATTTCTGTATTCATTTTGTTGTTCCAATCAGTCTAATCCTTGGACGGTTGTTGGGGATGCTTTGAGTTTGTTATCCGGACATCAAAACATCTAGCAAGCCAAGGTATATAGGTTGGACAAGGAAGATTTCACATAGGAGACAAATACACAGCCGGTTGCATATCTTTTACTGATTTTTCATCCATCTTTATCTTTCTGTTTTGCCAATTAGTTTTCTATCAAAAACCCCCCCCTAAACAAACCGTTGGTTATGTTGGTTCTCCTTTGTTGGTAGAAGAAAGTGAGGCTCCTTGTGAGAGATGACCTAGGGTGCACTTTGCTGCAAACTAGAGAAGAGATGCAAACATAGATCTCTAATTCTGGAGTGGTTCGACAGCCGGCCACTCTGTCCAGGGGCGAATCTTACTGGTTGTGACCCTTCCAATAAGGTAGTGGGTGGTCAGCTTGTAGGCCTGGGTTTAACGAACCCTGTCGTTGAATGAAAAATCCTTAGAAGGGGTCCAAGAGGCGACCGGTCAGTCGAGGAAAGGTGCTGATCAACTTAATGGGGCACTGGTTTCCACCTAGTCAGATTAACCTGTCACCGATCCTTAGTGCGACCCTTGTTTCTTTAGCTTTTCATGTGATGTAAATGGTTGCCACCATGACCCTGACCCTACTTTTTTAATAAAAGAGAAATTTCTGGACATGGTTTGGCTTTGTATCTCTTTCCTTCTGTCTTGTTTTTCCTTGCTGTTAACTTACTTAGGTTGAGATAGGCCCAGAGTCGGGGTGCCAAGGTTGATTGGCGTTAATGGGTTAATGAGGTGTGAGGTGGTGGCACCCTATCCTCAGTTCTTCCTGGGATATCTAAATACGGTGGTCCAGGTACCGTGTTTTAAGGGTTTGTGTGACACGGAGTTGGGAGCGCGTGGTTATGAAGGTGAAACAAGGACATGCCACCTTCGCAAGGGGTGTGTCCACAAAGGTGAGGGGATGTTTTCCCATGTGAGGTGTGCTACTTTCCTAGGGCAGGGTATTAACTTCTTGGGTACGTGGCCTTATTTTAGTAGTGGCTTTTCGGCTGCCAGATATGGGACCTTAATGCCGGGACAGGTGGCACTACCCTAGGTAGGGGTGGATGACGCTAAATGTTCCCCACTATGTAGGCCTCATTGTGCTAAAACTTGATTGGGTGTGTTAGTCTTGTTGTGTTAAGACTTGTTTTTTGTAGTATTGTAACTTGACCATCGAAAACGTATCGTCATTGTATGCTGTAATGAAATGAAATAATAAAAAGAGAATTTCTTCTTAGTACCTTATAACTTGTGCTTTCTTTATTTTGCGTTTGGGCGCTTTGGTTGTGGTGAGTACCGAATAAATCGAGGTTGTTGGACCTACCTATTTTAGGGCATGGCTCGGTAAGACCGAGAAGGCTCCTGCTCAGCTAACATTTGTATATACCTAGGGCCTTTTAAGTAATAAGAAGGGGAAAATACTCAAGTACCTTGGAGCGTCCTTTATTGGGATTGGACCGAGATGACTTGAGGTCCGTTAGGGCAAGATTGAGAAGACTCGAGGACTGCTGATGCTATTTGATACAAGGCATGTTAGTATAGGTGCTCTAGACCCAATTAGATTGGGCAAATTGTACACTGACATTTTTAATCATATTTCATATTGAATAAAGAGTTATTTAATTCTACAAGAAGTCGTTCTATTAGTTTCTTGTTATTAATGTAATGATAGGATGAAACTAGATAGAAGTCCATATGATGTATACTGTGATTAATCTATAAAGATGTGAGATGATGCATCACAGTTTCTCGACATCATTAAATGTCCCAAGTCGTAGCAATGTCAAGAATGGACATTGACAATTGCGGTAAGACTTGTATGTGTTATGTTTTTGCTATGTGATAGCAATGGGGGACTCACACCCATAGGCATGGGGATGCCTAGACAAGTACATAGGTGACCAATGTTGGAGAACATGTCACTGGACATGACTCGCCATGAGAATCCATTTTGGTTAAATGTTGATGGAATTCTCATATGAGATGGGTGTAACTAATCCTTGGACCTGAGGTTGTCACGGTCATCTCATAAGAAGACCGGTATGCTTTGACATCGTTTCGATGGGTCTAGACAAAGGCTGCACATGGGCGATCGTTGGGTATATCGTGAGGCTTATGGAGATGGGTGTATAACCAAGATGGAACTCGTCTATCCCTTGATAGAGGATGATGTATCTAAGGCACATTCGGTGGATATTCACTTTAAATCCATAGCCATGGTGAAAGAGATCAATAAGGAGTTATTGATTCACTTTCTATTAAGTGAAGATATCCGGATAACCGAAGAAAGACTTATGTGATCATAATCAAGCAACACATTGCCAACTTGAGATCACATAGGATACATTGACGAGAGGATCGAATTACATGGTAACCATGCTCGTGAAAGGTTATTTGCGGATTATGAATCCTTCTGAATAATTGGGTAGGCATGATGCCTTGCTAGAGGCCAATCTTGTTTTATGTGTTCGTACCGACACATTGCCAACATATTCGGGAGCCTAATGAGTTATACGCAATAGGCACGATCCCTGGCTTAAACTAGGAAAGCGGACGTATGGTTAATTGGGACACTTTGGCAAGAAGTTGTGCCGTCGTAGGTTCTCACGGGGAAAGAACAAACAAACGTAATGACGTCGATATGACGAGGGGTCGTCATAAAGGAAAAGATTTCCTAAAATAGCAAATTGATTAAATTAGAAAGTAGTTTCTAACTTAATGATTAAATTAGAAAGAAGTTTCTAATTTACTAATTTGGGCTTAATTTAATACTTGGGCCAAATAAAGTATTTGGGCCAAATATTAAATTAAATTAAATATTTGAGCTAAATTAGATTTGGGTCAAATATTAAATAATAAATATTATATTTGGGCTAAATAAGATTTGGGCCAAATATTAAATATTAATTATTTGGGCTTGAATTAGATTTGGGTCACATATTTATAAATGAATTTGGGTCACTTTAATTTCTAGTTGGACTAGGATTAATGGGTTAGCCCAATCCATGTCCCCTAGGGTTTGGGAAAACCCTAGAAGGTTGCTTCTTTATAAATAGCCCTTTATGGGATGCCCAAATTATGCCTCTTATTTTGTTGGTTTTCAAGAGTTAAAAATTAATTATTTTTCCGTCCATTCATAAGCCTTGTTAGGAGAAGGAGCTAGCACTCTCATTCCGCTCTCCTCGCCAACGGACGCGAGCCGCGTATCACAAGTTAGAGGCCGGACACTTGGACGGCTTGAATCCGCAAACGACTTAAAAATCTAAAGGTTAGATTTACTTTATTATGTATGTGATTGTTTGATTTCGACGTTGATCCAATCGCCGGGATCGGGGTAAGGTTCAAAATTTTGAACTACGTTGCTTGCCCCGTAGCGATCTTGCTTTACTTTCAAGGCATAGCTTGGATAGGGGAATTCTCTGAGGTCCGCCTGCTAGGGTAGACCCGGGCGCTTTAGGGCGGATTGACCAGTGCTTGTTTGTTACAAAGCTTCGTTGGAGAAAGGTCAAGGTTACTCGAGGCTAAAGGCAGCAGACCGAGGTAACTCGAGGTTCGTCGATGCTTGTTTGTTACAAAACTTTGTTGGAGAGAGTATGAGGTTACTCGAGGCCAAAGGCAGTAGACTGAGGTAACTAGAGGTTCGCCGGTGCTTGTTTGTTACAAAGCTTTGTTGGAGAGGCCGAGATTACTCGAGGCCAAATGCAGCAGACCGAGATAACTCGAGATCTATGATAAAAGAAAAGGAGCTTGGGCCTAGACCTGTATAAGGACATAATAAGTAATAGAAGGAAGGAACATCTGTCTTTTAAAGGAAGCATATTTATCTGAATGATACAAGGAAAGAGTTGCTTAGCTAAAATATTTTCGCAGGCTGGCCGTATTCCATGATCTTGTCAGGGGTCTTCCTAAGAGCTTGGCCAAGTGGTAAGCTCCTTCGCCAAGGTTGTTGGTGACTGGGTAAGGGCCTTCCCAGTTGGCATCGAGTTTTCCTTGTGTGGGTTATTTTCTTGGGCCTTCAATCTTCCATAGGACCAGGTCCCCTTCTTGAAATCGTCTAGGCTTAACCTTTTTGTTGTATTTTCGAACCGCTCTTTGCTTGGCAATCTGTTCATGAATTTTAGCTTAGTCTCGAATTTCCTGGATAAGATTGAGGCTGACCTGTTGTTCTTTGTTGTTGGTGTCTTCTCGAAAATGCTGTCGCCTAGGACTGGGTTCTTCAATCTCGATCGGGATCATGGCCTCTGACTCCTAAGTGAGTCAAAAGGGCATTTCCATGGTTGAGGTCTGGGTTGTAATGTGGTATGACCACAACACCATGAGAAGTTCTTTTGTCCATGCGCCCTTGGCACCATTAAGTCACTTTTTTAGGCCGGCCAAGATGACCTTATTGGCAGCTTCTACTTGGTCGTTGGCCTAAGGATGCTCGACTGAGGTGAAGACTTGGTGGATGCTAAGCTCTTGGCAAAAGTCTTAGAGCTTGTTGTTGGTGAATTGAGTGCCATTGTCTGAACTTAGCATTTTAAAGAGGCTGTATCAGCAAACAATATTCTTCCAAATGAATCTCCAAATTCTTTCGATGGTGATAGTAGTTAGGGGTTCAGCCTCGATCCACTTGGTGAAGTAATCGACTGCTACCACCATAAACTTGAGTTGTCTTGCTACGATCGGGAAAGGCCCGAGGATGTCTATTCACCATTTGTAAAATGGCCAAGGGCTGCCGAGATTGTGGAGCTCATCTGGTGGGGAATGATGTGTGCTTGCGAACCTCTGGAACTTATTGCAGCATTTTACGTGGGCTAGACAGTCGGTCCTCATTGTTGGCCAATAGTATCTAGCTCTTGGTACCTTTGCTGCTAGGGATTGTCCACCGAGATGGCCTTAACATACCCTTTCGTGTACCTCAGTCATGATGTATGTGGACTAATCGAAGTTGACACACTTGAGGAGCAGTGTGGAATAACCTCTTCTATACAGTTGGTTCACAAGTAAGGTAAAGTAGCAAGCTGACCTTTTGAGTTTCTTGGCCTCCTAGTCATTGGCAGGAAGCGTCCTTTCTTGTAGGAATTGGATAATGGTGGTCCCCACAATTCAGTTGTTGCTTCCACCTCTTGTATATCGAGAAGGTCGATAGTGGGTAAGTCCAAGGCCTCCTGTATAACTGACTGGTTGTTCCCAGGTTTCTTGGTGCTGGCGAGCTTTGAGAGAAGATATGCTCGAGCATTTTTTTCCCTGGGGATATATTCAATTTGGAAATAGTCAAAGGATCCAGCTAAGGCTCTGACCTTGTTGAGGGATTGGCCAAGTTGCAGCTCTTTTGTCTGGAATTCGCCCTTGACTTGGTTGGTTACCAGCTAGGAGTCGCTCTTGGCGATCAGCCGGGACTCTCCCATTTCCTTTGCTAAGTTTAACCCGACTATGAGGGCCTCATACTTCGCTTGGTTGTTGGTTTCCTTGAAGTTGAAGTGAAGAGACTGTTCAAGTGTCAGCCCGCTGGGTCCTTCTAGAATGATCCCGGCCCTGCTTCCCTTAATGTTAGAGGCTCCGTCGATGAACAATATCCAGGGGTTGGGTTTTGAGCTTGGATTAGAGGGAGAGAGGTCAGCACAAAAATCGGATAGTATATGGGACTTGATGTGCTTGTGGGGTTGGTACTGTATGCTGAACTTGGAGAGTTCGACCTACCATATGATCATTCTTCCTGAAAGTTCTGGCTTCTGAAGCACCTGCCAGATCGACTGATCGGTCTGGACCATGATCTGATGGCTTTGGAAGTATGGCTTGAGTTTTCGAGCTATCGGTACCATTGCTAGTGTTGGCTTTTTGATCTTCTGGGTAGCGTAACTCGACTTCTTGAAAGGTTTTGCTAATGAAGTACATCGGGCGTTGAGAATTGCCTTCCTCCCTGACCAATACTGCATTGAGGGCGTTATTGGTGACAGAGAGGTAAAGTGAGAGTTCCTCCTCGGGCTTGATCGAGGCTGTCGAACCGACCAGATTAGTGTATGTATTAGGACTGGTTTGCAGCTAGGATGCTCCCCAGGTCGTCTCCCAATGAACTGTCAACGACTGTCAAAACAAGATTAAACGAGGGGGGGGGGTTGATGAAAATCGAACTTAAAAACGCTCAAGAATGAAACAAAGATGGATTCTCGACCAACTAAAACGTAACCCGCTACAAACCCTACCTCCTTACCGCGGTAATCCCCGTCTCAGTTATGAAAATAATCTGTTTGTTTTGATTCTACTCTTCTACAACCGTAAAAGATTAAATCCAAACGAGCAATCGCTCATACAATAATATGCTGTTTCTTTCTAATCAAAGCCTCAGCCGAGCACGTCAATTAAACCTATCAAAAGATCATGCATGCATTCACACAACCGTGTAAAAGAAACATACATAAAATTATAGAAGGAAAAGAAACGAAATCATCAACAAAAACATGAGAATCGAGTTCCAAACCGGATTCGACTACATGACCGAGACTCAAACCGGGCAAGGGGAACGGGAATGTAGCAGATTACAAGCGAATTAGCCTTCCATAGAAGCGGTGAAAATCCTCCAAAATCGGCCACGCTCATGTCTCTTTGCTAGCTCTTATTTATAGGGTTTTCGAAAAGAAAAACGTAGGCTAAATGGGCTTAGGGATTGTTTATTACATATGGCCCATAATTTAATTAATTAAAAAGGGCCCAATGGATTCTAAATTCACCCATAATCCATAATGAAGTATGGTTGCCTCTTTCAAACTCGATGTCTGTCCACTTTGCGAAGCCCACTTGCGCCTCTATCGAAATAGCTCAAATCTGCGGCCCAAATCTGCCAAATAAGAATAAAAATAATGTGAAGCCCAATAAAATAAAATAAACACAAGACACATGAAATAACCTAAATAGAGTGCAATGAAGATGGAATAAGAAGGATAAATAATATAAAATATGCGCGCTATCAAATTCCCCCACACTTAGACTTTTGCACTCCTGGGCAAAACACTAAACGCTAACATTCACTCTTTCAAACAAAAAGGATGTGAAGAATGCAAAATGAGAGGCATGGCAAGTTTTATAGGAATTCAACACTCAAAGATCATCTTTCTTACACTTCCCAGATAAACAAGTAGCACGGCAATTTTACTTGGCAAGACGAGTCAAAATAAGCAGACCCTCATAGAATAAGAATATGCTCTCAAGTTTCTCAAATGCTATGTCTAACTCCACCCAATCATAATTCCACTACCAGATATGCTCATCTTCTAAATCTCCACTCTCAATGCTTTTTGCATGCAAATCAAAAGGACTTTTATTCATGGCTTTAATATGGTAAGGTGAAAGGGATAGGAAGATAACAATGAAAAGTAAACCTTAGGAAGAAAGAAAAAATTCAAGACAATCCAAGATCAATGAAGAACTATTAAGCAAGCAGAAAATAGAACCTGTTTTTTTTGAATGGTGGGTGCGTTTTACGCTCCATCCCAACCTTGGTGAGTGCGTTTTACGCTCCATCTCACCTTGGCCTTTGGCCTTTCTATCTATTTTTCTTTTGATTCCAAAGGACTTGCTTAATATTTTGCCATAATCAAGGGATGCAATGAATGTTCTTCAACCTAAAGAAGGGAAAAGATCCTTTTCTTTTTTTTTTTTTTGGGTATGGCGAGTAAAATGAAAGAATGCCTTAATCATCTTTTCACATGCATGAGCATTGATAGCTTCAATAAAGATTCAAAACAAGCTCTAGAATGATACCCATAATTAGTGAATGCACGCATAGCATAAGAAAGAACAGGCACAAATATTCTCACAAAGACTACCTCAATCAACCCACCAAGCCAAACTCATTTCCAATTTACTTGAAAGCCCAAAAAAGATAAGATCGACTTTCTAAACATGCCAAATTCTTTCAACTCAATTTGCCTCATTTTGCAAATTTTTTTTTTTTTTTTTTTTTGTACTTCTATTCTAAAACTCCCCCCCCCCCACACACACACTCAAACATTACATTGTCCTCAATGTAAGCATGCAGCAAGAATCAGGTATAAGACAAGTAAGAAAAGTAAGGAGAAAGAAACAGCCTGGTGGTATCAGGTCGGGGGAAGGTCTAAGAGAGATAGCTCCTCCACTGTGTGTTCTATAAAGCCCTCATAGAAATGTTTAAGCCTCTGCCCATTAACTGTGAATTTCTTCGTAGTCGACTCATCCATAATCTCAACTGCACCATAAGGAAAAACATGAGTAACCACAAAAGGACCAACCCATCTAGAACACAACTTACCAGGCATCAGCTTTAGGCGTGAATTGTAGAGGAGGACTTTATTGCCAACGTTGAACTCCTTCTTGGCAATCAATTTGTCGTGTGCAACTTTGGTCTTTTCCTTGTATATCCTGGAGTTCTCATATGCCGCTAACCTCAATTCCTCAAGCTCTTGCAATTGAAGCTTTCGTTTGGAACCATCTTCTGTCATGTCCATGTTGCATTGCTTCACCGCCCAATAGGCCTTATGCTCGATCTCTACCGGCAGATGACATGCTTTTCCAAAGACCATTCGATATGGGGACATGCCGATCGGAGTCTTGTAGGCCGTGCGGTAGGCCCAAAGTGCATCTTCCAACCTTTGGCTCTAGTCTTTCCTGTTGGGCTGGACTGTCTTCTCTAGAATGTGCTTGATCTCTCTTTTTGAAACCTCAGCCTGCCCATTGGTCTGTGGATGGTAGGGCGTCGCCACTTTATGTAAAACTCCATACTTTCGGAGCATGGATTGCATCTTTCTGTTGTAGAAGTGGGATCCTTGATCACTAATGATGGCCCTGGGAATGCCAAACCTGCAGAAAATATGAGATTTAACAAAATCTACAACCATAGAAGAATCATCAGCCCGGGTGGCTTTAGCTTCCACCCATTTCGAAACATAATCCACAGCCAAAAGAATGTACACAAAACCAAAAGAGACAGGAAAAGGACCCATGAAATTAATGCCCCATACATCAAATATCTCACAGAATAATAAAGGTTTCTGAGGCATTTCATTTCTGCGTGAAATTGAACCTGTGTGTTGGCAATGTGTACAGTTCTTACAGAATCCATATGCATCTCTGAAAAGGGATGGCCAATATAACCCTACATTTAAGACATTTCTAGCAGTACGTTGCGGACCAAAATGACCACCACATGCAAGAGTGTGACAGAAATGTAGGACAGATGCAAATTCATGATCAGGGACACACCTCCTAAGGACTTGGTCACTACACAAGTGCCACAAATATGGATCATCCCATACATAGTACTTAGCTTCGCTTTTAAATTTATGTAATTGTGCTTTCTTAAAATGTGCAGGTAATTCAGAAGCAACTAGGAAATTTACCATGTCAGCATACCAAGGTTCAGTACCATGTAAGTGATAAAGCAACTCATCTTGAAAATTATCTCTGATAGGCGGATGATCCATGTCAGACGAGTCGGGAGAAGCAGGTATCCGACTCAGGTGGTCGGCTACCGAGTTTTCAGCTCCACTTTTGTCTTTGATCTCAATATCAAATTCCTAGAGTAGCAGCATCCACCGGATAAGCCTAGGTTTTGCATCCTGCTTCTTCAGAAGGAACTTCAGGGCTGCATGATCAGAAAACACAATAACTTTAGATCCCAATAAGTATGATCGAAATTTATCTAAAGCAAAGACAATGGCTAAGAGCTCTTTTTCAGTCATGGTGTAATTGGCTTGAGCACTGTCCAGGGTACGTGAGGCATAGGCAATGACATGCGACTTCTTATTCACCCGTTGAGAGAGAACGACGCCTACTGCAAGGTTTGAAACATCACACATGAGCTCGAAGGGCAACTCCCAGTTGGGTGGCTGGATGATCGGTGGAGAAGTCAATCGCCTCTTAAGTTCCTTGAAGGCTTGCTTGCATTGTTCATCAAACTTGAAATCCACATCCTTTTGGAGGAGGTGGGATAATGGAATGACAATCTTACTGAAATCTTGGATGAACCTCCTGTAAAACCCTGCATGGCCAAGGAAAGAGCGTACTTCCCGCACAGACGCGAGGTAAGGTAAAGAAGCAATGACATCCACCTTGGAACTATCGACCGCGATACCTTGTCTGGAGATAACATGACCTAAGACTATGCCCTGCTCAACCATGAAGTGACATTTTTCATAATTTAAAACAAGGTTTTTTTCAACACACCTTTCCAAAACTTTACCCAAGCTAACCAAGCAGTCATCAAATGAGGTGCCATAAACGAAAAAGTAGGGCTGGCAATTTTTGACACGACCCGATTATACGACATGACACGACACGAAGTTAAGCGGGTTTAGGTTTAGGCTAATCGGGTTCGGGTCATAAACGGGTCAACCCGTTTATGACACAATTATTTTCGTGTCTTAGGCGGGTTAACCCATCTAACCCGTTTAGACACGCAATGACTCGTTTAAAACTTATTTATAAAATAAATTAAAAATAATTATAAAATTCAAAAAATATTTTAAAATCTCAAAATATCCCCCCACCCCACCCCCCGCGCGTCTGAAACCCTAAACTCCCCTACTCCTCTCTCATTCTTTCCCCCCCCCCCTCAAGCTCTCTCTCTCTCTCACTCTCTAAATTCTCGCCTCCGCCCCTCGCCTCCGCCTTCGCCCTTGCCTCTGCCCTCAGCATCCGCCTCCGCCCTAGGCGTCTGCCTCCGCCCTCGATCATTTCAGATCGCCTCTACCCTTGGCCCCTCGCCTCTGCCTTTGGCCCCTCATGTAACGACCCATTAGAGGGCCCAGTATTTATTCAATAATTATTTAATTAATTGTTGAAGTTTTGATTAAGAGATTTTGTCAATTAATTATTTAATGTGGCAATTCAGAGATTTTGAAGGAAAATAGTAGCATTTAATTTTATTTAATTTTGGAGTTAAAAGAATTTGCCAAGGTGGCAATCTAGTAATTTTTAATTGAGAGAATAATATTTAAATAGCATTTAAATGACATTTATTTTGTGGATTAAATGCAAGGACATGAAGGTAATTTTGGAGTTTTATTATTATTAGAGAGTTTTAATAATAATTTTTGTATTATTATTAATTAAGTGGGACTATGTATTTAAAGAAGAATGAGAATCCATGTATGAGATGGATTTGGACTAAGAGTCTCCTAGTCCCAATAGGAGAAGGTTTTGAGAGTCTCTAAGTTCAATTGGGAGACGGATTCCAAGTTATAAAAGGAAAGAGATCTAGGACTTTATGTCTATATATAGAGCCCATTAGCTTAGCTTTTCTTCACGCCGTGTGAAGAATACAAAGGGTAAGAGATAGCAGAGGCTTGCTAGAGTCTTCAGGATTGCTCCAGGGTTCGATCAAAGAGTTCTATCAGGCAAGTATTCTTCTTGTAATCCCTTCCATTACAGGTTCATATCAGTTTTGATTTCAGATTATTCTAGTTCTTAGTTGTAGTTTTCAGATTTATATCAGTAAGCGGAGACATATATATATATATATGCGTATAACAGTGAAGTTATGAGTAAGTTCTATTAATCCTCATCCATTTTGGATTGCAAGTTCCATTAATCCTCATCTATTTTGGATTGCAAGTTCCATTAATCCTCATCCATTTTGGATTGCAAGTTCTATTAATCCTTATCTATTTTGGATTGCAAGTTCTATTAATCCTCATCCATTTTGGATTGCAAGTTCTATTAATCCTTATCCATTTTGGATTGCAAGTTCCATTAATCCTTATCCATTTTGGATTGCAAGTTCCATTAATCCTTATCCATTTTGAATTACAAGTTCTATTAATCCTTAACCATTTTGGATTGCAAGTTCTATTACTCTAAGTTCTAATATCCGGATACCTTGTATCGTATCGGGATGTATCTAAAGTTCTTCGAGTATGATATCCGGATGGTTTGTTTATACATCCGGAAAGGTCAAGATAATATCCGGATGTCTCGCATGATATCCGGATGCCTCCCTCAAAAGTTAAATTTTTCATTCGAATTGTCCCCAATTATATCCGAATGCATTAGTGAGATATCTAGATGACCAGAATCATATCCGGATGTCCTAGTTCATATTCGAATACTTCCCAGCATATCCGAATAGCTTCTGCTTTGAATGTTAGTGTATCCGGATGAGCCTTCTTCATATCCGGATATCCTTCCTGATATCCGGATGACTTTTTCAGAAATCCAATTTTGCTTCCAGTGAGTCCTAATTCAAGTTTAATTCAATTAATGTATTCAATACCTTCCAACATTAAATTCATAAGCCAGAACATGACAAGTTAATCATACCCATACCCTAACTCATAGTTCATTGAATCTTTGTATTCTAATATATAGATGAAGATCATATCATGTTCAGCATTATTATAACATGATCAGCATTACTTTGTGAGATTATGTGCATACATTTTGGTATGAGCATTGAGCATGACTTTATATGGAGCACTACATATCGTGTGCTAGCATTTATGTGAGCATTGCATTGCATTATGCGCGCTAGGCGGCTTGTCCGCGGGGATCCCATCAGTTTCAGTTTCAGCTCAGTTTATGAGTTGATCGCCTGGTGGCAACTAGGGGGCTAGGGGCTTTGCCCACAGTATGTGCTTACAGTTTTTATGTATGCAGGTTTCAGTTCAGACATGTATGTATTATCAGATTATGTGGGCCTATGAGCCGAAGTTGCATACCTGCATTTAGTTTACAGTTTATGTGCATTACATTTTTATGAATGCAATCAGACAGTGATTATCCAGTATAAGTTCAGTTATCTATTTATCAGTATCGATATTCTTCGATTCAGCTTCAGTATTCTTTCCAGCTTATTACTTGCTGAGCTTTTGTAGCTCACCTTGTACTCTTCACCCCTCCAGGTTCTAGCAGGGGAGTATCAGATGTGGGGCCTAGCAGTAGTGTTCAGTAGTGTGTGTACGTGGAGCCGCTCAAGATAAAAGATGTCTGGGAGTCTGTTGAGGTTTATAGTGTTTTCTCAGTTTAGATCTATTTTATATTTCAGTTAAGGGATTGGCCCTTAGACAGAGTTTGTGCTTTTCAGTTTGTAATGTCTCAGAGTTTTTATTTCAGTTGATTGAGATGTTCAGTCATGGTATTAGATTTCAGATTATCAGTTAGTTTTATTTTATTATCTCCAGTAGCACCTCTTCTCGGTCAATTCTAGGAGAGGGGGTGTTACAGTATTGGTATCAAAGCAGTGTTTTGAGGAGTCTCCCGTACACACATAGGATGTTGGGTAGAGTTAGGACTTGTGTTCGTCAGTTAGACATGTTGGCCTAATTAGCAGTATTCTAACCCTAAGTGGTGATGCAGAAAGATGAGTAATAGAGGTGGACGACCCCGTACCCACAGTGAGGCTACTTCTATTCCAGATGAGGTTCTAGTATCCACGCTAGGCTCACCAGGAGAGTCAATCGCAATCTACGGCAAGATTGGCCGAGATGCGAGGTATGTTAGTAGGATTGATGAGGGTGGTAGATACCCTAGTTATTAATTAGGCAAAGTCAAGTTCCCCAAGAAGTAGGAGGTAGTAGTGGTGGTAAGCCAGTCACTCCAATAGCTCTAGTTGTGGAGGTAGATACAGGGAGTTAGTTATTAAAGGATTTCATGGCCTTCTGACCATCAGCATTCTATAGAGGCACATATGCAACAACAGTTGAAAATTAGATGCTATCGATTGTACAGACGATCACCGAGTGCGACTTAGCACATTTTTATGCAGAGGTGATGCCGAGAGATGGTGGAAGACTGTCCGTTAGAGATTAGTAATCAACAACCCGCATGGGTCGAGTTTTAGCAAGTGTTAAATGACGCTTATTATTCAGCATGGGTCAAGGACCAGAAAGTTTTTGAGTTGGAATAAGGTATCAAGACAGTGGCCCAAGGTGAAGCAGAGTTTATAGTCTTGACTATATAGGCCTCAAAGTTGGTGTCCACTGAAGCTAAAAAGGTTGTTAAATTCCAGAGAGGATTGTGTGTTGATATTTTCCACGCTTTTGGAAGAGCTCAGAGTGTGGATTATGCCACGGTAGTTTAGCAAGACTATGCTATCAAGAGAAATGTTTGAGAATTGCGAGATCGAGGTACAAGATAAGAAGCTATTTGGAGACTTAGAAATTCTTGATGTTAGGGATTTTGATTTGATCCTTGACATGGATTGGTTGTCACGACATTATGCAAGAGTTGACCGTCGATGGAAGATTATAGACTTTGATCTACCTCGATAGCCGGTTCAGATATATAGAGGAGTCAAGCCTATGGCTATGATTCCAATTATCTTAGTGATGAAATTAGAGAAGTTGATGCGTGATGGAAGTAAAGTTTACCTAGTTTTTGTTTCCTCAGATGAGGGAAGCAAGAAGAAGTTGTTTAAGGTGCCAGTAGTACGAGATTTCTCATATGCTTTCCTTGATGAATTACCAGGATTACTTCCTCTGAGAGGAGCAGAGTTTACTATTGAGTTATTGTCTGGTACATAGCCTATTTCTAAGGCTCCGTATCGAATGGCACCTAATAAGCTAAACGAGTTGAAGGCCTAGTTAGAAGAATTAATAGAAAAGGGTTTTATCTAACCTAGTTCATCCCTATGGGGCGCACCAGTATTGTTCGTGAGGAAGAAAGATGGATCTTTGAGGTTGTGCATAGAATATGTCTAATTAAATCAGGTGATAGTGAAGAACAAGTACCTCTTACCTCAAGTGGATGACTTATTAGACCAGTTGCGAGGAGCTAAAGTGTTTCAAAGATAGACTTAAGATCAGGTTACCATCAGGTGCGAGTCAGAGATGATATTCAGAAGATTGCTTTCAGGACTCACTAAGGACACTATGAGTTTGTGGTAATGCCATTTGGGTTAATGAATGCTCTAGCTATTTTCATGGATTTGATGAATCGAGTTCTACGGGAGTACCGAGATTGCTTCATTATTGTCTTCATAGATGATATTTTAGTTGCTCACCTAATGTAAAGGAGCATATAGAGCATCTTACTTTGGTACTATAGAGGCTCAGAGAAGAGCAATTGTACGTCAAGTTCAGCAAGTATGACTTTGGCTCACTCAGATTGGATTTCTAGGTCATGTGGTGTCTGGAGATGATATTTCAGTGGATCCAGACAAGACTAAAGCAGTTATGGATTGGCTGAGGCCGATGACAGTGAAAGAGATATCTAGTTTTCTAGGCCTTGTAGGCTATTATAGGCGATTCATTGAGGGATTTGCTTGTTTATCCTCCCCTAAGACTAAGTTAACAAGAAAATGAGAGAAGTTTGAATGGAATGTCGCGAATAAACGTGATTCCCAAGAATTAAAGCAAAAGTTGACCACCGCACTAGTCTTAGCTATACCAAGAAGTGAAGAGAAATATTCCATTTACAGTAATGCTTTCCATTAGGATTGGGATGCGTATTGATGTAAGAGGGTTGAGTTAATGCTTATGCTTCCAGACAATTGAAGAAACACGAGGTGAACTACCCTACTCATGATTTGTAGTTGGCAGCGATAGTATTTGCATTAAAGATATGGAGACAATATTTATATGGTGAGGAAGTTGAAATTTATATAGATCATAAGAGCCTACATTATGTTCTATCATAGAAAGAATTGAGCATGAGGCAAAGACGTTGGGTCGAGTTATTTAAGGACTTCAACTGTGAGATTCTATATCATCCAGGAAAGGCTAAAGTAGTAGCCGATGCTTTGAGTTGGCGAGGAGCTTCTATGGCTACAATGATGGTTCAAGAATAAAAGTTATTAAAGCAATTAAGTACCTTATCTATTTCAGCTCCAGAGGATAGATCAATTGTGAGTTGTGCTTACATGAGAATACAACCCGAGTTGTTTGATTTAATCAAGGACCAGCAATTAAAAGATGAGAAGTTAGCACAGATTTTAATAGAAATCAAGAAGTTTTCTCCTTTGGATATACTATATGGAGTGATGGTATACTTTCATTTCAAGGACGAATTTGTATGCCCGATGATGAAAATTTTAAACAAGGGATTTTGAATGAAGCACACAGGAGTCATTACACTATTCATCCAGGTGTTGCGAAGATGGACCACGACCTTAAGCGACAGTATTGGTGGAGTGGTACGAAGAAATATGTAACTAAATATGTTTGGCAGTGTTCAGTATGTCAGCAAATTAAAGCGGAACATCAGAAACTCGCAGGTTTATTAGTTCCATTACCTATTCCAGAGTGGAAATGGGATAATGTTGCTATGGATTTTGTGATGGGTTTACCCAGGATGACTAGAGGCTATGAGGTTATATGGGTGATTATTGATTATTTGATTAAATCAGCCCATTTTTTGCCTATTAAGAAGACTTACCCATTGAATAGATTTTTCAGAATTTATATTGAGGAGATTGTGAAGTTACACGGTGTTCCATCCAGCATTGTATCAGATCGAGATCCTCGTTTCACTTCTCATTTTTGGGGAGTTTTGCATGATGCATTAGGATCTCAGTTGAAGTATAGTACAACATTTCATCATTAGACAGATGGTCAGTCAGAAAGGACTATTAGGACTCTCGAGAACATGTTGAGAGCTTATGTTCTAGATTTCCAAGGTAGTTGGGATGAGCATCTACCTTTGGTAGAATTTTCCTATAATAATAGTTTCCATTCAAGTATTGGAATGTCCGTATGAGGCTTTGTATGGACGACTGTGTCGATCGCTAATATGTTGGGAAGAGATTGGAGATAGGGATTTATTAGGTCCTAAAATTGTTGAGCAGACGTCAGAAAAGATTCAAGTTATCAAAGCTAGAATGAAAATAACCCAAGACAGACAAAAAAGTTATGCAGATAAGCGACGTCGAGACCTCAAGTTTGAGGTAGGTGACAATGTTTGGTTGAGGGTCATGCCTATTAAAGGAGTTTGTAGATTTATCCCCGTTACATTGGTTCGTTTGAAATTTTGAGACGCATAGGGACTTTGGCATATGAGTTAGCTTTGCACCTTAGTTGTCCCATGTGCATAACGTGTTTCATGTTTTGATGTTGAGGAAGTATGTTCCAGATCCTCAGCAAGTAATTGATTTTCAGACTCTTGAAGTTAGAGAAGATGTGTCTTATGAAGAGATGCTTACCAGTATTCTAGAGCGAAAAGAAAAGATTTTGAGGAACCGATCAATTCCTCTTGTTAAGGTTAATTGGAAGCGTCACTTGTCAGAAGAGCTAACGTGAGAATTAGAAGAAGAGATAAGGCGTCTTTACCCCTCATTGTTTGAGTAACCAGATACGAATTTAGAGTACCAAATTCTTTTAAGGAGGGAAGAAATTGTAACGACCCATTAGAGGGCCCAGTATTTATTCAATAATTATTTAATTAATTGTTGAAGTTTTGATTAAGAGATTTTGTCAATTAATTATTTAATGTGGCAATTCAGAGATTTTGAAGGAAAATAGTAGCATTTAATTTTATTTAATTTTGGAGTTAAAAGAATTTGCCAATGTGGCAATCTAGTAATTTTTAATTGAGAGAATAATATTTAAATAGCATTTAAATGACATTTATTTTGTGGATTAAATGCAAGGACATGAAGGTAATTTTGGAGTTTTATTATTATTGGAGAGTTTTAATAATAATTTTTGTATTATTATTAATTAAGTGGGACTATGTATTTAAAGAAGAATGAGAATCCATGTATGAGATGGATTTGGACTAAGAGTCTCCTAGTCCCAATAGGAGAAGGTTTTGAGAGTCTCCAAGTTCAATTGGGAGATGGATTCCAAGTTATAAAAGGAAAGAGATCTAGGACTTTATGCTTATATATAGAGCCCATTAGCTTAGCTTTTCTTCACGCCGTGTGAAGAATAGAAAGGGTAAGAGATAGCAGAGGCTTGCTAGAGTCTTCAGGATTGCTCCAGGGTTCGATCAAAGAGTTCTATCAGGCAAGTATTCTTCTTGTAATCCCTTCCATTACAGGTTCATATCAGTTTTGATTTCAGATTATTCCAGTTCTTAGTTGTAGTTTTCAGATTTATATCAGTAAGCAGAGACGTATATATATATATATGCGTATAACAGTGAAGTTATGAGTAAGTTCTATTAATCCTCATCCATTTTGGATTGCTAGTTCCATTAATCCTCATCCATTTTGGATTGCAAGTTCAATTAATCCTCATCCATTTTGGATTGCAAGTTCTATTAATCCTCATCCATTTTGGATTGCAAGTTCTATTAATCCTCATCCATTTTGGATTGCAAGTTCCATTAATCCTTATCCATTTTGGATTGCAAGTTCCATTAATCCTTATCCATTTTGAATTACAAGTTCTATTAATCCTTAACCATTTTGGATTGCAAGTTCTATTACTCTAAGTTCTAATATTCGGATACCTTGTATCGTATCGGGATGTATCTAAAGTTCTTCGAGTATGATATCCGGATGGTTTGTTTATACATCCGGAAAGGTCAAGATAATATCCGGATGTCTCCCATGATATCCGGATGCCTCCCTCAAAAGTTAAATTTTTCATTCGAATTGTCCCCAGTTATATCCGAATGCATCAGTGAGATATCTAGATGACCAGAATCATATCCAGATGTCCTAGTTCATATTCGAATACTTCCCAGCATATCCGAATAGCTTCTGCTTTGAATGTCAGTGTATCCGGATGAGCCTTCTTCATATCCGGATATCCTTCCTGATATCCGGATGACTTTTCCAGAAATCCAATTTTGCTTCCAGTGAGTCCTAATTCAAGTTTAATTCAATTAATGTATTCAATACCTTTCAACATTGAATTCATAAGCCAGAACATGACAAGTTAATCATACCCATACCCTAACTCATAGTTCATTGAATCTTTGTATTCTAATATATAGATGAAGATCATATCATGTTCAGCATTATTATAACATGATCAGCATTACTTTGTGAGATTATGTGCATACATTTTGGTATGAGCATTGAGCATGACTTTATATGGAGCACTACATATCGTGTGCTAGCATTTATGTGAGCATTGCATTGCATTATGCGCGCTAGGTGGCTTGTCCGCGGGGATCCCATTAGTTTCAGTTTCAGCTCAGTTTATGAGTTGCTCGCCTGGTGGCAACCAGGGGGCTAGGGGCTTTGCCCACAGTATGTGCTTACAGTTTTTATGTATGCAGGTTTCAGTTCAGACATGTATGTATTATCAGATTATGTGGGCCTATGAGCCGAAGTTGCATACCTGCATTTAGTTTACAGTTTATGTGCATTACATTTTTATGAATGCAATCAGACAGTGATTATCCAGTATAAGTTCAGTTATCTATTTATCAGTATCGATATTATTCGATTCAGCTTCAGTATTCTTTCCAGCTTATTACTTGCTGAGCTTTTGTAGCTCACCTTGTACTCTTCACCCCTCCAAGTTCTAGCAGGGGAGTATTAGATGTGGGGCCTAGCAGTAGTGTTCAGTAGTGTGTGTACGTGGAGCTGCTCAAGATAAAAGATGTCTGGGAGTCTGTTAAGTTTTATAGTGTTTTCTCAGTTTAGATCTATTTTATATTTCAATTGAGGGAT
This sequence comes from Diospyros lotus, assembly GCF_014633365.1. NCBI lineage: Eukaryota > Viridiplantae > Streptophyta > Magnoliopsida > Ericales > Ebenaceae > Diospyros > Diospyros lotus. The sequence continues at coordinate 21,227,004 of NC_068350.1, forward strand.
TGTCCCTTAGACAGAGTTTGTGCTTTTCGGTTTGTAATGTCTCAGAGTTTTTATTTCAGTTGATTGAGATGTTCAGTCATGGTATCAGATTTTAGATTATCAGTTAGTTTTATTTTATTATCTCCAGTAGCACCTCTTCTCGGTCAGTTCTAGGAGAGGGGGTGTTACACCTCACCTCCGCCCTCGGTGTTCGCCTCCGCCCTCGGTCATTTCAGATCCGACAAAATCAGGTTTCAAAAGCTCAAGCTCAAGTTCCCTCAGCCTCGGCGTCTGCCTCCGCTCTCGGCCTCCGGCTCTACCTCCATCCTCAGTCATTTCATTTCTCTTCTTGATTCTATTTGATGTGATAATCTTGAGATTTGGATGATTGTATTTGAGCTTTGGGATTTGGATGATTGTATTCGGAGATTTGGATTAAATTTTTTATTGCATGGATGATAAAATGTGGGATTTTATATGTGTATTGAGTTGGTTTTTTTATGTATTCAATAAGTTTTTACATGTTACAGGTAAAAGGGTTGGACGGGTTAGTAGGTGACACAAAACGACCCGTTTAAATTAAACGGGTTAAACAGGTGACACGACACTACCCGTTTAATTAAACGGGTTAAACGGGTCATGTCGTGTTACACGTTTAATAAACGTGTCGTGTTCGGGTTTAAGGAATTTGACACGATTATTAAACGGGTCGTGTTCGGGTTAGCCTGATGCGTGTTATATGTGTGTCTCGACACAACACGATTACGACCCGCCAACCCGAATTGCCAGCCCTACGGAAAAGTCATCCATGAATACTTCCATACAATGCTCAAGAAAGTCAGAAAATAAACTCATCATGCACTGCTGGAACGTACCTGGAGCATTACATAAGCCAAATGAATCCTTCGGTAGGCAAAAGTGCCGAAAGGACAAGTGAAGGTGGTCTTCTCCTGATCCTTTGATGCTATGCATATCTGAAAATAACCAGAAAAGCCATCAAGAAAACAATAATGCGATTTACCTACTAACCTTTCCAACATTTGGTCGATGAATGGAAGGGGAAAGTGATATTTTCTGGTTGCTTGGTTGAGCTTCCTATAGTCAATGCAGACCCTCTAGCTGTTCTGCACTCTCATGGGCACTAGCTCATTTCTTTCATTAGCCACCACTGTGAAACCTGTCTTCTTGGGGACAACCTGCACTAGACTCACCCACTTGCTATCAGATATAGGATAGATGATACCAGCCGAAAGTAACTTACTTACCTCTTTCTTGACCACATCTAGGATGGTGGGATTGAGTCTCCTCTGTGGCTGCCTCACTGGTCGGGCTCCTTCCTCTAAATGAATCCTGTGCATGCACAAAGAAGGACTAATACCTAGTATGTCTGCCAAGGTCCAGCCTATTACTCGTTTGTTCCTCCTGAGTAGGTCCAGCAATCTCTGCTCTTGGTCAGGGCAGAGGTTGTTGGCTATGAGCACTGGCAACTTCTCTCCCTCCTCCAAGTAAGCATACTTGAGGTTGTCGGATAAGGGTTTGCACTCTAAGGCAAGTGGCTGTTGAATTGAAGGAAGCAACCTATTTGTGTTTAAGTCAAGAGAACCATCTGCTTGCATGACATTCTTAGCAAGGGAAACATTCTCAACGGGGTGCGCATGCTGAAAACTCATGTCAGATTCAGAAAGATTTAAAAACTCATCTATCTCAGAACAAGCAACACACTTACTAAACCCATCATGATAATCAAGGCAATGCACACTATCAAGAAAGTCATGGATGGTGGGGAACTCAGAAACAAAGTCAGCAAGATCAGCACATGCAACATCAACCATCAAGTCAATAGAATTAACATGCCAGGAGGAATGATCTTCTGAAGGATACTTCATGGAATCAAGAATGTTGAAATGGATAGTATTAACAACAAATTCCATAGACAAGGTACCCTCATGCACATTAATTATTGTCCTAGCAGTTTTCAAGAAAAGTCTGCCTAGTATCAATGGTGCATGTCCAAGTTTGTTATCATCTTCCATATTTAAAACATAAAAGTCAGCTGGGAAGATAAGATCCTTAACCTTAACCAGCACGTCCTCCAAGACTCCCGTGGGATAGGCCATGCTCCTGTTAGCTAGCTGGATTACCACTCTTGTGGATTTCAATGGGCCAACCTGCAAGGATGCATAAACAGACTTAGGCATTACATTAATGGAAGCACCCAAATCTAGCAAAGCATTTGTGAATTGCAGCTCTCCTATGGTGCAAGGAATGGTAAATGTCGCTGGATCTTTGCATTTCAAAGGCATGGTGGGCTGGATTAGGGTTGAGACATTCCTTCCAAGGTTGACCTGCTCATTTCCCTTCAGCTTCCTCTTGTGGGTGCACAAGTCTTTGAGAAACTTAGCATACTTGGGAATCTGTCTGATGGCCTCCAAGAGTGGTATATTGACTTCGACCTTCTGGAAAGTCTCCATGATCTCCTTATCCAACTCAGCTTCAGCCCTCTTCTTGTTTTGAGTGGCTCTATGGGGAAAAGGCAATGGATTGGTGTAGGGGTTCTCTCCCTTGACCTGATCATTATTGATGTGCTGCTTGGCCCTTTGAATTGAGAGGGGCTGCGCCTCTTCTTTTCTACCTGTGTTTTCTTGTGCCTTCTCTGGAACATTCACTTCTTTACCACTACACAGCATGATCGCACTCACATTTCCCTTTTAATTGGATACTAGCTGTGAAGGTAGCTGACCCGAGCCTTGACTCCTTAGCTCATTTATGTTAGTTGTTAACTGCCCAATCTGTGTCTCTAAATTCTATATGGTGGTGTCAGTCCGTTGTTGGAATTTGAGAGTATTGGCAGCCAATTGTTGCACTATGTCATCCAAGCTCGGTTCGGCCTTGGGTACTATTTGTGCTTGTTGCTTCATTGGTGTGGCATTACTTTGACCCGGTGCATTGAACCTCTGTTGGATTGGTTGAGTTGAAGCACCCCCATATCTGAAGTTGGGATGGTCTCTCCAGCCCGAATTGTAGGTGGGAGCATAGGGATCATACCTATTATGTTGTGGCTGTTGCTGAAACAGTCTTCCAGGGAAGATCCTATTACATGATTTTGTTGTGTTATCCTGCAATTGTGGGCACTGATCAGTTACATGTGAAGATAATGAACAATGCCACATACCTGCGGGGGCTGGTTTCGATCAAAGGTTAACTGGCGAACCATTGAAGTTAGTTCCTCCAGCCTATTTTCTATTCCTTTGGCCCATAGGTGCAGCACAACCAACCTCATTGACAGTCTTCATGGGAGTGTTCAACCTGGTACCAAATTGTTGTGCATTTTGAGCCATCTTTGAAATTAAGTCTCGGGCTGCAGCTGGTGTCTTTTCCACTAAGGCTCCTCCAGATGCAGCATCCACTAAGTACCTGTCCATGGGGAGTAAGCCTTCATAAAAATATTGAATGAGGAGCTGGTCACTTATCTGGTGATGAGGACAGCTAGCACACAACTTCTTGAATCTCTCCCAATACTCATGCAAGCTTTCTCCACCTATCTGTCGGATGCCACAAATGTCCTTCCAGATGGCTGCTGTTCTAGAAGCAGGGAAGAACTTCTCCAGAAATATTCTCCTCAGGCCATCCCAATCGGTAATGGCAGCCGGTGGCAAGTAATACAGCCAGTCTTTGGAAGCTCCATCAAGGGAGAAAGGGAATGCCCTTAGCTGTATTTGTTCTTCATCAACCCCTTGCGGCCTCATGGTGGAGCATACCACATGAAACTCCTTCAGATGCTTGTGTGGATCTTCACTTGCAAGACCATGAAACTTGGGAAGCAAATGTATCAATCCAGATTTTAGTTCAAAGTTTGCCTCCAATTGAGGATAGTGAATACACAAGGGTTGATAATGCACATCAGGGGCAGCCAATTCTTTAATAGTTCTGTTAGCATCATTCCCATTATTCCTATTCTCATTGCCATTGTTTTCATTGGCGGCCATATTGATCAATTTAGGTTGGAACTTAGACACAGTATCAAAGACAATGGGAAAGACACTATTAGTCACTACCCTATCTTGAGACCTAAGTTCTCTTACTTGTCGCCTAAGGGTCCTCTCAATTTCTGGATCTAAATCAATTAGTTCACCCTTAGATGATCTGGTCATGCACCAAATATCAACAAGAACAAAAATAGAACAAAAACACACAAGGAAAGATCACATAAACACACCAAGAACACACAAAATGGCCTAAAAAATGGTCTAAACGTTGGAATTTGGCAAAAAAAACACCCTTCACACTGCATAGCAGTGATTATTTATCCTCACACCCCCATTCCTTTGGACACCAAAAATTAGGGCATTCCGAGATAGTCGATGGTGGTGAACAGTGCTGGTTATGGCAAAAAAAAAAAATAGAAAAGAAAAACAGAAAGAATGAACAAAGAAACAAAAGAATAGAACATAAACAAATCTTGTTATGGCAGAACAGATTGACGGTTCCCCAGCAACAGCGCCAAAATCTTGATCGAGGCTGTCGAATCGACTAGATTAGTGTATGTATTAGGACTGGTTTGCAGCTAGGATGCTCCCCAGGTCGTCTCCTAACGAACTGTCAACAACTGTCAAAACAAGATTAAACGGGGGGGGGGGGGGGGGGTTGATGAAAACCGAACTTAAAAACGCTCAGAATGAAACAAAGATGGATTCTCGACCAACTAAAACGTAACCCGCTACAAACCCTACCTCCTTACCGTGGTAATCCCCATCTCAGTTATGAAAATAATCTGTTTGGTTTGATTCTACTCTTCTACAACCGTAAAAGATTAAATCTAAACGAGCAATCGCTCATACAATAATATGTCGTTTCTTTCTAATCAAAGCCTCAACCGAGCACGTCAATTAAACCTATCAAAAGATCATGCATGCATTCACACAACCGCATAAAAGAAACATACATAAAATTATAGAAGGAAAAGAAACGAAATCATCAACAAAAACATGAGAATCGAGTTCCAAACCGGATTCGACTACATGACCGAGACTCAAACCGGGCAAGGGGAACGGGAATGTAGCAGATTACAAGCGAATTAGCCTTCCATAGAAGCGGTGAAAATCCTCCAAAATCGGCCACCCTACTACCTCTTTGCTAGCTCTTATTTATAGGGTTTTGGAAAAGAAAAACCTAGGCTAAATGGGCTTAGGGATTGTTTATTACATATGGCCCATAATTTAATTAATTAAAAAGGGCCCAATGGATTCTAAATTTACCCATAACCCATAATGAAGTATGGTTACCTCTTTCAAACTTGATGTCCGTCCACTTTGCGAAGCCCACTTGCGCCTCTATCGAAATGGCTCAAATCTGCAGCCCAAATCTGCCAAATAAGAATAAAAATAGTGTGAAGCCCAATAAAATAAAATAAACACAAGACACATGAAATAACCTAAATAGAGTGCAATGAAGATGGAATAAGAAGGATAAATAATATAAAATATGCGTGCTATCAGGGCTCCGGCCTTAAAGGAAAAGGGGGGTGCTGCTAAGAAGGTCTTCAACTCTTGGAAAGAGGCTTCGCACTCTTCCGTCCACTGGAATTCAAGTAACTTTTGTAGGCATTGGAAGAATGCCTTTTCTTGGTCTGTCGATTTTGGGAGGAAACAGGATAAAGTTGTTATCCGGTTTGTTAGTTACTGGACCTCCTTTATGTTGGCGGGGCTACGCATCGCGAGGATGGCTTCACATCTGTTTGGGTTGGCCTCAATTGTCTGACTAGTTAACATGAAGCCCAGGATCTTGTCGGCTTGCACCCCAAAAGTGCATTTTTCAAGGTTAAGCCTCATGTTATGCTACCAAACTGGGCTAAAAATTTTGGTTAGGTCCATGCATGTAATACCTTGTATTTTATATCAAAGATATTTTGAAAGTTATGGGTTAAATGAAATTTATCATAGTTTCGGGCTAATATGTAATATCCAAAACATGAACATGAAGGCAAGTGTCCATCTCAAAGCAAGTGAAGAGGTAAAATTACCCAAATAAGTAGGATTTGACAAAACCAAGAGATTCACAAAGGTCTGAGGTCGAAAACACGTGATTATGGGCACCCAGACCAAAGTGCAGAAAATGTAAACTGCTCGAAGGAGGTCGAAACGATGAATTTTTTGGAAATTCCTGAGGGAAATGAAAAGTTTGGAACTTGAGGGCCATAGTGGAATAGATGGAAAGTTCAGGGGTATTAAGGAATGGGGGCAAAATGCATTTGGAAATTATTTGGGGGGTGAAAATGAAAAATTTGCAAAAAGCAATGGGAAACCGATCGGCCACCAGCCAGCTGCCTCTAGGCATGGGGAAGGTCGCATGGAGGCTCCAAAATAGCCTCCAGGTGATGATGGTTGCATTGGGGAAGGCTATTGGTCGAGAACGATGGTGATGTGATCGTGTTTAATGGTGGAGGTGATCGGCGATTTGGCCGAGAATTTTGAGGGATTTTTGGGATGATTTAGGGCTATTTGAATCATTTGGAAGCTAGATCTAGTGCTTAAGGGATAAGAATTTCTACGATTTGGTGGATTTTAGCATCAAGAATAGGTATAAATAGGGGTTAAAGGCCAAGAGTTTAAAAGTAAAATCGGGAAAAATTACTCTTGTTTTAGCTTGAATCGAGCCTTAGGTATGGGAAGAAATACTGGAGAATTTGGAGAAGAATGGCATAGGTTTCGTGGGGTTTTAAGAAGTTGGCCAAAAAATTGAGAGTCGTCGGATCGAGACCTACAATCGGCCGTTAGAGGCCCTTCCAGTGATTGTTTCCAACATTTAGGGGCACTATCGGGATCGCCTCAAGGAGAGCTTCAAGGCCGTGTAGTTAGATCGGCCATCGGAGACCATTGCAGCCGGCTATCATCGGAGAAGACGACCGGAGAAGACACCCTACGCGTGTGCATGCACAGACTCCACCTTCAGCCACTCACCCAGCGCGACGTACAGGTTGACCCTGAAATTAATTTTAGATTTTTTGTAAAATTATTTTAGATATTTTTGTATAAAAATATTTGGTGAAACGAGGAGATAGGTATTTTTTATGGATTTTCTAAAGAAATAAAGGTTTTGAAAAATAGAGAAAAATAAGAAAAATTGAGAAAATTATGAGAAAAATGGAAATATTGATTTCTATAGTCACGACGATAAACAGGAGACGCTTTGATTGTTAGAAAAAGAGATTGCACTACTTTCGAGGTTTGACATGTTTTACGAGGCAAAAATTAACTTTTTAGAGATAAGGTGAGTTGTTTGATTCCAGTCTTACCCTTTGTCTTGAAAGTACTTTGGTGTGCATGTAGTGGATTTAGGTCAGTGGTTCTACCCTCCCGAGCTTGGGTTGCATGTGTTTGGACTAGTTCCAGCGAGCGGTTATACCCTCCAAAACTTGGGATGTATCGTGTAAGCGTTTACTTAAAGTATTTGTGGCATAGTATGCATATTGAACATGTGGTATATTGCATCAACTATTTTACTTATGAAAGAGTTGGCGTATGGCATATGATTTTCATATCATTGTGGGCTGAGTTCATGTCGTTGTTATGTCCGTGGGGATGGGATGGGGTCTGCTTGAGAACGGGGAAAGGTTAATCCTAGTGGTCCGGTGACGTGGATGGGAACCCGAGGTTTAAGTATGTTGCAACAAGGTCAATCCCAACGGTGTGTGGAATGGATTTTCCACTGGAGATTGAGTATGCTAGGGAGATTTCTCAAGTTGGACGTGTTGCATATTGTCATTATCTGTATATACCATACTTGTAATCATTCATGCATTCGGTAACTGTATCATGCCATCACTTAGATGTTTTATCATCTAATCTGGGTTGTACCCCTAGAACATTCTGTTGAGTTCTAACCTAGTCAAGAGGGGGGGTGAATTGACACCTTTTAAAAACTTTAATGCAAAACTTATGCACGTATATGTATGAGAAAACAAATTTAATATAAACCAAAATTGTAGTTGAGAGTACGGGAGCACTTAAATACTAGTTGGATAATATGATATCCGCCAGCTGTGCTAGTATGTGCTTAGATCCAATATACTCTTCAAATTACAACTTGGTGAAAAACATGTGATTTGAATGCACACAATAACAAGACTTTAAATAAACCAAATGGAATATTGAATGAGTACAAAGAATGATCAATTAAAGCAAATCAGAATATAATAGCCAACAAGAATGTAGGCCTTAGGATTTGGCCACACAAAAAACAAAAACAAACAAGTATAATCAAGCAAGAATAAGTAAAGAGTGAAGAGAAGAAGGACACAGCGATTTATAGTGGTTCGGCCCTTATGGCTTACATCCACTACCTAAGGATTCCCTTCCTTAGGATTTTCAATCAAATCCACTATATAAAACTTTTCTTACAACCACCAAAGCCTTCACTTGGCTTCACCACCACCAAACTATTTCTGGAGTCTCACACTCACTAGTTTGGATTTTGTACGCTCTTTACAAGATAGTAGAGATTGAAAAATAGGGTTCTCTCAAAAATAATACAATGAAGTGTAGAGAACTCTCTTAGTTTTCTCTCAAGAAGATAGAGGAAAAGAAAGACTTGGAGAGAATGAGAATCTTGGCTAATGATGTAGAAAATGATAGGGCTTCCAAAAGTTATTCCAAAGCCTTCAAGAGACCCTTTTATATAGTGCTAGAGAAGGCTTTCCTTGATCAATCTCAGCCCTCCATGTGTCAAGTCTTCAAGCCAATCTCAGCCCTTCATTTGAATTCTTGATTTACCTTCTATAATCAGCTAACTTGATTGATCATCAAGATCTTTGACTTTTGTTGATCTCCAATCAGCCTTGAATGAGCAAATCAATTCCAATAATGCATGGTTGACTTTAAGGATTAAAATATCAACAAAATCCTTCATAATTCTTGCAAAATCGACCATAAATAAGAAATAATAAATTCTGACTTCTAGTTGAATCTTCAATCACCTTTGATTGTGTAATTGGCTCCTTAGCTTCCATAACAAGTATAGCTAATTTGAAATTTGAATTTAAACCTCCAAATGGTGGAAAATCCATCCAAATATTCTCAAATAATGAAGCAAATTTGTCGAACAATGAAGATATCAATCATAACTTCAAAAGCCCTTAATTGATCAAGTTTCCATACTAAAAATGTTGACAACAAGAAGAGAATCAATTTGTGTAGCTGAATATATGCAAGATATCCTTAGAATATTCTCCCATAATGAAGATATCAATTAGCTATAATGAGGATATCAATTAGTCATAATGAGTAGGATAATTGATTCCATGATTTGAGTAGAGGATCCTTTTAATGAGATAGAATCAACAATAAAGGAAAGTAATATCAATCAAGGTTTAACTTTCAAACCTTAATTTCCTCCGTTAATGATGAACAATAATGCTGAATCTTTAACTTCTCCATTTGAATGCAATTCAAAAATTCTTCCATATTTAACTAAGTAAAGAAGCTTCTAAGAACCTTTAAATTTACTCCATGATTCTCTTACCATATTTAGACCAACGAGAAGATGTAACCTTGATGAGTGTGCTCCATGTGGCTGCCATGTCATCAAAATGCCACATTAACAATGCCATGTCGCCAAGTTACATATATGGCAACTCCATATAGTGGACTACTCCAATCTCCTCAAAAACTTCCATATATATCTTTTGAACTTCCCATATATGAACAAGGATTCAATATATCTTCTAGACTTTCCATTCTAAGAAGAACTTTCCATTCATAGCTCAAATACTCAAATTTCTAGAAAGCTCTCTAAAAACTTGTTTCCATATATAATGAAATCTCTATATAAGAATAAGAAGTTTCCATATATAACCTGTGTCATGAAATCACTAAAGAATAGCTTTGTAAGCCTTATGAAGGCTTCATGCTTTGTTAGAACATAAAATATAAATTCACATTCACACATGACAATCATCAATCATCAAAATCTACACTCAACACATTCAACGTTCCAGCCAGGGACTGCTGCGAAAATGAGGATGTGGCCAATTGAGGGCCAACAGTGTTTAGTGTGAGAGTTGTTGTATCATTTTGAATTGGTAGTACTTATTTTGTTATATGTATGAACGATCGCATGATAGTGTTGTTATCGTTTTGTAACGTTGTAATACTTGTTTTGATGTGGAAATGCTATGTACGAACCTCGTGGTAGGCCACGATATTTTAATGTTATTATATTTTCTGCATAATATTATGACTCATTTAGTTTAAGACTATTGATCTTGTTAGTTAAAAGAGCGAGGCTAGGGTTTTCAGGATCTTGTGTGCATGTGAAGATTGTTCTTGGAGTCACTGTGGGTGTCGGTTTGTGTGAGCATGTGAAAATTGTTCTTTGAATTGTCGTATGTGTCGGGCATGTTAAAGCATGTGAAGATTGTTTTTGATGCACCGCGTGTGATGAACTTGGAAAAAAAAAAGATTCCCGGGAATTCCCTTATAGTGACATGCTTGGCAAGGCGGGGTGTCACAATGCAATTGTCTTATTTTTCTGAAGTCTTTGCCACCATGTCATCTACGTAGACTTCGATATTTCGGCCGATGATCGTGATTACCACGGGATCGTCAAGGTTCTAATCAATGCCTTGAAGTCCTTGTCAGTGAAGCAAATCACAGGGTATCAGGCCATTCTTCTCGCCTTTTTCTCGGTATTGTCTATTGACATTACCGTGCGGAGGTGTCATTCTTTCGTCGAGCTCAACTCTCCACCCATAAAACCTCCAGAAATGGTGTCAATGACCCCAGCTATTTGATTGGATTGGGGTAGGCCGGTGTGAGTAGGGGCATGGGTGGCTGGATAGTGGTGTGTTGTTTGGCTCTTGGGTAGGGGCGCTTCTGGTTCGCACCATGGTAAGGTGATGGGGTTGGCTTGAAAGGCTCTATTGAGATTATGGGGTAGGTAAGTTTTACCAAGCCCCACGGTGGGCGCCAGATGTTCTTTCTTGACCAAAGGGAGTGGTCAGAGACTGGATCACAATGGCAGGGAGTGGGCTCCGACGACGGGTTCATCCGGGGGGCAGCTGGCACCTGCAAGCACTCCGACGCTCGAGTGAGTGAGAGAGTAAAGAAATGACAGTGCATCGGTAGGTTGGAAAGCAGAACATATCTTGGCTTTGAAAAGAGCTAGTTGATAGAGGTGGAGGAGATGTTCTCTTGCATGCATGTGTCGTGCGTTTGCAGGTGATGGAATTGAGTATTCGACACTGGTGGGGGTTCCCAAGTGATAGCATGGTGTCGATGGGACTCTCATTAATGTGGATGGGATCCACCATTAATAAGGATGGGATTTGGGGCAGATGCGCAAATACCCAATCGAGGCTGCTGTAACACCTCGCCTTGTTCGGTGTGTCACTATAAGGAGTTATCGGGATTTCTGCGATACATAAAATCCTTGTACATGCAGTGTAACCAAAAGAACAATCTTCACATGTTAACAAAATCCCAGAACCCTAGTCTTTCCCTTTTAATTTCTCAAGATCAATAAATCTAGACTAAACAAGGCATAATTTTACGTAGTGAAAATAACATAACTTGATATCCTAGGATACTACAACCGTTCATACAAACCATCTTCCAAACAAAATAAGAATTACATAATTTAAGAAAACATAAACAACATCTATAATGCTCGTACTTCATCGACTCTATCCGACCACGTCCTCATCCTTGTTGCGACCCTCATCTGGAACATTTGAATGTTCTAGAGGCATAACCCAAATTAGATGCTAAATCATCTAAGTGATGACACATAAACAATTTTATAAAATGCATGTATGAACATAAGCATTGCATGTACAAAACAACATGACACATCAACCATGAGAAATCTCCCTAGCATACTCAATCTCTCGTGGAAAATCCATTCCACATCCTATAGTTGGGATTGACCTTACCGCAACATACTTAATCTCAGGGTGCACATCATCGTTACCCGATCAACAGAGATTAACCTTGCCCCATTCTCAAGAAGACCCCAACCCGTCCCACCGGACTATGACATGATTCAAATATAGCAATGCAATGAAAATCACCTGCCATGCATTTTCACAAATCATATCTAGTTAATGCATCATGTGAAAATAACTTAAAATGCACCATATGCTTATAAACAAATATGCAGCACAACCACATGAAATCAACCAGCCCTAGGTGAAATCATAAAGGGAACCTTGGGCTGAACCAGCCACATAAATCACACTAGGTTTTGAAGAGACTGCTCACTCACCTTGGACATTAATTCGACGTGTTCCTTGAAAATGTGTTGACCTCGAATAGTGTGTAAAACCTTAACACTTTTAACAATCCTTTCCTGGCTAATAATTTTCCAAGGAAATAAATATTTATGGTTTTCCTAATTTCCTCCATAATTTCCTCAATTTTCCTTATTTTTTTCTATTTTCCTTAATTTCCCTTCTCTTTGAAAATGTGTAATAAATATCAAATACGGGTTGTCTTCTCTGGCGACGGTGATTGCAACTAGCTCCGATGACCAATCTGATCCTACCACCTTGTAGCCCTTCTCAAGTTAGTCCTAGGGGTACCTTGGGTTTCCTGAAAACTACACCGGAAAAGCTTCAAACGGCCAATTACAGGATCGGCTTTGGCGAAGCTCGATTTTCCAGCCAACTCACTAAAACCCCTTGAAACCTATACCAAAACCTCTCAAATTCTCCAGAATCACTCCTTAGAACTCAAGGAACAAAATCCCTATGCTCTCAATATTTGATTCTTGCTAAAACTCCTCGATTTGCCTTCAATTTTGAATGAAACCCTCGGCCTTATGAACCCTATTTATACCCGATTTCCACTGAATTTTTTACCATACATAAGCTTTTGGTCTTATCACCGTCGATCTTGGCTAATAACCATGCCCATTAGAATCACCATGGCCTGGAGAGCATCCTTACACCCCTTGGAAGTCTCGCTGACGGTCACCGCAGAGTTGGCCGGTGATTTGCAGGTTTCACACCTATTTTTTGATTTTTGCGCTTTTACCCCACAACTTTTAGTGTTTTGCATTTCTGCCCTTATCTCTCAAAGCCTGGGTTTTCCACTTATTCCATTTGACCCCACAAGTTTAGGATGTCATAATACAGCCCCAAAACTTTATAAAACCCTCGTTATGATCACCCTCGATCAAATTTTAGATTTTTCACTTTGGCCCGAATGCCCTTAATCGCGTATTTGTTCCTAAATTTCCTCGAATCTCTTGGTTTTAGAAAACCCATGACACTTTGAACATTTTTACCCTCCAAGTTTCATTTTGGTATGGTCACCTACCTTTTCGTTCATGTTTTAAAATTTACACATTGGCCCGAAAGTATGATAAACTACATTTAGACACAAAAGATTAAAATACTTTTGATATAAAATTTTGGGTATTACAGTTGCAATGATGTTGTTGCAGGCTGGCGTAGGGCCAAGATGGGGCCGAGATTGGGCTATGAGGGATGAGTCAGATTGGGCCGTGAGAGATAGGCTGAGATTGGGCCTAGACGGTCAACTATCAATAAGGGGTTTTTGGCCGAGGGTTTCATCAAAAAATTTTGTCAAGGAATCCAAGTGTTGGGGCAAAAATTGGAAGGTTTTGTTAGGGGGCTTTTGATCTCCAAAGTGAAGGGTGAATTTATAGAGAATTTGATGGTGTGTTGGTGTTGTTTTGAAGTGGTTATGAAGCTTCATCGAAAAATCATGGGTCATTGGAGTCGAGAAGTAATCGATCGATTTAATGACATTTTGCTTGAATTTTCTAGCTAAGGCTTGTTTTATCATGATCGAAAGGAAGTATAAAGCAAGGAAGAGGAGGAAAAACAAAGAAAAAATAGAAAAACCAGTCGCCACGAGGCCAGGAGAAGGTTGAAAAGATGACCGACAGATTGAGTGCGTGAAGCACACGCTCGATGCAAGTGGATGCGGGGGCGTGAGGTAAGGAAAAATAAAAAAAATACGGAAAAGGGGAAAAATATAGGAAAAATGGGAAAAATTCTAGAAAATTAGGAAATTATTTTTTTCTAAAATATTGGTCAGGAAAATATCTGGGCATGTGTCTCGAGGGTGGGCACACATATCGAGAAGGCTTTAGAAGCTAAAATCAAGGTAAGTGGTTTCTCAAAAAATTATACATGAAATAATTTGTCTAATTAAGCATGGTATTTATGAGGATTTTCCAAATTATGTGTTATTTATGAGCATCATGTCATACATGTGCATACTAAGTTGTCTCGTTAAACATGTTTATGCATTAGGCATGGAATTATTGGCACATTGATAATTGTGTCGTCCATGATGAGGTGGGACGTTTCCCTAGTAGTTTGACTTGCATTTCCTCAAGTGTTGTTGCCAGAATGATCATAAGGGTTGTTAGTGTTGGTGCTCTAGACCTAATCAGATTGGGCATGTTATACACTGACAATTGCAATCATATTTATTATTGAATAAGGAGTTATTCAATTTCATAAGAACTCATTCAATTACTTTCTTGTTTTTATTGTAATGACCCGATGAAACTAGATAAAAGTTCATATGATGTATACTGTGATTAATCTATAAAGATGTGAAATGATGCATCACAGTTTCTAGACATCATTAAATGTCACAAGTCATAGCAATGTCAAGAATGAACATTAACAATTGAGATAAGACTTCTATTTTCTATTTTTTTGCTATGTAATAGCAATGGGGGTCTCACACCCATAGGCACGGGGATGCCTAGACAAGTACATAGGTGACCAATATTGGAGAACGTGTCATTGGACATGACTCGCCATATGAATCCGTTTTGGTTATATGTTGATGGAATTCTCATATGAGATGGGTGTAACTAATCCTTGGACCTGAGGTTGTCACGGTCATCTCATAAGAAGATCGGTATGCTTTGACATCATTTCGATGGGCCTAGACAAAGGCAGCACGTGGGCGATCATTAGGCATATCGTGAGTCTTATGGAGATGGGTGCATAACCAAGATAGGACTCGTTCATCCCTTGATAGAGGATGATGTATCTAAGGCACTTTCGGTGGATATTCACTTTAAATCCATAGCTATGGTGAAAGAGATCAATAAGGAGTTATTGATTCGCTTTCTATTAAGTGAAGATATCCGAAAGATCGAAGAAAACTCATGTGATCGAATCAAACAACATATCCCCATACTTGAGATCATATAAGATACATTGATGAGAGGATCGAATTACACGGTAACCATGCTCGTGAAAGGTTATTTGCGGATTATGAATCATTCTGAATAATTGGATAGACATGATGCCTTGCTAGAGGCCAATCTTGTCTTATGTGTTTGTATCGACACATTGCCAACATATTCGGAAGCCTAATGAGTCATATGCAATAGGCACGGTCCTTGGCTTAAACCAGGAGAGCGGACGTATGGTTAAGTGGGACACTTCGGCAAGAAGTTGTGCCGTCGTGGGTTCTCATGGAGAAAGAACAAATAGACGTAATGACGTCGATATGTCAAAGGGTCGTTATAAAGGAAAAAGTTTTCTAAAATGGAAATTGATTAAATTAGGAAGGAGTTTCTAATTTTATAATTTTCTATTTGTTAAAGTGACAAATAGGAAATAAAATATACTTGGGCTTAAATTAATATTTGGACTAAATTAGATTTGAGTCAAATATTAAATTAAATATTATATTTGGACTAAATTAGAATTTGGCCGAATATTTTATTTAATCATATAATTGGATTTGGGGCACTTAATTAAGTTTCTAGTTGGACTAGAATAAATTTATTAAGTTCCTAGTTGGACTAGGATAAATGGGCCGGCCCAATCCAGTAGGGTTGAAGAAACCCTAGAGTTTTTCTATAAATATTCCTTTATGGGTTTCCCAAAAGAATTAATAGTTATGTAGTTTTTCAAGAGTTGAAAATTTGTTATACACTCTCTCCTGTTTCGCTTCCGCATTGATTTGAAACGGGAGATTCTTTCCGTCCATACACAAACCGCGAAAAGGAGAAGGAGCTAGCACTCCTATTCCACTTTCCTCGCTAACAGACGCGTGCCACGTATCACGAGTTAGAGGCCAGACGCTTGGACAGTTCGGATCTGCAAACGACTCGAAAATCTAAATGTTAGATTTATTTTATTTTGTATGTGAATGATTTGATTTCGACGTTGATCCAATCACTGGGATCGGGGTAAGGTTCAAAAATTTTGAACTACACTGCTTGCCCCGTAGTGATCTTGCTTTACTTTCAATGGTATCCCGTGCCATATGTGCTTGCCGGGATGATTGTCTAGGGTTTCATGCCGGGCCTAGAATGCTAACTGAAACTACTATAGGGTGTCATTTCGTACATGTCTTTGTATCATTCATTCATGAAAAAAAAAAATATTTTTAAAACCCTTACTTAGAAGATTCATCTTCTAATACAGACATTATCCTTGTAATATTCAACATTCTGTGTGGAGCGAGTAGGGGAAAAGGGAAAAAAGTTGCTAAGTCATAATTTTTTATTTTGCACAAATGTTAGGCCAAGATGTGGGAGTTTTGGCTATATTGTAGCCTGCTATATTATTTCCATGTTAATGTATTTGTCAGACTATGTAATTTATGATTACTAGAAGACAGTGTGATGCAATTTGGATTTATTGAAAATTTTATTATCTATCAAGTTATGATTCTTGCTTCCATGAGTATAGAATTTACCCTTATTTTATTGTTTGGTATGCTAAATGTATGCATATATGTATGGGGATTTTGATCTTGGATTATAGAGGTTCCTGAAAAAGAAAAAAGATCTTGAATTAACGACACGCAATTTAGTGATGTAGGTCGTTACAACACAACATTTCAAAGAATCAGGCGTAACCTTTTACAAGTTTCACAAATATTGTGAAATAATTTCTCAAGAGAAAAATATGAAATGAAACAATAAGCACTTAAGCTTTCTCTTGAAAGAGAGAGCTTCAAGATTTGAATGAAAATTTCTCTCTTAATAATCTCACATAAAGATTTAGAAAATTAGCTCATGAGAAGTAGGAAGATTTTGAAAATGATTGCTAGAAGTGATAGGGTTTAATTGTATACATATTTTTATCTAATTTTAATTTTAAGCTTGTGTTATTTTTTTACATAAATGTGTGTTTATATAGATTTTATATTATTTTAATCTTTTATTGTTGGAACCTAGCAAAGGATATTATTTCAAAGATTTGGACGTAAAATGAAAGAAAAAAGAAAATATTATAAATTAATTAGTAAAGTTAATATTATATTAAATTAATATTACAATATAATTAAAAAATATTTATTTATTAATAATTAAATATATATTATAGTATTTTATCTATATATTATATTATAATTAATTAAATATTTATTAAAAATAAAATATATATTATATTATATTATATATTAAATTATAATATTTATATATGACTATTATATACTATACTAAATAAATGGCATGAATGGCCATGTGCATATTTATATATATATATATACATAGTATTAAATAAGTCCATGGCAGTGGCTAGAAATTGGAGGACTCAAGCTAGGCTAAGTCCATGCCCATATATATACATTATAAGATAAAAGGGAGAAATGAGGGGGAAAGAAAGCGGCGCACAAAAAGGACAAGGAATTGAAGATCTGGGGACTTCTCCGCGGCGCAGTGAAAGAGAAAAGAAGGGGTAGTTTCTGACGCGCACAGTGAGGGAGAAATTGAAGAGAAAACAGCGCGGCCGCACGAGCACGCTTCGCACCCAACAATAGCCGCACCCAGATCTATTTCAGATCTAGGCAGGCAACTTTTTTTTCTCCATTTAATTTTTAGTTTTATTTTTTTATTTTAATAATGTTTAGCTAAATTATTTTAGCTAGGGTTTGGATGGATTTTGATTTTGAGATTATGTGATTATTTGTTTAATTCGATTTAAAACCTGATTATTATTTGCGTGAGAAATTTATATTGTTGTGTTTAATACTTTAAAAGATTTGTCACTTCTTAATGATTTAATGATTTATGCATGACTAACTAAAGGATTGTTATAAATTAGATTCATAGGCAATATAAATCACATGCTACACTATGAGATCGAAAGATGATTAGCTCATGTGTGGGACTCGAGGAAGCTTAGTGAGTCAAATTCCCTTCCGAGATTAGAGGTTTTCAAATAACTTAATGCTTATTTATTTCATTGATATCTGTTCAGAAATTTGATAGTGAAATTGAATTAATAAAGGGTTAATATGACTTGAGAAAGCTTATTAATTAATTTAGGGAAATCCACCATCACATGCAAATAATTATAAAATACTGTAAGGGTATTTGTGGTTTTGAGTCGGCTTGAATAAATAATTACATAACCCAGATTAAATGAAACATAAACCCTAGTGCATTCATTAATTAATTTTTCTCATAAAAAATTTAGTTTTTCATTTATATTTTCTTTTTATTTATCTAATTAATTAATTAGTTCAACTTAGGTTAATTAAAATTGTTTTGGTATTGTGTTCTAGTGCTCGTGGGATTAACACTCTTTTCATCACTATATGCATATTTGACTATGGTACACTTATCTGAATTAATTATGCATAAATCACACATCAAGTTTTTTGCGTCGTTGCCGGGGACTAGTTTATTGCATATCAAAATTACATAAGTTAGTCTTAGATTGAACATTTATATATTTTACTTCAGGATTTAAATATTTTAATTTTATTTTACTTCTTTTCTCTTTCTTTATAGGTTTTCTTTTTTGGATTTAATTTTTTTATTTCATTTACTTATGATTATTTTTATTTTACTTCGCCTTTTAAGAAATTTTTTATTTTTAATTTTTAATTCTTAACTTTTTCAAGAGATGGCGGGCAACAATTATCAATTAGGCAATGAGAGAGTAAATACAAAGGGAGTTGACATTTATAATTTTGATCCTATCACTACTTTATCTGTTCAAATAGCTACATTAAATAAGAATTTAGAAAATTTGGGAGTTTCAACAATGAATATTTCTCCTTATTTTTTTTTCTTGTGAGCTTTGTGGGCAAGGGGACACATTAGTGTTAATTGTTAAGTAGAAAATCCTTTTTGTTCTTCCTCTAAACAAGCTGATTCTATTTCTTATTGTGGTAATAGGTCTAATTTCAATCCTTACTCTGACACTTACAATCTTGAATGGTGGAGCTATCCTAATTTTTTTTGGAGTAATGATCTACAAGCACCTTCTAGCTTTCAACAACAACATCAAAATCCACAAGAAGAAAAGTCAAATTTGGAGGACATGATGGAAAAATTTATCAATAGTACCAAGGCAAGACTTCAAAGTATGGAAACTCAAATTGGACAACTTGCTCAAACAATTCTGGAAAAGCCACAAAGAGGAGCGCCTAACAATATTGAGGAGAATCCAAGGGAATAAGTACAAGTCGTCACTTTGCAAAGTGAAAAAGAACTTGAAAAAGAAGAAAAAAGTAAAGAGCATATAAAAGAGGAAGAAAGCCAAGATCTTGAAACCAAAGAAGAAGACCATGGGTTATCAATGAATAACAAGGGAAGTTCTTCTATTCTTAATTTAAAATCTTTTGAAACCCCTCTTCCTTTTTCAGAAATATTTTTTACGGCTAATTTGGTTCAACAAGCTATTAAATTTTTAAAGAGGTTTAAAAAGTTTCATATTAAGATTCCTTTGCTTGATGTTATTTCTCTAATGCCTTATTATGACAAAGTATTGAAGGAAATAATGGCAAAGAAGAAAAGGTTGGCTGAATTTAAGCCTCCTTGAAGATGGAGATGTAGTCAAGCTAATGACCATAAAGAAGCGCTTGATGGGAGGCAACCCATTCGAAATATTATTTATTTTTCTTTTTATTTCTCTTATTTTTAGAATATTCTTGAATTGATTTCTTATTTCATTTTTCTTTTTCTTCCTTTTAGGACGTGTTGAATAAAGAAATCCAGCCCTTCTTCTTCAAAGGAATAAGGCCGACAATTTTCAATGTAACATCCCGCATCGAGCGATAAGAATGACCATAACAACTTACCCTGATGGGCCTACGCGAACTTCCCAGGGGGGTCACCCATCCTTGAAGTTTTCCAGGTCAAGCACGCTTAACCCTGGAGTTATTTGCCTACATTCAGCCCAGAAGGTATCCAGCTGGTATTGTTTCATTCCTTACTTATCCTAGATATATACTATCCTCCTTTGGGCTCTCGGGGTATTACTTTTAAGCATTTCAAGAAGGCCTACATCAAGGGAGTATTGCTTTTCTTTTCCACTTTTCTTATTTTTAAACATTGGGGACAATGTTTAATTTAAGTGTGGGGGTGGGAAATTCAATAATCCTCAATTTTTTGATTTTTTTTAAAAAAAGAAGAAGAAATATATAATGTGCATGAATGATGATTTTCTTTAAAAAAATGTTTTATTTTCATGTTTAGGGAGATTTCATGCTTTCTATATTAAGTTTGGTTCAATGCATAGTTAATTCAAGATTGGGAATTGTTCGATTTGATTATCGATTCTAGGTTTAACAGTGTTAAGGAAAATGAATTGATTATACCGGATTATTATGATTGTTGAAATATATGCTTCTTAACAAAATTCATGGGATTTTGTGATTATGCAT
This sequence comes from Diospyros lotus, assembly GCF_014633365.1. NCBI lineage: Eukaryota > Viridiplantae > Streptophyta > Magnoliopsida > Ericales > Ebenaceae > Diospyros > Diospyros lotus. The sequence continues at coordinate 21,247,607 of NC_068350.1, forward strand.
GATTGATTATGTGAGAATAATATTGTGATTATTTCTCGAAACTAAGCCTAAATAAAGTTGAAGTAAAATGGGATGATGAAAAAAAAAAAAGAGTAAAACAAAAATAAAAAAAAATTGTTATTGCTATTTATCTACTCCAATGTTTTGAGCTGCTAAGTAGTAACTGGGGGTTGACAGTAATGCTTAGGAAAGATTGATTCAAAAAAAAAATCATCCATGTTACTCCTTATGTTTGTCGTAGTGGAGAGAAGTGATTGCAAGAAAGCTATTATATGATTTAATTGTGTTAGTTGCAAGGTTTCATGAATTAATTTTGAAGTATGCATGGAGTCAAAAGTGATGATTTTGCATGACTAATTCTTTCAATTAATGCTTTTGGATTTAGAGTTGAAATGATCATATGGATGGTAACCAATTTTTTGATTAATTGTGCATTGATATGTTATTGGATTCCTTGATTTTAGCCATGCAAGAAAATGAAATGTTTATTTTTTAATTTTTTATTTGCTTTGCTTGAGTACAAGCAAAAGGTTAAGTGTGGGGGTATTTGATAGGGGTTAATTGTATACATATTTTTATTTAATTTTTATCTTAATCTTGTGCTATTTTTTCTACACAAATGTATGTTTATATAGATTTTACATTATTTTAATCTCTTTTTGTAGGAACCCAGCAAAGGATATTATTTTGAAGATTTGGACGTAAAATGAAAGAAAAAAGCAAATATTATAAAGTAATTAGTAAAGTTAATATTATAATATAATTAATATTATAATATAATTAAAAAATATTTATTTATTAATAATTAAATATATATTATATTATATATTAAATTATAATATTTACATATAACTATTATATATTATACTAAATAAATGGCGTGAATCGCCATGTGCATATTTATATATATATATATCTATATAATAAAACACAACAGTTTTTGAAAATGTCTAAAGAGGAAGACATTTTAATGGCTTGGATCAATTTGTGAAGATTTGATGGCTGGGATTAAAAGTTTTCCCGCCCAAAGTCACGTAGCCATCTTCCACCCACAGCGTAGCCACCCACACACACGCATATATATATACACATTCACATCACAGTGCAGCCACCCACCCACACACACACATATATATATACACACTCACATCTATATACACTCGGTTATATACACAGGCACACACTCACATACATCTATATACACACTCACAACGCAACCGCCCACACACAACCGACTCTCTTTCTCTATATATATATATACAGAGAGCAAGTAGTAGGCGAGGGAGTTGAAGGCTGAACAGTGGCCGGTGCCGGACGATGCAGCGGCTAGGTGCGGCGATCGGAGGCGCGGCCGATGGTGGTCGGACGATGCAGCAGCAGGGTCGAACGGCGATGGTAGCCCGCAGCAGCGAACGACTAATGGCTGCGGTGGGGCGACGACTGAGGACGACTAGCGGAGATGGCATTGGCCACGACGGAGGTTGCGCGGGCGATGGCCGGTGCTATGCGTTGCGTTGCAGGAAGAAGAATCGGGAGGAAGAAGATGAACAGTAAAGGAGAAAAAAATAAAAGAAATATGTATTTTTTTAATTAATACATTGCTGTTTACAGACTCCAAATTAATTAATACATGCATTGCGTTGCGTTGCTGTGCACGAAATGTATTTTTTATGTGTATTTTTATAGTTGCATGTTCCATTAATTAAATGTATTTTTTATGTGTATGTATATTTATAGTTGTATTCCCTTTGTGTATGTATGTTAATGTATTGGATTAATTAAATATATTTTGTGTGTGTGTGTGTATATTTATGTATTCTGTGTATGTATATATATTCTTCGTGTGTAACTCTATTTCATATATTTCGTGTAACTCTTTTTTTTTGTGTATGTATCACGTAAACTGTCAATCAAATTTTATGATAGAATATGTTAATTATGATTTATTAATTAATAAAAAATTAAATTTATTATTTAGGACAATTATAAATAACTAAAAATAATCTTATTTTTTTATTTCTATAGGACGATTTTTCTATTTTTTGATTTTTTATTTTAAAATATCACTATATTTTATGGAATTTTTCGTAATTATCTATTATCATATATCTTAAAAACTTCAAAGACAAAACCAAACAAATCCTTTGCCCAAAAGCCCTCTTAACCCAATAAAAAAATATTTAATTTATTATGTAACTAAAATGTATCACGCAATCAATCAAATTTTATGATAGAATACGTTAGTGATGAAGCAAAGAAAATAAGTATGACATTGAGTTCAATTATGATTTACTGTTTAATAAAAAATTAAATTTATCATATAAAATGATTGTAAATAACTAAAAACAATCTTTTCATAAAATAAAGATAAAATTAAATATAAAAAAACCCTCATAATTTCTATAGGACGATTCCTCTATTTTTTGATTTCTTATTTCAAATTTAAAATATCACTATTTTATGTTAAAAATAACATTATTATTATAATTATCATCTATATTGTAAAGCAGAAGAATATATAAAAATATGTAAAATATTTTAAAGACACATTTCAATGGCTGAGATGAATTTTAAATATATATCAATGGTTGAGACTGGCTGAGATGAATGATGTTCCCATCCATTCACTCCCTCACTCACTGTCTCTACTTCCCTTTGTATTTCTTCTCTCTCTCCCAAATCCACTTACCCCACCCCTCACTCACTTTCTCTCTTTTTCTCTCTGTCACAAACCCACCCACCCATGCCATCGACAAGTGCAATGACGGTGGGGGGGAAAGGAGGGCCGACTGTGGGTGGGGGGGCCGGCGAGTGCGACAATCACTCACTCCCTCACTTATTGCCTCACTCTCTCTCCCTCTCCCTTTCTCTCTCTCATAGACCCACCTATCTATGCCATCAGCAAGTGCGACGGTAGTGGGGTAAGGGAGGGTCGACGGTGGGTGGGGGGCCGACGAATGTGATGGTGGTAAGAGAGGCGGGAGGGACGACAACATGTGGGGGGCCGACGGGTGCGACGGCCACTCACTCCCTCTTTCATTACCTCTTTCCCCCCATCTATTGCACCCTTTCTCCCATTCCCTCACTGACTGCCTGACTCCCTCTCCTTCTTTTTTTTCTTTTCTTCTCACAAACCCACCCACCCATATTATCGATGGGTACGACAACATGAGGGGGGGAAGGGGGGTCTACGGCCCGTGGGGGGCCGACGAATGGGGGCGAGGCGTTGCGAGGTTTGGCAGGGGGCGATGGAGGTTCAAGATGACCCACGGGTCCCCGACCGGCCGCTGTCGGGGGCTCCAAAGGTCCTTGATGATGATTGGTATGTATTGTTTGATATTTAATTTTTAATTTAATGTATTCAAATTGTAGAACACTTACTAATGTGCTTTATTATATAGATGTAATAAAAAAAATTTATTATAAAATGTTAACAACTCTATAATAACTTTAATTTATGTTTTTTATTCAGTATTTACAATTTTTTTTGCTATATTAATGAACATTATTATATTTTAATCTTAATATTATTTACACCGTGCCTTCAGGCACGGGTATACACTAATATATATATATATATATTATTAAATAAGTCTATGGCAGTGGCGTGAAATTGGAGGACTCAAGCTAGGCTAAGTCCATGCCCATATATATATATTATAAGATAAAAGGGAGAAAGGAGGGGGAAAGAAAGCGGCGCCAAGAAAGGACAAGGAATTGAGGATCAGGGGACTTTTCCGCGACGCAGTGAAGAAGAAGAGAAGGGGTAGCTTCTGAAACGCACAGTGAGGGAGAAACTGAAGAGAAGACAACACGGCCGCACGAGCCCACTTCGCACCCAGCAATAGCCGCACCTAGATCTGTTTCAGATCTAGGCAGACAACTTCTTTCTTCTCCATTTAAATTTTAGTTTTTTTTATTTTTATTTTAATAATGTTTAGATAAATTATTTTAGCTAGGATTTTGATGGATTTTTATTTTGAGATTATGTGATTATTTGTTTAGTTCGATTTAAAACCCAATTATTATTTGCGTGAGGAATTTACATTGTTGTGTTTAATGTTTTAAAAGATTGGCCACCTTTTAATAATTTATGCATGACTGACTAAAGGATTGTTATAAATTAGATTTATAGGCAATATAAATCACATGGTAAACTATGAGATCGAAAGATGATTAGCTCATATGTGGGAATCGAGGAAGCTTAGTGAGTCAAATCCCCTTCCAAGATTAGAGGTTTCCAAAAAACTTAATGCTTATTTATTTCGTTGATATCTGTTCAGAAATATGACAGTGAAATTAAATTAATAAATGATTAATATAACTTGAAAAAGTTTATTAATTAATTGAGGGAAATCCACAATCACATGCAAATAATTATAAAATACTATAAGGGTATTTGTGGTTTTGAATCGGCTTGAATAAATAATTACATAACCAAGATTAAATAAAATCTAAACCCTAGTGCATTCATTAATTAATTTTTCTCATAAAAAAATTAGTTTTTCATTTATTTTTTCTTTTTATTTATCCAATTAATTAATTAGTTCAACTTAGGCTAATTAAAATTGTTTTGGTATTGTGTTCTAGTGCTCGTGAGATCGACACTCTTTTCATCACTATATGCATATTTGACTAGGGTACACTTACCCGAATTAATTGTGCATAAATTACACATCAAGAAGCCTTCAAAGATAGTTCTTGAGTTTGTGTTCAATTCTTCTAACGTCCTTCATGTAACTTCATTTCATATTTATAGATTTCTTGCATTGAATGTTAACTAACATGACAAATGACAATTGGAATGAATCAATTGTCTCACAACTACAACCTTTGTCTCTAATAGCATTAAACAATAGATATAAATTCACAAAAGTACGTTTATGTTGTCTTAAATGCAATTAATGCATTGAAAAGATGAAATTGGCAACATTTAATGTGTTTAACAACTAGATTTTTCAAGATCTGTCAATTGATACTCGGCTCGTATAGCACTTTACTTGATTGGATATACTATGTAATCAGTTATATGAAAGGCTTACTCGAGTATATTCAAGACATTACCCAATTACCACAAAAGCCAGAGAAACTTGCATTACTTACTCGATTATAGGGTTAAGACGACTCGACTAATATACATCTTGACTCGAGTACAAACACTTGATACTTGATTATCTTAAGACCACAAACTTAGCTAGCATCCAACCTATCTTTACTCGACTAAAAGGAGTTTTCACTCGAGTATAAAATTACATTAATCCCTCCATTAACTGACATCCTGATGGAGTGAGAGTCATAGACTGAAGAAAATCACTAACTCGACAACTTGCCAAGATCAGTGTGGTGAGATTGAGATGATACATTGGAATTCTTTCCGACATTGGAAACACTTTCCAATCATGTGTACTCTGCCTAGGGGTTTCTTAAATCAAAATCACCGCTAATCACATATGATGTTTACCTCAAGTCGGAGGTCAACAGATCCCATTAGTAATCATCTGCCTCTATACACCACTGCATATGGACCCCATAATGCATCTCCCACCTGGTAATCTGATGGTTCTTAGCAATGGCAAATCCTTTACACCGATATACAAGACAACTATGTTACATCTAGTCTAAGGACCAGTAATGCAATCGAAACTTATGATGGATCATAGATCCTCTCAACCATGTGATCTATTACGTGCGTCACATTCAGCAGATGTTCCACTAACATTTACCCACATGTTTACTATATTCATCTCATAGATTATTGCATGCAACTCACCATCCTTTATTATTAGTATCTCATTCTAATCAAAGGTAGTAACTCATGTACCAATCCATAATCAATTAATCATAACACACTTTTGAGAAATCTAAGAACTATGAATACTTTTAAGAAATCCTTAACCCGAATGTCCTTGTCACATATTCTTAACACTTAAGAATAAGACTATCGTCAGGAAATCTAAGGGCTTATTCATATGAATTGATTGGAGAGCTATGAATGAAGATATAACCTTAAAATATGAAAATATATTTTATTATATTTGTAATAATTACATCATTAGTCTCATTATTACAATTGCTAGGCGTCATGTAAACTAGCATTAAGGCACTAACACTAACAGTAGACTCTCTATCATCCACATCAGATTAGAAGTATGAATCTATGAACTTGTCAATACAGAGCTCATCTTTTCCATATGCTAAAATCACATCCTTAGTGCTTCACAGGTACTTTAGGACATGTTTCAAACCTGGATTAGACTGATATTTTCTAGTAACACTTACAGTATATGTGATATCAGGCACAATACATAGCAAAGCCTTGAGAAACATTCCATTTGGAGAGTGGAATTCCATCCAAAATTAGCACGAGACCCTTCTTGGAATTCCCCATACTACACTATGTTAGCATATTCTCTATGTACTAGCTTTGGGAAGAACCTATTAATCTCTTCACTCTATCTCTATAGAAGCAGATTCCCAATACGTAGGTTACCTCTCCCAAATCTTGTATGGAGAATTTATTAGACAACCACAATCTGATTGACATCACCATGCCAACATTGTTCCCCATAACGAGAACGTCATCCACATACAAGATAAGAAATGCTCACGCACTCCCACTTATCTTTTGTATACACAAGGTCTATCCGAATTTCCAATTAAATCAAAATCTTTGAAATAATTGTCAAAACAAATATTCCCTCTCATAGCTAGTAGAATTAGTCAAATTGATCACTATCTCCATACAAGAACATTTCTTATATTTCATCCATAATAGATTAAAATCGTTCTGGAGTACGAGATACTCTACCTGATCTATGAAGTCCTTGTGTGATGACATTACTAGAACCAACAGGATTATGATCGACTTCTTAACTAGGATTGATTTATGGTTCTGAGGACACCTCCTCTAATTCCATTTTCTATTCAACACCACCTTCCTAAGTAAACACCTTTACCAAGACTGCAGCATCTCAACTAATTAAAACTCTATGATCAGTGGGAAAGTAGAAATGGTATCCTAAATAGCCTTTAAAATACCTCATAAATCTACCTGTTACTAATATGGACTCTAACTTATCTATTATGAGCTTTTCGAAAAGAGCGACATGACCCCAAATCTTAACATACTTAAGACTAGGTCATTACCCAACTCATATCTCATGTGGCATTATCTTGACAGATTTAGTCAGTGTCCCATGGAAATAGAGAGAGCATGACACAGTGAAATGGGCAGATCGATATGACCAGTCATAAAGCATACCATATCCAATAGGGTACGGTTTCTACTCTTTGATGAAGGGTTATGCCAACATTTGGTGTATCAATGTAAGGGTTTTATAGGTTTTCAATTTTTTTTTTCAAAAAATCATATAAACGTAGTGGAAATAAAAGCGAGAATCACCTTGCAAGACATCAAGTGATCATATGCATTATAAATGAAACCATTCCATAAGCCGTTCAGCAATATACCTTTGAAAATTTTAAATCTGATGTGGAAGCTGAAACTTCTCCCAAGACAATAACACTTGCGCACCAACAACTCTCGAACAACTTCACCAAGCTATCACCTACTGCTTCGAATAGAAAATCAGATGACTACTCAATCCCCGAAAGTACAAGGGACCTAGTTAGCCAATGCTCCAAGTAGAGGATGAAACCAACAAGGATACCTATGTGCTAGCCAAGATTCTTGTTGGTGATTCAAGCTAGAAATGGGTTCAAAGAAAGAATACCCAATCCAATGGACAATCTATTTGGATGGAATTGCTACTCTAGCAATCAAGAGATGAGTGGAGCAAGAAGGGGAGCAATAGGAAGGGTTGTAGGCTCTAGAAGAAGGAAGAGAAGAAGCTCTGGCCAAGAAAATGGCTAAGCATCAAATGCAACCAAGCCTCTTTCCTTCTTCTTTCTCATTCCTTTATATATGAAGCCCTAGAAATCCTAAATTCTCAATGAACGGTTAATAGCCAAGGAGAAAGAAAGGGGACAAGTGGGAGACAAGCCCACATCATAAAGAACGCACTCCATCTGCTTAATAATTTTCCCACCGTCCTTCTTTTCCTTTCAAAGCAGAAGCAACAAAATGGGTCATGAGATTCATGACCCTCTATAATAGAAATGGCTTAAAACTATCGACTGCTTTGCACTAACTGGTCAACTGGTTCTTTAACCTGTTGATAAGTTTTGTTAAGTTTCTACAATTTCATTTAGGCTTGCCATTAACTCTTAATGACCCTTTCATCATCTCATGATGAAAGTGAGGCCCTTGTTAACTCCTAACGACATGCCTCTCAACTCTTAACAATTGCTCTAATTCATTTAGTTAACTTTTAATGGTGGCATCATCAACTCTTAATGATGATTACAGCTTTCATCGCTTAGTCAACCACTACAGCTGAATATGCGTGAGACCTTATAGGTTCACTACTAAGCAGCAATTGAGACACGTCAATTGACGTTGACCAAATACTTTGATCCATGACGATGATCTCTCTATCTCCTCATTGTACCCTGAAAGACCCTGAATGACAACTTGCGTTATGTTAGGGCGATCCTACTAGTAATGAAATCTAACTTTTTTGAGAACCTATTTGGGCTTCTGATTCCCATTTACTATAATCCCTCCATCGACTAACATCCCAATTAAGTGAGGGTCGTGGACTGATCAAACTCACTAACTTGATAACTATGCCAAAAATTAGTGTGGTATGATTGAGATGACACATTAGAACTCTTTCCGACATCTGAAACACTTTCCAATTAAGTGTACCCTAGCTAGGGGTTTCTACAATCAAAACCACCACTGATTGCATTAGATACACCTCACATCGGAGGTCGATGGATTCAATTAGCAATCACCTGCCTCCATACGCCATTGCATAAAGACCACACAGTGCATCTCCCATCGCATGGACTATGGCATATGACTCACCATCTTTTATGATTAGTATCTCATACTAATCAAAGATAGTAGCCCATGTGTTAGTCCGCAATTGATTAATCATAGCCCACTTCTAAGAAATCTAAGGATTGGGAATACCTTTAAGAAATCCTTAACTTGAGAGTCTTCGTCTCATATTCTTAACACTTAAAAATAAGACTATTGTCAGGAAATCTAAGGGCTCATTCATATGATTGATTGGAGAAGTGTGAATAAAGATATGACCTTAAAATATGAAAACATATTTTATTCTATTTGTAAGAATTACATCATTAGTCCCAAATTACAATTGCTAGATGCTATCTAAATCTAGCATTAGGGTACTAACACTAACATTAGAATCCCCATCAAACTTTGGTATTGTAATACCCAAAATTTTTAAACTGAAATATTTGAGGAAAACAAGACATTTCAAAAGATTATGAAAGCATTGAGACAAAAATTCAGTTTCTAAGTCAGGGGCAATATCGTAATTATTGAAGTTTGGGTAAAAGCATAATTTCAAAAAATATCTGGGATCAAGTGTAATTGACAAAAGACTTGGGAATTAGTACAAGGACTTGAATGTTATGGATTTCAAACTTCAAATTTGATATGCCCTGCAAACTTGGAGAATCGCAAGACCTAAAAGAGTCGCAAGACATGGACATGAATCCCAAAGGCCCAAAAGGTTATAGGAGATCAAGGAAACAAGCCAAAGGAGCAAGAGGTCGAGCTGAGGCCAAGTGGGGAGGACCCACTCGGTTATGCAAAGTGGGTATGACACTGCTTTGGTTTTTTAGGAATAACTCTCTCACACGAGCTACGATTAAGCTGATTCAAAGTCCTATGGAAAGATAATGGAATTATCTACAACTTTCATGTTTTGAGTTTTGAGAGATTCATATGTCATCAAGGCTAAAATTAGGCTCTAAGTTGATGTACCTGCACTATTAAGGCTTAGAGTCAAGTATTGAAGGAAGATGGATCCGAACTAAGACAAAACGAAAAAAGAAGGCATGAACGAGTGGCCCTCCACTCAGTCATGACTGAGTGGACCCTCACTCGGTCATGGGGAGACTAATTTCCCCTTACTTTTCATGACCCACTCGGTTATGTCAAGTGGGTACGACGACACTGCTTTGGTTTTTCCGACATAACTTTCACATATGAGCTTCGATTGAGCTGATTCAAACTCCTATGGAAATTTAAGAGAATTATATACAACTTTTGTGTTTTGAGTTTTGAGAGATTCGACCTGAATCAAGGTGTAAATTGGGAATGAAGTTGAGGTACGGGAACCACTCAAAATCGAACCGAGGAAAAGGGCAAAAGAAGGCATGACCGAGTGACCCCCCACTCAGTCATGGTCGAGTGGGCTTGGGCCAATCTCTCCTCTTTTCCCTCTTAGATGGGTCACAAAATCATCGAAAGGGGCTGTAAGATTCTCACCCCGATTGTCGCACATCTCCTCTCTCTCATCCGCTATAAATAGGAGACCATACCTTCATCACAAGGTATGCACTCTTGGGCCCCTCAACACAATTCCATACTTTTGGCTCTCAAGAACTAACTTAGGCATTAGCGGATTTAGGCAGGGACCCCCATCCGCGCCCTAACGTTGCTCTCATTTTGTAGGTTACTTGGTTATGGAGGGCCACTCGGTTATGGAGGACCGCTCGGTTATCTAGGGCCACTCGGTTATTGGAGGCCACTCGGTTATCCGAGGCCACTCGGTTATTGGAGGGCACTCGGTTTGTAATGACCCGTTAGTGGGTCTAGGTGTTATGGGTATTTTAGTTTGCACATTAGAGTTGTTGCCTTTATTAATTAATTGTTAAAAATATTATATGAGTTGGTAATGGGGGTAAATTAATGAAAATAATATTTGGTGTGAAAAAGTCTCAAAGTTGTGGGCTAAATGGGTTTGGGCCTTATTTGAATTAGACCATTGATAAATAATTAAATCTTAAGTGTAAATGAATTGGGTTGAACCCAAATCTCAAGAAAAGTCCATTGGGCCTTAATTGGATTGGGCCATATATTTTGACTTGGGCTTGGGCTATATATTTTGACTTGGGCTTGGGCCATGGCATAGAGAATGGTATCTTAATTAAAAAGAAAAAAAAGATTAAGAGAATGGTAAAATGACCAAAATGGGTAAGAGATATGTGAATTGTGTGTATTAGTACGAGGGGCAAATTAGGAAAAATTAAAAGGGAGATGGATTGGAAGGAGTTGGGAGACAAGTTTCCCACATTTTTCCCTCCTTTTCTTTCTTCTTACTTTCTTGTTCCCTTCTTCTTCTCCCTCTCCCGATTGTCTCTTCTTTCTCCATTGTTCTTCTTCATTAGAGCTTCAAGTGGAGAATTTCCAATTTGAAGGGTGTCTTCATCTCTTTGGATTTTGCAACCATCTAAGGCAAGTTCCATTCCTTCTTGTTTCATACGCAAGATCTTCTTCTTCTTCTTCTTCTCCTTATGATTGTGTAAGTTCTTCTTCTCTTGTTTATCTTTTAATGCAAGTTCTTCAACCTTGTTTCCATCTTAGAAGGCTTGTTTCCTTCATTTTTAAGTTGTTGCTCTTAAATTCTTATTCTCGGATTCACTGACCATGTTATGTTCTTTTGTCTATAACTCCTTGTGTTTATATCCAAATTGAGATCCGTTTGTTGGGTTGTAAACTAGACATATTAAGATTCATTTTAGACACAAGAATCGAATTTTTTGACTAATATTTGATCATGTTATAGCCTTGTAAATCCCTGCTAAGATCTGGAAATTTTACTGCTTTCGAGTAAACTGACCTTGTTGTACTCTTTAGGGTATAACTCTCTGTGGTTATATCCGATTCAAGATCCGTTTATTTATGTATAAACTAGACTTGATAATATTCATTTGGTAAATTTTTTATAATTTTTGGATGCGTTTTGAGCCTACAGTATCCTTGTAAATTCTTGCCCAGAATCTGGAAATTTTCTGCTCTGTTTTTGAATAATCTGTTCTTGCTTCGGTTTTGGGGGTATAATGCTCTGTGGTTATATCCAAATTGTGATCCATTTATTTTTCTATAAAATAGACATCATGGGCTTCAATTCGGTATAAGATTTGAAATTTTTGGTTATGATTTGTACCCATAACAACCTTGTTGAATTCTATGTAGAATTCTGTAAATTACTGTTACAAATTCTGCCTTGTTTCGGTTTTTGTGGAATATCTCCTTGTGGTTATTTCCGATTTCAAATCCAATTGATGTTCCAGAAACTAGACTCATTAGGCTTTGATTTGGTATATTATTTGTGGTATTTGACCAAATATTGAGCCTGGATTGGATTTTTGAAAATATGCTTGAAATCTGGAAATTTCTGAAATATGTTGTTATTCAACTCTTCCTATGTAGTCTATCCTTCCTACGTTTAAAATTATGATTTTGTATAGTTCTTCCATTTTTTTTGAATTATTCTTGATAACCCTCATTTTTGGATAAAAGGGTTTTATTCTCCTTATTTCGATAAATCTTGCAATATTAATTCGTTTTCTTGATGAACATTGCTAAAATCTAAATAGGGTTTTTGTGTCACCCTACATTTCTTAAGGAATGACATTTATTCATTAGGGTCTAGTGTCATGCAAGATTTGGTGTTTCTTGCATGTATAAATTTTGATTCCTTGAGATTATTATTGGGGTAAAAATATACCGTAAATATTGGTTGGGCATTTCTATAAGTATGAGTAAATAAATGTATTAAAATTTACCATGTGATCATAAGATAGTGCACACTTTAATTTATGTAATTGTGCATGTTAAGCATGATTTGAGATTTTTCTTAATCATTGAGGATTGACATGAAATTGGGATATGCATATGTGATGCATGATTATACTGATTTGCGCACCTATTATTTTGCGCGACGGCGAAGTCCGTGGGTGAGAAAGGATATCTTATGAGCGCTTGACGCGGGTGAGGTGGCCATCAACCCAGTAGGCGTGGCTCAAATTGTTATTACTTGACCGTGAGAGCCTTGAGAATTATGCGAAAAAATTCCTTACTATTGGTGCATATGCATGAGCATGAGAACGAGTACATAAAATATGTAATACTCACGGCATGGGAAATTAATGTAAATGGAAAACTTATGAGTCGCGTTATACTAATATCTTCTCATAGAGTTGTTTATTCTATCTTGATTATCCCTGCCTTTGATTCTATATCTCCATGCTTTATAAATACACTTGCTGAGCCTTGTGGCTCACCTTGTTTACTCTCATGTCATTCCAGGTACAAGTAGAGCAGTGGTTGAGGGCGAGCCCAGTGAGGCTAAAGCCCAGGGTTAGAGGTGTACAGAGACCTTCCAAACTAGATGGTCTATGTTAGCATTTATGATGAGGGCAAGTGTGAGGAAATTTTATGTTGTAAAATTTGTTAGTGCCCTTGTATTTCATTTTATTTAGACTATGGTCTAAGATGTTGTAAACCTTTATGTTAGCTTCCGCTGAATTTATCTAAGGGTAGTATTATGGTGTTGTATGTTATTGTTCTATATCACACTTGTGATGACCTCCTTTCGGATATCCTATGCTAGTGGGACTATCCGGTAGTGGGCCACTACACGGTTATCCAAGGTCACCTGATCATCAGATCCACCAGATCGTGAGATTTATCAGCCCATTAACCCTTAATATTAGCCCAAACCATCTGCTTCATTGGGCCACCACCTGATTATCAGATCTAACTGCTCAACAAATTTTCTTATTCACCAAGACGATCTAGCTCACGATGACAAGGCTCTTACGTCTGCCCACAATTAAAAATAGATTATTGTATTTTGGCAACAACAAAATCCAATATAACTTTGGATCATTCTAACATCCAAGTCCAAATCTTTTTATTAGCCTCCAAGTTTGGGAGATGTGGCAAGCATTTATTGGCTACACATGGAAGGTAATAATGAGGCCTCATGATGATGGGATAAGTGGCGCAATTTGGTTGGATGCACATGAGTAATAATAATGACGCACAAGAATTGAAGCGACACCTGGCGCAATGTGATTAACCAAAGGAAAAGTCATGATGAAGCCTTATAAATGACCCCAAGGTGGAAAGAAACTATTAGCCGAACATAGGAAGTCATGATGATGGTGTATAGGTCACAGGACATGTGGCAAAATGTGATTGGCAGGGTAATTCTATAAATAGGTCATTTGGGTTGAGTTTTGGGCATTCCAAATCATTCGAAGCCAAGTTTATGCCCATATTGAGAGGTGTGAAGGTGAAATAAATGCGGACCTTTTCAATTGCAATTACCGTGCAGTAAAATCCTTTCATCAATCAATGTCCCGATTGAATTTAGGGTATGGTTTTATGATGAAACCCTAATCATTTAGTAACTATGTATCCATTCCAAATTTATGACTTGATAGGTGAAATCAAAACACCTTTTGATTTTCACCTCACCTCGGCCAAGGATTTCCATAGTCATGAAATCATCAGAATACATAGGACATCTTCTCATCATGACGATAAGTGATGAATCCTGTATCGACATTCATAAGCCTTCATATGTAACAAGGCCACACCTAGTGATAGTTTGTCAATGATTCCTTTAGAATCCAAAAAGCACCAAGGCTTAACCTAAAGGTTGATTTCGAGAAGTAAATTTATGAAAGTTACCGAATCAACGGTAGGGAATGCCCAGTAAAGAGGGCATGAGACTGATGTGAGCCTCGATGTGAGGCTGATGATGTTGAAAGCAGTTAGACTAGGAATAATTTTTGGAATAAATTTTGTATAAGCCTGAATGGGTGCTAGTACAGAATGGTTGTAGGGGATCTCTGGGAAGTTGAGGGGATCCTAGGGGTGGTCCAGTTTTGCGAGTGAGGTAACCCTGAAGAGTTTTTGAGTGGAATGAAGGTCCTGTACAAGCGCAGGGATAAAATCGGTCTTGTAGAGTAAAAGCCGGTTATTAATTTTGGAGAAATCAAGTTATTGGGTGGCTTGACAATAATTAATTAAGCCTTGGGAGAGTCCAAGTGCTATTATCAGAATCTTCAAGTGTAATTAATATATTCTTAAGTGCAATTATAAAGAAATTAGGGGATTAATATGTATATATATGTACCCGACAGCTTCATCTCCAAGTTTTGAATAGTGGCTTTTAATTTGAAATGGGTTTCTTGGCATTGAGAGATCGGAGACAGAGAGAGCCCTTGGTCGAGAGTTGATGCGATAGAGTGAGAGTTAGAGAGGGAGCTTAAGTAATGCAAGAGAGAGGGAGAGATCGGAAGAGGAGGCTGCTACCACAACTTGAAGTTGCAGCAGCCATGGTTGATGAGGAAGCGACGGTAGCAGCCAACAGCTGAAGTGCCATGGTGGTTGTGGCATCGGGCGGTGCTGCGAGCAGTGTTGGCCGGTGGTGGTCGTGGCAGAAGGCTGAATTGATCGAGGCGGGCTGGTGGCTAGTAGTGGCTGAAGCTGGAAGCGGCGGACCGCCATGGAAGTAGTGGCAGTGACGGGTAGGCTGCTGGCGTTGGACCTGCTGGTTGCGAGTGGCTACGAGGGAGGTGACCGGTGATGGCGGTGGCGCGACATCATAGGCGGCCGGAGGCAAGCGGCGGCGGTTGGAGCCGGACGGCCGAGGGCAGTCGCTGGTGCGCACACAGGGGGTAGGCGCGATGAAGAAGAGAAGAAGGTAGAAGATGAAGAAAAATAAAGGAAAAAGAATAGAAAAATAAAATAAAAAGAAAATAAAGAAAAATCTAAAATATGGAGAAAATTGGGGGAAAATGTCAGAAAATTTCCAGAAAATTCGAGGAAAATTCTAGAAATTATTTCGAGGCTTGAGGGCGTGCCAGAGGCTTGGATATGGGATTTTGGGCACTAGATGACAGTTAAAGAGGCGGTGCTCGTGTCAGCATTTTTTAGATTTCTCCCCCAGATTGGCTAAGATAATTAATTAAATTTCTTTTCGAATTAATTTCCATTATTTGAGATAATGTGGAATAAGTTTTAGTTGGATTAAACCCGTGGCTGAGGAGCTTGTCACTTGGGAAGAGAAAATGGAGCAAGACTTTGTTAGTGTAGGTGCTCTAGACCCAATCGATTGGGTATATTGTACACTGACAATTGCAATCATATTTATTATTAAATAAAGAGTTATTCATTCTCACAAGAAGTCGTTCTATTAGTTTCTTGTTATTATTGTAATGACCAAATGAAACTAGGTAGAATTCCATATGATGTATACTGTGATTAATCTATAAAGATGTGAGATGATGCATCACAGTTTCTAGACATCATTAAACGTCCCAAGTCGTAGCAGTGTTAAGAATAGACATTGACAATTGCGATAAGACTTGTATGTGCTATGTGATAGCAATAGGGGTCTCACACCCATAGGCATGGGGATGCCTAGATAAGTACATAGGTGACCAATGTTGGAGAACGTGTCACTGGACATATCTCGCCATGAGAATTCATTTTGGTTATATGTTGATGTAATTCTTATACGAGATAGGTGTAACTAATCCTTAGACCTGAGGTTGTCACGGTCATCTCATAAGAAGATCGGTATGCTTTGACATCGTTTCGATGGGCCTAGATAAAGGCTGCACGTGGACGATCGTTGGGCATATCGTGAGGCTTATGGAGATGGGTGCATAACCAAGATGGGACTTGTCTATCCCCTGATAGAGGAAGATGTATCTAAGGCGCCTTCGGTGGATATTCACTTTAAATCCATAGCTATGGTGAAAGAGATCAATAAGGAGTTATTGTTCACTTTCTTTTAAGTGAAGATATCTGGATGACCAAAGAAAACTCATGTGATCATGATCAAGCAACACATCACCACACTTGAGATCACATAAGATACATTGATGAGAGGATCGAAGTACACGATAACCATGCTCGTGAAAGGTTATTTGCGGATTATGAATCCTTCTAAATAATTGGGTAGGCATGATGCCTTGCTAGAGGCCAATCTTGTCTTATGTGTTCATACTGACACATTGCCAACATATTCGGAAGCCTAATGAGTCATATGCAATAGGCACGGTCCCTAGTTAAACTAGGAGAGCGGACGTATGGTTAAGTGGGACACTTCGGTAGGAAGTTGTGCTGTCGTAGGTTCTCACGAAAAAAGAATAAATAAACGTAATGACGTCGATATGACGAGGGGTCATTATAAAGGAAAGAGTTTCCTAAAATGACAATTGATTAAATTAGGAAAGAGTTTCTAATTTAATAATTTTCTATTTGTTGGAGTGACAATAGGAAATAATATATATTTGGGCTTAATTTAATATTTGGGTTAAAGAAAGTATTTGAGCCAAATATTAAATCAAATTAATATTTAGGCTAAATTAGATTTGGGTCAAATATTAAATATTAAATATTGTATTTGGGCTAAATTAGATTAGGGCCAAATATTAAATTAAATATTTGGGTTTGAATTAGATTTGGGCCAAATATTTAATAAATGGATTTGGCTCACTTAAGATTCTAGTTGGACTAGGATAAATGGGCTAATCCATGTCCATTAGGGTTTAAGAAACCCTAGTTCTATAAATACCCCTTTATGGGTTGCCCAAGAGATAGAAGATTTTTGATGGTTTTCAAGAGTTGAAAATCCGTTCTTTTTCCGTCCATGCACAAGCCACTATAGGAGAAGGAGCTAGCACTCATATTTCGCTCTCCTTGCAAACGGACGGGTGCCATGTATAATGAGTTAGAGGCCAGACACTTGGACGGCTTGGATCCGCAAACGACTCGAAAATCTAAAGGTTAGATTTATTTTATTTGTATGTGAATGATTTGATTTCGACGTTGATCTAATTGCCAGAATCGGGGCAATGTTCAAATTTTTGAACTACGCTACTTGCCCCGTAGCGATCTTGCTTTACTTTCAGACTTGAGGGCAAGAACTTATATCTTCGCATCTTTGTCTAATAAGCTCCAGTGTTAGCATGAGCATATGAAAGCACCTAGCATGATTTGGAAAATGCAGGAGCTCTTTGGGGAACATAGCTAAACAATTAGTATGAGATATCTAAGCAACTGTTCAGGGCCAAGATGGTAGAGGACACTGATGTAGGAACCATCTACTTAAGATGATCAATTTGATTGGTCAGCTGGACGTATTGGATATCTACATGGATATTGAGCTAGGGATTAACCTCATACTTCAGTCACTTTTGGAAAATTTCTCCTCTTTCATTCTTAATTTCAATATGAACATGTTTGAGTGCACGTTCCCCAAGTTGTTAAACATGTTAACAACAACCCAGACCTAAATCAAGGGGAAGAGGCAAGAAAGAGTTCTTGCAATTGATCATCATTTAAGGCTTCTAAGAGAAAGAAGAGTTCTTCCAATAAGAAGAAAAAGCTCGAGCCAAAGAGGGACATTTTAAAGCAGAAGCAGAAGCAGGAGGGATCAAGAGAAAAGTGTTTCCACTATTAGGCAGATGGGCATTGGAAGAGGAACTCCTGAGTTATCTCTCCAGCTTGAAAGTCAAGCGCTCTAAGAACTAGGGGTCAAGTATATATTTTTTCTTTGTTATTGAGATGATAAATGTAGTTAATCATTCTCCCATCTCATGGATACTTGATTCAAGTGCATCTTCTCACATGTGTATTTGTATGTAGGATCTAAAAGGGAGTAGGCTGCTTGAGAAGCGACAATTTATCCTCAGGGTGAGAAATAGAGCTCTTGGAGTGCCATTATCTATAGGGAAAACTTTTGTAACTCTCCATTTTAGGCATGTATTAACTCTTAAAGACTGTTTATATTTACCTAGTGCATTTTGAAATGTAGTGTCCATTCAAAAGCTTGTAAAGGATGGTTATGAACTTTCTTTTTCTAGCAATTGTTATTATATAAGTACAACAATTAAATTTATTTATCTTGGGATAAGCCAGAGTAGAGTTATTCACAACGACAGAGGGTCCGAGAAGCCATGAGAGAGGTCAAATGGATTTGGAATGGGTCAAGGCCAAAACCTGATGAGGCAAGAACTCGGATGAGTCCTCGAGGGCTTCTAAATGTGCTACCTAGATGGGCTTTCGTGAAAACAAGAGGAAGGGATCTCGATGGGTCTTCGGGAGATAAGGCTTTTGGTCATTTGTGTGAGCTATGCTGGGACTTAGCCTTCAATCACAAATGAAAGTCAGAAAGGCAAGCGGGAGACTCCCCCACGCTGGCCCTCCAATGCAAAAGCCAGACAATAGTCCAAAGTATGATGTATGATGCAAGTGTATGTCTATTACGTGTCCTGAAGGGATACATGCATTTCTGGATGGGTTTTAGAGAGAGATTGAGTGTTAAGAAAAATGAATGAAATGAGTCTAGGGGATCCGTGGAGCAAAAAGATCCAAAAGGTCTAAGAGTCTAAAAAGGTTTCTTTGCCTTCGAAAAGGCGAGTATTTATTAAAAAAGTGTCGGGACCCATGATTGAACCATAAGACTCTTCCAAGGTGTACATTAGGGAGGCTAGAGGTCTTATAGAAGTCTTTGGGGTGGGACGCCCAGATGGTTATCTCTAGATGGCCTCGAAGAGGGCTTAGTGCCATTGAATGGCTTGAGTCTGGGAGGCCTAGAAAGGTGTTCTTGGACTTCGAAAAAAATTATGCATGCTAGGCCGATCCAAGGGGACCTATCGGGGGTCCGAGAGGCTTTCATCTCGAAGACTGTCTAGGGGATAATGAACTCAAAAATTGCTTTGAAACTTAAGATAATTTTAGGGCACCTCACAATAATAGCTCCCCACTTTTGCCTTAGGCTGAAAGACGAAGGGAAGAGTAGAGTAGAAGTGGGTGCCTGAAGATGAACTGATTTGGGATAGGTTAGCGGAAGGGGCTATTCTTATTCTTGCAGTAGAGGGGCATGAGGGTACCAACTTTTCGAGATTGTATCACACTTATGAGAATTATTAGGATTAGCCAGCTGTCATCGTTATGCCCCAGATTGTTCAATGCTGAGGAGCCTGAGAATTTGTACATCCAAGGTATCCCCTTGTGGATTGCTGGAGAGAGGACGCCAGAATTTCTTAAGAGAGGTCCAATCCTGAACGGGTGTGGTAGCAATCATTAGGCACCTTAGCGCAAGTAATGGAGTAGCATTATCGCTTTTAACTATTCAAAGGGCAAGTATGATGATACATGATAGAATGCCTTACTTTCGAGGCTATTGGGGGAATGGATCACATTCTGTTTCCTAGGTCGTCCCAAACATGTAATTATTTGATGGGGGTCATCGGTTGTCACTGCTATGCCCTGGCTAGTTCAATGCAGAGGAGCCTATGAATTTGTTTGTCCAATGCATGCCCTCTCGGAATGTGTGAGGGATGTAACGACCTGCTCCCACTTACGGGCACCACCGATAAACAATCGACCAGATTATTCACCCGACGAACCACAACTGAAGGGTTGGACTATGTTTCAACAGGAAACGCCCTAGGTGGGAACTAGGCTTCGTCCTTCCCTTCACTCCACTCAGGAATCAGTCCTAACTCAAACAAGAAAACACAACGGACCGAGACTGAACTCGAGTGAGCTTCACCTCTCTTCAGCTCGTCTCATAGCAAGCCAAAGGTGACCCAGGCACAAGGCTAGCATAACAAACTCTTCGCTGAGTATTGGGGATTTATGAGAACATACCTCGCTGATCTTTACTCGGTTCTAACTTGGCTTCAACAACTCAAGCCACATATAAATCACGCAGACTCACAATCATCTATCACATTGTTATGATTACAACAACTAGATATCTCTAGTGCTCAATAACGCTTACATTCAAACACATGAATACATATAAGAAAATACAGGAGAATGCACATCCACGCATCTCGGGCAATGGCGCTAGTTGCCACAACAACCTCCCAGCACCATCCCTGCTTGCATTTGGTCTTGCATCATCTACAACATGAGGTAAGCCTCATGAGTCATAAAGACTCAGTAAGGGTGCAATGCATGTAAATACGAATATAACCATGTTTATGTATTCCAAATGCATTCAAATGAGGCTAGGCCTATTCATCCTCACAACCCACCAAGGTTTGAGGCATCAACCTATTAGCCCCCACAACACTAGTCCTCCATATGGCCATAGGTCCACTAGATCTCACATCATGCAAGTGTTAACCATTACATGCAAATGCAACATAAAAACATTATCAAACATATTACCAACTTGCAAGGCCACCTTCACATGGGGCCATCCCTTACCTGGCTTGAAGCCTCATCTCTGCCTTGGCGAGAACGCCAGCTTGAGCTCCAAGCTCTTCTAGGATCACCGCCTCCCCGGTCGAACCTAGATACCAATCACACAAAAACCGCATAATATCAAACATTAACCAATGCCTTTGCTTTTTGATTACACCGCAAAATCACTCATCAACACTATCTCCAAACAACACCAACCACGGCATAAACTAGCCATCAATAATTTTCAAACAACCTCACCCAAGGGTTCAATCCAACAACACTAAATAGTTCGATATCTCACATAAAGGAAATATTCTTAAAAGAATTAATTTACTTACCTCAATCAATCTGGAAGAGCGAATCGATTAATCGCTCATACTGGCATTGCCCATTGAACTTCCATAATGCGCTCGAATTCCCATTTCGAGCCTCCGACACACTCCTCTAGTCCCAAAATAATTTTTAGAATTTTTCTTGAATTTTCAAATATTTTCCCCCAATTTTCTCCATTTATCCTTTATTTTCTTTTCTTTTATTTTTATTTTCTTCTCCTCCACTGTTCTTCTTCCCCGCCTTCTTCCCGCACCTTCTTCACGCATGGCCACTGTGCACACCACCAGCCGCCGCCGATGTAATGCCCCGCTCCCACTTACGGGTATTACTCGTGAACAATTACCCGAATTGTCCACCTGCCCGGTCTGAGATGAAGGGCGGACTATGTTTCAAGAAGAAACGCCTTAGGTGGGAACTAGGCTCGTCCTTCCTTTCCCTTAAACCCCAGGATTTTCTAGCAGGATTGGGCTTTAAACCACACCGCGTTTGGTTAAAAAGAAATCTCGCGAAGACGCCCAATCATTATTTTCTCATTTGAATTTAATTCCTTTTCGACCAAGAATTTTACCGGGCTCCAAAAATCACCATTTAAACCAATCCATTGATGGATCACCAATTTTGGAGGAAAAACTCATCATTTTCAAATTTCCAAAATTTCGGCATTTTCTTCAAAAATGCTCGAAAAATCCCTTTACTTTGAAAATTCCTCCGAGGCCAAATTCAATTAAGAAACGCCCCAAATTTCTCAATTTTTTTAAAAATTTGGCTGGTGGGGCCCACGGCGCGCCCCGGGGCCCGCTCGGGGCCCTTCTGGCGCTGGCCACGTGGGCTGGCCGCGCCATGCGGGCGCGGCCGCCTGCGTGCGCGGCCTCCCGCGCGGGGCTGCCCTTGCCCGGGCGCGCGGCCGCCCAGCAGCCTGCTGCTGCTGGCTGCCCCTTTTGCTGCTTCTGCATTTTTTTTTTCTTGGGCATTTAAACCCAAACTTTCCAGAAAAATAAATTAAATAAAATGCCTCACTTTCATCCAAATTTTGCCTTTAATTCTCCATAATTAAGGCCTAAACAATATACTTGATATCTCCACAACATACATCAAACACCCACTATTTTCCAACCATAAATCATAGGATTTAACTTCTTAGTGCTTCCCACCATACACACCAAATGAGACCTCACTCGACCTAGGCACCAATGTGCCATAAGCCACTATCTCATTGTATAAATACAACATACACTTCAACTAACAACAAATTTACATTACACAAATCAAACACAAAAGTTTCCACAAGCCAAAATATACACTTGAATCTTCTTCCATGCTTTCCCATGCCATTTCACCTTGTCTTGACTTTACCATGCTTTCACAACCTACATATGAGGGTAAAAACCTCATGAGCCATTAAGCTTAATAAGGGTGCTTATGCAATAAGTATGAACATAAACATAAATCATGTAATGGCATGTGCATGCAAATGTAGTTAGGTCTTCCATGCTCTCACAACCTCTCAAGGTTTGAAGCCTTAACCTACCCCTTTCCACCATGTATCTTAACAATCCCTATGGCCATAGCTATTATGTACATGAGGAGCATGCTTAATACAACATGAAAAGTTTATAAACATACTTACAACCATGCAAGGCCACCATCCCATGGGGCCATCCCTTACCTTTTTCCATTCTTTGAAGTTTCCACATGCTTTAACTTCAAGGCCTTCATTGCTTTCAACCTTTGCTCTTTCTCAAGAAACCCCTAAAAAAAAAATAAGGTAGCTAAGCCACCATACAAGAAAGATAAAAGGATTTCTCTTTATTACTATAAGGTAGAAACCTTACCTTTGCATTCTTCATTTCCTTCTTCCTTTCTTCTCCATTCTTTCCTTTCTTCCTCTAAGCATTTGGCCAAAAAGCTTAGCCTTCTTCTCTACCTCCCTTTATATAGCCAAAATTCCCCTTTAATTCACTTATTTTATTTCCATGGCAAGAATAAATCTTAGCCCTAGGATTTCACTTAAGTTGGAAGAATACATCCTAGCCTTCCATAACAAGCACAATCCATGTGCTCTTGTCTTCTTTAATCTCCACCATTAGATTTCTTTTACTTTTGAAGACTAGATCTCAACCATTCAAATCCCTTTACATGTGGCAATCCATGCCACTTCTCTTGAATCATCTCAACCATTAGATTTTCAAGACTTAATCTCCACCCTTGGATCAAGTCTTCCATTCCATAAATAGATTTTCTTTTCTATTTATTTAATTTGAGAAATTTTCATGCCATCAACCTTGAAAGATATAATTCAAGGCTTTTCCAATTTATTAAATCCCCATATTTCAAGGCTTGATCCCAACCATTGGATCATGTAGTCTTCCAATACCAAAATTAGCCATTTCTCATATATTTAATTTGACTAATTTCACCCCATCACATGAGTGACCACTTGAGAGACATATATAATTTCTTTCCCATTTAATTTAATGGGTCCATTTTCCATCATTAATGCTTGACCATTTTCCATTTCTTTTGCATTTTCCTTTTTATGCAACATAATCATGTCTCCCATTAATTGCAAGAATGACCATATTCCAATTTCTTTTGCAATTAATTTAATCTTCCATTTATCTTGGACACCACTTTGCCAAGTGTCACTCCATGCCACCAACCTTGGCTTCCAAGACTAAATCTAAACCATCCATGTGGCACCCCCATATAAATATACCAATTTAGGAAAAATTAATTATTTCCACTCCCATAATTAATTTCCTCTTTTTCTCATAATTAATTCCTTTATGGAATTTCTCTCCAAAATTAGCAAAACACCCTTTGTGAATTTTCAATCCCATTTATCTCCACATAATGCAAAATGGGAACTAATTCACTTCCATACTCAATTCCACCTTGGAATTATCTCCAATGTACCAAATTACCCTTTATTGGACTTCACTATCCAAATTACCAAAATGCCCCTCTCATAGGGCACCCTCAATCTCATGGATCCCACACCTTCTCAAGGGCATTTTTGGAATTTTTCTCACTTTCTTTCCTATTCTTTTAACACCTGTAACACCAGGTGTTACAGCCGACCCCAACCACCTTTCGCCACGGCTGGCCTCCAACAGCCAACGCCCCCTGTCTCGGCTCACCGCTGCCTCTCCAGCTTCTCCAAACTTCGATCGCCGCCACAGCTCATCGATTCAAGCCGCTGAACCGGCCATCGCTGCTACCCCCTACGCTTCAGGCCACAGCCATCATTGCCTCCAGCCGCCTTCGCCGGCCACCGCGACTACTTCGGCCATTGCTATTGGTTTGCCTAGTGCCATTGCTCGGCCGCTAGTGTTGCTCGGCCATCGGCCATGGCCACTGCCTTGGCTCCCTGGTTGCTGGTCCAGCGTATTCGGTCGGCCACTGCTTGGCCTTCTCTCTCTCGCAAGCTCTCTCTCGATCTCACACTCGCGATCTCTCTTCTCTTCCATCTCTCGGCCACTTCTCCACCTCACACGACCTCTTTCTGTGTTTAAATTCCAAATGAGAAGCTTCCATGAAGCTTTCTCACACATACCCGAATGTATACATATATATATATACATATTATTATTACCTAATAAACCCCCAAATCCTCCATAATTCCACTTAAGAACTTGGATAATTGTACTTCAAGAACCATTAATTGCACTTGCACCCTCCAATCTTTTAAATATATATCACCAAGCCACCCGAAATCTCAATTTATCCAAAATTAATAATTGACTTTTACTCGAAAATGCCAATTTCGTCCCTGCACCTACATGGGACCTTCATTCAACCGGAAAACGCCTCAGGGTTGCCTTACTCGCAAAATCGAACCACCCCTAGGGTCCCATCAGCTTCTCAGAGGTCCTCTATGACCATTCGATACTGGCACCCACTCGAGCTTATACAGAATTTATTTCGAAAATTATTCACATTCGGTCTGCTTCCAGCGTCATAAACCTTGCTCTGAGACGCTCATCAAACTCTTTCCCTCTTCCCTAGACATCCAAGTCCAGGGGCATTCCCTGCCGCCAATTTGACAATTTTATTAATTAATTTCTCAAAATCGACTTTCGGGCTTCTCAGACCACACGAGGTCTTGCTAAAATAATAAAAATTTATTTATTTTTAATACCATGTAATATGGGGTATTACAAGGGAGGACACTGAGACCCGTGAAATTTTTTAAGGAAGGGCGAACCTCGAGGAAAATGGAGGTATCCACAAAACCCCTTGAGATAAACAAGATTGAACTGCCCTCATTACTTGCAATGTGCATGGCCATGAACAAGAGAAAACGTAATGTCATACCTGGTTACTTACTGTTATACCTACAGGGGGGATTGTGAATCCTTAGCTTTTTGTCCTGTCTGAGCTATATCTTGCTCTATTTGAGGAAGTGTTTCTTTATATGTTAATTTACAAGCAACAACTATTGAATCATTGCATGGTATCCAATACCTATCTTTTGAAGATGGCAATCCAGTTGAGCCTGTGCCAAAGCTTTAGTCAATAGGTTGACAACATTCTCCAATGATGCCGCCTTCTACAGTTGCACGTCCCCATGTGTTACAATCTCTCGAATAAGATTCAAGTGGTGCTTGATGTGTTTGGACTTTTGGTGAGACCTACACTCCTTGGCTTATGCAATAGCCCCGTTGTTGTCATAATACAAAGGTATTGACAAGTCAACGGATATAACCACCCCTAGTTCATAAATAAACTTCCTCAACCAAAAAACTTCCTTGGTTGCATCACATGCTGCCACATACTCTGCCTCCGTGGTGGAATCTATAGTTATATCCTGATTGGAACATTTCTAGCTGACTGCTCCACCATTCAAGACAAAAACAAACCTAGATATGGATTTCCTATAATCCGCGTTAGACTAAAAGTCTGAATCTATGAACCCATAGACACGGAGATCATCTCCATAGGCCATAACTATATCCCTAGTTCTTCATGATATGTTTCACGATCACCCAATGCTCCTTATGAAAGTTAAGTAAGATCGCTACGGGGCAAGCAACGTAATTCAAAATTTTTGAACCTTACCCCAATCCCAGTGATTGGATCAATGTCGAAATCAAATCATTCACATACGAAATAAAATAAATCTAACCTTTAGATTTTTGAGTCATTTGCGAATCCGAGCCGTCCAAGCGTTCGGCCTCTAACTCGTGATACGCGACACGCGTCTGTTGGCGAGGAGAGTGGAATAGGAGTGCTAGCTCCTTCTTCTTTTCACGGCTTGTGTATGGACGGAAAGAACTTCCCATTTCAAATCAATGCGGAATAAAAATAGGAGAGAATGTATGGAAAAGTTTTAACTCTTGAAAAACCATAAAATAAAATCATCATTTGGGCAACCCTTGAAGGGGTATTTATAGAGAAGCTTCCTAGGGTTTCTTAAACCCTAATGGATTGGGCTAACCCATTAATCCTAGTCCAATTAGGAACTTAATTAAATTGGTTTATTCTAGTCCAACTAGAACTTTAATTAAATAACCCAAATCCAATTATAAGTTTAAATAGAATATTTGGCCCAAATCTAATTCAAGCCCAAATCTAATATTTAATTTAATATTTGGACCAAATCTAATTTAAGCCCAAATATTTAATTTAATATTTGTCCCAAATACTTTATTTAGACCAAATATTAATTTAAGCTCAAATATATTTTATTTCCTATTTGTTACTCCTACAAATAAAAAATTATTAAATTAGAAACTCCTTTCTAATTTAATCAATTGCCACTTTAGGAAACTTTTTTCCTTTATGACGACCCTTCGTCATATTGACATCATTACGTCTATTTGTTCTTTTTTGGTGAGAACCTACGACGGCACAACTTCTTGCCGAAGTGTCCCACTTAACCATATGTCCGTTCTCCTGGTTGAAGCCAAAGACCGTGCCTATTATATATGACTCATTAGGCTTTTGAATATGTTGCCAATGTGTTAGTACGAACACATAAGACAAGATTGGCCTTTAGCAAGGCATCATGCCTACCCAATTATTCAGAAGGATTCATAATCCGCAAATAACCTTTCACGAGCATGGTTACCATGTAATTCGATCCTCTCATCAATGTATCCTATGTGATCTCAAGTTGACGATGTGTTGCTTGATTACGATCACATAAGTTTTCTTCGATCTTCCGGATATCCTCACTTAATAGAAAGTGAATCAATAACTCCTTATTGATCTATTTCACTATGGCCATGGATTTAAAGTGAATATCCATTTAAGGCGCCTGTAATACCCAGTATTTAATATCAAAGGTATTTTTGGAAGTATGGGGTCAAAATGAAATTTATCAAAGTTTCGAGCCATTGTGTAATATCCAAAATTTGAACAAAAAGGCAAGCAACCAAACTAAGATGAAAGTTGGAGGGTAAAAATGTTCAAAGAGTTATGGGATGTCAAAAATAAGAAATTTACAAAGGTTTTGGGTCAAAATTAAGCGATTAGGGGCATTCGGGCCAAAGTGCAGAATCTAGAAATTGATGGAGGGTGGTCAAAATGAGGGTGTTTTTAGACTTTCAAGGGTGTATTGATACATTCTAAACTCGTGGGGTCTAATGAAATAAGTGAAAAGTCTAGGGTTTGAGTGAAAGGGACAGAATCTGGAAATATCAAAGTTTGGAGGGTGAAAGTGTAATTTCTAGAAATTAGGTGTAAACCTACAAACCACTGGCCAACTTTGTGGCAGCCATCATCGGAACTCGCAAGGGGCACCAGGATGTGCTCTAGGCCATGATGGTTCGAATGAACCTAGCCATTGGCCGAGATCTATGGTATATCTATGGTAATTCATTTTTAAAGAAAAACTGAATCTAGCAAAAAATTTTGAAGAAATTTCATCGTGTTTTAGCTTGAATTTGAGGTTTTTAATGATCATATTCGAGGCTTAGGAGGTAGGAAAGCTTCTGATTGGTAGAAGAACCGGTCGAAATCGGGTATAAATAGGGTTCGAATGGCTGAGGGTTTTAAAAACAAATCGAAGTAGATTGGCCGTGTTTTAGCAAGAATCGAGCCTCAAGAATAAGAGGCTTTTGTTCCTTGGATGCTAGGGAAGGTTTCTGGAGATTTTGGGAGGTTTTGGTGTACGATTTAGAGGGTTTTAAGAAACTGGTTGGAAAATCAGGCTCGCCGGAGCCGCGACCTGCAACTGGGTTTTAAACCCTTTTCTGGTGACTTTTTCTAACAGGTGAAGGGTCCATTGAGGTCCCCTCAAAGAGATCTTCAAGCCCCTATAGTTGTTTTGGCCATAAGAGGTCGTCGAAAACCTGTCATCGCTCGAGAAGACAACCAGAACCAGCTATGCGTGGGCTTCACTCGCCGAGGCTAGGGGTGGTGCATGCAAGCGCTTGAGGTGGTGTTTCTTTCTGAAATTAATTTTATAATTTTGCTAAAATTATTTTAGGAATTTTCATGAAAAAATATTTGGTGAAATTGGGTTTTAGGTATTTTTTATGAATTTTTTAAGGTAAGAAAGGTTTAAAAATAGAGAAAAATAGAGAAAATGGAGGAAAAATAGGAATATTGATTTCTATAGACATAAATGTTAAATAGGAGATGGTTTGACAAGGGGGAAGGATTACATGATTTTCGAGGTGTGACACACTTTTCGAGGTAAAATTAGTTTTTTCTGAATTAAGGTGAGTGGTTCGATTCCAGTCTTACCGTTATTTTGAAAGTGTCTTGATGTGTGTGTACTGAGTTCAGGTGAGCGGTTCTACCTTCCCGAGCTTAGGATTGCATGTGCTTGGACCAGTTCCGGTGAGCGGTTATACCCTCCAAAACTTAAGATATATCGTATAGGCGTTTTACTTATGTACTTGTGGCATCATATGCATATTGTTCATGTGGAATATTTTATCAACTGTTTTATTTATGAAAAGTCAGTGCATGGTACGCGTTTTTCTCATATCATCAAGGTTTTGATTTTGTGTTGTTGTTATTGGGGTGGGGTTTTCTTAAGAATGGGGCAAGGTTAATCCCAGTGATCGGGTGACACGGTAGGGCACTCGAGAATTAAGTATGTCGCGACAAGGTCAACCCCAAAGGTGTGTGGAATGGATTTTCCACGGGAGGTTAAGTATACCAGGGAGATTTCTTAGGTTAGACGTGTTGCATGTGGTATTTGTCTATATATGTCATGTTCATGTGTTATTCATGCATTCAATAAACTGTATCATGTCATCACTTAGATGATAAAGGTTATGCCCCTAGAACATTAAACGTTCCAGCCAGGGACTACTGCAAGGGCAAGGACGTGGCCAGTTGAGGGCCAATGGAGTTTGGTGTGATAACTGATGTATCATTTTTGGGTTGTTAGTATTAATTTTGATATATGTATGGACGGGCGCATGATAGCGTTATTATCATTTTGTAGCATTGTAATACGTATCTTGCTATGTATGAACCCCATGGTAGGGCACGATATTTGATGTTGTGGTATTATTTTTCGTTGCATATGTTATGACTCATTTAGTTTAAGACTATGGATCTTGTTAGCTAAATGGGCAAGACTGGGGTTTTCAAGATTTCATCTACATGTGAAGATTGTTCTTGAAACCACCGCGGGCGCCAGCTTATGTAAGCATGTGAGATTGTTCATTGGACCATTATATGTGTCAGGCATGTTGAAAATTGTTCTTACTGCACCACGTGTGATAATTAGGAAAAAAAATCCTTGGGATTTCCCTTATAGTGGCACGCTCGGCGAGGCATGGTATTACAATGCCTTAGATACATCATCCTCTATCAAGGGATAGACGAGTCCCATTTTGGTTATGCACCCATCTCCGTAAGCTTCATGATATGCCAAAGGATCGCCCACGTGTAGCCTTTTTCAGTGTATAACATACCCAATCTGATTGGCTCTAGAGCACCTACACTAACACCTTACCTGGGTCAAACTATTATCTACTGGTAATGTTGACTGCATAGACGATATCAGGCCTTATACATAACATAGCATTCATGAGGTTCCCCACCGTCGAAGAATAATGAACTCTCTCCATGCATTGCCTCTCCTCCGAAGTCTGTGGAGACATCCTCCTAGAGAGTGGAACTCCATTTTAAACTAGGGGGTTTGTTAAGAATTGAATCAATCTGTGATTGAGGTATTCAGGTAATAAGCTGTATATTGTCTTAGTTACTTGATCGGTCAGATGAAAATTTTGAGGACGAAATTTCTTTAAGAAGGGGTGAATGTAATACCCGAGAATTTCTAAAAGATTCAAGACTAAATTATCTTGGGGCAAAAATAGAAATTTCAGATAAATTGAGGTTATAGAGTAATTTCTTATCGTTAATGAATGACCGAATCAATTGGAAGGACTGCCCTCGAGCTGAGATATCAAAGGAAAATGTTACAGTATTGACGAGCATCCCGAGATAGGATTTATGAAATTAAAAGAAATCGGGATAGAAACAAATTTCGGTACAGCTAAAATACAACTATGGTTTAAGCTGAAAAATTGAATCGTTGTAGGGAACCTCCGGGAAAACAATGGAACCTTAAGGGGGCTTCGTTTTTTCGTAAAAAATAACCCTAAGGTGGTTTCGGGATGAAACAATAGCCTAGTGAGGACACTAGGGTAGATTCGTCCTTATCAAGTAATCTTAGGTTATTAATTTTACGTTTTCGATATTGAAATGCAAATTAATCTGATGTTTAAGGATATAATTGTAACGACCCGTTAGAGGACCTAGTATTTATTTAGAACTAGTTAATTAATTATTGAAGTAATTAATTAAGAGGATTTGCCATTTAATTATTTAATATGGCAATTTAGATTTTTATTGAGTAAATAACATTTAATTATTTATTTATTTTTGAAATTAAATGCAAGGACTTGAAGGACATTTAAGAAGTTGTTATTTATTTAATTTAGTTAATAAGAGTTATTAAGAGATTAGTGATTCCATCCGTGAGAGGATTGGGATTAGAGTCTCCTGGATATAGTAGGAGAAGGAGAAGGGCATTAGGTTTCCTATAGACGTATGTATATATGTATAGCCTCATTAGCCTTAGTCTCTTCACGCCGCTGAAAGAGAGAAAAATCATGAAGAACAGAGGAGCTAAGAAGCAGTAGCAGATTCAAAGTCTTGCATAGGAGTCTCTTTTGGCGATCGTTAGGGTTCGATCAGAGAGTCTAAGGCAAGTATCCCATCCCTGTAATCCATTCTTATGGGATTATAGTTCAGTGATACCCTTAGTTGATTCAAGATTCTTAGTGTAATTCAGATTAATACAGTAGTATGTATGTATATATTTTTCATGCATATACAGTGAGTTCAAGCTTTGCATAGAAGGCTCTCGGGAGATTATTGAGTTAATCAAGAAGATCATAAGGCAAGTATCCTTCCCCTGTAATCCTTTCTTACAGGTCTTGATTGAGCTTGATATCAGATTTCCAGAATTGAATCAGTTCCAGTGCATGTATATATATATGTGCGTTACAGTGAGTTATATCAGTTTAGTGCATGTTTATATATGTATTTACATGCGTACAGTGAGTACCAGCCAGTTCATGCATGTTCCTTGCAACGTCTTCATTAGTTATGATCAGTAAATCATCCCTCAAGTTGTTTATATATCAATTGGGATTTGTTTTCTCAAAGTCTTCTTTCGGAATGGTGTAGTAGTGTTAAGTTTATAAATCAAGATCATCTCTGTTATCGTGAGTTTTATGTCTGATAAGATTCCAGTCATTCGAATAAGTCTTGTGTCATTCGAATGAGTTTCAAAGCATCCGAACAAGTTTCAGTGTTATCGTAATGTTTTTCCCTTATAATGTATCAGTCATTCGAATGAGTTCCTTGTCATTCGAATGAGTCCTGAGATATCGCATCATTCGTATGAATTTTTGAGGTTTTTAGACTGTCATTCGAATGAGCCTTGTAGTCATTCGAATGAGCCCTCGAAGATTGATCAAGTTGTTTCTTTGTATAGTCTAGCATTCGAATGAGCCTTCTTGTCATTCGAATGATCCATAAATTGATTCGAATAAAGTTACTGTTGCATTCGAATGAGTCGAGTTTTGCTAGTTCAAAAGTTGGAAATTTTCAAAATTCATTCGAATGAATTTGAGGGTCATTCGAATGAGTCCCAGATCAGATCCGAATAGCTTTTGAATATCAGCTATCATTCGAATGAGCCTTCTATCATTCGAATGAGTCTCTGTCATTCGAATGAGTTTTCTGCCATTCGAATGAGCTTGCTGAAATCCGTTTTTTCATTCGAATGGGCTGCTTTTTCATTCAAATTGCCTCCTTAGACTTTCTCAATCACCCAAATAGTATCAATTGGCACCTAAATAGCTTCTAATAAATTCTTGATTCAAGTCTTAAATTTAATAAATATTCAATTATTCAAATATTGAATTTTTATGCCAAGATATGATAAAATCCAATATGCCATGCCTATACTAGAAATTTCAGAATATTTGAATCTCAATATTTCTAGTAAAAATCATATACCATGTTTAGCAGTTCATTATGACATGGTCAGCATTATTTTGTGAGATTATGTGCATACACATTGTATGAGCATTGAGCATGACTTATGTGGAGCACTACATATCGTGTGCCAGCATTTATATGAGCATTGCATTATGCGCGCCAGGCGGCTTGTCCGCGGGGATCCCACTAGTATCAGTACAACTATATCTCAGTTATGAGTTGCTCGCCTGATGTCGATCAGGGAGCTAGGGGCATGTTGCCCAAAGTATGTGCTTACAGTTTTTATGTTTGCAGGACTCAGATCAGTCAGGTATGTGCTACAGTTATGTGGGCCAAAGTTGCATACCTGCATTTAGTTTACAGCTTATGTGCATTACATCTTATAAATTCCATCCAGTGATTATTATATCTCTCAATACAAGTTCAGTAAGTATTTTTATCAGTATCGATATTCTTCGATTCAGCTTCAGTTATTCTTTCCAGTTTATTACTTGCTGAGCTTTGTAGCTCACCTTGTACTCTTCACCATTCCAGGTCCTAGTGGGGGAGTACTAGATGTGGGGCCTAGTAGCAGTGTCCAGTAGTGTGTGTACGTGGAGCCGCTCAAGACCAAAGATGTCTGGGAGTTGTTAGTTTGTTAGTTAGTGCTTGATCAGTTTAGATTCATTTTATTTTCAAGTTTAGGGAATTTCCCTTAGATGCAATTATGATTTCAGTCTTTGTTGACTCAGAGTCTTATTACAGTTAATTGATATATTCAGTATTGGTATTAGAGTTCGTTTATCAGTCAGTTTATTTTATTATCTCCAGTAGCACCTCTTCTCGGGCAGTTCTAGGAGAGGGAGCGTTACAGTATTGGTATCAGAGCCGTGTTTTGAGGAGTCTCCAGTACACACATAGGATGTTGGGTAGAGTTAGGACTTGTGTCCGTCAGTTAGATACGTTAACCCAATTTACAGTATTCTAACCCTAAGTGGTGATGCAGGAAAATGAGTAATCAAAGAGGACGACCCCGTACTCGCAGCCAGGCTACTTCTACGCCAGGCGAGGTTCTAGTTCCCACACCAGGCTCACCAGGGGATTCTGGTAGTGACTTACGATAGGGTATGGCCGAGATGCGAGGCATGTTTGCAGGTTTGATGAGGGTAGTTGATACCCTTGTGACGAATCAGGTGAGGCAATCACAAGTACACCAAGAAGCAGGAGGCAGTGGAGGCGAACCGCTAGTCGCCCCAACAACTCCAGTTGTAGCGACAGACACTGGGAGTCAATTATTGAAGGACTTCATGGCGTTCCGACCACCAGCATTTCATGGAGGTATAGATGCAGCAACAACGAAGAATTGGATGCTATCAATTGAGAAGCATCTCCGATCTATTGGTTGTGCGGACGATCGACGAGTTCGACTTAGCACGTTCATGTTCAGAGGCGATGCCGAGAGATGGTGGGAGACTGCCTGCTAGAGGTTTAGTGATCGAGAGCCCACATGGGTTGAGTTTCAACAAGTGTTCAACGACGCTTATTGCCCAGCATGGGTTAAGGAGCAGAAAGTCTATGAGTTCGTGGAATTGGTACAAGGTACTAACACGGTGGCTCAGTACGAGGCGGAGTTTACAGCATTGTCACGATATGCTCCAGAGTTGGTGACTAGTGAAGCAAAGAAGGCCGCCAAATTTCAGAGAGGATTGTGTGCGGATATCCGACATGCTTTTGGAGGAGCTGTAAGCGTGGATTATGCCACGGTGGTCTAGCGAGCATATGCTATCGAGCGAGATCGCAATGAATGGAGAGCAACACAAGCAGCCAAGAAGGGCACAGGTACATCTCAGGGTTAGTCCAATAATAATAAGAAGAGGAAGTGGATAGCCAGACAAGGAAATAAAACAGAGAATAATCCACAATGTGGTCAGTGTGGAAGGAAGCACGGAGGACCGTGCTTAGCTGGGAAGAACGTTTGTTTCAAGTGTGGACAAGAGGGGCATAGAAAGAAAGATTGCCCGAGGAATCAAGCAGCACTCCCCGCACCAGAGGTCACTTGTTTCAGGTTCGGACAAAAAGGACACACAGCTAATCGGTGTACTCAACCGCCCCAAAATAGAGGTCAGCAGGCGAATCAGAGGCCACCAGCAGCTAGAGGGCCAGGAGCGGCACCAATACCAGCACTACCAGTAGCTCAGCATCCACCGCCCACAGATAGACAGGTGTAGGGTAGAGTTTATGCCCTTACCACAGCTGAGGCAGAGCAGGGCGACGGGACTATCCAAGGTATTCTATCCCTATATGGTCATGATGTGCGTGCATTATTTGATACTAGTTCTACACATTCTTTTATTGCACTGCGCACAGTATGTTATGTTCCCCACTCCCAGATTTCTTTACCGTACCACTTGATTGTGTCTACGCCGGGAGATAAGATTATGATAGCTAGAGAAATGTTTGAGAATTGTGAGATCGAGGTCCATGATAAGAAGCTATTGGGAGATTTGGTAATTCTCGATGTTAAGGATTTTGATTTGATCCTTGGCATGGATTGGCTATCACGACATTATGCAAGAGTCGATTGTCGGCGAAAGATTATTGATTTTGAACTACCTCAACAGCCAATTCTTATTTATAGAGGAGTCAAGCCTATGTCTACGATTCCTATGATCTCGGTGATGAAAGTTGAAAAGCTAATGCGTGATGGATGCGAGGCTTATCTAGCCTTTGTAACCACTAACGAAGGAAGCAAGGAGAATTTACCCGAGGTACCAGTAGTACGAGATTTCCAAGAAGTTTTCCCAGATGAGCTACCAAGATTACCTCCTCGGAGAGGATCGGAGTTTACTATCGAATTATTACCTGGTACGCAGCCTATCTCTAAGGCTCCATATCGGATGTCACCTAATGAGCTAAAGGAGTTAAAGGCCGAGTTAGAAGAGTTAATAGAAAAGGGTTTTATCTGACCCAGTTCATCCCCGTGGGGTGCACCAGTATTGTTCGTGAGGAAGAAAGATGGATCTTTGAGATTATGTATTGACTATCGTCAATTGAACCAGGTGACAGTGAAGAATAAATATCCCTTACCTCGAGTGGATGACTTGTTGGATCAATTGCGAGGAGCTAAGGTATTCTCGAAGATAGATTTGAGATCGGGATACCATCAGGTGCAAGTTAGAGATGATGATATTCAGAAGACTACTTTTAGGACTCGCTATGGACACTATGAGTTTGTGGTAATGCCATTTGGGTTGACGAATGCCCCAGCTATTTTCATGGATTTGATGAATCGAATTCTACGTGAGTACCTAGATCGATTCATTATTGTCTTCATCGACGATATCCTAGTCTACTCACCTAATGTGGAGGAGCATACAGAGCATCTTACTCTAGTATTATAGA
This sequence comes from Diospyros lotus, assembly GCF_014633365.1. Classification (NCBI taxonomy): domain Eukaryota; kingdom Viridiplantae; phylum Streptophyta; class Magnoliopsida; order Ericales; family Ebenaceae; genus Diospyros; species Diospyros lotus. Next base: position 21,283,923 of record NC_068350.1, read on the forward strand.
GACTCAAAGAAGAGCAACTGTACGCCAAGTTCAACAAGTGTGAGTTCTGGCTCACTCAAATTGGATTTCTAGGTCATGTGGTGTCTGGAGATGGTATTTCAGTGGATCCAGACAAGACCAAAGCAGTTATGGATTGGGCGAGACCTACGACAGTGACAGAGATACGTATTTTTCTGGGTCTTGCAGGCTATTATAGGCGATTCATTGAAAGGTTTGCTCGTTTATCTTCCCCTATGACTAAGCTAACAAGGAAAGGAGAAAAGTTTGAATGGAATGATGCGTGTTAGCGTGCCTTCCAAGAACTAAAGATGAAGTTGACTATAGCACCAGTTTTAGCCATTCCAAGAAGTGCATCCCATTCAGGTTTGAGTTGCGTATTAATGCAAGAGGGTCAAGTTAATGCTTATGCATCCAGACAATTGAAGAAACACGAAGTGAACTACCCTACTCATGATTTGGAGTTGGCAGCGGTAGTATTTGCATTGAAGATATGGCGACACTATCTATATGGTGAGAAAGTTGAAATTTATACAGATCATAAGAGCCTACATTATCTTTTATCCCAAAAGGAATTGAACATGAGGCAGAGACGATGGGTCTAGTTATTTAAAGACTTCGACTGTGAGATTCTATATCATCCAGGAAAGGCTAATGTAGTAGCCGATGCTTTGAGTCGGCGAGGAGCTTCTATGGCTACGATGATGGTTCAAGAATGGAGGTTATTAGAACAGTTGAGTGTCTTATCTATTTCAACCCCAGAAGATAAACCAGTTGTGAGTTGCGCTTATATGAGAGTACAACCCGAGCTATTTGAATTGCTCAAGACACAGCAATCGAAAAAGATGTGAAGTTAGCACAAATCTTAGCAAATATTGAGAAATTTTCTCCATTGGGATATACTCTACGGAGTGATGGTATACTTTTATTTCAGGGACGTATTTGTATACCCGATGGTGGAAATCTTAAGCAAGAGATTTTGAATGAAGCACACAAGAGTCGTTACACTATTCATCCAAGTGTTACGAAGATGTACCACGACCTTAAGCGATAGTATTGGTGGAGTGGTATGAAGAAAGATGTAGCCAGATACATTTCACAATGTTCAGTATGCCAACAAGTTAAAGTGGAACATCAGAAACTCGCAGGTTTATTGCTTCCATTACCCATTCCGGAGTGGAAATGGGATAATATTGCTATGGATTTTGTGATGGGTTTACCTAGGACTACTAGAGGCTACGATGCTATATGGGTGATTGTTGATCGTTTAACTAAATCAGCCCATTTTCTTCCTATTAAGAAGACTTATCCATTAAATAGATTTGCCAGAATTTACATTGAGGAGATCGTGAAGTTACACGGTGTCCCATCCAGCATTGTATCAGATCGAGATCCTCGTTTTACTTCTCATTTTTGGGGAGCTTTGCATGGGGCATTGGGATCTCAGTTGAAGTTTAGCACGACATTTCATCCCTAGACAGATGGCCAGTCAGAGAGGACTATTAGGACTCTCGAGGACATGTTGAGAGCTTACGTTCTAGATTTCCAAGGTAGTTGGGTTGAGCATCTACCTTTGGTGGAGTTTGCCTACAATAATAGTTTTCATTCAAGTATTGGAATGTCACCATATGAGGCTTTGTATGGGCGACCATGTCGATCGCCGATATGTTGGGAAGAGATTAGAGATAGGACTTTATTGGGTCCTGAAATTGTGGAACAGACGACAGAAAAGATCCGAGTGATCAAAGCAAGAATGAAAACAGCACAAGATAGACAGAAGAGCTATGCAGACAAGCGACGGCGAGACCTCGAGTTTGAGGTAGGCGACCATGTTTGGTTGAGAGTCGTGCCTATTAAAGGTGTGCGAAGATTTGGCGTAACAGGGAAGCTTAGTCCCCATTACGTTGGTCCATTTGAGATTTTGAGACGGATAGGGACTTTGGCATATGAGTTAGCTTTGCCACCTCAGTTGTCCCATGTCCACAATGTGTTCCATGTTTCGATGTTGAGGAAGTATGTGCCAGATCCTCAGCATGTGATCGATTTTCAGACTCTTGAAGTGAGAGAAGATGTGTCTTATGAAGAGAAGCCTACCAGTATTTTAGAGCGTAAAGAGAAGACTTTGAGGAATCGATCAATTCCTCTTGTGAAAGTACAATGGCAGCGTCACCCGACAGAAGAGGCGACGTGGGAGCTAGAAGAAGAGATGAGGCATCTTTACCCCTCATTATTCGAGTAACCAGTTACGAATTTGGAGGACCAAATTCTTTTAAGGAGGGGAGAAATTGTAACGACCCGTTAGAGGGCCTAGTATTTATTTAGAACTAGTTAATTAATTATTGAAGTAATTAATTAAGAGGATTTGACATTTAATTATTTAATATGGCAATTTAGATTTTTATTTAGTAAATAGCATTTAATTATTTATTTATTTTTGAAATTAAATGCAAGGACTTGAAGGACATTTAAGAAGTTGTTATTTATTTAATTTAGTTAATAAGAGTTATTAAGAGATTAGTGATTCCATCCGTGAGAGGATTGGGATTAGAGTCTCCTGGATATAGTAGGAGAAGGAGAAGGGCATTAGGTTTCCTATAGACGTATGTATATATGTATAGCCTCATTAGCCTTAGTCTCTTCACGCCGCTGAAAGAGAGAAAAATCGTGAAGAACAGAGGAGCCAAGAAGCAGTAGCAGATTCAAAGTCTTGCATAGGAGTCTCTTTTGGCGATCGTTAGGGTTCGATCAGAGAGTCTAAGGCAAGTATCCCATCCCTGTAATCCATTCTTACGGGATTATAGTTCAATGATACCCTCAGTTGATTCAAGATTCTTAGTGTAATTCAGATTAATACAATAGTATGTATGTACATATTTTTCATGCATATACAGTGAGTTCAAGCTTTGCATAGAAGGCTCTCGGGAGATTATTGAGTCAATCAAGAAGATCATAAGGCAAGTATCCTTCCCCTGTAATCCTTTCTTACAGGTCTTGATTGAGCTTGATATCAGATTTCCAGAATTGAATTAGTTCCAGTGCATGTATATATATATGTGCGTTACAGTGAGTTATATCAGTTCAGTGCATGTTTATATATGTATTTACATGCGTATAGTGAGTACCAGCCAGTTCATGCATGTTCCTTGCAACGTCTTCATTAGTTATGATCAGTAAATCATCCCTCAAGTTGTTTATATATCAATTGGGATTTGTTTTCTCAAAGTCTTCTTTCGGAATGGTGTAGTAGTGTTAAGTTTATAAATCAAGATCATCTCTGTTATTGTGAGTTTTATGTCTGATAAGATTCCAGTCATTCGAATAAGTCTTGTGTCATTCGAATGAGTTTCAAAGCATCCAAACAAGTTTCAATGTTATCGTAATGTTTTTCCCTTATAATGTATCAGTCATTCGAATGAGTCCTGAGATATCGCATCATTCGTATGAATTTTTGAGGTTTTTAGACTGTCATTCGAATGAGCCTTGTAGTCATTCGAATGAGCCCTCGAAGATTGATCAAGTTGTTTCTTTGTATAGTCTAGCATTCGAATGAGCCTTCTTGTCATTCGAATGATCCATAAATTGATTCGAATAAAGTTACTGTTGCATTCGAATGAGTCGAGTTTTGCCCGTTCAAAAGTTGGAAATTTTCAAAATTCATTCGAATGAATTTGAGGGTCATTCGAATGAGTCCCAGATCAGATCCGAATAGCCTTTGAATATCAGCTATCATTCGAATAAGCCTTCTGTCATTCGAATGAGTCTCTGTCATTCGAATGAGTTTTCTGCCATTCGAATGAGCTTGCTGAAATCCGTTTTTTCATTCGAATGGGCTGCTTTTTCATTCAAATTGCCTCCTTAGACTTTCTCAATCACCCAAATAGTATCAATTGGCACCTAAATAGCTTCTAATAAATTCTTGATTCAAGTCTTAAATTTAATAAATAGTCAATTATTCAAATATTGAATTTTTATGCCAAGATATGATAAAATCCAATATGCCATGCCTATACTAGAAATTTCAGAATATTTGAATCTCAATATTTCTAGTAAAAATCATATACCATGTTTAGCAGTTCATTATGACATGGTCAGCATTATTTTGTGACATTGTATGAGCATTGAGCATGACTTATGTGGAGCACTACATATCGTGTGCCAGCATTTATATGAGCATTGCATTATGCGCGCCAGGCGGCTTGTCCGCGGGGATCCCACTAGTATCAGTACAACTATATCTCAGTTATGAGTTGCTCGCCTGATGTCGACCAGGGAGCTAGGGGCATGTTGCCCAAAGTATGTGCTTACAGTTTTTATGTTTGCAAGACTCAGATCAGTCAGGTATGTGCTACAGTTATGTGGGCCAAAGTTGCATACCTGCATTTAGTTTACAGCTTATGTGCATTACATCTTATAAATGCCATCCAGTGATTATTATATCTCTCAGTACAAGTTCAGTAAGTATTTTTATCAGTATGGATATTCTTCGATTTAGCTTCAGTTATTCTTTCCAGATCCTAGTGGGGGAGTACCAGATGTGGGGCTTAGCAGTAGTGTCTAGTAGTGTGTGTACGTGGAGCCGCTCAAGACCAAAGATGTCTGGGAGTTGTTAGTTTGTTAGTTAGTGCTTGATCAGTTTAGATTCATTTTATTTTCAGGTTTAAGGAATTTCCCTTAGATGCAATTATGATTTCAGTCTTTGTTGACTCAGAGTCTTATTACAGTTAATTGATATATTCAGTATTGGTATCAGAATTTGTTTATCAGTCAGTTTATTTTATTATCTCCAGTAGCACCTCTTCTCGGGCAGTTCTAGGAGAGGGGGTGATAGAGCACATATTTTCATATTATTTAGCCCTCATATTTAGTCTTTTTGCACATTAGTTGTGTCATTTTATTCATCTTGACTTTATTTCATTTTATTTTATAGGAATTGGGCTTCACACTATTTTACTTTATTTTTCCAGGTTTAGGGCTATGGGAGCATGAGATGGGGCATGAGACATCTTGATGGCAATGAGATATCTTGGAAATTGGAGATAGAGAAGTAAGGGCAATTTTAGCAGATTTAACCTCCTGCAATTCCTTTAGTATTTTGGCCAAGATAAAATTCCAGAATAAAGATGATTTCTTCAGAGATACTGTAGAGGACTTCTTGGGCTTTCTGTAATGGTATGGTTTGTCCAAATCCGAGTTCGTTTGGGCCTTCAAACAGCACTTCAAAGTCGGGGCTAGGAAGTTGGGTCAAATTAGGAAAGCTGCACAGATGCTGATTCTTTAAAAGGCCATATCTTGGGCGTCCGATATCCAAATCAAGTGATTCAAAAGCCCAAATTTATCTAATCTTCCTGATCTACAATTATTATGAAGAGGCCAAATCCCAGAACGCCGTTAACCTATCCGAAATCGGCTGTGAAGTGGCATTAACCTAGGGTTTCCTCCTTAAGCTCTACTTAAGCACCTTAAGAGGCCATTAAAAGGGTATTCTTTCGAAGGGAGTGAACAGTAGCCAGCTTTCCTTCTACCCATTGTTCTTGTCAAGATGGAGGGCTAAGGATTCTATAATCAGTTGCAATACCATCCTTGTTCCCGGTTTGAGTCTTTGGTTTTAATGGAAATCTAGTTTTTAGTTTTAACTTTATTGTTCTCTTGTTTCTGTTCTCTCTTAAATCTGTGTATGTGTTGATGCCGGTTGGATGAATGCATGCATTGTCTTTGTTTGAGAATCCAAGGTTTTTGTGCTCGGTTGAGGCTTTAACTAGAAGTAAGAACAATCAGTCTCGAATCTGTGCAATAAGGGGAATCAAAACTGATAGATTGAACTAAGAGGTTTCTGAAATCTTTTTATTGGTTTTCTTTCCAATCTTTGGCAGTTGTTAAAGGATTTTTCTGATTTTCGATTTGAGGATTAGAACTAAACAATTTGTTTATTGAGAAGGCGATGAAAACTGGGATAGAAGGTTGGTTTGCAACTGATTGCATCTTGATTCATTGTGTTCTTGCATATCTTGTTTTCTGTTTTTCATAAAAAAACTTCCCCCCCATTTAGCCTTGTTTTGACAGATCCGTTAGAGGTTCGTTGGGAGACGACTTTGGGTTGCACCCTTGCTGCAAATCAAAATCATTATTCATCTAATCTATTGGTGTTCGACAGCCCCGATCAGGGGGCGTTACAATAATTGCATTAAGGGAATTACCCAAGTGAAGTTAAGATGGAAATTAGGGTTTAATGTGTAATTTCCTTTAAGATTATAGTTATATATATATACACGTGTGTGTGTGTGTGTTGGTGGAAGCTGTCGAGGAGCTTCAAGGCCAAATTGCTTGGAGTGGTGGCCAAGTTTGGATGCAAGAGTGGTGTCCAAGGAAGTTTAAGTTGGTGGAGAGCCTATAAATAGGGAGAAAATTAGTGCAAATAGCAGGAATGGAAAATGGAAGAAGAAGGAATCATGGCAGCACCGCGAAGGCGAAGGCAGCGAGCAGGGGCGGCTATGGCAGGAAGCAATCAACCAGGTGATCGAGGGGGAGTTGGGAATCAAAGCTTGTGGCCGGAGGCAGCCGCGAGAGAGGCTAAGATGGTGATCGAAGCTATTTGTAGCAGACGAACAACATCCATGGCCATAAGTCTTGACCATGGCATCACGCATGGAAGGCGAACAGCAGCGAGAGAGGTGCTGGTGGTGGCTGCAAACACGCGACGGGGCAAAGAGGCAGCTGGAGGCCAAGGCGAGCGGCGACCACATATTGGTGAGTTATAGGCGGCTATGGCTGCGAGGAAGGGGAGGCTGCCGCGATGGCAGTTTGCGGCGACGGATGAACGGTTATATGATAGAGGAAAATGAAAAAGAAAAAAAGAAAAGAAGAAAAGAAAAAGGAAAAAGGAAAATAGAAGAAATAGAGGAAAATGGGGAAAAATAGGGAAAATCTTTCAAAAAATCCCAAAAAATTTTAAGGATTAATTTGAGGCTAGAGGAGCATACCAAAGTCAGGAAATTATTCAAATGCACATTTCGAGGCTTAGCACGCATTACAAGGCGCAAATTGACTTTTTGAATAAAGTGAGTGGTTCGATTCCAGTTTTTCCCATTGTCTTGAAAATTGTTTGGTGTGTGTGTAGTGGGTTAAAGTGTGCGGTTCTACCCTCCTGAGCTTAGGTTTCATGTGTTTGAACCAGATCCAGCGAGTAGTTATTCCCTCCGAAATTTGTGTTTTATCGTGTAGGCATTTTACTTAAGTACTTGTGGCATCGTATGTATGTTGAACATGTGGTATATAGCTGTAACACCCCAAATTTCTTAAGCGTGTTATAACTTTAGGATTTCAGGAATATAAAAATTTTTTATATCACAATCGTTGTCATATATCACACAATATCCCCAAAACCCTAATTTTCACATTCTTAGCTTAACAAACCCAATAATCGAATAGCTAAGCCAGGTGTTAAAATTTCAAATGCGAAAGCTAGATCGAACCTGATATGGTTCACAACCATAATGCTTTATTTATCATAAATAAAATCGTTCAAGACGTCTGCAAAATGTATTACATGGACATCATCTCTCACAAGTAATAACTGAACATCATAAACATATCCAAAATTACATAGGTTCACACATAAACAAAAATATGCTAAACATGCTACAGACAGTAATTTAAGCTTATTCTTTAGCTACCACTTTTCCCTTAGAACTGCTTGTTGAACCTGGAATGTTTGAATATTTTAGGGACATAGTCCAATTAGAAGATGAATCTTCTAGTGAGAAACTCTAAAAAAAAACAATTTATATCGATGCATGATCAGGTATAAAATGTATGAGAAGACAACGAGAACTACTCTGAAGTACCTCGTGAACACGTCAGCCTCCTCCAACGAATGCTTTCTCAATGGCGCATGCATAGTGCCTCTCGGGAGGTCCCTAACTATGTCAATTCGGCCCGACCTCATAGAACTCATGCAAGCACCACATCCGTTGTTCCTTAGACGCACGATCTTCCCCACGAGAGCTTTCTCGATGGCGCACGCATAGCGTCTTTAGGGGATATCCAACTTTTGCCCTCGGCCAACAACAAATAGGTATAACAGTATGGCCATACGAATTTTATAAATGCAACAGTTAAAAAGCCAACAACATATATTTTTCAGAAAAAATACAGTTCATATATGCAACATGATTTCATGTAAGAGAATAAGAGTTTATGTACAGGAACTTCACAAAACATGTCTCATGCAATAGAAGTCTCTCATAAGAGAATAAAAAATAGGATTTGGAGTATATGAGTCTCACCTTGTTGGTTTATCTCTTGGACAGTATGATTTCACTGCAAACGGTATAGGTTTCTATAGAAAACACGCATTTTAGTAAACCTAATTTCAAATATTTTTATATAGGGTTGAGGGGCATTAAAGTAGAGACAAAAATAAAAAAGTTGAAGAAAAATAGGCTCCTCACGCCCCCTCACATGCCCTGGAAAGGTAGTCCACGCGCCCTCACGCGCAACCACCTTCTGGCGCGTGTATTTCACGCGCTGCCTACCAGATTCGGATAACATTGTGTTGTTTTCGTATTTCGGCCATATCTCCCTCATTTTAACTCCGATTCGACTCCCGTTTGAACTTATGTGACCCTCTCTTCCCCCTATATAGGATTATCAAAAAAAAAAAAAATCAGACTTACCTCACTTTTTTTCTAACTGATTTTGGCGAACTCTAGCGAAGGCTCGTAACTCCGACGAGGCTCGTTCTCCCCGGCTTCTCCTTCAACTTCTTCCCGCCTTCTTGCCGACCTTCCTCCTCTCTCTCTAGAGAAAGATCCTCCTCTTAGAGTGCCTCAACTCTCAAACTTACTTGGAATGATTTGAGAACAACCCATGGTGCCTATTTATAGATTACTTGAACCAATCATATTATGCCACTTGTCACAATCTTAGCCATGGACTCCAAAGACTCAAAAATATAATTGAATGAATTTTCAAATCCAAAGCTAGAATGAATTTAAATTTTGAAATCCAAGCTAATACCCCAAAGTTCTTTCAAATGACATTTTAGCCCTTATTTCAAGTTCTCAACTTTAATATTTTACCACTTGAGCTTATAATTTCATCCTTATTTCATTTGGATAATTCTCTAATTACAATTACACCCTCAAACATCAAATTTATCAAGATACTTAAAATCTCAAAATTAATAACTCAAAATTATTCGATATGCATGATTTACCGAAAGCCCCTTACCATCATTCGGTCTTTTTAGGCTATAACTTAGCTTAATCGAAAACCGTCTCTGATTTGATTTCTTTCAGCGTCATAAATTTCGCCTAGAGACGCTCGTCAAAATATACCTTTGTCCTTAGGTATCTGAGCTCCAGGGCACTCCCTAGGACCGATTCGGTCACTTGATGCCATTTCAAGAATATTTTTTAGTATTTTAAACTCACTTAAAATACGTGGCAATTTCATGAAAATATAGGGTATTATAATAGCATCAACTATTTTTCCTTGTAAAAGAGTCGGTGCATGGCGTGTGGTTTTTCATATCATCGGGGTATTGATTTTCGTGTTGTTATTATGTCCGTGGGGGACGAGATGGGGTCTTCTTGAGAACGGGGCAAGGTTAATCTTAGTGATCGGGTGACATGGTAAGGCAGTCGGGGATTAAGTATGTCGCAGTAAGGTCAATCCCAAAGGTGTGTGGAATGGATTTTTCATGGGAGGTTGCTATGCCAAGGAGATTTATCGAGTTAGACGTGTTGCATGTTATCGTTGTTTGTATATGTCATGCTCGTGTGTGTTTCATGCATTCAGTAAGCTATATCATGCCATCACTTAGATGTTTTATTATCTAATCTGGGTTATGCCCCTGGAACATTCAACGTTCCATCCAGGGATTGCTGCGAAGGCGAGGATGTGGCCAGTTGAGGGTCAATGGTGTTTAGCATGATCGATGTTGAATCATTTTGAGGCGATAATACTTATTTTTATATATGTATGAACAATTGTATGATAATGTTGTTATCATTTGGTAGCTTTGTACTATGCATTTTGTTGTGGAAATACTATGTAAGAACCTCGTGAAAGGCCACAACATTTTGTTGTTTTTATATCCACTGCGTTATTCTATGACTCGTTTAGTTTAAGATTATTGATCTTGTTAGTTAAACGGGTAAGACTGGGGTTTCTGGGATCTTATCTGCATGTGAAGATTGTTCTTGAAATCATCGCAGATGCCGTCCATTATATGTGTCAGGCGTGTTAAAGCATGTGACGATTGTTCTTAAAGCATCGTGCATGATGAACTTGGAAAAAAAAAAGATTCTCGGGGATTCCCTTATAGTGGCATGCCCGTGTAAGGCGGGGTGTTACACAGGCTTTAGGAGAGACCGATCCATCTCCTCGCTCTATCTTTATAAACGTAAATTTCCATGATGAAGGTCATGTCTCCCAAATCTTTCATGGAGAATTTACTAGACAACCAAACTTTAGTCAACATCAACATGCCAACATCATTCCACATAAAGAGAATGTCATCTACATACAAGAGAAGATAGGCTCTCGTTCTCCCACTTACCTTCTTGTATATATAAGACTCATACGGATTCTTTACAAAACCAAACTCCTTGATTTCATAATCAAAGTAGATATTCCAAGAGCGCGATGCCTACCTGAGACCACAAATGGACATCTTAAGCTGGAAAACCTGATCAGAATCAACTGACTTGAATCCCAACGATTGTTTTGTGAATGTATCTTCCTTAAGAAAATCATTCGAGAACGTCGTCTTAACATCCACATGCCAAATCTCATAATAATAATGTGCAGTAATGACTAGCATCACCCTGATGGACTTAAGCATAGCGACTGGTGAGAAGGTATCCTCATAATCAACGCCTTGACGCTATTGATACCCTTTCACCACTAATCACGCTTTGAAGGTTTGCATATTCCCATCAACACCGATCTTTCTCTTATAGATCCACTCACAACCTATGGGAACTATTCTCTCAGGAGGGATCCCCCGGAGTCCAAACTTGGTTGGAATACATAGATTTCATTTCTAACTATGTAGCCTCCAACCATCTTTTGAAATTGATATCACATATTGTCTCTTCATAAGGGGTATGATCAACCACTAGATCACTCTCGTCATACAAGAACAAATCCTACATCACCTTCATACTAAATCCATATCGTTTGGGAGGGCGAGGTATTCTACCAAACCTACGAAGTTCCTCAAGGATGACATCTGACGGACAAACCGGCTCATCCTCATGACTACGTATGATATTTTCCCCAAAAGACTCCTCTTCCGAATCTATCTTCCTCTCGATGCCCCCTTCCTTAAGAAACTCTTTCTCCAAGAATATAACATCTCTACACATTAAAATTCTCTAATCGCTAGAAAAATAGAACTGATATCCGTTATAATGGAACGAATACCTCACAAATCTACCTTTGTCGAAGCGAGATTCCAACTTATCTGTTTTAAGCTTGTTTACAAAAGTTAGACAACCCTAGACCTTATCATGCTTAAAACTGGGAGGTTTCCTGTACCATATCTAGTACAACATCGTCTTGATAGAGTTAGCAAAAGCCCTATTTAAGTTTCCTACACGGCTATGCGTAGCCCTACGTGCGCCCCAACACACCAGCCACACCTTTACCTCACCCGCCTATGCCCCAAAGTGACCTACACTGCCCTTGTTTCCCCCATGTGGCTTTGTGCCTCGCCTGGCTCTGTGCCACAAGTATTTCCTCTACAGGTTTCTGCATATAACCATTCCAAGCTGCTGCACACATATATGATCAAGCCTTTGCATGTCAAGGGCTAGGGCTCACCTAGAGTCTCCCAACCCCAAGTCACCCGATGGTTCTGAAAGGTCATTCGACCCACCAAAAGGATACTAATTGGGGCATTTTCACCTCAAAGATACCTTCAGGCCCTCCAGCCTCATTAAAAGCCTACTCCCCTAGAGGCTCACATTTGACACATCATACATACATACATTTACATACATCTGCATTCCATTTTCCAAATATCAGTATATGACATATGCATCAGAGGGCCCATGTGGGGAAGATCTCAACATGCCTTTTGTTTTACAGACCCTACAACTCCTGTGATGCTTTTACCCTTTAACTCTCCCAGCCAGCAAGTCGAGACCCCCACTACCCATCGCCTCAGCCTTCTGGCTTGGACTTGGCCGGCTATCGAACCACTCCAGAATTAGAGATCTATGAATCTCTTCTCTAGTTTGCAGCAAAGTGCACCCTAGGTCATCTCTCACAAGGAGCCTCACCTTCTTCTACCAACAAGGAGAATCAATACAAATAACAGTTTGTTTAGGGGGGGTTGTTTTGACAGGAAATTAATTGGCAAAACAGAAAGATAAAGATGGATGAAAAATCAGTAAAAGATATGCAACCGGCTGTGTATTTGTCTCCTATGTGAAATCTTCCTCGTCCAACCTATATACTTTGGCTTGCTAGATGTTTTGATATCCGGATAACAAACTCAAAGCATCCCCAACAACCGTCCAAGGACTAGAATGATTGGAACAAAAAAATGAATACAGAAATCTCTTGTAAACAAAATGCAGCCATTCACTCTCTATTTAACCTATCCGGACCTATGCAAGAACAACCGTTCAAGCACATAATATTCATTTCCTAGATGTTATACCAACCGGCTATAACATTCTGCTCTCTTAAGCATTTAACAGAAAATCAAACCATGCAAATTCACACAAACCTGCCATGAACTCCATGCATTCACAAATCTACCCAAACTAAACCAAATAGATATGAATAAGAAACAAACAACAAACCAGATTCTTGTAGCTTATCCGGGACTCAAATTCCACATGGATTCAAGACACACAACCGGTTACAAATGCTCTAGCCTATCATTACAGCAAGGAAAACAAAATGGAACAAAAGATGTAGAAAACAGAAAAATGCTACAACAACAAAAACGGGCAGAATCCTCTCTATTTTCTCCTCTCTTTCTATCTCATGATATTCTGGAAATTAATGCTAAGAGGCCTTAAATACATGGCTAAGAAAGGAAAGGCTAGGGAGGCTAGGGTTGGGCCTAGCCCAACAGAAAACAAGTGAGCCCAAAACAGCACAATGAGTAGCCCAAGTCTGCTCCTTGAAAGTAGGCCCAAGCTCCTTTAGTTTAGCCACTTCTCTAGCCCATCCAATATTCCCTAAAGCCTGGATCCATAGAGTAGAGGTAAGATAGAAAATAGTGTAAGGACAATTTGAAGCATAATAAAATAGAAACAATGAAATATCAGCAAAAATTACTTCAAATGGCCTAATAAGAATGAGGTGAAATGCCAAAATATGGTATAAATATGCATGCTATCAGGACTCTACTTTGGCTGATCCCAAGACAAACAAATGTTAATTGTTATAGTCAAGAAACAACAATTAGGGTACTAACACTAACAACTAAGCCCCTGGGAGACCAGCTAGGAGGGTTTCCCATGGTATTTGAAAATTTTGGAAAGATTGGACTTTAGGTCCTTGACTCTGTCAATTTGTACAGATCTCATTTGAGCCATAGTTACTTTGTTTTGGCTTTTTTTTTTTTTATTAGGATTCCCATTGACGTCTTTAATTTTCATTTTCAAAATACGATAATAAATTTATACCTATAAAAGAGTCTTCAATCTTCGGGAGACCTATAAAATAAAAGATAGTCAAGGGAGGTAGAGTGTCTCCCTCATGGGCCCTCTGATGCTTAAGTTAGTTTAAAACCAAAAGAGTGTCTAGTTTTTCTAATAAAAGTAAGTTTCTATTGAGTTTTTGCATACTTGAAGAATGAAAGGTCACCCCATTTTTATATAGATTGAAGCTAAGAAATAGAAGAATATCCATATCTTTTGGGATTGTTTGTTCTAACTTTCCAGGTGAAAACTTCAGAGGTAAGTTGACACATTCCTAGCGATGATAGAATTTATAAGGTCTTCAAGAGACTTTCAAGTCTCTTGGGAAGTGCTTTCCTTGGACCTAAAAGAAGCTCACTGTAAGGTCTCCTAGAGATTTCTTCCATTGGACCTAGAAGAGGCGCACTGTACTGTAGGGTCTCCCAAGGACCTCTTCTGTCAAGAAAGTCTCTTGAGTCCCTTTTTAGGATTTGTGTTGGACTTGAACCCATTTTTCTTGGCCTATCAAACAACTAATGTTTGTCATGGAATGTTAAATGATAGTTCAAATATGTTGATTATATAAATACTAAATAAAATTACCAACTGCATTATATCTAACTTTATAAAAAAAATGACGCGTTAGAAAAAGTCAATTAAATCTCCAAGTATAATACCCGACATTTTTAGATTCAGATACTTGAGAAAATAGGACGTTTTAAGGGATTGTGGAAGCCTTGAGACAAAAGTTCAGTTTTTGAGGCAAGGGAAAATCGTAATTTTTAAAATTCGAGTAAAAGTGTAATTTTTCCAAACATTCAGATTAGATGCAAGAAATTCTTTCTTTAAGGATGGTTGGGCAATTCAAGCAGGTCCAAGGACTTAGGTGGAAAGGGCCAAAGTATAAATACATGGAAACTTCGAACCAAACTGTAATTTTTGGAAAACTTATAACTGGTCATTAAAATAACCAAACAAAATGAACGAATTGTTAGAGAAGTAATGATGAGGGTCCTATCCCTAGGCACAAGTGGCAAAAGTGGGCGAAAGTAATGATTATGCACAAATGTCGAGGACATGTGGAAAAATCTCAAGGACACGTGGCAAAATATAATTCGCTGAAATAAACTATAAATACAAGGATTTGGGAGAGATTTTGGACCTACCAAAAGAGTGGAAAGTGAGAGCTTAAGAGTGAGAGTATTATGTAAGAAAGAAAGGGGGAGGTTCTTCCAAAAATGAGAGAGAAACCAACTCGCAAGAGTTGTTGGGTCATTCCTTGAAGATCATGTCAAATAGTCAAGAAATTAACAATGTAAGTTCTGTTTAAGCTTATAATCCTATAGAGGACTGAAAAAGGAGATTATAGGTTCAAACGGGGGTCAAAATGGAGCTAAAACAAAGACGTTATGGTCAAAAAATGAAACTACAGCGTCACCGTCTTCGGAGAAGACCGTGGCGCGTGTAATACATACGCTACCTACTGGCCGCACATGGTGGCCCGTGGGCCCCTTTTAGAAACACCTGAGGGAGCAAGGGGGCCCCTCTTGACCTTTAAATTTCTAGATTTACTTCTTAAATTATTCCTTACAACCCTATGTAAAAATATTCGACTTTTGGTTCACCAAAATTCGTGTTTTCTATAGAAAACCCATTCCCGTTACCCGTGAACAATATTTTGCCAAGGTGAACATTCGAGGTGAGTGGTTCTTGCATGCTTTTACTACTTCCTATACATTTTGGTTGCATTTGGGTGAGGATGTTGGATTTCATATCATATTTTCCTTGGTTTATGCATATTTCTTCTGCTTTGTCATATATCATGTTGTTTGGTGACTGTGGCTAGTTGTTGAGACATCATGGCTGATCATGGTGGATCACATGTCCTTGCGATACTTGTGGTGAGCTAAGGAATTGTAGATTACATGCCCTTGTGGTCCTTACGGTGTGCCAAGGGATTTGACCATGATGACTGCGATCGAGGGGGATTATAACACCCTTACATTGCTACCACATGGGAAGTTTCCATAATTACATTGTTGCATTTGCACGCATATATCCTTCTTTCATAACCATCTCACTTAGATGTAATTGCCTAACTTGGGTGTTTCATACCCCTAGAACATTCAACATTCCAAGTATAATAGACATGTTAGGTACTACAGATGCAAGCTCGAGCAAGTGGCAATGAGGTGGTGAACGTTCTATTTAAGTCTTTTTGAAACACTGTATATGAATATGTAGTATAACTGTTGTATTGTAAATAATGGCTACGATATTTAAATTACAAGATGTATGGGTGTATATATGAAGCTTCTATAACTCTATAAGGGTGTGAGATGTATGTTCAAAATTTGTAAGAAACAGGATAACTACTATAAAGATGTGTGTGTGAGAGTTTGTTCTATGGACTTGATTTAAGGTAACATTATGGAAATCCAAGCTATTTTAGCATTTTAAGTTCGATCCTTACTTCAACTGACAAAGGATTCCCCATAACACCCGAGTGATGTATATAACATGTAATAGTTGTATTTAGCTTTTTAATATATTAAAAATACTAGGCGTTATAGTTGGTATCAGAGCTAGAACATGCAGTCCTGATTTAGATCTTAATTTGACTAATCTTGAGAGATATTTTGGTCTGTGGCAGGAATGGATCCAAATATAGTAGAAAATCAATGCCAGCATACTAGTATGGGTTGGTGGACGGCACAATTAGAAGGGCGATGCATGCATCTATGGGATGCTTTAAGAGATTTTTTGGATATAGCTACCCCTGTTTTACAACAATTTCCACCCCATATGATGGTGCCCTGTATGGTAGATCTTCAAATATTCTAATTGATCTCTTTGTTAACCCCAAAATGGCAACACCTCAGAAATAATCTTTGCATTACAGGGCCCTATGATGATTTTGTGACTTCTACAACCCACCTACGCGAAACTGAGGCATACCTAAACCCTATAAAGGAAGCAGAAAACAAAGGTCATGAAAAGGAGCCTGAAGAGCGAGATCTTACGCCTTCTCCAGGGTTAGAAACCGATGAAGAGTAATTTTGTCCTAAAAAATAAATTTTGTTTGAGGATGTAGACTCATAGATATGCACAAAGGAAATAAGATAGTGTTTAGGTGCACATGCAAATAAAATAGTGCATCAGAAATGTCCATATACATATGTAGTAGTGAAAAAAAAAGAGAAAAAAAAGGGAAAAACCCTCCTATGATAAGTATTTGCTACTATATTGGAAAAACTAACACCGAAGGCCTTATGGTGAGAGGATAGACCACTTGGGTGTAAAAAAGGAACATGAATAGGTTAACGGACAGTCTGATAAGTAAATGGGATGTATCGGGGATAAGTGTAATGGCTCGCTCCCACTTACGGGCGTCACCGGTAAATAATCGACCGGATTACTCACCCGACAAACCACGACTGAAGGGTTGGACTATGTTTCAATAGGAAACGCCCTAGGTGGGAACTAAGCTTTGTCCTTCCCTTCGCTCCACTCAGGAATCGGTCCCATCTCAGTCAAGAAAACACAGCGGACTGAGACCCGAAGCACGAGTGAACTTCACCTCTCTTCAGCTCGCCCCATAGCAAGCCAGAGGTGACCCAGGCACAAAGCTAGCATAACAGACATTTCGCTAAGTATTGGGGATTTATGAGAACTTACCTCGTTGATCTTTATTTGGTTCGAAACTTGGCTTTACCGACCATGCCACATTCAACAAGCAATCTCACAATCATCTATCACACTATGATGATTACAACAATTAAATACATCTAGTGCTCAATATCGCTTACACTCAATTACATGAATACGTATAAAAATTTACAAGGGAATACACAACAACACATCTCAGGCAACAAAGTTAATTGCCACAGCAACCTCCCGGCGCCATCCCTGCTTGCCTCTGGACTGGCAATATTTACACATGTGGTAAAACCTCATGAGTCATAAAGACTCAGTAAGGGTGCAATGCATGTAAATATGAATATAATCATGTTTATGTATGCCAAATGCATGCAAATGAGGTTAGGTCCACTCATCCTCACAACCCACTAAGGTTTGAGGCATCAACCTATCAGCCCCCACCACACTAGTCCTCCATATGGCCACAGGTCCACTAGTTCTTGCATCACACAAGATATAGCCACTACATGCCAATGCAACATAAATACATTATCAAACACATTTACCAACTTGCAAAGCCACCTCCACATGGGGCCGTCCCTTACCTGGCTCGAAGCCTCATCCATGCCTCGGCGAGAACGCCAGCCCGAACTCCGAGCTCTTCTAGGATCACCGCCTTCTCGTTCGAACCTAGAGGCAAACACACAAAAACCCAACTCCATTTAACATTCGGCATTAACCCAATGCCCTCGATTTGGCCACACATTGCAAAATCACCATCAACACTATTTCCAAACAACGAACCACGACATACATCAGCCGTTTAATAATTTCCAACCACCCCGACCCGGGGTTAAATCCAACAACATTACACAATTCAATGTCTCACATAAAGGAAATATTCCAAAAAGAATTAACTTACTTATCTCGGTTAAATCAAGAAGAGAAAATCGGTTAATCGCCCACATTGGCGTCGCCTATTGGACCGCTATAATGCCCTCGGATTCCCACTCCTCGAGCCCCAAATTAATTTCTAAGACTTTCCCCATATTTTCTTGATTTTTCGGCTATTTTTTCCAATTTTCCAGATTTTCATTAATTTCTTTTCTTTTATTTTTTTTCCTTATTCTTCCTCTTCCCTTCTTTCTTCCACGCGGCCCCTGTTCCTCTTTCTTTTTCCTTGCAGCGGCTCTTGCGCACACACCAGCGTCCGCTTCTTCTTCTTCTTCGTGACTCCCGCAAGCGCACCAGAGCAGCCCAGCCACCAGCTGAACGCCGCCAGCCACTACCCAGGCCAGCCCCGCCGTCGCCAGCGCTCCCGGACCACCGCGAGACCCTCGGCCAGCCGCCATTGTCGCGGCTGGTTTCCCCTGCGTGTAGCCACCCTCCATGGATGCCCCTGCCTAGCTGCAACCAGCAGCCTTCACGGGCCACTACAGCTTCCAAAGCTGTCACTGAAGCTCCCTCGGACAATCGAAACCACCGCCATCAGTGCTCCAGCCTCGCCCGGCCTCTCTCGTTGCTATCCTTCCTCTGCGTGCTCGGCCATGGCAGCCTCCATTGCTGGTTGCTACAATCGGTCGCAACCGCGGCGTCTTCTCCCAATCTCTCCTTCTCTTTCACTCTCTTTCTCTCGCGATCTCGGCCTCCCGCGAGCTCTCTCGCTGCTTCTCTGTCTTGGCTACCAAACGGCAGCCGTGGCCGTTGCCGCCTTGAGCACTTCCTCTCTCGCCATTTTTCTCTTGAACAGCTTCCTCTCGGTCTCGTCTCGTTCTCTCAAACGCTTGATCATGCTCCCTCTCGATTTCACTCTCTCTTGGCTCTTGGCTCCTCCCTCCCAAGCTCTGTTTTTGATTTTCAAATTTGAAGTGGCAGTAAGCTCGCGGTTCTTGCCTATATATACCCACGCCTATATATATATAAATTAATTACACATTAATCCCTCAGTTATTCCATAATTCCTTTTTAGAATCTCCTTAATTCCATTTAGGAATTTATTATCTGCACTTGGACCCTCCAAGTATTAAAATAAATACCATCAAGCCTCACCCAAACTTGATTTCTCAAAATTAATTACCGACACTTACTTGAGATTATCGATTTTTGTCCCTGCGCTTGCGTGGGACCCCTATTCGATCCGAAAGCACTTAAGGGTTGCCTTACTCAGAAAATCGAACCACCCCTAGGGTCCCCTCAGCTTCCAGGAGGTCCCCTCCAACTATTCAGTATTGGCACCCACTCAGGTTTATACAGAATTTATTCCAAGAATTATTCCCGGTCGGACCGCTTCCAGCGTCATTATCCTTATCTCGAGACGCTCACCAATCTCTTGCCCTCTTCCCTGGACATCCAAGTCCCGAGGCACTCCCAGCTGCCAATTCGACAATTTCATTAATTAATTTATCGAGATTGACCCTTGGGCTTTCCGGACCACCCGGGGTCCTGACAAAATAATCTAATAATTATTTATTTTTAATACCATGCAATACCGGGTATTACATTCCACCCCCCTTAAAGAATTTCGTCCTCGAAATTCACTTTACCATACTTTCCTGCCCAAGATAATGACTTTCTCAGGCTACTCTCTGAATCCCCTACTCGAGAATCTCGTAGCCGAACCATATATCAGCCTTTAACTCGGGTCATACCCACCTAAAGGCTTCACTTAGGCATTTGATCCTTCGCCTCCCAAGGACATTTACTAACCAAATACTGCTTTGGCCTCTCGCCAAACCGTACCACTGGTCGCTGGTCATGCTTACTGCAATGATATCTATCTCCGGATGGATTTTCTCTATTTCGAAACATTGCTTTGCAGGTTTACTTCCTATTTCCCCATTTTCGCATCAACCGAAACCACTCTCACTAATATTGCATTACTGATCAGTCCACCACGATTTTACACCGATCGCACACAGCAACGTTTCCCATTGCCAATTACACATGGCCACGATTTTACGCTGGTCCAACCAGTAACGTTTTAGCACTGATCATCACCGCAATGTCTCTTTTAGTGCCCACAAGACACTTTGACACTCTTTCCACCATAGCACACTGCTATAATCACACGCATGCAAAGATTGAGGCGATCCTCATGGCAACCTCTCATTATCGATCAAATAACCCTGCTATCACTGCACGGGAAGCAACCATTTGGCCCACCCAGCCAACTTTGACCATTTCATACATGGTCTACTACCTTGACCAGTCAACCCTCATTTATCGATACGATTATGCATAATCGACATACCCAACACCATGCCAGGCATTTTCATATTTCAATCATATGTGCGCTACTCGAGTCCAACTCGAGCTTGACGATGCACGAACCATTACCATCTCACCTCGAGCTTAACCATGCTCGGGCCACAACTTTCTCCCAACCAGGAGTTTCTTGCACAAGCACATAGACTCCTCTGGCCTTCCTTTCTGGCCAATATTGCAGGTTAGTAGGGGTCTCATACCCATACCAGAGAACTCTTCACTGAGCAACTCCTCTTCAATTTTTTTTGTTTTTCACCCCATTTTTGCTTTCACAATCATGCCCCATGCTAGGCCTTACCTTGGCTATTAAACCCTACCGCAAGTTAAGGATCCTACAATTGCGCTTAAGGTCGCAAAACCATTAATCGGCCCTCGTCATCACCCACGGTGTGTGGCACAAGTGATTGGCTTATTACCATCTGCACAATCACTTATTGCATCGCGCCTGTAGGATGACTCGTGCCTTCGGTCCGCACCACAACAAGCTAACATGGTTACACCCCCACTCTTGTAGCTGTCTTCTAGCCAAATTTACTCACCCAGCTTCAATTTCATTGGGACCTTTCAAATCTCACCATTTCTCAACAGGGCCTCTTACTCTTTAAGCACGAAACTTTTAGGCAATCCCAAAATCAGGTTCATTCTCAATTTGCATTAGTCACCTGATTTACACCATGCAGAATGGTTACCTATGATTTTCCTGACAACATCTTTTCCCTGACAGCGACGATGACACCACCATGTCATCTCAAAAGACTCGCTGCTCCATGAATCTCACTGCTCAACATAACCAACACGACCCCACCTTTAGGCCATTTTCCACAAATCACTTTGCTATGCTTATGGCAACTAGCTAATTCCTTGAGAGACTCTGGCTTCTCCCGAACTTTTTATAACTTTTGTTACAACCAGCTCACATCACTCAGTAAGCGATCACACTAGCCTTAACGCCATCATCATTAACTAAGACGATCTCCCGCCATCGCTTAGCACCACATCTAGCCGCAACCACGACTCAAGAGCCACCTATGCCACTGATCGACTACTCTCTCAACACCCCACGACCCTGGCCAACCGCTGCACTGCTGTTGTCGCTATCATCGGTCGGCGTCTTCGGTCGCCATCGACTACCCTCAGCTGGTCACCAATCGGCTCCACTAGTTGCTTTCTTCACACCCATGAACCTCTAACCACGTGACTAAATCTCATTAATTGCCCACACCAAGGCATCACCCTAAGTATAGCGCTCACAGCTATCAAGTGATTTCATCACCTAAACGCCATTTCTGGGAACCAATATCGTCCCACTAGCTCTTCTTTCGAGCTCTCGTCACCCACTGGCGACATCTTAAATTTGCTCTCATCTTCCATCTAATCGACTCGATTAGCTCTAGCCGGATCACCCAGCTCACCACCAACACAACCTTCCTCCGGGCACTACTCTTGCAATCATCGATTATAACTTCGATTTAAACTCCACCCACTGAAAATCACCCCTGCTACTACTGTGGAACCCACACTTCCACTCGATGTCGTAGCCTCACGCTCATACCCTTGCCACCTGGTAACTGATCCTGTGTCATCAACTGGAAATCCATCCAGTGCTACATAAGGATACTTCCTCATTTTTACATCGACACATCAGGACTAATACTAGACCGTGCAATTGCAAGCCTTCACGAATTTCAAACCATGCCTCAGCCACACTTTCAGCCTGCCACAACTCACTTCACAAGATTAGGATCCCTTTACTCGAAGCCTTCACACGCTTCAATATCCCCATCTCATGGTTGGTTTCTAACTCGTAAGTCTCGCCCTCCACGGCACTTATGTAACATCCTAGAGCCCTTTACCGACTCCACCAATTGACCCATCTTTTTGCATCACCGCAAGGTCACAGGGTCCATCATCTCAATTTATTCGATCAACTTCGATCAAATTCAACCACAACTGCATTAGCATCCTTTAATAAGGAGCATCGCCACACGTCTTATTTTCACACCACGAGATATCACTCAATCTATTCACAAACCTTCATGCTGCCAAGACAACAAAAGGCACTACGATGATTTTTTTTTTTCAACCCTCACGGAAATTTAGGTCTGGCCCAGACATAACCTACAGCATACCCCAGGTCTTCACGTCTAATCGTCTCCACCGCAGACAGGTTACTCCACATAGAGGGCTGCAATCCCTCCCGTGAACTAACCGTCTATATCTAGTGGTCCTTAGCATTAGACCTGTCAACCGTAGGCATCAACTGTAGCGTTATTCCCACGCTAGACCCGTTTCTTTTCCCTGGGTTTCTTTCTCAAACATCTCGAAGTGCTACAACACCCAAACATTCGCTAAATCGCCTTGACACTACTTTAACGAGATAAAGGGCTTAAACCCCACTTGGGTGCAACACCCTAACAACTCTTATTACTAGCAGTTGAGTTGTGGAACTAGCCACAACTTTCGTCACCCTACCGCATTTCACAAATCTTTAGCCCCTGACCATCTGCATAATCACTGTGTTGCCCTGTGCTTTAGGCGAGCCAACACCTGGTCATCATTATCGGGTCACCCCCATACACTGGCCCAACACTGGTTCCCCATCGTGTTGCCCTGTGCTTCGGAGAGCCAACACCTAATCATCATTACAGTGTTGCTCCCATACACTGGCCTAACAACAGTTTCCAATAGCATGGCTCAGGCCCATCACTGATTTGCTTCGCACCAGTAGCTTCGCCCTACCAAGCTTCCTACTCGACAACTAAACCATCAGAACGTTTTCGCGTTCCACGATTTCTCCCTAGGACTACTCTAGATGTCCTATCCCTTGCAGGAGACTATCGATCTCACTTGACTAACTCTTATAAGGTGCTGCTCTAGGTTTTCGGCATCTGATCGTCACCTGCAGTTCACTAAATTGCTCAGGCCCATGGGCCACTTGCCCTTAACGCGAGCCAACTCATTAGTCCTCTGCCACACGGTCCATAGCATCAGATCCGTCACACCGAGCCTTGCACCCATAACATCAAAGCTACTAAAAGCCTTCCCGAACTACGATGGTTCCACCACCATCTTACCAAAGTCATCTTACTTGGTTACCCTTGCCTTGATAACCTCAAGCTCATACCATGAGCCTCGCTCCTTAGGACTCCACATCTCTTATCGCTTAAGAGACTCTCAAACCACTTTTCCTCTTGAGGCCTCATGATCTTACCCCACGAGATCTTACCTCAGGCTCCGGCACCCATAACCATAAAGCACCTACCATTACCCTCCAGGTAAATCGAGACCTCTCGTCTCTCCTTGCACACCCACAGTGCATTTAGTCACGACGCCCAGCTTGGCTTTCCAATAGGCCTTTCTCAGGCTCCCATGACTTGGAATTTAAATTCGGGGCGTCCACATTACTCGCCATACCCCTGCCCACTTGGCATCCGAAGTTGGCATTTCCATTGCGCGCATAGCCTATGGATGTCTTGTTGCCACAAACTCATCGCCCTCGGGCCACACACTGCTCATACCCTTCATTGGGTGACCTCCGCGTCTCCCATCAAGGGTCTCGTGACCTTAGGCGCCATCCTGACCCCCAGCATCACAATGAGGGTCTATTCACCTCTCATCTCCCGACCTTAGGCGTCCCACCAGACCCCAAGCGTCATAACGAGAGTTTTGATTGGCCCCTCATCCATCAATCACATGGATGGTCACTTGGCCCTACACAACTAGGACTTCTAACCCAAAGGCTTTCACACGCATATCAACGCATGCCCAACTCCTTAATCCTAGATCTGGATTACCCTAGATTCCAGCTCGACTCACTTGGGATTTCCATCTCATGCAAACACCCGCTAGGATCCACTTGCCACACGCCTATCACTCCCAAGGGTAGACCTCGTCTCATCATGAAACCAACTAGGGTCCACTCATACCGTAGGCACATCCCCTCTGGAATCATCATAACAATACGATCACATCGCTTGATGCCAAATCTTTTTCCTTGAGCCTCGAGCTAACACCCACTTTAGCTTATTTTATCTCAAGCGCACAAGCCTTACTGCACCACTTCCAAGGGACAACTCTATTCCCTCGAACATGCTCAACAAATCTCTAACATAGGGACGCTCCACTAATCCCCTCTCGGACTAGTCACGCTTCGGCTTCGTGTCCCCACACGAGCTTCAACACTTCGATCTCAAGGAGTTCTCATCCCTAGAACACTTAATATTACCCAAAATTCCCAAATTCGGGTTTCTTGACATCGACACCTACACTTGGGTTTTTGGTTCTTCTTTGCTCAACCCTTATACCTCTCACAGGTATGTCATCTCAATCTAGGGTATTTTCTCATCCCTAGAACAGGAATATCCAAACATACCATGTCATTGACCCAATCCCTTAGGGTCCTCGGTCCACATGTCCAACTTTCAAGGTTATCGGACCAACCTTACATTGAAATCTCAAAATTTCATATCAATTGTTCTCGACCCCAACTCAGCAGTTAAGACATTCCGACTTATATCCGAATTCATACCAGACATCATCGACTCGCTACTCTGGCAATCGCTCACATCAATCACTTAACCGACCATACTTAACACCCAAGCACGCTAGCGGTCCCCACTCATACAGCTAGCCATGCTCTGATACCAACTGTAACGGCCCGCTCCCACTTACGGGCATCACCGGTAAATAATAGACCGGATTACTCACCCGACAAACCACGACTAAAGGGTTGGACTATGTTTCAACAGGAAACGCCCTAGGTGGGAACTAGGCTTTGTCCTTCCCTTCGCTCCACTCAGGAATCGGTCCCATCTCAATCAAGAAAACACAGCGGACTGAGACCCGAAGCACGAGTGAACTTCACCTCTCTTCAGCTCGCCCCATAGCAAGCCAAAGGTGACCCAGGCACAAAGCTAGCATAACAGACATTTCGCTGAGTATTGGGGATTTATGAGAACTTACCTCGCTGATCTTTACTTGGTCCGAAACTTGGCTTTACCGACCATGCCACATTCTACAAGCAATCTCACAATCATCTATCACACTATGATGATTACAACAATTAAATACATCTAGTGCTCAATATCGCTTACACTCAATTACATGAATACGTATAAAAATTTACAAGGGAATACACAACAACACATCTCAGGCAACAAAGTTAATTGCAACAGCAGCCTCCCGGCGCCATCCCTGCTTGCCTCTGGACTGGTAATATCTACACATGAGGTAAAACCTCATGAGTCATAAAGACTCAGTAAGGGTGCAATGCATGTAAATATGAATATAATCATGTTTATGTATGACAAATGCATGCAAATGAGGCTAGGTCCACTCATCCTCACAACCCACTAAGGTTTGAGGCATCAACCTATCAGCCCCCACCACACTAGTCCTCCATATGGCCACAGGTCCACTAGTTCTTGCATCACACAAGATATAACCACTACATGCCAATGCAACATAAATACATTATCAAACACATTTACCAACTTGCAAGGCCACCTCCACATGGGGCCGTCCCTTACTTGGCTCGAAGCCTCATCCCTGCCTCGGCGAGAACGCCAGCCCGAACTCCGAGCTCTTCTAGGATCACCGCCTTCTTGTTCGAACCTAAAGGCAAACACACAAAAACCCAACTCCATTAACATTCGGCATTAACCCAATGCCCTCGATTTCGCCACACATTGCAAAATCACCATCAACACTATTTACAAAAAACGAACCACGACATACATCAGCCGTTTAATAATTTTCAACCACCCCGACCCGGGGTTAAATCCAACAACATTACACAATTCAATGTCTCACATAAAGGAAATATTCCAAAAAGAATTAACTTACTTATCTCGGTTAAATCAAGAAGAGAAAATCGGTTAATCGCCCACATTGGCGTCGCCTATTGGACCGCCATAATGCCCTCGGATTCCCATATCGGACCTTCGGCCCACTCCTCGAGCCCCAAATTAATTTCTAAGACTTTCCCCATATTTTTTGGATTTTTAGGCTATTTTTTCCAATTTTCCAGATTTTCTTTAATTTCTTTTCTTTTATTTTTTTTTTTCCTTATTCTTCCTCTTCCCTTCTTTCTTCCACGCGGCCCCTGTTCGTCTTTCTTCTTCCTTGCACGTGGCTCCTACGCACACACCAGCGTCCGCTTCTTCTTCTTCTTCGTGACTCCCGCAAGCGCACCAGAGCAGCCCAGCCACTACCCAGGCCAGCCCCACTGTCGCCAGCGCTCCCAGACCACTGCGCGACCCTCGGCCAGCCGCCATTGTCGCGGCTGGTTTCCCCTGCGTGTAGCCACCCTCCATGGACGCCCCTGCCTAGCTGCAACCAGCAGCCTTCACGGGCCACTACAGCTTCCAAAGCTGTCACTGAAGCTCCCTCGGACCATCGGAACCACCGCCATCAGTCGCTCCAGCCTCGCCCGGCCTCCCTCGTTGCTGTCCTTCCTCTACGTGCTCGGCCATGGCAGCCTCCATTACTGGTTGCTGCAACCGGCCGCAACCGCGGCCTCCTCTCCCAATCTCTCCTTCTCTTTCACTCTCTTTCTCTCGCGATCTCGGCCTCCCGCGAGCTCTCTCGCTGCTTCTCTATCTTGGCTACCAAACGGCAGCCGTGGCCGTTGCCGCCTTGAGCACTTCTTCTCTCGCCATTTTTCTCTTGAACAGCTTCCTCTCGGTCTCGTCTCGTTCTCTCAAACGCTTGATCATGCTCCCTCTCGATTTCTCTCTCTCTCGGCTCTTGGCTCCTCCCTCCCAAGCTCTGTTTTTTATTTTCAAATTTGAAGTGGCAGAAAGCTCGCGGTTCTTGCCTATATATACCCACGCCTATATATATATAAATTAATTACACATTAATCCCTTAGTTATTCCATAATTCCTTT
This sequence comes from Diospyros lotus, assembly GCF_014633365.1. NCBI lineage: Eukaryota > Viridiplantae > Streptophyta > Magnoliopsida > Ericales > Ebenaceae > Diospyros > Diospyros lotus. Next base: position 21,311,358 of record NC_068350.1, read on the forward strand.
TTAGAATCTCCTTAATTCCATTTAGGAATTTATTATCTGCACTTGGACCCTCCAAGTATTAAAATAAATACCATCAAGCCTCACCCAAACTTGATTTCTCAAAATTAATTACCGACACTTACTTGAGATTATCGATTTTTGTCCCTGCGCTTGCGTGGGACCCCTATTTGATCCGAAAGCACTTAAGGGTTGCCTTACTCAGAAAACTGAACCACCCCTAGGGTCCCCTCAGCTTTCAGGAGGTCCCCTCCGACTATTCGGTATTGGCACCCACTCGGGTTTATATAGAATTTAGTCCGAGAATTATTCCCGGTCGGACCGCTTCCAGCGTCATTATCCTCATCTTGAGACGCTCACCAATCTCTTGCTCTCTTCCCTGGACATCCAAGTCCCGAGGCACTCCCAGCTGCCAATTCGGCAATTTCATTAATTAATTTATCGAGATTGACCCTTGGGCTTTCCGGACCACCTGGGGTCCTGACAAAATAATCTAATAATTATTTATTTTTAATACCATGCAATACCGGGTATTACAATAAGTAAGTGTACCAATCATTTGATAAGATTTCTTACTATCTTGAGTGACTTACTAATGTGTGATTTGATGAAGCTTTCGAGCAATTATTGAGGATTGAAGCACTAGCTGTATTGTTAGGTATTTAGGTTTTTGGAATACTTTGATTTGTTGTCCATAAATGTGTACATGTGTGGGATTCTAAACTATGAGAAATTTAGAACAATTGGTTTTTGGAAAATTAGATGGTCGTAGGAATCTTGGAAAGTTTTGAAAATCCGAATGAAATAAAAGATGTTAGTAGACAATCCGCCATAAGAACCCCTTTAGGGATATGAGTTTTAGGATTTACTTTTAGAGATTTAGGAATTAAGGAAGCTTGATAAACATATGTATAGGTGTATAGAGGCAGGTGTAAATATTTTGACTATTTGATGAAATTAAACCCTTTGTCCATAAAATACTTGTATATGCTTAAGATAAGGATTTTTAGAATTGTTGGGTTGATAATCCACAAGAATGAGAAAGACGAGAATATATTTTAATTTTACTAATTGGTTACGATTATTTCAGGGACATCTTACTACTAAGGTTTACATGTTGAACTCATGATTTTAAAGTTTGTCTATCTTAGATGGTGAACACCCGACGTTCCCAAAGATTTGAACCCGTCACCCCAAATCATCTTGGTGGGGGTGTCCAAGAAAAGGGGTCACAACACTCATATGAGGAAACATCGGAGATGCCCCAAGGAAGTTGTAAAACCCTGCCTCGCCAGGCGTGTCACTATAAGGGAATTCCTGAGAATCTTTTCATTTTTCCATGTTCATCACTTGTAGTGCTTCAAGAACAATCTTCACATGCTTTAACATACCCGACACATACAATGATTCAAAGAATAATCTTCACATGCTCACATAGGCCAGCACCCGCGGTGATTCCAAGAACAATCTTAACATGCACACGAGATCCCAAAAACTCCAGTCTTGCTCGTTTAACTAACAAGATCAATAGTCTTAAACTAAACGAGTCATAATATTACGCAGCGGAAAGTAATAACATAACAACAATGTGGAATACCATGATCGTTCATACATTTGTCAAAATAAGTATTACAGCTTTCAAAATGATAACAACAACTATCACGCTAAACACCGTCAGCCCTCAACTGGCCACATCCTCATTTTTACAGCAGTCCCTGGCTGGAACGTTGAATGTTTTAGGGGCATAACTCAGATTAGAAGATGAAACATCTAAGTGATGGCATGATACAGTTTATTGAATGCATGAATGATTACGAGCATGTCATATACAGATAATGACAACACGCAACCATCTAACAAGAAACATGTCTCCTATTTACCGTCGTGACTATAAAAATCAATATTTTTATTTTTTTCCATAATTTCCTCAATTTTTCTTATATTTCTCTATTTTATGTAGCTTTCTTTCCTTAAAAAATTCATAATAAATACCTAACACCTAATTTTCCAAATGTTCTTGCACAAATATTCCTAAAATAATTTTAGAAAAATTATGAAATTAATTTCGAACAAAACTTGTACCTTAGCGCCCTCACACGTTGAGCGAGTGGCTGAGGGTGGAGTCCATGTGTGCACACGTGCGGGCTGTCTTCTCCAGCCTTCTTCTCCGACGACGGCCACCGGCGACGACTTACAATGACCAAACAAATTATAGGGGCTTGAAGTACTCATCAAGGCGATCCTAGAGGTGCTCTTATGCATCAGAAAATATCATCGAAAAAACCCTTAATGGCCAGTTGCAGGTCGTGGTCGAGCGAAGCCTGATTTTTTCGTCCAGCTTGTTAAAACCCTATGAAACGTATGCCAATCTCCTCCAAACTCTCTAGAAATGCTTCCCACAACTCGACGAACAAAAGTCCTCAAACCTTATTGCTTGATTCAAGCTAAAACGCGACCAATTTTCTTCGATTTTGTTTTGAAACCCTCGGCCTTCAACCCCTATTTATACGCGTTTTTCACGCCAAAAACCATCAAATCTCAGGCATTTTTATCCCTTAAGCACCAAATATATCCTCTAATGGCCTCAATTAGCCTTGAATCATCCACAAAATCCCTCAAATTTTTTGGCCAAATTGCTAATCACATCCGCCATAAATTCTGATCAAATCTCGACCAATGGCCTTCACTAAATGCTTCATCATGACCTGGAGGCTATTCTAGAGCCTCCAAGCAAGCTTCCCAACGGCCAGAGGCGGCTATCCGGCGGCCACAGTGAGGCTGGTCAGTTTCACACCCAAACTTCTTTTTTTACACTTTCACCCCCCAGTTAATTTCCAAATACATTTTGCCCCTTTCCTTGTGAAGGATCATGAACGAGGATACAAAAGCATGCAACGGAAGCGTTTTAATCAAAAACGTTCCTCGTATTGATTAGAATCTAGGAGACTTACTTTTTCGACGGATTACCGGACGGAATGGAGCGATGGGAGCAGGATGCGCGGGAGCTTCTTCGCGTGGTGGAGACGACGGCTGTCCTGCAATCCTTCGGCTCCTTCGCATTAGAACTCTAAAGCACTCTTTCGGTCTTCCGGAGTATGACTCGAACTCGTGGCCTCTCTTTCGATGAAGAAGAGCAAAAACGACCTTGGATGAAAAACAATCAAAGAGAGATATATATAGGGAGAACCCTAGGGTTAAAACCCTAGTGGGCCAAACCCTAATGGGCCAAGTCCATTTAATTAATTTTCTAATTGGGTTAGCCCAATTAATTAATTAAACTAATGAACTATTATTTTATTCTAGCCCAATTAATTATGGACCATCTTGAATAAAATAATTCTCTCTCAATGTAATTTACCCAACAAGCCAAATGTATTAAAAAATACATGAGTTACATCGAGCTACCCCGGGGACCAAAAGACAAATTATTCACGGCTACTAAAATGACCAAAATATCCCTGCTACCTAGTAGCTATATTTTGTCATTCTAAGTGTTCCAACTATCACCATATGGTAACACTGACCCCACGAATAATTTTGCATATGCCATGACTTTGACCTACTAGTGTAATGACGAAAATACCCCTCTGTGTAACACCCATCATTTAGAAAGGAATAATGTACTAACACCTCTCTAAATGATTTCTACCATCCTTAGATCACTAGTCCAATAATCCGTGACTACTCGAATGTACTTGCTTATCACTGGGAGCTACCTAGAAGCACACACTCTTAAGTCACGTTCCCAGGGCCCTGGATTATTTGATTATTCTTGGACAATCACAAGGGGGTGAATCACAGAAACTATCTTGTATTAGTCTGTCTTAGCTAATTAGAAACCATACTCCCAACTCAAAAGGATATTGATCTTTGATAGACCTCACCTACAATGAATCTAAGAATATAGCTCTAGGTTCACTAGACCACCAACTAATACTCAAGTATTAGAGTACTCGTCCACGTAGTAGCAGTGATAGACTAGCTCCATGATAATTAGTACTTTGTCATTAGCTTCTATCACAGGTCCACTCTACGCATTCCAAATGCGCTTATACAATTAGAGTAAACGGACTGTTTACTGGCTAAGGCAAGCCATCCTCCATTAGGATCTATTGCACAATGATCTTATCATGATAGAATGCCCAGTTCTATCAAAAGATCAAGAGTAATATTTTTCTTGCTTATTAAGTACCCATGATTCATGCCTAACTGTGAAGAACGACCCATCACATGAATCACTTACTTAATAGCATGGACACTTTTCCAACAATTAAATGCAAATAATATATGTGCCATGAACTGAATAAAAGAAACATCATTGCCATAAATTAAACAAAACATGTCTTTAGGGCATACATTTCCAACACCTTGATACCCCTAAACTTTTTGTTAATTGCACTATCGCCTACAAGTTCTAAACTCTTCATTTCCCTCAAGAATTTCTAGAAACTTCATCGTTTTGACCTCCCTCAAGCAGTTTATGCATTTTACACTTTGGCCCGGATGCCTCTAATCGTGTATTTTCAACCCAACCTTTGCAAATCTCTTAGTTTTGTCAAATCCTACTTATTTGGGCATTTTTACCTTCCTTGACTTGCTCTGACATGGACACTTGCCTTTTCATTGATGTTTAAAAAATTGCACGATAACCTGAAACTATGATAAACTTCATTTTGACTCCTCAATTTCTAAAATTCCTTTGATATATAATATTGGGTATTACAAAAATTCACTCTAAGGAGGAAGTCAAGAAGAAGAAACACACATTGATCAGATGGAGAAAATCATAGAAAATATGTTAATTTTGATGCAAGGGACACACCTAACAAATCAGGCTACCCCATGAAACCCCGATGTCGTTGACAGGTTCTAGTGGTTGAATCTTCCTAGTTTCCAGGGAAAAGCAAGAGCTAACCGAAGTGAGAGTGAGTATTGCCTAGAGCAGATGGAAAAGATTTTTAATTTTCTTGGTTGTAATAAGGAGGAAAGGATCACTTGTGCCACCTTTATGCTTTGGGACAAGGTAGACCACTGGTGGAGGACTATGAAAAGAACCTTGTCGAAACCCAAGGGACAAGGTACACCAAACATTACATGGGAAAAATTTAAAGAACTTTTTAATGCCAAGCATTTTTCCTTATGTAAGAAATTGGAGAAAAGCCAAGAATTTATGAATTTGAAGCAAACTGGGGACATGTTAGTCGCCCAGTATGAGGATAGTTTTACTCGACTAATCAAGTACATGCCAGTTTACAACCTGGACGAACAAGCCAAGGCGCAAACGTTCCTTGGGGGATTAAAGCTGGAGATCTAGTTAGCGTTAAGTTCTCTGGGGGCACGTACTTATACGGATGTGATTTCACAAGCCCTGACCGTGGAAAGCAACCTCCACTGAATGAACACCCTGAGGACGAAATTTCGAGAACTCGAGGATATAAAACTTGGGAAAAGACACAACCTTGGGGTTTGAAGAGAAAATTTTAAACACAAAGAGAACTATCCCAGGTGCCAAAAAACTCATCTAGGAAAACCTTGTGAAAGAGGGAACCAAAGGTGCTATACCTATGGTGGAAAGGACCACACATCTCGAGATTGCTCGAAGGGACCCCTGTGTTTCAACTGTATATAAGCCAGCCATTTCTCTAAGGATGACCTGCAAAGGAGAGAAGTTAATCAATCTTGGATGAACCAAGGAGACCGAGAACCACAACGAGGTCTTGTGTTCCAGTTGATGGGAAAATATGTCAATGCCAACCTGACGACCATGCAATACACCTTGAATTCTCCTTAACGCAGTTGTACGAGTGTTAATCGATCATAGGTTGGCCCATTCACATGCATTGGCACATCATCTAGGAAATGATGATATGACATTTGGTTAGACATTGAATGTCAAGTAGTAAGATGGAAAATTGTGAGTTGAGGAGTGTTATTGGTCAATATATGTTAAATGTAACTTTGAGTGTGATTTGTGATTTTAAGGAATCAAATGGAGGATATTCTCAAAAGTTAGCTTGGGAGAGAATGTGACTACTTGAGGATTTAAAAAGAAATGTAGCAAGATTTCTCTAGATCCTGTTACAGGTTTTTATGAGTATCTACTGATGACATTTGGGATTAATGCACTTGTAACCCTTGTGAGTTGATGATAGAGATGTCCAAATTATACCTCAATTAATGTGTGACTGCATTTATGAACTTATATCTTACCTATTTCCCCAAAAAGATTTGTGTATGAGGGAGTGATGGTACCAGGAGCGTGATTACTACACAGTATGTAATACCCATATTTTTATGTTAAAAGTGTTTTAAAAATCCTTTGGGTCCAAATGCAGTTTGTCATACTTTCAGGCAAATGTGTAAATTCCAAAACAGGAACAAAAAGGTAAGTGACCATACCGAGACAAAACTTGGAGGGTAAAAGTATCCAAAGAATCATGGGTTGTCAAAAACAATAGATTCACAAAGGTTTGGAGTCAAAAATACGCGATTAGGGGCATTCGGGCCAAAGTGCATAATTTAAAATCTGACTAAAGGTGGTCAAAATGAGAGTTTTTCTAGACTTTCGAGGGTGTAATAAGACATCCTAAACTTGTAGGGTTTAATGAAATATGTGAAAAATACAGGGTTTGAGAGATAAGGGTAGAAACAAGAAATAACAAAAGTTGAAGGGTGAAAGTGCAAATAATGGAAATCACCGGCCAACTTTGCGGCGGCTGTCGGCAGAACTTTTAAGGGGTACCAGGATGCTCACCAGGCCATGATGGTTCGATTAGGCAAAGGTATTGGTCGGGATCAATGGTGAGATGATGGGAAATTAATTTCAAAATAATCAAAAATTTTAGCCGGAGATTTCGAGGGAATTTCATCGCCATTTAACTCGATTCGAGGTTTGTAATGACCATATTCAAAGCTTAGGGTATAGAAAAGCTTGTGCATGGTCAAAATTTTGGTAGAAAATGGGTATAAATAGGGTTCAAAGCCCCGAGGGTTTCAAAACAAAATCGAAGAAAATTAGCCTCGTTTTAACTTGAATCGAGCCTCAAGGATAGAGTGCTTTTGTTCTTTGAGTTCTAGGGAGAATTTATGGAAAATTTGGAGGTCTTTGGTATAGGTTTAGCAAGGTTTCAGAGACTTGGTGATGGGAGTCGAATCCAACAAATAATAAATTCTTACTCTTAAAAATGTAAATTGTGATAGTGATGAGCAAGGTCGTATCCACGGGGACTGGTTAGATCTATTCCTTTGAAAACCTAAAATAAATAGAAGAAATAATTAGGGAGTTTTGAAATTTGAAATTTAAACAATTAAAAATAGAATATTATTCTAAATTAATAAGGTAAATCAGAATGTAAGAAGATTAAAGGAATCAATAGAAACGCTTTCGGTAGAAGGGATTTATCCACCAATGGGTATGATACTGATCATTGATGCCAAAGTCACTAATTTTCCTTGAATACTTGACCTTAGAAAGAACAACAAGCTATGTTCATTCAATGTTTCCCTTACTTCTTAGTTAATTAAAATAAGCTCTTCAATTAACCCGTACCTTCAAACAACCCTAGAACAAGCTCTCTAGAATTTAATTCAAATGCAGCATTAAACTTTGTGGAAACAAGACCAAATCTGAACAATAAACACACAAGCTCGATTTATTTAATTCAGCACATGTACTCCCTAGGAATTGAACGAAAACTTGTCCATAATCATCAACCCTAGTTGCTACTTATGCAAGAAAGATCAAACAATTACGAAATTGGTATTCAAGCTAGCCATATATCATGCGTCAAGAATTGAATAGCGACTGTCTATGTAATCAAAACACACAATCATAAACATTAAAATCAGAAGATACATGAATATTTAAGAGAAAATCAGATTGTAAATAAACTCAAAAAGATCTCACAGTGTTCTTCACCATGGCTTCAAAATATCCTTCTACTGAAAAACCAAAGTTTAGCCACACATAATGAAAGAAAGAACACAAAAAGAAGAGAAAATATGAAAATGATGTTTCCTCCTCCTTTTGGATGTGCTTCTTTGCCTCTTTTTCTTCCTAGACGTCCTCCTTCTCGAGCTTGGATCAAGACCTTAAATAGCCCCCAACAAAGAATCCAAATAAGCCAAAGAATTAGGGCTTCCTAGGCTCCCATAACTTATGAGCCCTTTTTGGGTTAGATAAAAAGATTTTTGGGCTTCGTCTCCTCTTAATAATTGTATTTCAGAATGTGTGGATGAATTTAGGCTTTTGAAGCACTCGATTTGGACATCATAAGCTCAAGTTATGTCCTTTTAAAGATTCATTGTTCGTTCAAAATTCTAATCCGATTAGGATTTGGCCCAGCCTTTCAACCCTAACGTTGAAGAAATGTTTGGAGGCGCAAACGAACTTGGATTTGGACAATAATACTATTATGGAAATCCTAATAAGTCCTCTACAAAATCTCTTAAGACCTCATTCATGTTCTTGAACTCTAACATGTTCAAAAACCTGGAAGAAGCCCAAAAGGTCAAAATATTAAAAAGCTAAAATTTTCTAAGTAAAAGCCCAATTTATTCTAACCTATCTAAAATTACCTTAACCATAAAAATAAGCATAAATCAATACAATGAGGAATAAATCTCACCCAAAAGACCATATGTAAGGGAAATAAATATATGAAATTATGCACTCATCACTTGGCTGGAAAATCGGGCGTCACCGGACTACGACCTGCAGATGAGCTTTTGAGAGTCTTCTGGCGGGTGTTCCAGCCATCTAAGGGTACCCCCAGGATCGCCTTAAGAAGAGCTTCAAGGCCATATAGCTTGTTTGGCCATTGGAAGCCGTCGCAACTTGCCATCGTCAGAGAAGAAGGGCGAAAAAGAAAAGGCGTATTACTAGCACGCACGGACTTCACTCGCAAGCCACTCGCTTAGTGCGTGAGGGTGTGTGAGGCACAGGTTTTGTTCGAAATTAATTTTATAATTTTTGTAAAATTATTTTAGGAATATCTATGTAAAAATATTTGGTGAAATTGGGTGTTAGGTATTTGTTATGAATTTTCTAAGGGAATAAAGATTACGAAAAATAGAAAAAAATAAGGAAAATTGAGGAAATTATGGAAGAAATTAGGAAAACCATAAATATTAATTTCCTTGGATAATTACTGGCCAAGAAATGATCACTATAAGTGTTGGGATTTTACATGTTATTCGAGATTGACGCATTTCTCAAGGAACACGCCGAATTACTGTCCGAGGTGAGTGAGCAGTCTTTTCAAAACCTAGTATGATTTATGTGGGTAGTTCGGCTCGAGGTTCACTTTATGGTTTCACATCGAGGTGGTTGAATTATGTGTGGTTATGCTGCCTTTTTTTTTTTAAGCATACTGTGCATAACAAGTAATTTTCACGTGATGCATATACTGGATATGATTAGTGAAATTGCATGGCAAGTGGTTTTCGTTGCATTGTTATATTTAAATTATGTCATAATCTGGTGAGACGTGATGGGATCTTCTCGAGAATGGGGTAAGGTTAATCTTTGTTGATCGGGTGATGATGTTCGCCACCCGGAGATTAAGTATGTCGCGGCAAGGTCAATCCTAACGGTGTGTGGAATGGATTTTTCATGGGAGATTGAGTATGCCAGGGAAATTTCTCAAGGTTGACTGGTCGTATTGTTTTTGTATATGAAGCTTATGTTCATTTCATGCATTCAATAAAACTGTTTTATGTGCCATCACTTAGATGATTCAGCATCTAATCTGGGTTCTACCCCTGGAACATTCAAACATTCTAGATAAGGGTCGCAACAGGGATGAGGATGTGATTGGATAGAGTTGAGGAAGTACGAGCATGTTAGATGATATTTATGTTTTCTTTCAATTATGTAATCCTTATTTTGTTTGGAAGACGATTTTTTTAAATGATTGCAATATCTTTGTTAGTGTAGGTGCTCTAGACCCAATCAGATTGGGCATGTTGTACATTGCCAATTGCAATCATATTTATTATTGAATAAGGAGTTATTCAATCTCATAAAGAAGTCGTTCTATTAGTTTCTTGTTATTATTGTAATGATCGTATGAAACTAGATAGAAGTCCATATGATGTATATTGTGATTAATCTATAAAGATGTGAGATGATGCATCATAGTTTCAAGACATCATTAAATGTCCCAAGTCGTAGCAATGTCAAGAATGGACATTGACAATTGTGGTAAGACTTATATGTGCTATGTGATAGTAATGGGGGTCTCACACCCATAAGCATGGGGATGCCTAGACAAGTACATAGGTAACCAATGTTGGAGAACGTGTCACTGGACATAACTCGCCATGAGAATCTATTTTGGTTATATGTTAATGGAATTCTCATACAAGATGGGTGTAACTAATCCTTGGACCTGAGGTTATCACGGTCATCTCATAAGAAGACCGGTATGTTTTGACATTGTTTTGATGGGCCTAGATAAAGGCTGCACATGGGCAATCGTTGGGCATATCTTGAGGCTTATGGAGATGGGTGCATAACCAAGATGGAACTCGTCTATCCCTTGATAGAGGATGATCTATCTAAGGTGCATTTGGTGGATATTCACTTTAAATCCATGGCCATGGTGAAAGAGAATATCCGGAAGACCGAAGAAAACTTATGTGATCATAATCAAGCAACACATTGCCAACTTGAGATCACATAGGATACATTGACGAGAGGATCGAATTACATGGTAACCATTCTCGTGAAAGGTTATTTGCAGATTATGAATCCTTTTGAATAATTGGGTAGGTATGACGCCTTGCTAGATGCCAATCTTGTCTTATGTGTTTGTACTGACACATTGCCAACATATTCGGAACCCTAATGAGTTATACAAAAAAGGTACAGTCCCTGGCCTAAACCAAGAGAGCAGACATTTGGTTAAGTGGGACACTTCGGTAAGAAGTTATGCCGTCGTAGGTTCTCACTAAAAAAAGAACAAATAGATGTAATGACGTCGATATGATAACGGGTCGTCATAAAGGAAAGAGTTTCCTAAAATGGCAATTGATTAAATTAGGAAGGAGTTTCTAATTTAATAATTTTCTATTTGTTAGAGCGATAAATAGTAAATAAAATATATTTGGGTTTAAGTTAATATTTGGACTAAATTGGATATGGGTCAAATATTAAATTAAATATTATATTTAGACTAAATTGGATTTGGGCCACTTAATTATATTTTTAGTTGGACTAAGATAAGCCCACTTAAGATTCTAGTTGAACTAGGATTAATGGGCTAGCCCAATCCATTAGGGTTAAAGAAACCCTAGGATGTTTCTCTATAAATATCCCTTTATGAGTTGCCCAAAATTAATGAATGTTTATGTGGTTTTTCAAGAGTTGAAAAAGATTGCTATACGCTCTCTCCCGTTTCGATTCCGCATTAATTCAAAATGGGAAGATCTTTTCGTCCGTACACAAGCCGTGTAAAGGAGAAGGAGCTAGCACTCCTATTCCGCTCTCCATGCCAACGGATGCGTGCCATGTATCACGAGTTAGAGGCCGAACATTTAGACGGCTTGAATCCGCGAACGACTCGAAAATCTAAAGGTTAGATTTATTTTATTATGTATGTGAATGATTTGATTTCGACGTTGATCCAATCGCCGAGATCGGGGTAAGGTTCAAAAATTTTGAACTACACTGCTTGCCTCGTAGCAATCTTGCTTTACTATCAGTCTTATGATGTTAGGTTTTGTTATTTCCGCTACATGAGGTTATGCTTTGTTTAGCTTAGATCTATTTGTCTTAATAATACAAAGGCTGGATTGGGGTTTTGGATTTTGTTAGCATGTGAAGATTGTTCTTTGGAAACACTGTGTGTACATGGATCTTATGCATTGGAAAAAATCCCAGTAACTCCTTATAGTGACACGCCCGGTGAGGCAGGGTGTTACAATTGGTATCAAAGCGCCTTAGGTTAGTTAAGTTGTCAAACTTAGCTTGGTTGGACTATTAGACGAAAACTTAGAGTAGGATTATGGATCCTAAGAAACACTTAAAACTTAGAAGAAACGATTTGGAAACTCTTGGACACATACGTTAGAGGCTTCTGACTAGAATCCATATTTTATTAGTAATAATGGTTGAGCAAGTGTTATTGACTCACTGGACGCAAAGGATCGAAGCTCGAGGAAACCTGCAAGAGGAAGACGTGATTGTGTTTTTGAATGGAGGATATCATAGATGATGTACTCCTGAGCTACCGACAATTGGAAGATCTGGTAAAGTACTAGATCGATTATCTTATCAACCTGTTGGTAGGGGAATGTAAGACTTATGCCCAGTGGATATGGCATAATTGGGAATTTGAAACCTTAAACGAATTATACGCAAGGATTGGGGCAGAGTACGTTGATCTATACGGAGAGACTATGGAGGATGAAGCTCAAGAAGATGTCGCTGCTGTGGAACTTGAAGAAGAAGAGGACGTCATCGACTTCAGTACTGACGAGGAGTCTCATGAGGATGAAAAAGGACCCCAGCCCGAGTCAGACGATGACATTGGTACTAAGGAGCCATGGATTTGGAGGCCGAAGAATTAGTCAAAGAAGAAAATTTTATGCTTATTTTCTTTTGTGTTGTGCTAGAATGTTATGCTAAGTAGATTCACTTTAAGGAATAAAACTACCTTTACGAGAAATAGTATCACTCAAGTATAATTTATTTCATTTATTGCTTCAGATGGTAACCACACGGTGACCTAGAGAATCAATTGTCAACAGTTATGGAAAGAGAGAGGAAGATAATCTTGAAGAACAGGGTAACCATAGGAATCACTCGAGAATGAATGATAGGTATGTTGGAGAATCAAGCACAGGTGAAAATTGGTTTGATAGGATGGAAAGGTTTTTAGAAAGTATGTTAACCTATGTGAGTACAGAGGAACCTACTTGACATAAAACCACAACATCGGAACGGTATCGACATTTGTGACCACTAGTGTTTCAGGGAAAAGCTTGTGACGATCCCAGCTCAGCTAAGTACTGGCTTGAGCAAATAGAAAAATTACTCCGACACCTTCATTGCAGTGAAGAAGAGAAAGTAAGATGCGCCATCTACATGCTGGGTGGTTGTGGCAGTCAATAGAGTGTTCGTTACAAAGGACTCATCAAGGGCGCGGGAACGAAGTTGAAAACATGCCAGTCCTTACTTGGGAAGGATTTAAGGAAGAATTTAACGATAAATACTTTCCTAGAAGCAGGAAGGAAGAAAGGGTTTGGGAGTTCATGAGGCTAAAACAAACCAAGGAAATGACAGTGACACAATACGATACACGATTCATTCAATTGAGCAAGTACGTGCCCATGTACTAGACTGATGAAGGTCAAAAGGCACAAAACTTTATATCAGGGTTGCAAGTGAACTTCCAACAAGCTTTAAGTATGTGGGTTGTCGACTCGTATAAGGAAGCTTTAAATTGAGCCCTAATCACAGAAAGAAATTTGACATGAGTGAGGATGATTAGAACCGAGGAAATAGGCAAGGGGAGTACGACAGGGATTTCGTCGTCTCGGCCCAAGGATGAAGGGAAGTGTCCTCGGTGCAAGAAGAAACACTTTGGGAGGAGATGCGTGGTGAAATGCTATGGTTGTGGGGAAGAGGGTCATATTAGTACGAATTGCTCAAAGAACAAGGAGGTACCTCAGGGTGGATACCAAGGAAGAATCGCATGCTATAGTTGCAGTCAACCTGGAATATTTCAAGAGAGTGCCCAAAAAGGAAAAAGATCGAGCAACCAAGCGAGGATGCAGAGGCTGACCCTGCAGTTATTGAAGGTACGTATTTTTTTTATCTCATATGCAATAGCACGTAGTTTAAAATTTGAACTAGAGAAATTGGGATGTCAGATGATCGTAGCTACGCCTATGGGTACAGTTATAGAAACAACAATGGGTTTTCGCGGGTGTAATTTAAAATTGGGAGGAGAAGATTTTAGGATGGACCTGGCATTATTAGAAATCCAAGACTTCAACATGATTATAGGTATGGATTTCCTATCATTACATAGTGCTAAGATAGACTGTAAAGGTAAGTTGGTAAGTTTTTTAAAACCAAACAGGGAATGAGTCATTTTCCAAGGGCAATGAAATGAAAGGCAGTGCATAACACTGCAAGCGTTAGTATCAATAACACCCGTTGTGGTAGAGGAAAATCCAGGATTAGGGATGATAAGGATTGTGAATGAGTAGCCTAAGGTTTTTCCCGAGGATTTACTAGGTCTACCTCCCCATCGAGAAATTAAATTTTCTATAGATTTAACACAAGGCACCCAGCCTATTTCCATACCACCATACAAGATGGCCCCTAGCGAAAATGAGAGAGCTAAAGGATTAGTTGCAAACACTGACTAATAAGGGATTCGTTAGGCCAAGTATGTGGCTGTACTCTCACCCTGCAATTAAAACACAAAACAAAACACAACAAAAATTTCATATTTTTTCCTTTATTTTGGTGAGAGGTTTATACTCATCAGTGTAAGAGTGCAGTTGTAGTCCAAATTTAAATTTATATTTTCTGGATGAGTCCAGGTCGTCCACTGAGAGATTTATTTATGGCAAAATAAAAAGTATGTCACACACAAGCACACGCATTTGGACAAATTGGCAACAAGGTTTTTTTATGGTTTTTTAGACAACATATACTAGGAAATAAAGAAAGGCAGAAATTGAAATAAATACTGAATGTGAGAATATGAAATTGGATAGTACTTAGGTTAAGACAATTTCAACGCCAACTCGTTGATTCCCAAATTTTAGCAAAACAAGGTTAGTAACATTAATTTAATTTCAGATATGAGGGTTTGTTATTAAATGCAATTAGAGATGATGATAGTTCTAGTTTAAGCAATCCCCATACATGATATGCGGGATTCTAATTTAAGCAACTATCATAAATCCAATTGCAATTAATACACAAAATAACTAAATTAGTCATCTGGGTTTGGGTATGACAGCGTTTCCAGTTCTAGTAACTCTCATGCGTGACATTAAAGCTCTAAGTTAGGCTTACGCTCCAATCCAAACCTAGTGATTTCTCAATAATTGAGACACACTCGTACTGAAATTTAAATTAATGTTACTCATTTAAAGCGCAGCTTTCTTTGGGAATCATTGGCGTTGGACACTGTTCTTGCCTTAACCCAAGATTAGATTTAGCTACTCATCTCCATTTGAAAGTTAATTGACAGGAATTAAAATAGTAGAAACTAACCGGCCATTTAGGCGGTGGATAATTAAAAGACAAGAATTAAAATTAGAGAAATTTCAAGGCATAAATTAACCGGCCATTTAGGCAGTGGATAATAAAGTAACAATAAATGACATAAGAATTTAAAAAAAGAAAGAAAGGAAGTAAGATCACAAGAGAAAACAATAGAGAAAATAAGAGAGAACAAAATCAATTCTCAAAGAGAGAATTCTAAGAAAACAACTAAGCTTTGATTCAAGAATAATAATCAGCCTTACAAATGCAATCGAGTGAGCTATTTATAGCCCACAAGATGCAATACAAACCACACAATTTCAATTATTTAACTAGACATATTTATATCTAATGGGCACTCACACACTTAAAGTTAAATGAATTTTAGCTATAATACACACTTAATAGTTAAATGGATTTTATCTAAAAAACACACCTAATAAAGTACTCACAAAACAAATATTTAAAAATAAAAAATAAATAAAAAAATTTCTACAATTGGGTTTTTGATCTTCATTAGGATTAAAAATAATGCTTGGGCCTTCTCCAAATGATATCTTCCATGGGTTGCTCAAGTTGGGCCTTAATTCTTCATGGGCTTTAAGTCTTTATAGGTTTTAATTCTTCATTCTTCAATCCAATTTGAGTCTCCAAGCCCACCTTCTTCTTGCCTACAAACAAGCAATTGAGTGTTATTAAATTATATATTATATATATATTTATATGATATATTATATAGTATATTATATACTTATACATTATATAGATGCTCCATGCATGCACTCTATTGAGTATATGTATTATGTTATAATATATATATTATATTTATATGTTTATAATAATATATTATATTATATATATATTACACATAACTATTCAATTAAACCAATTTAAAATCAAAACGGGGGTTATAATTATAACAAAATTTTACAAAATTAACCACTAATCAGCATGCCACATTGGGGAGACTCGATACTCTTCGTAAAGAAAAATGATGCTAGTATGAGAATGTGCATTGACTACTGATATAACACCCCCTCTCCTAGAACTGCCCGAGAAGAGGTGCTATTGGAGATAATAAAATAAACTGACTGATAAACTGAAATCTGATACCAAAATGAACATCTCAATCAATTGAAATAAAACTCTGAGTCAATAACTGAAAACCATAAATTACATCTAAGGGAAAATCCCTAAACTGGAATATAAAATAAATCTAAACTGACCAAGCACTAACTAATAAACTAACAACTCCCAGACATCTTTGGTCTTGAGCAGCTCCACGTACACACACTACTGGACACTACTGCTAGGCCCCACATCTGGTACTCCCCCACTAGGACCTGGAATGGTGAAGAGTACAAGGTGAGCTACAAAGCTCAGCAAGTAATAAACTGGAAAGAATAATTGAAGCTGAATCGAAGAATATCGATACTGATTAAAGCGTACTGAACTTGAACTGAGAGATATAATAATCATTGGATGGCATTATAAGATGTAATGCACATAAACTGTAACTAAATGCAGGTATGCAACTTTGGCTCATAGGCCCACATAATTGTAATACATACCTGACTAATCTGAGTCCTGCAAACATAAAAACTGTAAGCACATACTTTGGGCAATATGCCCCTAGCTCCCTGGTCGACATCAGGCGAGCAACTCATAACTGAGATATAATTGTATCGATACTAGTGGGATCCCCGCGGACAAGCTGTCTGGCGCGCATAATGCAATGCTCATATAAATGCTGGCACACGATATGTAGTGCTCCACATAAGTCATGCTCAATGCTCATACAATGTGTATGCACATAATCTCACAAAATAATGCTGACCATGTCATAATGAACTGCTAAACATGGTATATGATTTTTACTAGAAATATTGAGATTCAAATATTCTGAAATTTCTAAGTATAGGCATGGCATATTGGATTTTATCATATCTTAGCATAAAAAATCAATATTTGAATAATTGAATATTTATTAAATTTAAGACTTGAATCAAGAATTTATTGGAAGCTATTTGGATGCCATTTGATACTATTTGGATGATTGAGAAAGTCTAAGGACGCAATTTGAATGAAAAAGCAGCCCATTCGAATGAAAAAACAGATTTCAACAAGCTCATTCGAATGGCAGAAAACTCATTCGAATGACAGAAGGCTCATTCGAATGATAGAAGGCTCATTCGAATGATAGATGATATTCAAAGGCTATTCGGATCTTATCTGGGACTCATTCGAATGACTCTCAAATTCATTGAATGAATTTTGAAAATTTCCAACATTTGAACTGGAAAAACTCGACTCATTCGAATGCAACAGTAACTTTATTCGAATCAATTTATGGATCATTCGAATGACAAGAAGGCTCATTCGAATGCTAGACTATATAAAAAAACAACTTGATCAATCTTCGAGGGCTCATTCGAATGACAACAAGGCTCATTCGAATGACAGTCTAAAAACCTCAAAAATTCATACGAATGATGCGATATCTCAGGACTCATTCGAATGACATGGAACTCATTCGAATTACTGATACATTATGAGGGAAAAACATTATGATAACACTGAAACTTATTTGGATGCTTGGAACTCATTCGAATGACACAAGACTTATTCGAATGGCTGGAATCTTATCAGACATAAAACTCACGATAACAGAGATGATCTTGATTTATAAACTTAACACTACTACACCATTCCGAAAGAAGACTTTGAGAAAACAAATCCCAATTGATATATAAACAACTTGAGGGATGATTTACTGATCATAACTAATGTAAACGTTGCAAGGAACATGCATGAACTGGCTGGTACTCACTGTACGCATGTAAATACATATATAAACATGCACTGAACTGATATAACTCACTGTAACGCACATATATATGTATATATACATGCACTGGAACTGATTCAATTCTGGAAACCTGATATCAAACTCAATCAAGACCTGTAAGAAAGGATTACAGGGGAATGATACTTGCCTTAGACTCTCTGATCGAACTCGAATGTTACTAATCGAACGGTTATGCTACTCACTGTTACTGTAATAGCTCTTGACTTCTTTTCTTCTTCTATGCGGTCTATAATCTCCACGGCGTGAAGAAAACTCAATGCTATGGGAAGATATATATATAGAGAGAGAAAGAGAGTAACCCTAGGGCATCTCATTCTCCTAATACAACTAGGAGACTCCATAAATCCAAAACCCTTTCTTGAAAGGACTTCCCATTCTCATAATAACTTTTATTAATTAATTAAATTAATAACAACTTCTTAAATGACCCTCAAGTCCTTGCATTTAATTTCAACACTAAATAAATATAATTAATTGCTATTTACTCAATAAAAATCTAAATTGCCATATTAAATAATTAAATGGCAAATCCTCTTAATTAATTACTTCAATAATTAATTAACTAATTCTAAATAAATACTAGGCCCCCTAACAGGTCGTTACAATTTCTCCCCTCCTTAAAAGAATTTGGTCCTCCAAATTCGTAACTGGTTACTCGAACAATGAGGGGTAAAGATGCCTCATCTCTTCTTCTAGCTCCCACGTCGCCTCTTCTGCCAGGTGACGCTGCCATTGTACTTTCACAAGAGGAATTGATCGATTCCTCAAAGTCTTCTCTTTACGCTCTAAAATACTGGTAGGTGTCTCTTCATAAGACACATCTTCTCTCACTTCAAGAGTCTAAAAATCGATCACATGCTGAGGATCTGGCACATACTTCCTCAACATCGAAACATGGAACACATTGTGGACATGGGACAATTGAGGTGGCAAAGCTAACTCATATGCCAAAGTCCCTATCCGTCTCAAAATCTCAAATGGACCAACGTAACGAGGACTAAGCTTTCTTGTTACGCCAAATCTTCGCACACCTTTAATAGGCATGACTCTCAACCAAACATGGTCGCCTACCTCAAACTCAAGGTCTCGCCGTCGCTTGTCTGCATAGCTCTTCTGTCTGTCTCGTGCTGTCTTCATTCTTGCTTTGATCACTCGGATCTTTTCTGTCGTCTGTTCAACAATTTCAGGACCTAATAAAGCCCTATCTCCAATCTCTTCCCAACATATCGATGATCGACATGGTCACCCATACAAAGCCTCATATGGTGACATTCCAATACTTGAATGGAAACTATTATTGTAGGCAAATTCCACCAAAGGTAAATGCTCATCCCAACTACCTTGGAAATCTAAAACACAAGCTCTCAATATGTCCTCGAGAGTCCTAATAGTCCTCTCTGACTGGCCATCTGTCTGCGGATGAAATCCCGTGCTGAACTTCAACTAAGATCCCAATGCCTCATGCAAAGCTCCCCAAAAATGAGAAGTAAAACGAGGATCTCGATCTGATACAACGCTGGATGGAACACCGTGTAACTTCACGATCTCCTCAATGTAAATTTTGGAAAATCTATTTAATGAATAAGTCTTCTTAATAGGAACAAAATTGGCTGATTTAGTTAAACGATCAACAATCACCCATATAGCATCGTAGCCTCTAGTAGTCTTGGGTAAACCCATCACAAAATCCATAGCAATATTATCCCATTTCCACTCCGGAATGGGTAATGGAAGTAATAAACCTGCTGGTTTCTGATGTTCCACTTTAACTTATTGGCATACTGAACATTGTGAAATATATCTGGCTACATCTTTCTTCATACCACTCCACCAATACTGTCGCTTAAGGTCATGGTACATCTTCGTAACACCTGGATGAATAGTGTAACGACTCTTGTGTGCTTCATTCAAAATCTCTTGCTTAAGATTTCCACCATCAGGTATACAAATACGTCCCTGAAATAAAAGTATACCATCACTCCGTAGAGTATATCCCAACAGAGAAAATTTCTCAATATCTGCTAAGATTTGTGCTAACTTCACATCTTTCGATTGCTGTGTCTTGAGCAATTCAAATAGCTCGAGTTGTACTCTCATATAAGCGCAACTCACAACTGGTTTATCTTCTGGGGTTGAAATAGATAAGACACTCAATTGTTCTAATAACCTCCATTCTTGAACCATCATCGTAGCCATAGAAGCTCCTCGCCGACTCAAAGCATCGGCTACTACATTAGCCTTTCCTGGATGATATAGAATCTCACAGTCGAAGTCTTTAAATAACTCGACCCATCGTCTCTGCCTCATGTTCAATTCCTTCTGGGATAAAAGATAATGTAGGCTCTTATGATCTGTATAAATTTCAACTTTCTCACCCTATAAATAGTGTCGCCATATCTTCAATGCAAATACTACCGCTGCCAACTCCAAATCATGAGTAGGGTAGTTCACTTCGTGTTTCTTCAATTTTCTGGATGTATAAGCATTAACTCAACCTTCTTGCATTAATACGCAACCCAAACCTGAATGGGATGCATCGTTGTAGATGGAGTATTTCTCTCCACTTCTTGGAATGGCTAAAACTGGTGCAGTAGTCAACTTCATCTTTAGTTCTTGGAAGGCACGTTCACACGCGTCATTCCATTCAACTTTTCTCCTTTCCTTGTTAGCTTAGTCATAGGGAAAGATAAACGAGCAAACCCTTCAATGAATCGCCTATAATAGCCTGCAAGACCCAGAAAACTACGTATCTCTGTCACAGTCGTTGGCCTCGGCCAATCCACAACTGCTTTAGTCTTATCTGGATCCACTAAAATACCATCTCCAGAAACGACATGGCCTAGAAACCCAATCTGAGTAAGCCAGAACTCACACTTGCTGAACTTGGCGTACAGTTGCTCTTCTTTGAGTCTCTGTAATACTAGAGTAAGATGCTCTGAATGCACCTCCACATTAGGTGAGTAGACTAGGATATCGTCGATGAAGACAATAATGAATCGATCTAGGTACTCACGTAGAACTCGATTCATCAAATCCATGAAAACAGCTGGGGCGTTCGTCAACCCAAATGGCATCACTACAAACTCGTAGTGTCCATAGCGAGTCCTGAAAGCAGTTTTCTGAATATCATCATCTCTAACTCGCACCTGATGGTATCCCGATCTCAAATCTATCTTCGAGAATACCTTAGCTCCTCACAATTGATCTAACAAGTCATCCACTTGAGGTAAGGGATACTTATTCTTCACTATCACCTGGTTCAATTGACGATAGTCAATACATAATCTCAAAGATCCATTTTTCTTCCTCACGAACAATACTGGTGCACCCCACGGGGATGAACTTGGTCGGATAAAACTCTTCTCTATTAATTCTTCTAATTGGGCCTTCAACTCCTTTAGCTCATTAGGTACCATCCGATATGGAGCCTTAGAGATAGGCTGTGTACCAGGTAATAACTCAATAGTAAACTCTGACCCTCTCCGAGGAGGTAATCCTGGTAACTCATCAGGGAAAACTTCTTGGAAATCTCGTACTACTGGTACCTCAGGTAAATTCTTCTTACTTCCTTCGTCAGTGGTTACAAAGGCTAGATAAGCCTCGCATCCATCACGCATTAGCTTTTCAACTTTCATCACCGAGATCATAGGAATCGTAGACATAGGCTTGACTCCTCTATAAATAAGAATCGGCTGTTGAGGTAGTTCAAAATCAATAATCTTTCGCCGATAATCGACTCTTGCATAATGTCGTGATAGCCAATCCATGCCAAGGATCAAATCAAAATCCTTAACATCGAGAATTACCAAATCTCCCAATAGCTTCTTATCATGGACCTCGATCTCACAATTCTCAAACATTTCTCTAGCTATCATAATCTTATCTCCCGGCGTAGACACAATCAAGTGGTACGGCAAAGAAATCCAGGAATGGAGAACATAACATACTGTGCCCAGTGCAATAAAAGAATGTGTAGAACCAGTATCAAATAATGCACGCACATCATGACCATATAGGGATAGAATACCTTGGATAGTCCCGTCGCCCTGCTCTACCTCAGCTGTGGTAAGGGCATAAACTCTACCCTGCGTGTCTATCTGCGGGCGGTGGATGCTGAGCTACTGGTAGTGCTGGTATTGGTGCCGCTCCTGGCCCTCTAACTGCTGGTGGCCTCTGATTCGCCTGCTAACCTCTATTTTGGGGCGGTTGAGTACACCGATTGGCTGTGTGTCCTTTTTGTCCGCACCTGAAACAAGTGATGAATCCTAGGAAAACACTTTTTGATTTCCACCTCACCTTAGCTAAGGATTTCCTCAGTCAGGAAATCATTAGAATACATAGGACATCCTTTCAACTTAATAATAAGTGATGAATCCTATTTCGACATTCACAAACCTTCATATATGATATGTTCATGCTCAATGATACTTTGTTAATGACTCATTTAGAATCCAAAAAAACACCAAAATATAACCAGTCAAATATAAGACTACCATGATGTCTCAAGTTTAAGGATCAATCTGCACTATTGCAACACAGGAATTCCAATTCGACATTAAACAATAACCATTAGGAATTCTGTAGCGGGTCAGTTCAATGTACTTATTCTTATAATAAGCACCCACATATATGCACTAGTGTCCACACACACCAATGTCCATGAAACAAAACATTCTTCTGATTGAGCATGTATCATATGTGCTAGTCTATCTGAGTTATTAGCGTCCAATCCTAATAATTCTATAACTAGGAACATTTAAGATCAAGGCTTATAAGGA
Source organism: Diospyros lotus (assembly GCF_014633365.1). Taxonomy (NCBI): domain Eukaryota; kingdom Viridiplantae; phylum Streptophyta; class Magnoliopsida; order Ericales; family Ebenaceae; genus Diospyros; species Diospyros lotus. Next base: position 21,334,234 of record NC_068350.1, read on the forward strand.
ATATGTTTCATGATCGTCATCTCTATGCACGACCATATTCCATGAGCCTATTTGATCTATGGACTTTGTCAAGTATAGATTGTAATAAATAATAACGACAACCAACAATGACAAATAAAAACATAATGCCTTGCAATAATAATTGATTGAAGATAAAGAGTCACAATGTAAAATATGATCAATTACATGTAAATATAATTGGCTTGTGGGGCATAACTAACATTTTCAAGAGTTGAAAAATTGTCATACACTCTCTCCCGTTTCTATTCCGGATCGATTTGAAATGGGAGGTTCTTTCCATCCATACACAAGCCGCGAAAAGGAGAAGGAGTTAGCATTCTTATTCCGCTCTCCTCACCAACGGACGCGTGCCGTGTATCATAAGTTAGAGGTCGGACACTTGAACGGCTTGAATCCTCAAACGACTAGAAAATCTAAAGGTTAGATTTATTTTAACTTTGTATGTGAATTATTTAATTTCGACATTGATCTAATCGTTGGGATCGGGGTAAGGTTCAAAAAACCTTGAACTACGCTGCTTGCCCCGTAGTGATCTTACTTTACTTTCAGTTTTATCAATAATATTCCTTCCTGTTATGATTTTCAAATTAAATTTATTCTTCCAATAGTTTGGTTCCTCACGACAAAAGTTCCAGGGGACCACCCCTGACCAAAAAATAGGGATAACTTCGAGGTTCTAAACCACCAAGTAAGAAAAAGGAACAGATGTGATCCTCGGGGGGCTCTGAACCCCTAATAAAAAGAAAAAAAGGATCAAATGTGATCCTCGGGGGACCCGAACCCCCAACTTACTAAGCAAGTACGATCCTTAGGGGACTACTCCTAATAAAGAAAAGACTAGTTCAGGGGATCACCCCCAAACGAAAAAAGGGTTAGATGTAACCCCCTAGTTCCAAGAATAACCTCTAGTGAGGGGCTCAAGACCTTCGCCAACAAAGTTGCTATGCAAAAAATTGTTTCTTTGCTTTTGACAACGATAAAGCCTATTCTAGTGCATTTGAATGGTTAAGGTGAGGACATTTAACTCTCTCTCAAAGAGTGGTTAATTAGTACTAGCAACATTCAGTTTTCACGATTAAAAGTGAAAATGCTAAAAATTTTGTAAGCTTTGAAGAACAAGCTAAAGAATGAAAAAGAAAATGTCAATGTTTGATTTTATAAAGATTTTTTGTTTACAAATCTATTCTAGCGAGGACAAAGTGACTGAGGCATCAAAGGTAATGGAGTCCACGTCCATGTTTGGGAAGCGCTGTTTTGCGAGCTTCTTCACATATTCGAATCTACCCCGAGGAACTCCCTCTAGCTCCTAAGCATAAGTCTAATACCCCGAGAGCCCAGAGAAGTTAGTATATATCGAGGATAGTGTAAGAAAGGAAACAACACCAGCTGGATACCTTTTGGGCTGAATGTAGGCAAAGAACTCCCAAGTTAAGCGTGCTTGACCTGAGGTAATCCAGGGATGGGTGACCCCCCTAGGAAGTTCACGTAGGCCCATCAGGGTAAGTTGTTCCGATTCTTCCTATCGCTCGAATGGGATGTTACAGGTGGTATCAGAGCCGACCCCCGAGCCTCTGAGCGCGGTGGTGGGGCAAACCTCAGCGAGGAGGCTGAGTCCCGAGGGGGGCATGTAGGCCCCTATGGAGGGTGCGTGTAGGCACCTTAGGCGAATCCCACATCGGTCATGCAAGGGGGGAGAGATCTGGGACCAGTTGTAAGGTCGCATGACGAGGACATCATGTGCTTAAGGGGGGGAAAATGTAATACCCCGAGAGCCCAGAGAAGTTAGTATATATCAAGGATAGTGTAAGAAAGAAAACAACACGAGCTGGATACATTTTGGGCTGAATGTAGGCAAAGAACTCCCAAGTTAAGCGTGCTTGACCTGGGATAATCCAGGGATGGGTGACCCCCCTGGGAAGTTCGCGTAGGCCCATCAGCGTAAGTTGTTCCGGTTCTTCCTATCGCTCGAACGGGATGTTACAATAAGCCTTGAAATTTTTGAATTCTTCGCGATCGTTCTGTAAATCCACGCGGGCATCCTTAAGGGCGGATCGAAGCTTCGTGTTAGCCGCTTGAAGATCCTCCTTGCACTGGGAGTAGGACTCCATTATTTCAACCTAGCTCTTTTTGGCTTTTTTGAGCTCTAGGGTCAACCTCTTTATGTTAAAGCCTGGTTGCATAAGTAAGAAAAGCCCGAAGGGGAATCAGACGACTAGCATTACCTTCAAGGCATCAGCATAGTAATTGTTGTTGCCAAAATACAACAATCTATTTTTAATTGTGGATAGACGCAAGAATCTTGGGAGTCGTGTCTTTACTGAAGAGAATCTTGACAAGCAATTGGATCTAATAAAGGTCCAGATCTGATAATCTGATAGGGCTAATGATCTGGTAGGCTGATGATCTGGTGGCCCAAAATGATCAAGTGGCCTAAAATGATCAGGTGGCCTAAAATGACCCAATGGCCTATGACCGAGTGACCTTGGTGACCGAGTGGCTTTGATGACGAGTGACCTTGATGACGAGTGACCTTGGTGACCGAGTGGCCTTGGTGACCGAGTGGCCTTAGTGACGAGTGACCTTGGTGACGAGTGACCTTGATGACGAGTGGCCTTGGTGACGAGTGGCCTTGATGACGAGTGGCCTTGGTGATCGAGTGGCTTTGGTGACGAATGGCCTTGATGACGAGTGGCCTTGGTGACCGAGTGGCCTTGATGACGAGTGGCCTACAAAACAAGAGCACCGTTAGGACGCGAGTGGGGGTCCCCGTGCAAACCCTCCGATGCTTGAGTCAGATCTCGAGAGAAAATGAGAAAAGTGTGCTTCAATTACTCAAAATTGTATACCTTGAAATGAAGGTGGCGTCTCATATTTATAATGGAGGAGAGAGAGAGGCCTCGCGGTATTTTCGGCAAGATTTTCGTGGCCCATTCCGAGAATTTTGGGGCCCATTCGACTGGCGAGACAGGGGGCATTCATCTGGATCATCAATTATGAAGGGTCACTCGGCATGGCCGAGTGACCCCTACTCGGTTAGGCCGAGTTTGGGGGAGGGGCCACTCGGCATGACCGAGTGACCCCCCACTCGGTCATGCCGAGTGGACCCCCACTCGGTTGGGCCGAGTGGGGAGGGGAGAACCACTCGGCACTGCCGAGTGGTCTTAGCCACTCGGTTGCACCGAGTGGGCTCCCACCCGGCCCGTCCGAGTGGGTCTTCCTTGGCCTTCGACTTTGATTTATCTCCTATTGGGGCCCACACTTGATCATAGATCCATTTTGCCTTCCCGAGTACATCAATTGCTCCCTGCTTTTTTAGCCGAGGTGTCGGGTAAAAGAGCATACGATCCCGAGAAATATTGGCGTCACTTTTGTCGCATTTTGTTTATCTTTCGGGAGATCATTTTTGCGCATTTGCTCTTCATTTTCTATATTTGCTCCACATCTTTCGACTTTTTTGCCTTTTGAGCCCCTATAAATAGGGCTTCAACTCTTCATTTAATTCACACAAGGATCAGCCGAGGTGTTCCCAAACTCAAATTCTCTCAGGTCTTGGCGCATTTTCTGGGCCACGTCTTCATTTTCAGCACTTGGGCGAGCTCCCACTGGGCCACTCGGTCATGACCGAGTGGTCCTGGTGCCCCGATGCCCTTAAACGTCTTGAAATGCTTGACTCGGCCTTCGGTTGCTCCTTCTTTGCCTTGTACTTATTTTCTTTGCGTTTATGTGCAGGTATTTTGCTCGTTGTGATCGTCCGCTTTTCCTAACGTAACAAGGTAACAGCTTTGAACCTTTTAATATGTCGAGGAGAAGACCGGCATCACCCCCCGGCCCCGCGCTCATTCCTACTACTTCGAGCTCTCGGCTTCGATACGGGGTCTTTGAGCAAGTTTATGATGCCACTCCTTCTGGATTTATGGTGAGGTACCCTCGCCTTGATGAGCCGGACCCCTCTCGGGTAGACGAGGGCTCCCTTGGTGTTCACTTTGCTTCATTTGAGGTGGGACTCTGCTTTCCTCTTCCGCCCTTTGCAATGGCGTGGTTGCGTCACTACAAGATCGTTCCCGCTTAACTTTATCCTAATGGCTGGGCTCAGATGGTCGGTTTCTCTATACTTTGTCGTCAGAGGAACGTTGTCCCTTCCTTGAGACTCTTCAGTTGTTTCTATCTATTGCGAAAAGCCAACAAGGATCGTACCCTTTACACACTCTAGAAGGTGTCGGGTTTAGAGTTGTTCATCGCTCTTCCAAACAAGATTAATCGATTTGAAGAACGGTGGGTAGTGATAGAACCTCTGCCTAATTGGGATGCTCCTTTATACTGGAACCATCAGGATGCCAGCCAAGGGTTTCCTCCCTGCAAGGAAGTTTGAGGCGTGTATCGTCATCTAGTAGAAATGTTAACGGCGCAAGGCCCTGTCGAGTTAATGAGCCTCCTGACTTTGGAGAATTTCATAATTGCGGGTTGGGGGGTCGTGACACCAACTGTTCCTCCTCACTCTTCCACGCTATCCAACCAAGAAATGGAAGGAGTTGGGGAGGAAGAGACGGAAATGCCTAGATCATCTTCCCTTCCTCCTTTTAATCCTCAGGAGGAAAACACTCCTGGAGGTAGAATATCTTTCGCCATTATCTTTCTTTTTTCCATTATTGCGTTATTTCTCCACGCTAAATGCTTTGTATTGATTTTTGCAGAAATGGCTGGATTGGGTAGGCTGATGGAGTTGCGTAGACGCCACCGAGAGGAGGAGGCACATGCTGTGACAACGGCCAGGGTTTCTACACATGGAGCTGAGGGATCTACAAGCTCCTGCCCTCCTCGGTCGCGTAGGCCTGCCGGCGTTTCTCCCACTGGGGTGGAAAGGTGGGGGCGTCCAAGAAGCGACCACTCTAGTGCTGAAGCTCCTACTCATACGGAAAGTCCATCAATTCCTCTTTCTCATGAAGAGGCTGTAGACATCCCCTCTCTTGTTCCCAATTCTCAAGGGGGGTGAAGTTCGTCTTCTCGGTTTGTTGGTGACATGGCACGGGTAGAAGAAGAATATCGCCATCCTGTACTTCCAAATAGGAAGGATCATCGCCGTCTTGAAGGCGAGAAAGCATTGAGGCCCCCTCCTATACTTCCCATTCCAGGAGATGTGAGACATACCATGATTCTTGGAGACGGTACGAAACTTAGTGGTCGAGACTTTGAAGTTTCCCCAGGGGTATTAGAGACAGATTCGGTTACTGAACCAGGGATTGGTGCTCGTCTCATTTATTCCACCATTCTCCCTCGAGAGGAACGACGATTTATTGGTGATAATTATGCCCAAACTAGGGACGAAGCAGAGCAGCTCCTGGTGTAAGGTAACCAAGGAATCGTTGCTTCCAACGCTAGGGACAAGGCCTGTCGTGAACAAGTAGAGACCTAAATGTCAGACTGGAGGAAGCGCCAATCTTCCTGGAATGATGAGCGTTAAGAGTTGAAGGGTCGCACTCGTCGGGGGGAGCTCGGGAAGAAGAATGCAGAGACAAAGATTGGGCGTATGCAGGATCGACTGTCCGAGGCTTCTGTTTGTACCTCGGGTCTTCACGGGGAAATTAAAGATTTACGCTCCCAGCTAGAAGCTGAAGAGCATAAGAATGTCGGTTTGATGGCTCAACATGAGGCACTTTTGCAGGAACACTCTCTACGCTTGTCAAAACTGAAGATAAGTCGAAAGGATGCTCGGGCTATTCGGGCTAAAGCAGTGAAGGAATATCGTCTCTCAACCGACTGTCAAGATAGGAAGGGAAAGTATGCTTTCGACTTTCTGAAATATGGATTTTATCTGGCCCGTGCACATCTAGAATCTCAGCGTCCGGGAGAGACTTTTCCTGAACTTTTTCTTACTCGCGAAGTTAAGGAGTCTCATCAAGTAGATTGGCGTCAATATGAGCCGAATGAGCCTATGAGTCCTTCTTCTTATCTGGACTCTTACTTAATGGATGATTTGGAAAATTTGACGGACCCTTGGAATCCGTTTCCTTTCAATCATGGGGAAGAAGGCATGACGGTCGATCCCGGAGCCGTTGGAGAAGATCCTGGCGCGGCCGAAGAAGATATCCCTCACACGGTCGAGGTTGAAGAAGGGGAATTCCCCATGGGGCCTCCTGAGATTCCTGTTGTGTCGTTGGGATCTTCTAAGCATTCCTCTCACAAGTCCCGCTCCCACGAGTAGACCCTCATTGTAGTTTGCTTTCCACTGTTGCCGGCCCAATGTGCTCCTCTCGTTGTAGTTTGTTTGCTTTATCAATGAATGTTTTTTCTTTGTCCTACCCAATGTGCTTCGCTCTTTATTGCTTGAATCATTCTTTTTTGTTGTCTTTAGTGATATAAGGCCAAGACTTTTCTTTCGCTATTGAATCATGCACGATGTGGCAAGCTTCAGCATATTTTTCCTCGTTACTGGGCTGTGAGCGGGGCAACGGGTTCGATCTTAGTTTACCTCGTTGTCGGGCCATAGGCGGGACAACGGGTTCGATCGTAGTTACCTCGTTGCCGGGCCATAGGCGGGACAATGGGCTCGATCGTAGTTTACCTCGTTGCCGGGCCATAGGCGGGACAACGGGCTCGATCTTAGTTTACCTCGTTGTCAGGCCATAGGCGGGACAATGGGCTCGATCGTAGTTTACCTCGTTGCCGGGCCATAGGCAGGACAACGGGCTCGATCGTAGTTTACCTCGTTGTTGGGCCATAGGTGGGACAACAGGCTCGATCGTAGTTTACCTCGTTGCCAAGCCATAGGCGGGACAACAGGCTCGATCGTTTCCTTTTTGAAAATGTAAATAAAATGACAACCATGCGCACACAAGCATTTTTACGTGGTTCGGCTAAATGCGCCTACGTCCACGGTCCCATTTAGGACTTATGTTATTGCAGATATTTTCTCAGATACATTGTTTGTATACAACTTCAGATAGTTCAAATTCCATGTTTTCCCCATACAAATTCGTATACAAATTCGTATACGGCCCTTCCCAATTTGGTCGTAACAATCCATCATCCCTTAGCGCGTTGGTTACAACAGATCTTTGAAGTACTAGATCTCCTTCTTTCACGGGTCTGTTCTTCACCCGAGAATTGAAATAACTGGCTACTCTTCTTTGATATGCAGCTATCTTCGTGGCAGTGTTATCCCTCTGCTCTTCAATCAGATCCAAATTTTCTCGCAACGCTTCAAAACTCCTTATGCCATCCTCTTCCTCATATGCCATCAGTCTTGGGGACTTAGCTGAAATTTCAATGGGAATTAAAGCCTCTGTTCCATATACTAGATTGAACGGAGTTTCTCCAGTAGCGACCTGACTAGTTATTCGATAAGCCCACAAAATGGTGGGTAGCTCGTCGGCCCATGTTGAAAGTAAAGCAAGATCGCTACGGGGTAAACAACGTAGTTCAAAATTTTTGAACTTACCCTGATCCTGGCGATTGGATCAATGTCGAAATTAAATCATTCACAAATAAATAAATAAATCTAACCTTTAGATTATCGAGTCGTTTGTGGTTCGAGCCATCCAAGCGTCCGGCCTCTAACTCGTGATACGCGGCACGCGTCCGTTGGCAAGGAGAGCGGAATAGGAGTACTAGCTCCTTCTCCTTTGCGCGGCTTGTGTATGGACGGTAAAAGAACGCCCACATTTCAATTCGATGCCAAAAAGAAATGGGAAGAGTGAACGGTAATATGTTTTCCAACTCTTGAAAAACGACACCAATAATCACTTCAATTTTGGGCAACCCATAAAGGGATATTTATAGTGAAATATCCTAGGGTTTCTAAAACCCTAATGGATTGGGCTTAGCCAACTAGAAATATAATATATGGCCCAAATCCTTTTATAGGTTTAAATAAAATATTTTGGCCCAAATCTAATTCAAGCCCAAATATAATATTTAATATTTAACCCAAATCTAATTTGGTCCAAATATAATATTTATTTTAATATTTGGCTCAAATCCAATTTAGTCCAAATATTAACTTAAGCCCAAAAATATTTTATTTCCTATTTGTCACTTCAACAAATAGAAAATTATTAAATTAGAAACTCCTTTCTAATTTAATCAATTGCCATTTTTAGGAAACTCTTTTCATTATGACAACTCCTCGTCATATCAACGTCATTACGTCTATTTGTTCTTTTTCCGTGAGAACCTACGACGGCACAACTTCTTGCCGAAGTGTCCCATTTAACCATACGTCCACTCTCCTGGTTTAAGCTAGGGACCGTGCCTATTGCGTATGACTCATTAAGCTTCCGAATATGTTGGCAATGTGTCGGTACGAACACATAAGACAAGATTGGCCTCTAGCAAGGCATCATGCCTACCTAATTATTCAGAAGGATTCATAATCCGCAAATAACCTTTCACGAGCATGGTTACCGTGTAATTCGATCCTCTCGTCAATGTATCTTATGTGATCTCAAGTACGGCGATGTGTTGCTTGATAACGATCACATGAGTTTTCTTTGGTCTGCTGGATATCTTCACTTAATTAGAAAGTAAATCAATAACTCCTTATTGATCTCTTTCACCATGGCCATGGATTTAAAGTGAATATCTACCGAAAGCGTCTTAGATACATCATCCTCTATCAAGGGATAGACGAGTATCATCTTGGCTATGCACCCATCTCCATAAGCCTCACGATATACCCAACGATCGTCCACGTGCAGCCTTTGTTTAGGCCTATCGAAAAGATGACAAAGTATACCGGTCTTCTTATGAGATGACCGTGACAACCTCAGGTCCAAGGATTAGTTACACCCATCTCGTATGAGAATTCCATCAACATATAACCAAAATGGATTCTCATGGCGAGTCATGTCCAGTGACACGTTCTCTAACATTGGTCACCTATGTACTTGTCCAGACATCCCCATGCCTATGGGTGTGAGACCCCCATTGCTATCACATAGCAAAAACATAGCACATACAAGTCTTACCGCAATTGTTAATGTCCATTCTTGACATTGCTACGACTTGGGACGTTTAATGATGTCTAAAAACTGTGATGCATCATCTCACATTTTTATAGATTAGTCACAGTATACATCATATGGACTTCTATCTAGTTTCATTCGGTTATTACAATAATAACAAGAAACTAATAGAATCACTTCTTGTAAATTTGAACAACTCCTTATTCAAATAATAAACATGATTACAATTGTCAGTGTACAACATACCCAATCTGATTGGGTCTAGAGCACCTACACTAACACATGTGCCTCTGGCTCCTTCAAGTCGGGTTTTTAGGCCATGTAATATGGTTCGGTTACGGACCTCAGCTTGTCCATTAGCTTGGGGATACGCCACTGAAGCGAATCTTAGTTGAATTCCTAGGTCGTCACAAAATTTTCTAAAGGAGTCACAATCAAATTGCTTCCCATGATCCGTGACGATAATTCTTGGTATCCCAAACCGGCACACAATGTCTTTCCATACCATTGCCTCCACTTTTCGTGCCGTAATGATAGCCAATGCCTCAGCTTCAATCCATTTGGTGAAATAGTCAGTGGCCACTATTAAAAATTTTCTTTGCCCGGGTGCTTGAGGAAAAGGTCCCAGAATATCCAAACCCCACTGAGCGAATGGTATAGGCTGGAAGGCAGGTTGCAACTTAGATATCGGGGCAAATTGGACTAGAGCGTGTCGTTGACATTTGTCACATGATTTGACTTTCTTTAACGCGTCTGACCTTAATGTGGGCCAAAAGAAACCGGCTCTCAAGATTTTGGTTGCTAAGGCTCTTGCTCCCAAGTGCTCTCCACATATTCCACTATGAGCTTCTGCCAAGACATATTCGGCCTCTTGAGGGCCTAAACACTTGAGAAGAGATGTAGCGTAAGCTCGCTTATATAATATCCCATCTATGATGGTAAACCTTGAAGCCCGCATCTTAAGTCTTCTTGCTTCTTGTGGATCATCTGGTAATTCATTGTTAGTGAGATAACAATAGAAAGGCGATCTCCAATCTACTCCTGCCTCCACACATGATACTTCTTTTTCTTCGATGCTCGGCTGATGAAGCATTTCAACAAATACTGCTCTTCCTGTTGTCTCTTTAGTGGACGCTAGTTTAGATAAAGCATCAGTATGTCCATTGAGTGATCTTTTTATTTGTGTTAACTGAAAACTCTAAAATGTCTGTGATAGGTCTTTTACTTTAGGCAAGTATTGGGCTATTATCTGCTCTCTAGTTTCATATTGTCCCTGAAATTGCTGCACAATCAACTGAGAATCACTATGAGCAACCAATCGTGCTACTTCCAATTTTCTTGCTATCCTCATTCTAGCGATTAATGCTTAATATTCAGCTATGTTGTTGGTACTTGGAAAAGCAAATCGTAGGGAATACTCAAACGTTTCTCCCTCAGGGGATACGAGTACTATCCCAGCGCCACTCCCCTGTGAACCAAATGCTCCATCAACAAACAACAACCATTATGCCTGCCTATTTTCTATTACCTTACCGGAGTGTGTACATTCCACAATAAAGCCAGGCAGCGCTTGTCCTGTCCTTTTATAGCTTGTCGAGGTTGATACTGGATATCATATTCACTTAACTCAATGGACCATTTGGTAAGGCGACCAGAACATTCGGGCTTTTGTAAAATACTTCGCAAGGGCTGATCTGTAAGTACGATGATTGAATGAGCTTGGAAGTATGGCCTCAACTTTCTGGATGCGTTTACCAGTGCTAATGCCATTTTTTCTGCCACTGGATAATGCATCTCGGGGCCCTGTAATACCTTACTGACATAATATATTGGTCGATCCACCTGTCCTTCTTTCCTGATTAATACTGCACTTATGGCTTCATCACTTATCCCCAAGTATAAGTACAATGTCTCTCTAATTTCTGGTCGTGTTAAAAGGGGAACTTCTTTCAAATACTCCTTTAACGCTTCAAATGACTTTTGCTATTGCTCTATCCACTCAAACTTTTTTCCTGCTCTTAATGTTCGCAAGAAGGGTAGCTCTCTTTCTGCTGACTTGGAGAGAAAACGTCCAAGAGCTGCCATTCGCCTTGTCAATTGCTGAACTTCCTTAGTTGATGCTGGTGGTTCCATGTCCAATATCGCTTGTATTTTCTCAGGGTTTTCCTCGATTCCTCTTTGCGTGATCATGTATCCCAAGAATTTTCCAGATTGTACGCCAAAGGCACACTTTGTTGGATTTAACCGCATCTTGTACTGTCTAAAGACTCCCAGCACTTGCACTAGTTTTTCTACATGGGATTCATCCTCCCGACTTTTCACAATCATGTCATCAACATATGCTTCCATTGTGTCGCCTAGTAGTTTTTTAAAGACTTTATTCACCATGCGCTGATAAGTGGCTCCGGCGTTCTTGAGTCTAAAATCCATGACTTGGTAGCAATATGTCCCTTTTTCAGTGATGAATGACATCTTCTCCTGGTTTGGGGGGTACATCATTATTTGGTGGTACCCTGAGAAAGCATCCAGAAAGCTCAAAAACTGGTATCCAGACGTTTCGTCCACAAGACGGTCGATCTGTGGTAGCGGGTATGAGTCTTTGGGGCATGCCTTATTGAGATTGGTGAAATCCACACAGACACGCCATTTTCCACTGGGTTTTGGGACCATAACAACATTGGCCAACCATTCTGGATATAATACCTCTCGAATGAAGCCTACTTTTAGCAATTTGTCAACTTCTTCTTCTAATGCGTGTAGTCTATCAGGGGCAATGTTTCGCTTCTTTTGTCGGACCGACTTGAATTGGGGGTCCACATTCAAGTGGTGACATATCACTTCTGGACTGATTCCTGGCATATCTTTTTGTTTCCAAGCAAATACGTTTGAATTTTCTCGCAGGCATCTTGCAATTTCTTCTTTCGTATGCTCCGGAAGCTGGGACCCCACATACGCTACTTTCTCGGAATCTGATTCACTCAGATGTACTATTTCCAATTCCTCAATAGGTTGAGGTTTACGTGCGGCTCCTTCTTCCAAGGATTTATGTATGGCTTTCTCGGCTATGGATAAGGTTTCTTCAGCTCTTTTCCCTTTTGTAGACGACACATACCAAGTTCGGGCTTTCTTCTAATCTCCTCGAACTTGTCCTACTCCGGTGGGTGTGGGGAATTTCATCAATAAATAGCATGAGGATAGCACGGCCCTTAGGTCATTGAGTAATGGGCGTCCCAAGATCATATTATATGCCGCTGAGGAGGTTTTAACCACCATGAAATTTGCTTGTCGAGTTACGAGTTGGGGGTCCACACCTAATGTGATAGGCAGCTGAATTGATCCTGCAACTGGAACTGCTTCTCCAATGAAGCTATATAGAGGTGAGGATACTTTCTTCAGCCGGTCGTGAGATAAATGCATTTGTTCAAAACAGTTCCAATAGATCAGGTTGACAGAACTACCACTATCTACCAAGATTCTACTGATGGGGTGCTTGGCTACGACTGCTGAAATAACTATGGGATCATCATGTGGGAGTATTATATCACCCCGATCGGTTGGGGCAACGGTGATTGGCTCTTCATCATCTCTTACCTCCATTACTGAGTTAACTTGGTAAGCTTGACGGGCGTATGCTTTTCGGGAGGCTGATGTGTCCCCACCTAGGGTTTCCCCTCCTGAAATAACATGGATGGCCTGTTGAGTAGGCTCATTGTCTACATGAGTATCTTGCCGACGATCTCCTCCTCTCTCTTGTTGTCTCGGGTTTGGCCTTTCATGCCCATCACGCCTATCACCCATTTGTCGGGGTTCCCTATTTTCTTCTTCCTCGTGTCTCACATATCTTTGCAAGTGCCCCTCACGAATGAGCATCCTAATCTGATTCTTCAATTCTCTACAGTGATCAGTGGAATGCCCTCTGGTTCGATGGTATCTGTAATACTCTCCCTGATTTTTTCCCATGGGTCGGTTAACTCTGTGGGGTAGTTTAAGGAGTCCTTCTCCCTCTACTGCGGCTAATATAGTTGATCGGGGTTGTAAAAGCTGAGTATAATGATTAAAATGAGGTTTTGGTACATCCGGTCTTCTATTCCTTTCCTGTCGTCGAATAGACTCTTCTTCCCCTTCACGTTCCTTTCTCTTCCTTTCTTTGTCTTCTTTCCCCGCCACATTCCTCATAATCTCAGTGTGAAGGATATATCGGTTTGCTCTGACAAATAGATCGGCCAAGGATGTTGGAGGGTCTAAAGAAAGTGATTCTTGAAGAGAGGCGAGACATGTCCCTTGGAGCATAGCAGATACTGCCACTTGAGCCGGCAAGTCTGGGACTTCAAGAGTGGCATTGCGAAATCTATCCACAAATTGACGTAAGGATTCCTTATTCCCTTGTCGTATGCTGAGCAAATATGTGGCATCCTTTTTTCTTCGACTGTTAATCACAAAAGCCTTGGTAAATTCTGTTCTAAGCTGCCCAAATGATGAAATAGAGACTTCTGGAAGGCTGTTAAACCATGTTCGAGCAAGTCCTGATAGTGTTAAGGAAAATGCTCGGCACATTAAATCATCGTCCCATCCGTGCAATATCATCAGTGACTCGTAATTCTGAACATGATCGTATGGGTCGTCTTTTCCTAAATAGAGGGTGATTTGAGGCATCTTGAATTTTTGAGGCATACGTCTTTCCAATATATCTGCAGTAAAAGGACATTTTCTACGCTGGTGTTCTTCTGTTGTGGGGATTAATTTTTTCTTCTCAAGCACCTCTTCTACTACTCTTTTCATGTCATCACGTATACTAGCTGTCGTCTGGTTGTCATGTCTTGTTGGTGTATTGGCCACTGTTTCATGATACCTTCGCCATTAAGGGCTTCTGGTCCTGTTTTCCACCCTTGGGTTTTCATTTTTTCGAGGCACGGAATGAGGGTTCCTTCTTGGTGGTGGCGATCTGAGCCTATCCTCCCGTGGAGGCGTAGATCGGGAATGTGAATCGGGAGTAGCCACTTGATAGGAATTAGCTCCCGCCTCGGGCTGAGGTTCAAGAGGTGGCATAAACTTTTTCAGAGTATCCGGCAACATCCCTCTAGGCATCATACTTTGGAGTACACCAGTCATGTCTCGTAGTGCTTGCATGCCTTCAACGTATTGTTATCTCAATGCTTCATACTCTTCCCACCGGACCGTACGTGGTGGCTGTCATGAGGTCCTAGCTTGATCAGTAGGGAGTGATCCTGAGCCGACGTTAGGTGGAGGTGGGATTGGTTGGTTCCCCATCTGCTGGTTTGGAGAAGCAGAGCAATCACCCCCTTGTGTTTGAGCATTATGAGGAGGTGGAGGAGCTCCTTGTTGTTAAGAGTTCCGTGGTAGCGGGCGTGTTTCAACGCCTTGAGAGAGAGTTCGTCGGTGCCCACGTGTGTTTTCCATTCTTAAGTTGACTTTTTGTCTTGCGTTTCCCACAGACGAAGCCAATTGTTGTTGCCAAAATACAACAATCTATTTTTAATTGCAGATAGACGCAAGAATCTTGGGAGTCATGTCTTTGCTGAAGAGAATCTTGACAAGTAATTTGATCTAATAAAGGTCCAGATCTGATAATCTGATAGGGCTGATGATCTGGTGGGTTGATGATCTGGTGGCTCAAAATGATTAGGTGGCCTAAAATGATCAGGTGGCCTAAAATGATCAAGTGGCCTAAAATGATCAGGTGGCCTGAAATGACCGAGTGGCCTATGACCGAGTGACCTTGGTGACCTCGGCTTTGATGACGAGTTACCTTGATGACGAGTGACCTTGGTGACGAGTGGCCTTGGTGACCGAGTGGCCTTAGTGACGAGTGACCTTGGTGACGAGTGACCTTGATGACGAGTGGCCTTGATGATGAGTGGCCTTAGTGACCGAGTGGCCTTGATGACGAGTGGCCTTGGTGACCGAGTGGCCTTGATGATGAGTGGCCTACAAAACGAGAGCACCGTTAGGACGCGGGTGGGGGTCCCCGCGCAAACCCTCCCCAACCGAGTGGTCTTAGCCACTCGGTTGTGTCGAGTGGGCTCCCACCCGGCCCATCCGAGTGGGTCTTCCTTGGCCTTCGACTTTGATTTATCTCCTATTGGGGCTCACACTTGATCATAGATCCATTTTGCCTTCTCGGGTACATCAGTAATCAATGTCGCCAGGGATAGGTGAGATGTTGGAAATGGGTGGAGCAACCAGAAAACTAACGGAAGCCTCGGCTACAATCGCTTTGGCCGAAGAAGAAGTAGAGGCAGGACCTTCAACCCTTTGTCTTTTTTTCCTTTGGGCTAGAATCTCCTTAGGGGATAGCACCACGGTCTCTTCTAACGAAGCTCTCCCTGTTAATTTCGGGTGGTCCTCTAGTGATAGAGACATTAGTATGCACCTAAAAATAGAAGCAATTGGAACGGTGGGGTGCATTAAAGTTGGCTCCATACCTACAGACGACTGACCTCTTTTAGCCTCCACTCTAACCACCTCAAGCACCTGGGCGATTGTTTCATCATCACCTCCAGACGTATCTTGAGATAAGGCAGGCGACGTGTAACACCCAGTAATCCTAGTGTTATGAGAATGAGAAAGGAAGTAAGAAAACTTTGAAAAATACCCTTGAGAAGGTGTTAGATCCTTGAGAAAATTGGTGCCCTATGAGAGGGGCATTTTGGTAATTTGGATAGTGAAGTCCAATAAAGGGTATTTTGGTAAATTGAAAATAATTCCTATGTGGAATTAAGTGTGTAAGTGAATTAAATTCCAATGTTGTATTTATGTGGAGATATGGGATTAATAATTCATGAAAGGGTATTTTGGTAATTTGGAGTGATTCCATAAAGGAATTTAATTATGGAAAATAGGGAAAATGGTAGATATTGAATTATTTGAGAAAATAATAATGTTTTCCCTAAATTGGTGAATAAATGTGGTAATCCCACATGGATGGATGAGATGAGAACTTGGGAGCCAAGTATGAGTTTAAAAGGTGACACTTGGCAAAGTCTTGTTCAAGTATAAATGGGGTGATTTAATTAAATGCAAAAAGAAATGATTTTGGTCTTTCAAGCATGATGGTGTTGGATTAAAAGAAAAATCTAAAAAGAAAAGTAAATGGTCACCATTAATGCTTGAAATTATGGTGAATTAGATAAATCAAATGGAAAATGGGAAAATGGTCTCCCATTAATGCTTTGAAAATATGAGATTTATTTAAAGGAGAAAGAAATGATTTATGTCATTCATTCTTGATGTGTGAAAATTGTCTCCATTTAGTAAATGTTGAGAAATTAATAAATCCAATGGTTGGGATTAATCTTTTAATGGGATTATGATCCAATGGTGGTGGATGGAAGCTTGTGGTTGGCATAGATTGCCAACTCCTTAAGAGTGTGTTTTCTATTAAGGGTGAAGATTAAATCTTTCAAATTGGATGGATGAGATTAAAGCCTCTAAAGCACATGGATTGTGCTTGTTATGGAAGGCTAGGATTTCCTCTCCAAAAGAGAAAAGAAAGGAGGGTGGAGATGAAGTCTTGCATTTAAAATATCAAGACTAGGAAATTAATCCAAAAAGAAAAGAAAGGAAATGAAAGGAGTATATAAGGCGAAAGAGAGCATTTGTCTCAAATTTTACAATTTGAAAGAAAGAAAGTAAGAGAAAGGGGAAGCTTTCTAATGAGAGAAAGGAGAAGAAAAGGGAAGAGAAGGAAGAAAGAAAATGAAGAGTGCTAAGGTAAGGGTTCTTCCTAATCTAGTAATCTTTTATTTCTCTTAAATGGTAGCTAAGTCTCCTTAAAAAATTTTCTTTAAGGGTCTCTTGAGGAGAAGAGATGGTATTGAAGTTAGGAGGTTCTTGAAGCTTCAAATAATGAAAAGAGGTAAGGGATGGCCCCATGGGAGGGTGGCCTTGCAATGTGTAGTAAGTATGGTTCATAAATGTATATGTTGCATTTGGCATTTTCTTTTATGTTCATGAGACTTATGGCCATAGGGTAGTTTGGAAACATAGTTGAAATGGTGGGTTAATGCCTCTAACCTTGGTGGGTTGTGAGGGCAAAGAGACCTAGACACACTTGCATGCATTTGGCATCATATAATCTTGTTATGTTCATATTTATTTTGCATTGCACCCTTATTGAGCTTAATAGCTCATGAGGTTTTTACCCTCATATATAGGTTGTGAAAGCATGGAAAAAAAAAATCAAGACAAAGTCGAATGGCTTGTGGAAGCATGGAAATGAAGATTCAAGTGTATTGTATGGCTTAGGGAAGCCTATGTTGTTGTGTTCAATTCATGTCTTGTAATTTATTTGGTTGGAAATGGCTTGTAAAGCCTAAGATCATGTATGTATTTTATATTTGGAAATGTTTGACCTTATGGTGAAAATGAGATTGTGGCTTATGGCATGTTGAAGCCTAAGTTTTGGTGAAAGCCTTATTTTTGGTGTGTTGTGGGAAGCACCAAAGTAATTAAATCAAATGATTTTTGTTGTGAAATGATTTGGGATGTGAAAAGTGGATGTTTTGATGTATGTATGAGGGCTAGAATTTCTGAAAAAATTTGGGTTAGGAAGCCCAAATAAAAGAAAAAAGGAAGTGAGGTAGCAGCAGCAGTGCCGGGGCCTGCACGTGGCCCGCAGGGGGCCACAACGGGCAACAGCCAGCAGTAGGCGCGCGGGTGGGCGTGCTGCAAGCGCACGCAACCAGCGCACCGCAACCCCCGGGCGCGCCAGTAAGCCCAGCAGGCCTTTTTTTTTTCAAAAATTTTAATTTTGGGGGGATTTGGGGGCAATTCTTAATTGATTTTGGGCCCCGGATGAATTTTCAAATTAAAGGGATTTTTCAGGCATTTTGGAGAATAATGCCGAAATTTTGGAAAATTGAAAATTATAAGTTTTTCCTCCAAAATTGATAATCAATCAATGGATTGATTGAAATGGTGATTTTATGGAGCCCGGTAAAAATTCTTAGGTGGAAATAGAATTAAATATAAATAGGAAAATGGCGATTGGACATCTTCATGAGATTTCTTTTTAACCAAATGCGATGTGGTTAAAGCCTAATTCTGCTAGTGAATCCTAGGGTTAAGGGAAGAGAATGATGAGCCTAGTTCCCACCTAGGGCGTTTCGTCTTGAAACATGGTCCGCCCTTCACCAAAGGTCGGGCAGGTGGACAATTCGGGTAATTGTTCACGAGTGGCACCCATAAGTGGGAACGGGGCGTCACACAACGTTACCGATCGGGGGGAAGGTTGGGGGTCCCTCTTATTCTTCGAAACTCGGGATTTGGAGGAAGGGCTCCTCGGGTGAGCCTCGGCTCTGTCCTTCAGGACCTCCTGAAAGGTCATAAGGTCTTCCTCGGTCGTCTTCTTCGACCTAAAGGGAACAGGAGATCCTTTACTCTGGAAAGTCTTAAGAGCCTTCTCAAGTGCTTCTTTCAGTTTCCCAAGGGCTAAAGGCCCCTTGCTTTCGAGAAAATCAAAAATCATCCCCTGGGTAGCGATGGAGTAAGATATCTCCCAGAGGTCTTCACCTGCGTAGAAAAAATGAATGGAATCAATGTTCAACAATAACAAAAAGAATAATGACATAGGAAAAAAAAAATGATAGGGGCAGACACTTACAGGCCCCACTATCCAGCCCTTCGTTGGCAAGGGTTGGATTTGAAAGCCAATCCTCCTTCCAGTCCCTGATGACCTTCAAGATCCTAATAACTGAATCCTTAATGGTCTCGATGTTCGGGCGCTTATGTTTGGTGTCCAAGGTCCACCCGTTGTTACAGACCAGACCCCCTGTGCAGAGCCTGAACCCCGAGGGCGGATGAAGACATAACGCTCCTTCCTTCACAATCCTAGGTGAAATAGAAATCCAACCTCTTGGATCGCAATTGGTGGTGAAAAAGTAATAGAATAGCACCCCCGAAGGGTTTACCCGGGCAATGCTGCAGATAACGATGAAACCCATCAAATACCTCCAGCCAAAAGGGGATAGTTCGGCCGAAACGATGGTGAGATGTTGAAGAAGAGACATGACCCTCCCCTGGGGCAATAGACGAAAGCCCCTATCAAAAGCACACTCGTAGACACAGAGGCGGCTGGTAACGAGATGGCACACCCTCAAATGCATGTTAAACTCGACCACCCAATTTTCTGGAATGTTGTACTTCTCTATAAAATATCGGCAATCTGACTCACTCATCCATTGGCATGGAATGGAAGAGGCAAGGTGAATTTCCCACTTGATTAGC
This sequence comes from Diospyros lotus, assembly GCF_014633365.1. Classification (NCBI taxonomy): domain Eukaryota; kingdom Viridiplantae; phylum Streptophyta; class Magnoliopsida; order Ericales; family Ebenaceae; genus Diospyros; species Diospyros lotus. Next base: position 21,353,460 of record NC_068350.1, read on the forward strand.
TCTGTGCCGGCTGAGTTGAGTCTTCCAGATCCGGTAATGGCCATAGAAGAGAAACGATAAAGAAAGGAAAGACGAGGGAGGGGCAAGAAGAGAAGGAAAAGCTACACATAGCAGAGTAACAAGATTGCAAAAGAGATCGAGGGAAATGAATGAACAGAAGGGCAAGAGTCACGTAGTAGAGCCTTATAGGCGGAGAATAAAGAGACAGGCAATGATGGGCATTAATTGCCCTAAATTGTGCGTCTTGAGAGAGAAAATTGAAACAACACCAGAAAAGACTGATGTTAACCCCGAGGAAAATTGACAGCGATTCGGTGAAAGGACAAAACTCCTCATTAGAATTTGGCCTTCAGGGGGAAAGAAAGCTTAGCCTCAGAGGTAATTAACGCATTATGCCTGAACCCTCGGCAAGACTTTAAGGAATAGTGCAGAAGTCAAGTTCTTTCGAGATGATAGACTTAAGAACTTCCAAGGTACAGGTTGAGCTCTACTACGACACTCCTTGAGCCATTGAAGCTAAATGGCTCGAAGAGTGAGGGGTAAATGATGAGGGAAATGCCCTTGGGCTCATAATTACCCCAATACCCCTCCAAATCAGCCAATGATAGCAAGGATACGTGTCCGCCAGAGAACCAACCCAAAGTCGCCATTTAACCCAAATCCAGGATAGACACGTGGCAAACTCGTCCCAATAGAACGACTGGCAATCCTAACATTTGCTCAACGAGGACTTCCCAGCATCCTTGGCCTCAACCATCACTCTGAAGTTCATGGAGGAGAGGATTATCCCGCGCCTCTCGAAAATCGATCACCATATCCATTCCACCGAAGGCCATGGCTCCGCAATGGACGGAATCCTTATCCCGAGAGTTCAAAAGGCAGTTTTCCAATCCGCCAACAAAGAGAAGTGCGACAAGAATTCCTCTGACGCATCGATGAGATTTCTAGTTCAAAAGGAGAGGTCTTATCTTAACAAAAGGGGGTAATCACCCTATAAATTGAAGCGACCAGGTTAGGGGGAGGGACCATTTTTCTTTTGCTTCTACTAAATACTTCAGTTTTTATAACCCAGTGAACTGACTGGAGCGTCTGAGTGATCACGGGGAAGCGAGTTCTCATCCCTTATTGCAGGTACTTAGTCCAAGACAGAAGAGAGTGATCGGCTCTATACTATCAGTATATAACATGTAATAGTTGTATTTAGCTTTTTAATATATTAAAAATACAAGACGTTACACTAAGTATCCATGAAAATCTTATTTTCTATTTTTGCTTCCCCTCGGTGAATACATAGTGGTAACCTTTTCTAGAAGAAAAAAATTCGGAAAACAGAGTTAGGCTATTACCACTTGCCAGCTTGGAAAGTTTTTACCCTAAGAGAAATGGAGGCCGAGGACAAATTATGGGATTTAAACATGCTTTCTGCCTACCGTTGAGAATTGCGTTTGAAAAGTTGGTTGCTCCTCACTCACATGTCAATGTCGGTACAGGAAAACAATTTAAGCGGGTAGGGCCCAGTATATTTTATATTAAAAATAAAGTATATTTTATTTAAAAAATATATACATTTATTACATGATAACGAATGCCGTTAAATTAAAGTTTGCACTGATTGTTTGTTTTTAAGCTCACTCTTGAAAATAATTTGGAAACTTGTTTCTTCTGGTGCTCATCCTCTTCTATAGAATGATAAAAGAATTTTATGTATATCTGACTGTGTATTCGTTTCATTATCTGTGGGCATTCATTCCTATCATAAACTCATAAATGCAAGTCAATATTAACAACAATTTAAGCTCACTCCTTCCGCAAAGGCTGATAATAGAAATAAAATACAAATGAAATGGGACCTAAAGTTAATGCCTCTGCCTACCAGTGGGAATTGGGTTTCAAATGGCTGGGTACTTCTCACTTAGCTGTCACAGTGTCAGTGGCATTACCCAAAAGAGTCAGATTATTCTATAAAAATATAACTATAGATAAAAATAAATTAAATTCATTAAAACTTATATAGTGGACCTTTTGTCTTCAAGTTTGTGATTGTGACTGGCGTTATTATATATATTTAATGTGTTATTAAAAAGTAATTGGGAGCCTTTTGTCTCTTGGTGTATGTTTGATTGTGAGGACGAGTACTCCTCGTTTTGATATTTGTTATTTCGGTGATCACAAAAGTCAAATATTTAACAACATTTTTCAACTATTGTCCTTGTCCTCCATGTAACTAAAAGGTTCACAAAGAGGAAAAAGGTCGTGAATTGAGTGGAGGGTGTGAGAAGACGGCAGAGGTGGTTGGTTAGCATGCCATTTTGGACTAGAAGCAGCAGACCGGTCATCAATCGTCAGTGTCACGTATGGAATTCTTGGGGATACGGGTCCTTTCGGCATTCACTGCGGTCATACTTTTGAAAAAGTTAAAAGGCTTTTCGTAGTTGGTTTATGTTTTGGTTTGACCTTATAACTTACCTGATATAGTATGGTATAAAATAAAATAAAAATTAATAAATGGGCCAACTCAACAACAACGCTCAAGAGCCTGCGGCCTATCTTGGATGGTCGCAAGGGTGGCCTTGTGACCCAGCAGAAGAGGCTACAGGAAGGGGGAGGAAGTGGCCACGGGAAGTGGTCGCGGGTGGCACCCCTACAACCCCTCCAAAGGCCGGCGAGTGACGCCCCCACAAACTGGCTAGTTGCGGGAGACGTCCTTGATGTGGCACCCCCACGGGGCCACCAGGGCACGGGTGTGACCATCGTGGCCTTGGCCACCATAACAAATCTGCGATCCCAGGAGCAACATCTCCGTCAAAACATTTCCTCAAAATACGGGGGTCCCACTCATCGTGAAAACAATATAATTTTGACATTCAAAAATCCTTTTGAATATTCCATAAAAGGGATAAACAATTATCCATAAGGAATTCTAATCCTGAAAGAAAAATATAAGTGTCATCTATAAGAATTCTAATTCTAATCAAGTTAGGAAAAATCAACATAGACGTAATCTATAAGAATTCTAATCCTAGACTACTTCAAATTACTCCATACTCCTCTATAAATAGATAGACAATCATTCTAAAAAGATACGTCTTTAACATTGGGAGAACTTATACTTTCCAATTTTTCAAGATCTTTAGTGTCTGACATAAGTATCGGAGTGGTTTCCTGATCGGAGCTATCGAACACCAATAGATTAGATGAATTATGATTTTGATTTGCAGCAAGGGTACAATCCAAAGTCGTCTCCTAATGAACCTCAAGCGGATCTGTCAAAACAAGGCTAAACGGGGGGGGAAGTTTTTGATGAAAAACAGAAAACTAAATAAGCAAAAACACTATAAATCGAGATGCAATCAGTTGCAAACCAACCTTCTATCCCAGTTTTCATCACCTTCTCAATAAACAATTTGTTTAGTTTTAATCCTCAAATCAGAAATCACAAAAATCCTTTAACAACCGCCAAAGATTGGAAAGAAAACCAATAAACAGATTTCAGAAACCTCTTAGTTCAATCTATCAGTTTTGATTCCCCTTATTGCACAGATTCGAGACTGATTGAAATACCATCCAAACAGGTTGTTCTTGCTTCCAGTTAAAGCCTCAACCGAGCACAAAAACCTTGGATTCTCAAACAAAGACAATGCATGCATTCATCCAACCGGTATCAACACATACACAGATTTAAGAGAGAACAGAAACAAGAGAACAACAAAGTTAAAACTAAAAAATGATTTCCATTAAAACCAAAGACTCAAACCGGGAATAAGGGTGGTATTGCAACCGATTACAGAATCCTTAGCCTTCCATCTTGACAAGAACAATGGAGAGAAGGAAAGCTGGCTACTGTACACGCCCTTCAAAAGAATGCCCTTTTAATGGCCTCTTAAGGTGCTTAAGTAGAGCTTAAGGAGGAAACCCTAGGTTACTTCCACTTCACAGCCGATTTCGGATAGGTTAACGTGCATCCTGGGCTTCGGCCTCTTCATAAGAATTGTAGATCAGGAATATTAGATAAATTTGGGCTTTTGAATCACTTGATTTGGATATCGGACACCCAAGATATGGCCTTTTAAAGAATCAGCATCTGTGCAGCTTTCCTAATTTGACCCAACTTCCTAGCCCCGACTTTGAAGTGCTGTTTGAAGGCCCAAACGAACTTGGATTTGGACAAACCATACCATTCCAGAAATCCCAAGAAGTCCTCTACAGTATCTCTGAAGACATCATCTTCATTCTGGAATTTTATCTTGGCCAAAATACTGAAGGAAGTTCAGGAGGTTAAATCTGCTAAAATTGCCCTTACTTCTCTATCTCCAATTTCCAAGATATCTCATTGCCATCAAGATGTCTCATGCCCCATCTCATGCTCCCATAGCCCTAAACCTGGAAAAATAAAGTACAATAGTGTGAAGCCCAATTCCTATAAAATAAAATGAAATAAAATTAAGATGAATAAAATGACACAACTAATGTGCAAAAAGACTAAATATGAGGGCTAAATAATATGAAAATATGTGCTCTATCATTTCCCAGGAACCCTCTTGTGCCCTTTGACTGTTTCTTTCCTTGCAGACTCAAGCGGCCAAATAATGACGTTTCTCGTCAAATAAACTTATTATTGTATCTCGACAACAACAATTAGCATCATCTGGGGGAAATGCACAAAAAGCCAACACACTAGTCTACAATGGCCCAAAATAGGAGTACCACTAACTAACAACATCCAGATGGAGCAGAGTCTCAGCCCCAATGACCTTTGGGACTTCACCCCTATGGACCTCCAACACCTTATGCCTAAGGCCAGCTAGGGGCACAACTTCAAGGCTAGCCAAGTGCTCACCCCCATGGCCAATTGGGGGCATAGGCTCAAGGCCAACCAAGTGTTCACCCCCAAGGCCAACTGGAGGCACAGCCTCAAGGCCAACCAGGTATTCACCCCCAAGACCAACAAGAAGTCCATCCCTAAGGCCAACTGGGGGCACAACCTCAAGGATAGACAAGTGTTCATCCCCAAGGCTAATTCGAAGTTCATCCACAGGGCTAATTGGGGGCAAAGCCTCAAGGCTAGTTAGGTGTTCACCCCCAAGGCTAACTAGACATCCATCCCTAATGTAATACCCCAAAAGCCCAGAGAATTGTAGTATATATCGAGGATAAGTAAGAAAGGAAACAACACTAGCTGCATACCTTTTGAGATAAATGTAGGTAAAAAACTCCCAGATTGAGCGTGCTTAAGCTGGGGAAACTTAGGGATAAGTGACCCCTGGGAAGTTCACGTAGCCCTATCAAGGTAAGTTGTTCTAGTCCTTCTTATCACTCGATGAAGGATGTAACAAGTGGTATCAGATCCGACCCTTGGTGAAGGCGGTCTGATGAGGGCAGGGAGTGGCGTCGAGGCTCATGGGCCTGTAAAAGGAGCGGCTTTTGGTAGGTTTCTAGGATGGCAGCCCTCTAAGGGGAAAAGATTTGGGACCAGTTGTAAGGTCACATGATAAGGACGTCATGTGCTCAAGAAGGGGAGAATGTAATACCCTAAGAGCCTAGAGAAGGATAGTATATATCGATGATAAGTAAGGAATGAAACAACACTAGCTAGATACCTTTTAGCTTGAATGTAGGTAAAGAATTCTCGGGTTAAGCGTGCTTGAGTTAGGGAAGCTCAGGGATGAGTGACCCCTGGGAAGTTTACGTAGACCGATCAGGGTAAGTTGTTTCGATTCTTCTTATCGCTCGATGTGGGATGTTACACTTAGGGCCAGCAAGGGGCACAACCTCAAGACTTTCTAGGGACCCAACCCTAGGGCTAATGGAGATTCCACCCCAAGGCACATTAGGATTCCATTCCCAAGGCCAATCAAGAGTCCACCTCCAAAACCAACGGGACACTAGTCCTATGGAATTTGTAGACCCGTCCAAGCCGACCTTTTCCATGGTATTAAGGATGGAATATGAAGCCCTACGACGCCAGCACAAGAAAGGAATAAGGTTGTTTCTAGAAGTTACTGGGTTATTGCAAAATATAGCCTCGCAAATGACACTACCATCAACTCTAAAGAAATTTGTGTCCAGCCCAGTCCTCATTCGGTAGGCACAAGAAGGAAGTTTTGAGACCACACCAAAACCATAAGGAACTCAGACACAACCCATCCCTTCTTGGAAAGCTAGAGAATGAAATGTTTTCCTTTCCCAAATGCAGGATAGAGAGAAGGAGAAAATATCAAGAAGACACAAAATCACTCAAAGGGATCTTCAGAAAAGGAAATGCCTTGAAATAGTTGAAAGCACTATTAGTGTATGCCCTATAGCTTAAGTGTGATGTTGTATATGATACATTAAGGTTAGATATATTATGAGTAATATATCTATTTGTTTCATGTTCATGATATTCAATTGGCACTTTTTTGTCTTTTATGTTTAATTATATAAGATGCCTAAAGGCAAAGTCCCTAGGGATACTCTGTGTAGAAAAGAATTAAAGTGTGACTTTAATTATAAGGTATTTAATACAAACATATACCTTAAAATGTTCCTAGTCAAAAGTGACATTGAGATGGGACATCAATGACGCAAAGAGATCGGTGTGTGTTATGTTGTTATCTTAGGGAAGGTGGCAGTTGATCTTACAAACTATGGGCATTGGATGCCTAAGCTAGTACATGGGTGCTTGTTAGAGAACAAGTTTACTAGACAATGACTTGACTTGAGGATTTCAAATGGATATTGTAAAGAGTGTTTAAGGAAACCTTTTGTGACGGTTATGCAAGTCATCCTTTGACTTGAGATCACCATAGTGCCTTGCATATGGATTCGAATACTTTGACACTGTTATGGAAGCATCTCGATCGGGATGTGAGTGCGGAAGTGATTGGGATGTGAGTGCCTTCTCATGCCATGAAGCATGAGAAGGCTGTGAGTGGTTGTAACACCCGGTGTAACCGATGTTAAGAGAATGAGAATGGAAGTGAGAAAACTTCCAAAAATGCCCTTGAGGAGGTGATGAATCCTTGAGATTGAGAATGCCCATGAGAAGGGTATTTTGGTAATTTGGATAGTGAAGTCCAATAAAAAGGGTATTTTGGTAAATTGGAAATAATTCCTATGTGGAATTAGGTGAGTAAGTGAATAAAATCTCAATTTGGTATTTATGTGGAGATATATAGGATTAATAAATTCACAAAGGGTATTTTGGGGATTTTGGAATTTATTTCCATAGAGGAAATTAATTATGGATAATAGGGAAAATGTAGAATACGAAATTATTTGAGAAAATAATTAATTTTTCCCTAAATTGGTGGATAATTGTGGTGATGCCACATGGATGGTGGAGATGGAAGCTTGGAAGCCAAGTTTGTGTCTTAGAATGACACTTGGCATTTTGTGGTCCAAGTTAAATGGGAGATTTAAATAAATGCAAAAGAAATGATAATTGGTCTTGTAAGCATTTAAAGAGAGGCATAATGGTGTTGGATTAAAATAAAAATCCAAAAGAAATGAAAATTAGTCTCCCATTAATGTTTGGAAAATATTGGATTTATTTAAAGGAGAAAGAAAACATTTATGTCTTTCAAGTGGTCCCTCATATGATGGTGGAAATTGGTTCCATTAATTTAAATGGGAAAGAAATGAGAAATGAGAGATGGTGGTTAGTGACACATGGCAAAATCTTGTGAATCAAGAATAGGCATTTAAATGAAATTCAAAATTGGAGAGTAAATGGTCTTTCAAGTGTTAAATGCAAGCCATGATGTTGTTGCCTAAAAAGAAAATGCAAAAGAAATGGAAATTAGTCACTCATTTATGAGTGAAAATGGGAGGATTTATTTAAATGAGAAAGAGTGAAATTAGTCACTCAAGTTGATTTGTTGAAATTAGTCAAAATAAATATTTGAGAAAAAAGCTAATTTTGGTATTGGAAGACTAAATTGATCCAAGGGTTAGGATCAAGTCTTGAAAAGGTGAGATATATCGAATGGCTTGGATTAAGTCTTGAAAATGGCATATAATTGTCTCATTAAAGTAAATGAGAAAGAAATGGAATTTTCAAGAGGGATTCAATGGTTGAGATTTGGCCTTGAAAAAGGGAAAGAAATCCAATGGTTGGGATTTTAGAAGACTAAAGCACATGGATTGTGCTTTTGGTGGAAGGCTAGGATTTGTTCTCTCAAATCCATAAAGATCCAAAGGCCTAGATGCATTCTTGAAATGTGGGGGAACTAGTATAAAATGGCAAGAAGGGAAGTCTTTGTTTCCTTTGGCCATTTGGAGAATGAAATGAAGAATGAAGGAAAGAAAGGGAGATAAGAAAGTCTCCCATGGAAGAAAAATTGAAGAAGAAGAGAATAAATCAAGGTAAGTATATTTCTTCTTCTCTTTAATTAGTGTTCTAGTATGCAAAGGAAATAAATTTCTTTTGGAATGCCATTTTAGATGGGAGAAAATGAAGATGGAAGCTCTCTTGAAATGGAGATTTAATATTCAAGAATGAGGTAAGGGATGGCCCCAAGTGGTGGAGGCCTTGCATTGCATTGTAAGTAGGTTACATAAATTTTTATGTATCTTTTTGCATGCTTTATTTGTTCATGAGACCTATGGCCATGGGGGTGGGAAAGAAATGGTAGGTTGATGCCTCAAACCATGTTGGGTTGTGAGGATGGAATGACCTAACCATACTTGCATGCATTTGTCATTACATAGACTTGTTATGCTTTTATTTACCTTGCATATGCACCCTTACTGAGCTTTTGAGCTCATGAGGTTTTATCCTCCCCTTGTAGGTTGTTCTTATGTTAAAAAAGAGAAGGGAAAGTGCAAGCTAGTGGTTGGAAGCTCTTGGAGTATATTACATTTATTTTTGTTGTAAAGTTAAGGCTTAAAGAAGCCTAGGCATGTAATTATTTTATTTGTGACCTTATGGCTTAGGGAAGCCTATTTGTTGTATTTAAATCATGTGTGGTACTTATTTATGGATGTTGTTATGTGAGCAACAATAGGTTGTGAAAGGCTTATGTGTGAAATGGAATGAGACTTTGATGTATGTTGTGTAATAATCAAAGAGGTGGAGTAAGCCTTAATTATGGAGAAATAGAGGCAAAAATGGAGGGAATGTGAAGCATATTATTAATTTTTATTTCTGGAAAAATTGGGTTAGGAGGCCCAAGAAAAAAAAAAAATATTTCTGGAAGCAGCAGCTTGCGCACGAGCTGGGCCGCATGGGCGGCCGTGCGTGTGCGGGCTGCAGCGGCCGTGCGTGCGGGTAGGCGTGCAGCCACGCGTGCGCGGGGGGGGCAGCCGACCGCGCCCGTGTGCGGGGCAGGCGCGGCCAGCTCCCAGCGGGGCCTCGCGCGGGCCCGGGCGTGCCAGCGGGCCCCACCGGCAAATTTTTTTTAAAAATTTGGAATTTTGGGGAATTAAAGGGGCATTTCTAAATTGATTTTGGGCCCCAGAGGAATTTTCAAAATAAAGGGATTTTTCGGGCATTTTTGGAGAAATGCTGAAATTTTGAAAAATTGAAAATGATGAGTTTTTCCTCCAAAATGGGTAATAAATCAATGGATTGATTTAAGTGGTGATTTTATGGAGCTCGGTGAAAAATTCTTTAATGGGAAAAGAATTAAATATAATTGAGAAAATGGCGATTGGGCATCGGAATGAGATTTTCTTTATAGCCAATGCGGTGTGGCTAAAGCCCAATTCTGCTAGTGAATCCTGGGGTTCAGGGAAGGGAAGGACGAGCCTAGTTCCCACCTAGGGCGTTTCATCTTGAAACATGGTCCACCCTTCACCAAAGGCCGTGTAGGTGGACAATTAGGGTGATTGTTCACGAGTAACACACGTAAGTGGGAGCGGGGCGTTACAGTGGTCAAGATAGGATTCATCGACCCTAGTTAAAGGGAGATATGTCTCATAGGCCCTTTGGTGAAAGATGAATTGAAGTATGAGGCCACGCTTGGATGTTGATTGAAAGGAAGTTATAATTTCAGCAGACTAAAGAATATCATGATCAAACTGAAAAAGGATTAACACTTTTTCCGTATCCTTGTTTGATCGAGACATTTTAAACCTATGAAGGGATTGAATTGCATGGGAAGACCACCACTAAAAAGTAGCGATCACAACTTGATCCTTCTACTAATTGGGGTCCACGATGAGTTGCCAGACTCTACTCTTGGTCCATGGCCTTTCAGAAAGGTCACTGCCAACATGCGTATTAGAAGACTGGAAAGCCAGAATATGAAGATGTTGAAGAACTAAGATGTTATCTATAAGAATGCATAAGGTGAAGTCCAACTCCCCTAGTGTCTCCTTGAGTTGTAGTAATTATTTAATGTGTATAGACCTCGATTTTCTCACCATGGAGGTTGACTTTTTATTTTTTTCCAACAAATGGCGCCCAATTATTGTTACCTGAATACAACTTTTGTTGCCAAAATACAACAATCTATTTTTAAGAGTGGGAGAATACAATTTATGCATGGTTTATCACAAGGTATCAGGGATCCTAAGAGTCTTAAGGGTTCATCACCAAAGTGTTTGGGGAATCTTGTCACCAACTTGTCCTGCGAGTCATGTCACCAATGTGTCCTGAGAGTCCTGGGTATGCTAAGTAACGAGAGACTTTGGTGATCTTTTGAATGGGAGACCTAGTGAGTGGAAGACTTCTTTAGATCTGACAGAAAGATTTCTAATGACCGAGTGACCCTTGATAATCTAGAGAGTTTTGGTGACTGAGAAAGTCTTGGTGACCGAGAGAGTCTTAATGATCGAGAGACCTGTAAGACTAGTGCACGGTTAGGGGCGCGGGTGGTGTCCCCACGCAAACCCTCCAACGCTTAAGTCAGTTCTTGATAGCGAGAAAGCAAGAATGTGTTTTGAGTGCCAAAGAGAACATACCTAAGGTAGGGGAAGAGGCCTCCTATTTATAGAGAAGGGAGAAGGGGGACACACGGTGGCCATCTCGTGAGTCTTGTTGTGGCCCATTTCGAGAGTTTCACAGCCTATTCCAAGAGTCTTGGGATGGCGTATTCAAGAATAATTATCTTTAAGATGAAGAGTGACCGAGTGGGTTGGCAGGTGGTGATATCCCGAACGTCAACAGTACAGGTGTATCAACTTAAAGCCCGATTCCAATCCTGATTCAACAAGTATCTCTCAAAATTCAAAACATGAAAGTTGTAGATATTTCTCTTGAATTTCCATAGGATTTTGAATCACCTCAATCGAAGCTCAGACGAGAGAGTTATGCCTAAAACACCAAAGCAATGTTGAAGCCACATCCACTAAGTTTTATGACCGAGTGGGTGTTCCCCACTTGGTCTCGGCTCGACCTCTTGCTTCTTTAGCTTGTTTCCTTGATCTCATGCAACCTGTTTTCCCTTTGGGATTCATGTCGATGTCTTGGGACTCTTTTAGGTCTCGTGACTCTCGTCATCCTTTCAAGTCTCGTGACTCTTTTGCAACTTTACCTCTCTCCAAGTTTACAGGGCATATCAACAACAATTAAATTTATTTGTCTTAAGGAATAGTTTGGTAGAGTCCTAGAAAGAGGGAAGAGATCAAGAACCATTGGAGGAGACTAATAGTAGAGGGCTTAATCCACTAGCCATGGGAGGAGAAAGGCGAAGTACTAGAGAAGCAATTTGCAAGACAAAAGATAATTAAGGGGCCCATAGGGATTTCACCCACACGGGCCCTCTGATGCCTAAGTTAATACAAGTCATGAAGAAGTAAAGATGCAATATGATGCAGAATGCTTAGACGTATCATTAGAATAAGATCCATGGGGGCACTATGAGAAGGTGCACTAGTGAGCAGTATGATTGGACCATGTAAATGGACTCCTTGTATAAGTGATACAGAAAGATATATATCTATATATAAATATATACAGAAAGAAAGAGAGAGAGATTGTGCAGACAGGATGGCATAACTGGGACACATGGTTGGCATGTGACACATGGATGTAGGGAGTGAGAAACTCTTCCACTACACGTGGGGGTCCCATGGTTAGGCATGCATAGAGGGCCTTGGTGAGAACCTCCTCCCCCTCTTGGGAAGGGTTTTAGGAGGAAAGAAAGCCTTACGAGGTGTAACATCCCGGTATCTTGGGAAAGAATTAATTTTTGTATTTGAGATGATTTATTGGTGATTTTACAGAGTTGGTTTAGTATAAAATTTGAAGAGGAATGCCAATATTAGGTGTACCAATGCAAAGGTTTAACCAGTTTTCAAAAACATTTTTTTAAAACACATAAGAAGGTAGCCAAAACATAAACCAAAATCACCTTGCGAGACTCATTTTCAATGTCCGTATGCAAATCGAATCCAGACCATTCCATAGGGGGTTTAGATGTTCTACCTTTCAACACTTAAAGGTCGATGTAGAGGTTGAACTCCTTCCAATGGCAGCAACTCTTGCTCGAAAAACAACTCCCGAACAACTTTTAGTTCGACCAAACTATCCCTCGAAATTACAAGGGGCCTATCGAGTCCACACTCCAACGAGATAGTGAATCCTAATACTCTTTCTTTGAGCTAGATAGATAGAGTAAGGGAGATCAAGGCTGAGAATGAAGTAGGTTCAAATGAAAATACCCAAGGATAAAACCTGTCCCACTATTTTTCTTGGGTTGCTACTATAGCAATGGATAAACAAGGACCTGAGGAAGAGGGGCAAGGAATATGGTTTCTACACTCTCTTGAGGGAGAAGAACAGATTAGGTTAAGAGAGAATCGCGCGCACACACACCCAACTCTCTTTCTCATATATCATATATACATGTCCAAAATTGGAAACCCTAACCTCCTTTTACAAATGGACAAATCAGCCATAAGAGAGAAAGAGGAGACCAAGGGGTAATAAGAAGGAGACACATTGTCGACCCTCTCATCCTCCCACTGTCCTCCCTGTCACGTGTCCCCCATTCCGTTGTGAATACAACAAACAATCGAGCAATCTGTTAGGGTCATCAACAAAAACTGTCGATAATTTCCAAAAAATTGTCAACCAATTTTGGCCCTTTATACAAACTTCTAGAAATTACATCTAGGCCCCGCCATAAACACTTAATGACACTTTCACCTGTTAACTCTTAACAGTAAATGTCATTAACTCTTAATGATGGTGTCAACCTTCATCACTTAATCAACCATCACACTCAGATATACGTGTGACCTTCTAGCTTCACTATTAAGTATCAATCATGAAACATCAAAGACTTTGATGTTGACCAAACATTTTGATCTATAATGAGGATCTCTCCATCTCCCTAATGTACCCCGAAAGACCCTGAGTGACAACTAGCATTATGTCAGGGCGATCCTACTAATGATGAAGTCTTACTTCGAAATATAACCTATTTGGCCTTTCAATTATCGTGTACTATAATCCCCTCCATCTGTTATCATCCTGATCGAGTGAGAGTCATGGACTGATCAAACTCACTAACTCGATGATTATACCAAAATCATTGTGGTAAGATTGAGATGACACATCGAAACTCCTTCCAACATTGGAACACTTTCCAATCAAGTGTACCCTAACCAGGAGTTTCTATAATCAAGACTGCTACTAATCGCATAGGATGTTCCCTTTATGTCGGAGGTCGATGGATCCCATTTAGCAATCACTTGCCTCCATATGCCACTACACAGGGACCACACAGTGCATCTCCCACTCGGTAACTAGATGGTTCTTAGCAACGACAAATTCCTGGCATCGACACACAAGACAATTATGTTGCCTCCGATCTGAGGACTAGTAACACAATCAAAGCCTATGATAGATCATAGATCTTCTCAACCATGTGATCTATTATGTGCGTCACATTCAGTAAGTGTTCCTCTAACACCTACCAATATATATACTATATCCATCCCATGAATTTTGGCATATGACTCACCATCTTTTATTATTAGCATCTCATACTAATCAAAGGTAGTATCCCACATGTCAGTCCGTAATTAACTAATCATAATCCTCTTCTGATACGTCTAAGTAGGAATAAACCTTAAGATATCCTTATTACAAAGGTTAATTGTCACATATTCTTAACGCTTAAGAATGAGAATAGTATATAATTAATTGGCACATATATATTAATAAGGGAGCTTGCAAATCAGGTGATCACATGTGTGCGCGAAGAAAGAGAGGTCGTTGATTCAAGTCACTGGTAAGGCAAGCGCGAATTTTCTAGAAATTAATTTTGGAGACATGTGGGCATGTGCTGGCCTGCAGTACGTGGGCAAGTGTTCGCATAGGCTAGCGCAGCGTACGGTTGGTGGCATGGGCCCAAAAATCTATGTGGACATATTAATTAACCAAAGGATGCTAAGTGGGTAATTAAGTGGAAAATAATTAACTAAAGAATGGCAGAAAGAAAAGTTGGTGAAGTTGGGTGGAGAATAATTAATTAAAAAAATGGCAGAAAGAATAGTTGGTGAGCAATTAAGAAACCTTGTGGGGATTGGTTATAGTTATACCACCTGCCTATTAATTGCCTATAAATAGGCAACAACAGCCTCAACAAGAGAGAGAGAGAGAGAGTCATGATCCTAAATTCAGGAGACCATGACTAAAAATTTAAATCAAACTACTTTCCATTTTCCTCACTATTCTTTTGCATAACAAGAGTGCAACGATTACAACATAGTCACTTTCATACATACATCAATCAAAAACTCATAATGTGGTTTACAAGCATTAGGCCCTTGCCCTAGCATATCCCCAGATCCTTTAAGGTCAGGATAACCCTGTACGCAAGCATCTATTCATCGCCCCCTTAAGCATTTTGGCTTCCCTAGCCCAGCCACACATCTACCTGGAATGATACAACAAGAAGGGTGAGTCACGAGACTCAATAAGCATAAGAAAGAAAGGCATTAGGCCTAACTAGAACTTTCCCTTTCCTTACAACGTATGCATTTCATGCCAATGCAGCTACACAACATGTCATACATAATTCATGCCTTTGCCTTAAATGCATAACATAACGTAAACTGCACATAGAAGGTCCTTGGGGCCCAAATAAGGTATGCACATTGGCGCCCAAGTCTCGCATTGTAACGACCCGTTAGAGGGCCTATAATTTATTTAGAATTATTTAAAAGTATTTTTGCCAATTAAATATTTAATGTGACAATTTAGAGATTTTTAATGGAAAAGAATAGCATTTAATTCTATTTAAGTATTGTGAAAATTAAATGCAAGGGCATGGAGGTAATTAGAAGAGTTTTAATAATAATTTCTTTTATTAGGAATTATGTATTAAGGGATATTAAGAGATTGGGAGTCCATGCGTGAGACGGCTTAGGTTTTGAAGACTCCAAGTTATAGTAGGAGATTGAGATGGCTTTAAGGTTGTCTTTCATTTATATATATAGCCATAAGGTGCTATTGTTCTACATGCCATGGAGAACAAAAGCCAAGAAACATCATCAGAGAGTTCAAGTGGCAAGAGTTTTGATTCTCATCGAAAGCGTTTGATCCAATCGATCATAAGGCAAGTATCTTCCCTATAATCCCTTCCATTAGAGGTTCTTGTGAGTACGTTTTCAGATTATTCAATAGTTTCGTTAAGTTTCAGTTTAGTATCAGTAAACATATACGTTTATATATCTATATATATGTATGCGTATAACAGTGCAGTCATAAGCAAGTATCTATCCCGGTAAACCATTCTTACAGGATCATGTTTCAGTATTAATCTCAGTTTCAGTAACTCTTTATTTGAGTTTTTAGATTGATCTGACAGTATGTTTATATATATTTACATGTAGTATATCAATGTACAGTGAGTTTTGATAAGCTATGCAAAATTTTCTCACAATCGTTTCCTTTCCTAGTAAGATTGTTAATTCATCTTGATGTTACTCTATATCGATTGGGATTGTTCTCTCAAGATTTCTTTCAGAATGGTGTAGTAATATTAAGCTTCGATTCAAGATGCAGTATCTATTACTGTAAGTTTATTCTTATGATGTTTCAGACATTCGAATGAGCTTTGTGTCATTCGAATGAGTTTTAGTGTTATCCAAATGAGTTCTTAGTGTTATCGCATCATTTGAATGAGTTTTTGTTCTTTTTATTCGAATGAGTCCTTGAGAGATCCAAATAGCCTTTGTTTTGTATCATCTAGCATTCGAATTAAACTTTCTGTCATTCGAATGACCCGTGTGTATTCCATTCATCTCATTCAAATGGAGTATTGTTGCATTCAAACGTCTTCCATTCTGCATATTCTAATGCTTTAGCTTTACCAAATTCATTCGAATGAATTTGAGAGTCATTCGAATGGCACTAGGGTGCAAGTCACTCATACCAAATTTTCCATACACTGCATTCCTTTTTGGCAACCAATAATGCAAGAACTCCAAAGTTAAGCGTGCTTAGGTAGGAGAAATGATAGGATGGGTGATCCCCCCTAGGAAGTTTTCATGTTGCACCCTCAAAATTAAATAAATAAATTTTGTAAATCAAGGGAAAATACGAGCAATATCTGGATTCCAATACTAGTAAATACAATTTGTGCATTTTATACTTTTGTGTGAAGTTATGACATGTTCAGCATTATTTCGTGAAATTATGTGCATACATCTTGGTATGAGCATTGAGCATGACCTTATATGGAGCACTACATATCATGTGCTAGCATGTATATGAGCATTACATTATGTGCGCTAGGCGGCTAGTCTGCGGGGATCCCACCAGTTTCAGTTTATGTGTTGCTCGCCTAGTGACGACCAGAAAGCTAGGGGCTTATTGCCCACAGTATGTGCTTACAGTTTCTATGTATGCAGGATTCAGATCAGTCAGGTATGTATTATAGATTGTGTGGGCCTATGAGGCAAAATTGCATACCTGCATTTAGTTTACAGTTTATGTGCATTACATTTTTATGAATGCAAACAGATAGTGATTATACTCAGTATAAGTTCAGTAATTAATTTATCAGTATTGATATTCTTCGATTCAGCTTCAATTATTCTTCCTAGCTTGTTACTTGTTGAGCTTTGTAGCTCATCTTGTACTCTTCACCATTGCAGGTCCTAACAAGGGAGTACCAGATGTGAGGCCTAACAACAATGGTTAGTAGTGTGTGTATGTAACATCCGAGATTTTCAAACTCAAATATGATGTAATACCTGAGGTTATTAGGTTCTAATACTTGAGGAAATATGTCATTTCAAGAGATTATAGAAGCCTTGAGACAAAGGTTTAGTTTTTGAGCCAATGGCAAAATCGTAAATACTGAAGTTTGGGTAAAAGTGTAATTTACTTAAAAATCTTGGGGTATTAGCGTAATTTATCCATTTTTTGGGATCAAAAAGTGCAATTAAAAATGACCCGGGGACCAAGTTGCAAGGGCCTAAGTGCAAATTACCTGAAAAGTTCGAGTTAAGGTATAGTTCTTGAAACCTGTAGCGAGATCATTGGAATAATGAACTGGGCTAACTAAACCATTTGGGAGAAATGATTGCGGATTCCAAACTTATTCCAATATAGTTAAGTCATGATTGTGGATCTCAAATAACATTTAATCCATCGTTGGATCATTTTGAAATCCAAGACTTAGCCTCCAAAAGTCTCCAAACCTTATCCTCAAGGACACATGGCAATCAACCATTGGCCACATGGAAGATAAGATAAGGTCACATGATGGCTCATAATGACCCCCTGAGGAGATGGCATCGCCTGATTGGCCAAGAAAAGCTTACTTAACCTCCAAGTTTGGTAAAGTCTCCAAAACTTATCCTTAATGACACATGGCAAGCATTCATTGGCCACTTGAAGATAGGATTTGAAGCCTCACGATGACCTCGCAAAGTGGCGATGTGGGAAGTCTACAAATATAAAGCCTTTGAGGGTATTCTTTTGGGCATTCAACAAGAGGAAAAGGAAGGGAGTTGGAGAGAGGAAATGCTATCAAAGGAAGGAGAAAATTCTGCCAAGAACGAGAAAGGAACTGCCTCGCTGGAAAGTTTGAGACTGTCACCATAGATCATGCCAAACGACGTCAAAACCATGAGAAAACCATTTCCGCTTGTTGTAAACAATGCTTCTTAGGGTAAACCTTCAAGGTGAGTGATTTCTGCATGCTTCTTACTTCCTCTTAATTATTCCTTGATCTCATTTGTGTCGGGTTGGTGGCTTACATCTAATGTTTCCTTGCTTCCGAGCATTTCTTTCCTATTTTACTTGCATCACGGAGTTTGTTGTTGTGGTTCGTCGATGGGATTAAACATGATTACTCTCACACGTGGATTATGGTTTGCACATCATATTTTCCTTGGTTTGTGCACTGTGCCTACAGGTGGGGCCATGCCTACTTGATATTCCTTGTTTGTACATATTCCTTCTGCTTTATCTTCAACATGTTGTTTGGTGACAGTGGCTATTGGTGGATCAGGATTTTGTATATGATGTTTGGTCTCTTGTTGGTGAATCAGCACGATGATCGGGGGGGTGATCCCGTGCTTATAGGTGGGGTCATGCCTACAGGTGGGGCTGAGGGGTTGGACTCCGATCACATGCCTACAGGTCGGGCTGAGGCGTTTCACAAAAGTGCTGGCAAGGATGATGGAGGCTCGAGGGGACTTCTTGATATATTGCATTTTTGCTCTTGCATGCACTATTTCCTTTCTTTCTTACCACTCACTTAGATGTTATTATCTAACTCCAGGTGTTTTATACCCTTGGAACATTCAACGTTACAGGTATATCAGAAGTGCCAGGTGTTCTAGGTTCCAATTCGAGCAAGGGCAAAGAAGTGGAGTTGGGCTAGCTTTGGGTTTTGTAGCTAGCTTCGGGTTTTATTCCATTATGTACCCTTGTAATCCAAATGATGAATTGTAAATAGCAGCTAGGATATTCAAGGTTGTAAGAGGTGTGTGTGGGTGTCCTACAGTTGTACTTATAGTGGTGTGTTATGTTTTTGGCATATTGGAAGCCATGTGCATTTATTATGCTTGTAAAAGAAATCTAGTGGAAACCCCATTTGTTTAGCTATGATTAAGCTTTCAGGTTTGATCCAATGCTTCTGTTGATTAAGGGTTTCCATAACGCTCATAGGTGATGTTAGCTTATATGTGATATTATTGTGTATTTGGAAAAACGGGGTGTTATAGTGTATGTGGAGCTGCTCAGGATCAAAGATATCTGGGAGTTTGTTAATTTATAGTGTCTCGTCAGTTTAGGATTATTTTATATTTCAGTAGAGGGATTATCCCTTAAACAAAGTTTATGGTTTTCAGTTATGTTGACTCATAGTTTATTTCAATTTAATTGAGATGTTCAGTTATGGTATCAGATTTTAGTTTATCAGAGAGTTTTATTTTATTTTATCTAATTTCCCCGTAGCACCTCCTCTTAGGCAGTTCTAGGAGAGGGGGTGCTACACGCATACAAACCTGTTAGCAACCCAATATAGGCTACCATATCATTATTCCTGATCTTCCTTTTATCACATCATTTGGCTTTTCCTATCATTCGTAACATATTGCCTTTTCCTATCATCATCATATCATCATAACATATAGCTATTGTGGGTCTCATTCTCCACGGTCTTATCAACCGCTGTGGGCCTCGCCCCACCTCTCATAGCCATTTTTCCTCACAATGCAATGCAACACATAAGAAATGTAATGGCTTGTATAGCATAAACGTAATGACAAGGCCCCTATAAAACCAAGCATTAGGCCATGTTATGCCCACATAGGAATACCTACATGTGAAATACTCTAACTACATATGCTCACCTAAGGTACCCAAGTCATACCAATGCTCACACACCCCCACATATATAAAGCATGTACCCTCAATGAATGCAACCCAATCCCATGTAACACACAACATCATGATATGCACAAAATCAAGGTGGGTGACCGATAGTACCAGCTTTTTTGGCCCGCCTATAGCTTATCGTAACAACTAATAATTGGCACCCATACATCTAGCCATCGACTGCCATGACCACGATCGATAGTCAGTAGCTTTGTACTCCACACCCTAAACCACATACCAACAACATTAACTTATACATTAAACTTACAATAATATTTTCCATAATTCTTCCTATACATTTTCCATTAAGATTATGAACATAGCTTAACTAGTTCTTTTAACGCACCCAATAGACTCTCTTTCTGCCTTAACACTTCTTATGTGAAGACCCCTCAAGCTAACCCAGTGAACTCAACAAACCCAATAGACACAAGAATCACAACAAACCCATATACCAGTTTCTTACAGGATGATACAATATCCTACTCAACTCTGAACCTAGCCAAGAAAGCATCATTCCCAAAGACTAATAGGGTGAAACAAACCCTATTTTCATGCTCATGAGGGAGGTTACAACAAACTCAAGAAAATGGAAGTAACCCTCAAGGAGCTTATAATTCTTAAACATAAAGGGGAGGAGGGTAAAGAGCTTGCCTTAAGCTTCACTTACAACTACCTTCTTTTCTCTTTTCCTTCTATTTTTCCGCTACTGGCTGGGCCGCCTTCTTCCTCGAATCTCCTTTGGTTTCCACTTCAACTTCCAACCACTGTTGAGCTTCTTCTTCCAATCCCTACCTCTGGCTAAGCCTCTTTCTCTCATTTTTAATCATCGGAGTCTCACAACTGCATCCTCACCATACCTTTGATTAATTTATGCCATCTTTAGTTTTACTAACTCACTTTTCTACATCCCTAACACCTCACCTCATTACTCCTCGCCATACCATTAATTAATTTATGCCATCATTAATTTTACTAACTCACTTTTCCCCATCACTAACACCTCACCTCATTAATGCTTTACTTGGCCAGCACAAAAATCTGCACAAGGAAGAAATGCGGGAAGACCGAACGTGTGGCCTATCCGGATGCTTCTAGGCTATCTGAATGCTATCTTGCATCTTTTGTGAGTGATATCCAAATACACATCTCCCATATCCGAATACGGTTCCTCCTCTTTTCTCACATATCCGAATATAACTCCCTATATCCAAATATGCATCTTGGCATATCTGGATACCCCTCAAGCTATCCGAACAAGCTTTCCTCTTATTCTCTCACACATGCAAATGAGGCTTAGCAATCCGAATGCATAACCTTATATATCTGAATACCCCTTACTCCATCCGATTACATACATTTCTCATTTGACATATCTAAATACCCTCCCTATCATATCCAAATAAGCCTTCCCCTTTCCTTCTCACATATCCGAATGCCTTTTGACATATCTGGATAGAACTTCCTTATATCCAAATGAGGCTTCCCCATATCCAGATAGGGCTTTGCATATCCAAATGCCCAGCTTTACACATCTCATGCTATCCGAATGCCTCTCTCACATATCTGGATGCTTGCCCAAGTGCGACCCTCACATCCGAATATCATGCCTTGTAGCTAGATATCACCTTACCCATATCCAAATATGCTTTACTTAATCAACTAATATCCAATGATCTGTTATCTAGCACACCATATCTAACCTATCATCCCTTACACTAGCCACCCACATGAAATTCCTTTAAATCCCTTATCGATCTTCTAACTCCCCCCCCCCCTTCCCAAGAACATTGATCAAGGTCGCCTTGCTCGACATCTAAAAATTTGGGTCGTTACAGAGAGATTGGCAGACAACAACGAGAGATAGAGGAATTGGAAGGAAAGAATTGGCAATGTGAGCGTAAACAATAAGGTAAGTGCAGAATGCCTAATTTTAGATGGAATTTGATATTAGCAATATTTATTTAAATGATTATTTTATCTTATTATGTTTAATTTTTGTTAAAGGAATTTTGAGGAGTGTTATCACTAATTTCAACATTGTGGTGAAATATTTCGAAAGGGGGCTATCAAGGTATTAGACACTATTTCTGTAAGGATTTAATATTTTTTTGTGAAAATTATTCTATCATGACTTGCATGTGATGATAGGGGAGTGCCTAGGCATGAGACTATGATTTGGGACTGATGGAGCTCGTGTTAGGGCCTGGGGAAAGTTATATGGGGTCCTTAAGAGTCCGAGATGGATTAGGTGGATGAGCCTGCATGCATGATTCATTCTATGTTTTTCTATGTTTGCTATGAATTTATGATTTGCTATTTTCATGTTAGGACTCACCCCTTATCACTAACCATACAAATGGCTCGAGCTCTGAAAAAAGGAAAGCAGTAATGAAGGAAAGGTTACTATTGGATGCAGCTAATGAGTCGTGAAAGGACTTCTGATGTTTATGCATTTTATTAGTGAATTATTCTATTTTGAATTATGTGTGTGTGGAACAAGCGAATCTTATGCTGAAATTGGAATTTTTACTATTTAGTGGTAAATTATGGATTTTATGTAAATTTGCCCCCATGATTTCATCATGTCTCTTTAATAGCTCTGAGATTCCAAGCGTGTAGCCCGATCGAGATTTATGTGCCCTCCATTGCTATTTTTCTTTAGGGGCTCAAGTTCTCAACGAGTTAAGGAGGCAAAACCTAGATCCCACCTAGGGTGCCTTAACCTATAAGGGCATAGACGACCTTCATAAAGTTGGAAAGGGGTTGTGGCTGTAACCATGGGTTATGGTGGCACCCTGGATGTGGGACCAGGAGCGCCACATGAGGCTGACTTGATCGCTATGAGGCGACGAGGGGTGAGATCTTAAGGGTCTTCAAGTGACCTAAGTTGTCACTAGAGACCTAACTGAATGCTTATGCGGATGCTCAGGAGGGTCATCCATGGATACCTGTGAAAGAGAGGCTTGTGGCATGGAGCAAGGCACAACACAAGGCCACGTGGACATGAAGAGAATGGTGTGGGTGCTCTAAGGTGGAGCACAGGCATGGCACGAAGCCTCAGGGGCAAGTTAGGGCGTGGCATGGGGTCACATGGCTGCTCATGGTGCTTAACTCCAAGGCGAGTTAGGGTTCGAGTCTCTGGATGACTCAAGTCTTCGGTGCCCGGGTCTCCGAAAGACACAAATGGGTCTTTGGGGTTGTGTGTGGGTCTTCGGATGACCCGAGTCTCTGGCTACTAGCACTTGCTAGCAAGCTGACTACGCATGTCTGTACACAAGTGAGGTTATAAGGTCGTGCCCGTAGCTAGCCCACATGCGCGTAGCTAAGTTGTAACACCCCCTCTCGTAGAACTGCCCAAGAAAAGGTGGTACGGGGAAAATAGATAAAATATAATAAACTCTTTGATAAACTGAAATCTGATACCATAACTAAACATCTCAATTAACTGGAATAAAAACTCTGAGTCAATACAAACTAAAAACCATAAACTATGTCTAAGGGACAATCCCTCAACTAAAATATAAAATAGATCTAAATTGACAAAACACTATAAAACTCAACAAACTTCCAGATATCTTTTATCTTGAGCGGTTTCACGTACACACACTACTGACCATTGCTGCTAGGCCCCACATCTAGTACTCCCCCGTTAGGTGAGCTATAAAGCTCAACATGTAATAAGCTAGAAAGAATACTGAAGCTAAATCGAAGAACATCGATACTGATAAAGTACTTACTGATCATATACTGAGTATAATCATTATCTGTTTGTATTCATAAAAATGTAATGCACATAAACTGTAAACTAAATGCAAGTATGCAACTTTGGCTCATAGGCCCACATAATCTGATAAAACATACCTGACTGATTTGAATCTTGTAAAAAAAAAACTATAAGCGCATACTGTGGGCAATATGCCCCTAGCCCCCTGGTGGCCACCAGGCAGGCAACTCATAAATTGAGCTGAAACTGAAACTAATGCAATGCTATACTCATACACAAGCAGTCACACGATATGTAGTGCTCCATATAAAGTCATGTTAAATTCTCATACCACAATGTATGCACATAATCTCATAAAATAATGCTAAACATGTCATAATAAATACTAACCATGTAATCTGATCTTCAGTATATTGGAATACAAAGATTCTATGAATTATGAATTATGATATGGGCATGATTAACTTATTATGTTCTGGCATATAAATTCAATATTTGAAGGTATTGAACATTTTTATTTGAATAAAACTTGGAATAAACTGTATTGGAAGTTCAATTAGATTTATGGAAAAGCCATCTGGATATCAGGAAGGATGTCCGGATATGATGATAGACATCCGAATATGAAGAAGGCTCATCCGGATACATTGGTGCTCAAATAAGAAGCTATTCAGATATGTTGGGATATATTCGGATAGAAACTAGGGCATTCAGATATGATTTAGGTCATCCGGATATCTCACTGAGGCATTAGGGTATAACTAGAGGCAATTCAAGTATAAAATTCAACTTTAGAGAGAGAGATTCGGATACGAAAGGAAGCATCCGAATGTGCTAGACCTATCCGGATAAAAGAAAGGGCATCCGAATATGAGCTATCTAGGTGTACGAAGAACCATCCGAATATCATACGCAAGGAACTGGAACTCATACGGATATGAATCAATACATCTGGATATTACTCTTAACGAGCATTGGACGCATCCGAATAGGACTAGAGATATCCGGATATTACTCACGAGCTTTATAAGACTAATCCGAATGTGAAACGAGGCATCCGGATATCTTCTGACTCATCCGGATGTATGAGGAAGGCATCCGAGTATCGCATTGAACACATTCGGATACAACTCAATGTATCCGGATATCACTTATAATAAACAGATCCAAATACGGTACGATGTATCTGGATATCACACACAAATTAATACTAGCACATCTAGATACGACAACAAAGAATCCGAATATCACTAAGACCATCCGGATATGAATAATGGCTATCCGGATGCCACTCACATAAAACTTTTTAACTCATCCAGATAGTCTCTGGCCTATCCGGATATCACTCACATGCTCGGAAAAACTCATCCGGATATGAAGACTCACATCCGGATATCTACAACTCTTAAACTCAAAGACGAACGCTCACATAGACTCTGTTCTTGATCGAATCTTAACAAAACTACACCATTCTGAATTAAAACTTGGGCAAACAAGTCCCAACTGATATGAAACAACTTTAGGGATGATTCAACGATGGTATTTAATTAAATCGCTGTAATAAACATGCATGAACTGCCTAGAAAGCTCACTGTAACGTATATAGATATATATATACATATCTGTAAAACTGAAACTCAACAAGAGTTCTTGATAAATCTGAAAACACTAATATGAACCTGTAAAGAAAGGATTTACAGGGAAAATACTTGCCTTTCAATCTTCAAGATCGATTCTAATGACTTCACGAGAGCCTTCTATGCAAACACTACTGCCTAACCCTCTGCTCTTCAACTCATAAACTTCTTTCTCCTTCTGCGGCTTGAGGAGAATATGGCTAGGGGATTATATATAGAGAGAGAATGAGAGCAACCCTAAAGCCCTCACAATCTCCTTATATAACTTGGATTCCTTCTCCAAATCTAACTAGGAGACTCTCAATCCAAATCCATCTGATACATGGATTCTCACTTTCCCTTAAATACATAATCTCACTTAATTAATAATAATACAAAAATTATTATTAAAACTCTCAAATAATAATAAAACTCCAGAATTACCTTCATGCCCTTGTATTTAATTTTTACAATAAATAAAAAGAATTAAATGCTATTTAAATACTATTCTCTCGATTAACAATTACTAGATTGCCACCTTGGCAAATTCTTTTAACTCCAAAATTAAATAGAATTAAATGTTATTCTTTTCTTTCAAAATCTCTAAATTGCCACATTAGATAATTAATTGGTAAAATCTCTAAACCAAATACTTCAATAATTAACTAAATAATCCTGAATAAACACTGGGCCCTCTAACGAGTTGTTACATAAGTCTTTCGATCACTTCTCCTCGATGAGTCTAAGTCTTCCACATGAGCAAAAGAGTCCTTCCTTGTGCAGGTTAAAAGACCTGCAATAAGGCCTTAGTCGCCCTATTTATAAGGTTGGTCACCTTGCCTTTTCTCCTTTCCTTCTTTATTTTATTTATTTACTATTTATTATTGCCTTTGGCCTTTTTCCCTTGGCTCCGAAGGGCGATACCTCGGCAGACAATATTTTGGCCATGGGTACACTTCTCAAGGGCTTTTGGGGGGACTTTTCCAATGGGGAACTATACTAGGGGCTATGTTAGAACAAGTGGTGGCCATGGTTGCCACTAAAAGCATAACAATTAGCCACAAAAAGTTTTAGTGGCGATGAAAAGGGCGGCCAAAAGCAATTACTAAAAACTATGTCACTAATGGTATTAGTGGCCATTATTGTCTACTCATCACTAAAAGAACACATTCAGTGGTGACCCAATATAGTTGACACAAAAAAAAAATAGAAAAAAATTAGTGACGACCTTCACCATTAATAGTTTTTTTCTTTTTTTCTCACGGCATTGGCATCACAGATAATTTCCATTTAGTAACCACCATTACCAACTATGTCACTATTAATTCTCTTTAGCAACGGCCACATCTTGTCACAAATAATGTATTTTTTGCGATGGATTACTTAATGGTAATGAATAATATATTTAGTGAGAGTTGTGGTTGTCACAAAAGGACACTTTTTAGTGACAGTTGCACATGTTTGTCACTAAAAGACCTTTTTTTAGTGATAGCTTTATATTGGCCACTATTAAAGGTAATTTTGGCTTGTCACAACTAATATATTTTTTGTGATGGCTTACCTAATGTCCACAAATTATATATTTAGTGAGAGTTGGTGATTGTCACAAAAGGACACTTTTTAGTGACGGTTGGAGATGTTTGCCAATAAAAAGACCTATTTTTAGTGACTATTTTTTATTGGCCATAATTTTTAATAATTTTTTTCCCAACCTACTTGTTTTTTGCATTCTAAACCCTATAGCTTTAATTGATGCATTGCTTCTAAAATAAATAACAATCTACAAAAAAATACTTACATTGTAACTCAATAAAATAACCTATAACTAGTCATCATGACAATCAAAACACTTCCATTTCATTAAAAAAAAAAAAATTACATTCTAACTCAATAAAACATCCTATAATCATCAAGAAATTTCAAAACACTTTCATTTAAAATTCAATGGTAGTTAAACAAAGCCTATTAACAATCATATATGGCCATAATACATATACAAATGATTATAGTAAAAAAAGACAACTAATAAGAGAAAGTAATCATTGCATAAGAATGTGGAATCATGACTCTTAAAGGATGAGATTTTTCACTCCTTGATATTAACGCATCTTTAGATATTCGACGAATAACCATATGATATTCTAACTTCTTTCAAAGATTCGCACAACAACAATTTTTTTGTTAAAGACAACATGTAATATGTAGGAGGTATTTTACCATCTTCATTGAGTATGTGGAGTGTCTCTCTAATGCCCATCTCTTTCAAGCTCGCACAATCTTCTTACCATCTGTCGATTTTCCCTCAATATGCATGATTGTTCCAACAACATTATGTCACATACAATCTTTTCAATGTACATAACATCTAGATTATGACGCAACAAAAGCTCTTTTCAATAAGGCAGCTCAAAGAAGATACTTTTTTTCTTCCAATGTTTTAGCCAAGTATCACTAGAATTATCCTATTTTACTCTTTCAACAGTTCATAATTGTTCAGGCACATCATATCTGAATAGTTGTGGAGGTCAGTCCCTTCATTCCACCTTACCATTGAACTAAACTTTATTATTATGCCATTTATGGTTCTTAGGTAAAAACTGGTGGTGGCCCATATAACAAAATTTTGTCCCATAAGTTAGTCAATGAGACTCGGCGTGTTTGTTGTAACAAGGGCAAGCCCACTTTCCCTTTGTATTATATCCAGGTAGATTTGCATATGCAAGAAAGCTATTAATAGTCCATAAAATAGCTACATGCAATTGAAAATTTTGTTTCTTTGAGGCATCATAAGTTTAAACACTGACCTACAATAACTCCTACAATTCTTCAATCGAAGGTTGCAAGTAAACATCAATATTGTTTCCAAGGGCTTTTGGACCAGGAATAAGTAATGTTAATATGAGATAAGGTTGGTTCATGCATATCTAAGGGGAAAAATTATATGGAACCACAACCGCAATCCATGTACTATGAGCAATGCTCATTGAGCCAAATGGATTAAATCCATCACTTACCAATCCAAGTCTAACATTATGAGGTTCAATTGAAAACGAAGGATAATGCTCATAACTTTTTCCAAACTTCATAATCAGTTGGATGGTGTAATAACCCATCCTTAACATGTTTCTCTTTGTGCCATCGCATATTTAAAGTTGTTTTGGATGACATATATAACCTTAGAGTCCTTAGGGTCAATGGAAAATACCTTAAAGTTTTTGTAGGTACCTTTTTTCTTAGCAACATCATTTTTTCCTACCACTGACTTCTACCTAGGAACACTACACTTCAAACATTCATGACAATTTGATATTCTTTTCAAAAAAGTATGCAATCATTTGGGCATGCATCTATCTTCTCATAATCAAGCCCTAAATCTCAGATGAATTTCCTAGCTTCATAATAAGAAGATAGGACAGTTTCACTCACTGGAAATGTAGATCTTATTATCTTAAGTAACATGTTGAATGAATTGTTACTCCACCCATTCAACAATTTCAAATGCAACAATTTCATGAGAAATGAAAGCTTTAACACATGGGTGCATCTTGGAAATAAAGGTTGTTTAGCATCATGCAATAATTCATAAAACTTTTTTGTACTTGTTTTCTGCCCATTCTCGTTAGATGAATCAGAACCTGTATCAAGATTAGCGTATGGCATCCCAAAGGTTTCTTCTAACATAGGACTCATACCGTCATCATCATTGTTGTCATTGCCCTTATCATTAATCTCTACCTTAACTGTAACGCCCCGCTCCCACCTACGGGTGTTACTCACGAATAGCCAGCTTACTATTCACACGCTAGGGCAAAGATGAAGAGACGGCTACGTTTCAATGAGAAATGACCTAGGTGGGAACTAGGCTTTGCCCTCCCTTCGCTCCACTCAAGGATCCAGGAATTATCAAAATGACCCCGCAATGATAAACCCGAAACCTCGCAAAGTGTCACCCTTTCTCAAGCTCTTTAATGAAGAACTAAGGATGACTTCCCAGGATCGAAAGAACTAAGCTAACTCACTTGCTTCATATAAATTATGGCATAAAGCCTTAATTATAAGAAAATAATTCTTCTTTGCCCCAACTATTAACCCATTTATCTCACCTTCATTTCCTTTAGAAAATATTTGGGGTTAATATTTCTTTGAAAAAATTAATAAAATTTTCCTTATTAAATCTCCATTGATTTTTCCCTTTTATTTATTTCAACATACCATAATTTTCCAACCCTTAGGAAATTAATTTTTGAAATACAAACCTCAAGGCATCCTCATCCAATTTCAAAATTGAAGGAAAATACTCCATTATTTAATTTCCCAAAATATAGAAAATTTTTCACAATTGCCTCAAATTTATATTAATTTAATAATTAATTTGGAGGCTTAAATACTCCTTTATTTATTTATTTAAACATAATTTTTATTTCAAAAATTTACAAAATATCAGAAATAATTAATTAAATAGAAAAAAGGAATAAATAAATAAATAAAAGAAAAACATCATAGCAGCAAGGGGTGACGGGCAGCGGCAGCCAGCCGCGCCTAGCGTGCGGGCCGCGAGAGATGGCCGCATGCCATGCGCGCACGCTGCGCGGGGCTGCGCCCAAGCACGCCCAGTCGCGCGCCCCTGGCACCAGCACACTGCCTCAACCTTTTTTTTTTAAAAAAAATACTTTTTTTTATTTTTAAACCCAAATTTTCCAGAATGCTTTTTCACTTCAAATGGCTTCCAAAACATTCAAGTTTGCCACAATACAACCATATTAAGCATTCATTACATATTTAAGTAAAATAAATACAACATCATACACAAACCATACTCCAACACATACATTCTTCTTGCTTCAATACCTTCAACATTCCACAACTCCCTTTCCTTTAGAAGATTTCCCACCTACATAGAGGTCAAAGGACCTTATGAGCTAATGCTCAATAAGGGTGCTATGCAAATGTAAATGTAACATGAGAATATAAACATGTAATGCAAATGCAATGCATATTATGGGTAATCCTCCATACCCTCATTACCACTTAGGTTAAGGCACCAACCAACCCCTATCTCATCACTAGTCCTCCTTATGGCCATAGGTCCACTAGAACACAAAACATGCAATAAGACCATTACATGCAACTCATTCAAAACATGTACAAATGCAAGCAAAACCCCACCACTTGGGGTTATCCCTTACCTCTTTCCTTGAAGCTTCAATACTTCCACTTGCCAAGACTCTCTCTTTGGCTTTTAATCACCTTAAGAAAATATCCTTAAAGCATTAGAGATCTTTAAGACTAAAGAATGAATGGAGAATGAAAACTTTCCTACACACTTGAAGAAATTTAAACTAAGGCTTACCTCTTACTTGCCTTTCTTCTCCTAAACTTCTTCTTACTCTCTCTCTCTCTTAATATGTGGAAAAACCTTGCACAAAAATCCCAACTCCCTATTTATAGAGATTTCCTACTCAATCCATGCCAAAACTCAAGATTACATCTTAGCCATTGGTTTTTCTATAATTCAAGAGACTCAATCTCAACCCTCCAATACAAGCACAATCCTTGTGCTTCTCCTAATCCTCAATCTTAGCCATTGATTTTAAGAGAACTCATCTCTAGTCTCTAAAGAAACACAATCCAAGAGACTTAGTCTCTTTAAATCCCATCCATTGATTTTCTTTGGAGATTAAATCCTCAACCATTGGATCAATCTCTAATTCCCATAATTCTCCAATTTTCAGAATTAATAAATAATGATTAATTTCAAGATTGACAAATTTCTCCATTTTCCATTTAATTTAAATCCATAACTTTTCAAGCATTTAATGGAGACTAATATCTTTTCTTTTTGATTATATTTAAATTTCTCTTGAAAGACCTAATTCATTTTACTTTGGCATTTAATTAAATCCACCATTTTCCCACATAAATGCATGACTAATTTCCATTTAATATGGAATTTCTTTTAATCCTCTCCATAATGGCTCTCATTTAATGCTTGAGAGACTAATTTTCTTTTCTTTTTGCATTTCTTTAAATCCCACTCTTGCTTCACAAGATCATGCCAAGTGTCACCATACTTGGCTTCCATTTTAATTTCCTAATTATCCATACACTTAATCAAGAATTAAATTCTCCAAAAATCAATTCTCCAATATAAATAATTTCTCCAAAAATAATTTATCTTTTTATGGGACGGAACTCCAAATTACCGGTTTGCCCCTCTTAAGGCATCCTATATGTTATGTGCCTTCTCTTTAATTCAAGGGCAATTATGGAAATTTCTATATACCAATATTCTCTTAATTGATAATTTTATCATAACTCCTCAAGGGTATTACATTAACCAATACCTTTTTCCAAAGGTAGCACCAATTAACATAATTCTTAACTCTTCCATACCAAACTAGATGAAACTTTACTTCATCTTGACCAAAAAAATGTGTTGTTGCATTGCACACAAGGATACCAAATTTTTTCATCTATACATGAGTTTCCAAATGCAAGTTCAAGGAAATCATTAACTCCATTCAAGTATTGGTCACAAAGTCTATCATCTAATTGCATCCAACTCCTATCCATCACACTAAATTAAAAATAAATATTAATAAAAATTAGATTTCCTGTTCAAAAAACTAAGGAAACTACAAAATGATGTAAGGTACAAGTTGATTTAAAATTTATAAAAGTTGTTGAACATCCATTAGACAAATATTCTTAATATAATGGACAAAGAAACACATAAACAAAACATCTACCAATCACTAAATTAAGGTGATCACCCACCACCTAAAAGGAGAGATTATAAGCCTACCACTCACAAGGTATGTACATACACAATGTCCATGTACATATATATATTAACTAATCAAATTTACAAATTAGGGTGATCTCCTACCACCCAAATAGAGTGATAAAATCCCCATCACTCATGGGGCACATACCTCTCACAATACAAATACAATCCCAAATAAGGTAACGATTTGAAAACAAACCAACATTGCAAGAAAGAGAAAGACATCAAATTGTTACATGGAAATATCAAACATTCACTCAAAGTAGGGTCATAGACCATCTCCTCCTCAGATCTCAATTTCTTAATATGGTCTAACATTTACATGGAAATATCAGCATCTGTCTCTTTTCAGTCTTGGGTAGTAGGACGAGTGACTAAGTAAAGAGAGGCAACTAATTCAAAGGAGAAAGGTAGAAAGGGTCAGAATTGAACTGCTGATGTGATGTTCAACCATATATTTGATTTTGTACCTTTTTTAATTTTTTCTATCTTAATTACAAATGGAATAGTTGGAATAACTTCTATTGCAACATTTATAAAAATGTCATCAAAGAAACTGGTAAGTCTGTTATATCCCGAATCATCCTCTTACCTTTATTTATTGTTACTATATTTATTTATTTATCAAAGAAACTTTATTTATTTATCTATTAGTATATTTTGGAATCACTTCTATTGCTAAATGTTGTTAATATATTTTGTTATATGTTCATGGTGTTTTCTCTTATTGTTACTCTTTTCTAATAATCTCACTGTGTTGTTGTGACAACATCCATATCATCATTATCATTATTAGTATTATTGTTGGTATCAGTAGATTTAAAGGTGTAATACCTAGAATTTTTGAATAGTTAAGTGTAATTTTTATTGGGTTGGAGTGCAATTTTTCAAAATTATGGGGGCTATGTGTAATTTTTCAAAGTTGTGGGAACAAGGAAAAATTCTAAAAACTTTAGCACTTGAAGGCAGGGGGTGAAAGTGCAAAAGAGTAGAAGAAGAAAGGCAAAACAACAAAAAATAGTGTGAACACTACAAGGGATTAATGGCCACACTATTGGCCGCTGGCCATCGACGTCCCATCACCGTTTTAGAGTAGGAATAGGACCATCATGGCCTAGGGTAGGCCTTGCAGTGCAAGTCGAGGATGAGATTGGTTGGAGAAGCAGTCGAAATCTGCTATAAATAGCTGAGGTTGGGGCAAGGGTTTCGTCAACTTTCAGTCAAGAAATTTGAGTGTTCTAGGATAAATTGAGAGGCTTGGATAAGAGGCTTTTGTTCATGAAGGGTTAAGAATCATTTCTAGAGAATCTGGGGAATTTTTGTGTTGATTTGAGGTGGTTTCAAGTTTCACTGAAAGTCACGAAGGTCATCGGAACCGAGGTTTAAATGGCCATATTTAGGGGTGTCAGCTGGATTTTCAAGCCAAAAGTTGTTTCATCGTGTTCGAAAAGTCGAATAGGGTAGGATGGAGGAAGAAATCGGGAGTAATCGAGGCAAACCATGTCACCGATAGCGAAGAAGGAATCGGAGAAGGTGCGTGAAGCACACGCACGAGGCATGTGAGCGCAAGCACATGGAGGCACGTGAAGAGGTAAGAAAGTAGGGAAAAAATAGGAAAAAAGAGAAAAAAAAAAAAAGGAGAACAATGGGAAAAAAATAATGAAAAATTGGGAAATTTAGTTTTATTAATTTTTCAAAAAAATTAGCTAGGGCATGAATTTTGAGGTTAAACACATATTTTGAGAAAGCTCGAAAAGCTTAATCAAGGTTAGTAGTTTGCACCGAAAATTTATAAGTGGTATGTTTTGCCTAAATGAGCTTGAAATTCACTAGGAATTTCCCAAGTTGATGTGATTTATGTGCATCTTGTTATATGCATGGATATTCATTTGATATTACCTTGATAATTGTGATATTGCATTGGGCATGATATTATTGGCATATCTAAAGTTGTGTCATCCATGATGACCATGATGAGATGGGATGTTACCTTGGTAGCATAGTCGCATTTCCCCAAGTGAGTTTTTCCAGAAAGCCACAAGAGTCTGCCATACAAAGGATCTAATTTTTCCCAAAGTGAGAATTGCCAGAAAGAAATCTGTTATGAGTGGAACTGATGAAGTTAGAGGAAATGAAAGGATGTTTGGAGTATAGAATGGGGAATAAGAACTTTTAGGGAAATCGTCAATGCTTTCAGTGTAAGAAGAACCACCTGGGAAGAAAATGTTTGTTAAGGACTATTAATTGTTTTGTATGTGGAGAAGAAGGGCATCTGGGAAGAGATTGTTCCAAAAAGAGAGAAACACCTCATGTGAGGAACCTGAGGAAAATCATATGTTTTAATTATGAGCAACCCAGGCATATTGCATGAGATTGTCCGAAGAGACTAAGATTCAGATCTATAGAAAAGATAGAGGAAGCTCGTGGAACTCGCCAGGGATGAGTTTTCAACCTGACAAAAGAAGACGCAGGGGCACATCCTACATTCATTGAAAGTACATTTTTCAAACTGGAAACCCCTGTGCATGTATTAATAGATCCAAGATCTATACATTCTTTCATATCGCATGCATTGGTTAGGGGAATGGAAATAAACTGAATCCTTAGGGTGTCTAATGATTATCTCCACATCTATGGGAAAGACCATGGAAACCACGAGGCAAATTAAGAATTGCAAGGTTAACGTAGGTGACAACAAATTCCAACCTGATTTGATATTGTTGGATGTGAATGATTTCGATGTTATCATAGGGATGGATTTCCTGTCTAAGTATGGTGCCAATGTAGATTGTTAGAAGAAAATGGTGACCCTAAGGAATGCCAAAGAAAAACCAGTTAAGTTTCAAGGACAGGGTGACCTCGAGAAGAGGAAGATAATTTTGGCACATAAAGAAATAAGACTAATGAACAAATTAGCAAATGGGTACCTAGCTAGTACTCGATTGGTGGAAAAGAAGGCACCAAGAGTCGAAGAGGTACATATAATACAAGAATTCATATATGTGTTTCCAGAGGATCTACCCAGATTACCACCACCCAGAGAGATTGAATTTTCTATTGAATTGATACTTGGAACCCGACCCATATAATACCACCATATCAAATGGCACCAACAAAATTAGGAGAGTTCAAGAGTCAGTTGCAGGAGCTAATTGACAAAGGGTTCATTAGACCAAGTGTGTCGTTGTGGGGCACACCAGTATTATTCGTAAAAGGAAAGACATGAGTCTGAGAATGTGTATCGACTACCGTCAGCTAAATAAGGTCACAGTGAAAAATAAATACACACTCCCATGAATTGATGAATTGTTTGATCAATTACAAGGGGCAAAGGTGTTCTCAAAAATTCATTTTAGGTTTGGACACTACCAAATGAAGATTAAACTAGATAATGTACCGAAAATGGCATTTTGATCTCGGTTTGGACATTATGAATAGTTAGTGATTTCGTTTGGGCTTACCAATGTGCCAGCTAGAGATGGGAAATGGGCTGGGCTGGCCCACCGAGCAAATCGAGGGCCGTGCCGGGCCAGCAATATGTGGCCCGCGGCCCGGCCCACCAGAATGGCCCGTGGGTTGGCCCACCAACTGGCCCAGCCCAGCCCACAAAAAAATAAAAAAAATATTTAAAAAACTATGTTTGTATTTAATAATTATAAACATAATAATTAAAAATTATGTTTCTTGTAAACATAATTTTATTGTAATGTTTGTAAACAAAATTATGTTTGTAAACATAATGTTTATTATGTTTGTAAACATAATTTTAGTGTAATTTTTGTAAACATAATGTTTATTGTAAACATCATAATTTTACAAACATCAAAATTATAAGTAAACATTAATAAACATATTTTAAAAAATATTAGTTACATTTGGGAAAAAATAAAAAAATATATTTAAAAAGTTATATATAAAAAAATTAAAAATAAATGGCTCATGGGTCGGCCCAAATAGCTCGGCCCACGAGCCGGGCCAGCCCGGCCCACTTTGGCCCATTTATTAACGGCCATAGGGTCGTGCCGGGCCCAAGTTTCCATTTCCTTGGCCCTACCCAGCTCGGCCCATCTCTCTCGTGGGCCGGCCCACCCATTTCCCATCTCTAGTGCCAGCCGCATTTATGGATCTTATGAACAGAGTATTTCGGCCCTATCTAGATAAATTTATAATTATATTTATTGATGACATATTGGTATATTCCTCAAATGAAGATAACCATGAGGAACATTTAAGGATAGGGAGACTCTTAAGCAACATTAGTTATACACCAAGTTTTCGAAATGCAAGTGATATACCCTGCAAACTTGGAGAATCACAAGACCTAAAAGAGTCGCGAGACATGGACATGAAGCCCAAAGGCCCAACGGGTTGTAAGAGATCAAAGAAACAAGCCAAAGGAGCAAGAGGTCGAGCTGAGACCAAGTAGGGAGGACCCACTCGATTATGTCGAGTGGGTACGACACTGCTATGGTTTTTCGGGCGATTGAGCTGATTGAAAGTCCTATGGAAAGATAAGAGAATTATCTACAACTTTAATATTTTGAGTTTTGAGATATTCGAGATGAATCAAGGTGTAAATCAAGCATGGAGTTGAGGTACGGGAACCACTCAAAACCGAACAAAGGAAAAGGGCAAAAGAAGGCATGGCCAAGTGACCCCCCCCCCCCCCCCCCCCACTCAGTCATGGTCGAGTGGGCTTAGGCCAATCTCTCATCTTTTCCCTCTCGGATGGGCTGCAAAATCATTGAAATAGGCCGCGAGATCTCTGGAGCGAGCCGCGAGATCCTCGCCGAGATTATCGCGAGGCCTTCGTCACCCTCTGCTATAAATACAAGGTCCCGTCTCCCTCACAAGGTACGCACTCTTGGGCCCATCATCCATACTTTTGGCTCTCGAGAACTAACTTAGGAATATAAGGGTTTGCATGAGGACCCCCACCCACGCCCTAACGTTGCTCTCGTTTTGCAAGTCACTCAGTTATGGAGGGTCACTCGGTTATGGAGGGCCACTCAGTTATCCTTGGCCACTTGGTTATCTAAGGCCACTCGGTTATAGAGGGCCACTCGGTTATCCTTGGCCACTCGGCTATGGAGGGCCACTCGGTTATCTAGGGCCACTCGGTTATTAAGGGTCACTCGGTTATCTAGGGCCACTCGATTATTGGAGGCCACTCAGTTATTGGAGGCCACTCGGTTATCCAAGGTCACCTGATCATCAAACCCACCAGATCGTCAGATCTATCAGATCCACCAGATCATTAGATCTATCAGCCCATTGACCCTTAATATCAGCCCAAACCATCAGCTCCATTAGGCCACCAAACCCACCTGATTATCAGATCCAACTGCTCAACAAATTTTCTTATTCACCAAGACAATCCAGCTCATGGTGGCAAGGCTCTTACACCTGCCCACAATTAAAAATAGATTGTTGTATTTTGGCAACAACAATTGGCGCCATCTGTGGGAAACGCAAGAGAAAAAGTCAACTTAAGAATGGAAGACACCCGTGGACACCGACGAACTCTCTTTCAAGGCGTAGAAACACACCTACCACCATGGAACTCTCAACAACAGGGAGCGCCTCCCATTATTCCCGATTCTCACCCATAAGGAGCACCTCCGCCCCCTCATAATGCTCAACCCCAATGAGGTGATCTCTTCGTTTCCCCAAGCCAGCAGGTGGGGAACCAATCAGTCCCACCTCCACTTAACATCGACTCAGGGCCACTTCCTACTAATCAAGCTGGGACTTCACGACACCCACTGCGTACGGTCCCATGGGAAGAGTATGAAGCATTGAGACAGTAACACGTTGAGGGCATGTAGGCACTTCGAGACATGGCTGGTATACTCCAAGGTATGATGCCTGGATGGACATTACCTGATACTTTGAAAAAGTTCATGCCACCATGTGAGCCTCAGCCTGAGGTGGGAGCTGATTCCTATCAAGAGGTCACTCCCGATTCTCATTCCCGATCAACTCCTCGTCAGGAGGATAGATCACTACCACCAAGGAAGAATCCTCATGCCACGCCCCGAAGAAATGAGAGCCCGCAAAAGGAAAACAGGGCTAGAAGCCCCCAAAGACAGAGATACCATGAAACTGGAGCCAGCACGCCAATAAGACATGATAACCAAACAACAGCAAGTATACAGGATGACATGAAAAGGGTAGTTGAAGAAGTACTTGAACGAAAGAAATTGATCCCAGCCATGGAGGAGCAACAACGCAGAAAATGTTTGTTTACTACAGATTTATTGGAAAAGCCACTGCCCAGAAACTTCAAGATGCCTCAAATCACCCCCTATTCCGGCAAGGATGATCCCTATGATCACATTCAAAGCTATGAGTCGTTGATGATATTGTACAGATGGGACGATGACATAATGTGCCGAGCTTTCTCCTTAACTCTGTCAGGGCATGCCCGAACATGGTTTAACAGTTTACCTAAGGCCTTTATCTCTTCATTCGGTCAACTCAGAATGGAATTTGTTAAGGCATTTATGATTAATAGTCGAAGAAAAAAGGACGCCACATACTTGCTCAGTATTCGACGGGGGAACAAATAAACTTTGCGTCAGTATGTGGATAGATTTCGGAATGCCACCCTCGAAGTTCATGATTTACCAATTGCAATGGCAGTGTCTGCTATGTTACACGGAACACGGCTAACTCCCCTATAAGAATCATTATCTTTGGACCCACCAACATCCCTAGCATATTTGTTTACTAGGGCAAATAAATACGTGCTCCATACGGTAGTTATGAGAGCTATAGGTGGGAATGAGGACAGAGAGCAAAAAAGAAAGGAACACGAAGATGAAGAAGACTCCAGACGGGTTAGGGGATCAGATATACCTCGACCCTAGTTCCACCATTACACAAGACTTCTTCAACCTCGATCGACCATACTTGCAGCCATCGAGGGATCAGGTCTCATTAGACTCCTGAAAAAGGTTGACCATCCCATGGGGAAGAATAGAGAAGAATATTGTAGATATCACAAAACTCGTGGTCATTGCACTTACCAGTGCCAGGAGTTAAGAGATCAGATTGAGATGCTAGTTCGTGAAGGACATCTTCAAAGGTATGTACAGGTCAAAGATAGTGAGCCTCAAAGAGGAGAAGACAGACAAGAAGAGCGGGGGAGATCAAATCAGAGATGTCAAGAGAGATGAAGGGGTTACGAAGAGAATCCACCTCTAGATAATGAACCAGTTCATGAGCCCATACATGTCATCTCGGGCAGTGAAACTATGGCAGGGGACTCCTCCTATTCCACTAAGATAAGCCACAAAAGGACATGCCCTTAGAAGAAGGCAGTCATCCACCATTAATGCCCTCAAAAAGAAAACTGGGAGCAAAATTCAGACACATTCAAGAGAGCCTATGTTAAAGATCGAAAAACTAAACTGTTTGAAATTTTGCTTAACCCGTGTATTTCGGGATCAGAGGCAACAATAAGACCCAAAATGAAACAGTGGATGTACCAACTTATTTCAGAAAATATCAGTGTTTTCATTACACATTGTTTTATGAAAGTTTGTTTGCTATGCTCTACTTACAGGAAATAAAAACAAACTCAAGCCCGTTGCCCCGCTCACGGCCTGACAACGAGGGAAAAATAAACTCAAGCCTGTTACCCCGCTCACGGCCCGGCAACGAGGCAAAAATAAACTCAAACCCGGTTGCCCCGCTCATGACTCAGCAACAAGGGAAAAATACAGTCAAGCCCATTGCCCCGCTCACGGCCCGACAATGAGGTAAAAGTACATTCAAACCCATTGCCCCGCTCACAGCCCAGCAATGAGGTAAAAGTACATTCAAGCCCGTTGCCCCGCTCACAGCCCGACAACAAGGTAAAAGTACATTCAAGCCCATTGTCCTTCTCATGGCCCTGTAATGAGGTAAAAGTACATTCAAATTCGTTATCTCGCTCATAGCCCAGCAACAAGGTAAAAGTACATTCAAGCCCGTTGTGCCACTCATAGTCCGGCAACGAGGTAAAAATACATTCAAGCTCGTTGCCCCGCTCACAGCCCGGCAACGAGGTAAAAGTACATTCAAGCCCATTGACCCGCTCATGGGCCGGCAATGAGGTAAAAGTACATTCAAGCCCGTTACCCCGCTCACAGCCCGACAACGAGGTAAAAGTACATTCAAGCCCATTGCCCCGCTCACGGACCGGCAATGAGGTAAAAGTACATTCAAGCCCGTTGCCCCGCTCACAGCCCGACAATGAGGTAAAAGTACATTCAAGCTCATTGTCCTGCTCTCGACCCGACAATGAGGTAAAAGTACATTCAAACCCGTTATCCTGCTCATAGCCCGACAACGAGGTAAAAGTATATTCAAGCCTACTGCCCCGCTCATAACCCAACAACGAGATAAAAATACATTCAAGCCCGTTACGCCGCTCATAGCCTGACAACGAGGTAAAAGTACATTCAAGCCTGTTACCCCGCTCATAGCCCGACAACGAGGTAAAAGTACATTCAAGCCCGTTGTCCTGCTTATGGCCCGACAACGAGAGAAAAAACAAACATAAGCTCGTTGTCCCGCTTAAATCCCAACAACAAGGGAAAAGTAAATGCAAGACTATTGTCCTGTGCATAACGCAATAACTGGGAGCAGAATCAAACTCATTGTTCAATGCATAGTTCGACATCTATGGAAAGCGAACTTACTAATAAATCTACCTCATACTTATGTAGAGGAATTGAAAATCACTAGAACCCAGAAATTTAAAGGCACGGTGTGTGAACAAGCTCAAGAGGATCCGTAGAAGATGAAGCAGTTAAAAGAGAAGTAAGCTCAAGATACTTATTCACCTGGAGCTCCTGGCTAAAAGAGTATGAAGCAATTGATATGCCCTGGAAACTTAGAGAATCACAAGGCCTAAAAGAGTCGCAAGACATGGACATGAAGACAAAAGGCCCAACGGGTTGTAGGAGATCAAGGAAACAAGCCGAAGGAGCAAGAGGTCGAGCCGAGACCAAGTGGGGAGGACCCACTCGATTATGACGAGTAGGTACGACACTACTTTGGTTTTTCGGGTATAACTCTCTCATACAAGCTTCAATTGATCTGATTCAAAGTCTTGTGGAAAGACAAGAGAATTATATACAACTTTCATGTTTTGAGTTTTGAGAGATTCAAGCTTCATCAAGGCTGAAATTGGGCTCTAAGTTGATGCACCTGCACTATTAAGGCTCAGAGTCAAGTATTGAAGGAAGAGGGATCCGAACCAAGACAAAAGGGAAAAAGAAGGCATGACCAAGTGACCCCCCACTCGGTCATGATGGAGTGGCCCCTCACTCAATCATGGGGAGACCAATTTCTCCTCACTTTTCATGACCCACTCGGTTATGCTAGTACGACACTGCTTTGATTTTTCGGCCATAACTTTCTCATACAAGCTCCGATTGAGCTGATTCAAAGTCCTATGGAAAGATAAGAGAATTATCTACAGCTTTCATGTTTTGAGTTTTGAGATATTTGAGCTAAATCAAGGTGTACATTGGGAATACATTTGAGGTACGGGAACCACTCAAAATCAAACCAAGGAAAAGGGCAAAAGAAGGTATGATCGAGTGGCCCCCCACTTGGTCATGACTGAGTGACCCCCCACTCGGTTATCGTCAAGTTGGCTTGGGCCAATCTCTTCTCTTTTCCCTCTTGAATGGGCCACAAAATCATTGAAATGGGCCGCAAGATCTCCGGAGCCGGCGGTGAGATCCTCGCCGAGATTATTGCGAGGCCTTCCTCACCCTCCACTATAAATATAAGGTCCCATCTCCCTCACAAGTTACGCACTCTTAGGCCCATCATCCATACTTTTGGCTCTCAAGAACTAACTTAGGCATCGAAGGGTTTGCGCTGGGACCCCCACCCGCGCCCTAACGTTGCTCTCATTTTGTAGGTCACTCGGTTATGGAGGGTCACTCAGTTATAGAGGGCCACTCGGTTATCTAAGGCCACTCGATTATGGAGGGTCACTTGGTTACGGAGGGCCACTCGGTTGTTGGAGGCTACTCGGTTATCCAAGGTCACCTCATCATTAGACCCACCAGATCGTCAGATCTATCAACCTATTAACCCTTAATATCAGCCCAAACCATCAGCTCCATTGGGCCACCAGACCCACCTGATCATTAGATCCAACTGCTCAACAAATTTTCTCATTCACCAAGACGATCCATCTCACGGTGACAAGGCTCTTATGTTTGTCCACAATTAAAAATAGATTGTTGTATTTTGGCAACAACAACAAGTTTTGTCTATCTCAAGTAGCATTTTTAGGGCATGTAATATCAGCCAACAGAATTAAGGTGGATCTAACCAAGATCGAGGCTATTCAAGGGTGGAAACAACCTACTAATGTAACTTAAGTGCAAAGTTTTCTAGGGTTAGTAGGCTATTACCAAAGGTTCGTGGAGGGATTTTCAAAGATAGTCGCACCCCTAACAAGGCTTATGCAAAAGGGAGTCAAATTCGAGTGGATTGTCAAATGTGAGAAAAACTTCCAAGAACTTAAGGGTAGGCTAACCTCAACACCTATTCTAGCTATGCCAAGTAAGCTCGAAGGGTATGCTGTGTGTACTAATGCCTCGAAAATAGGACTGGATTGCATGTTAATGCAACATGGTCGAGTGATTTCCTATGGGTCACGTCAATTGAAAAGGCATGAAATGAATTACCCGGCACATGACTTGAAATTTGTAATTGTGGTATATGCTCTAAAGCTGTAGAGGCACTACAGTACGGTGAGACGTTTAAGGTGTTCATAGAGCAAAAAACACTAAAGTATGTGTTCTCGCAAAAGGAGTTGAACCTTAGGCAGCGACAGTAGATGGAATTTCTTAAGGACTACGACTACACCATTTAGTATCACCCAGGGCATGCCAATGTGGTGGCTGATGCTTTGACTATGAGTGTGCTTGTAGTTATGGCTGGGTTGATGGCTCGTGAGTGGCATCTGTTGAAGGCTTTTAGCCAACTTATGGTGAGTGTAGTGCCAAGGAGATCATCCATCCTTATTATTGGCATGATAGTTCAGCTGGATTTAGTGAACGAGAAACGAGAGGCATGTGTGGTTGACAAACGTATACGTCTGTGTAGATTAGCATGGCCAACTTAAGAATTCTGACTTTGAGATGCTGGATGGAATTCTCAAGTTTTGAGGGAGGATATACGTGCCTAATCTTCAGGAATTAAGGTAAAGGATTCTAGACGAGGCCCATAGAGCTCGGTATATAGTGTTAGTGTAAGTGCTCTAGACCCAATCAGATTGGGCATGTTGTACACTGACAATTCCAATCATATTTATTATTAAATAAGGAGTTATTTAATCTCACAAGAATACATTCTATTAGTTTCTTGTTATTATTGTAATGACCGGATGAAACTAGATAGAAGTCCATATAATGTATACTATGATTAATCTATAAAGATGTGAGATGATGCATCATAGTTTCTAGACATCATTAAACGTCCCAAGTCATAGCAATGTCAATAATGGACATTGACAATTGCGATAAGACTTGTATGTGCTATTTTTTTGCTATGTGATAGCAATAGGGGTCTCACACCCATAGGCATGGGGATGCCTAGACAAGTACATAGGTCACCAATGTTAGAGAATGTGTCACTAGACATGAATCGTCATGAGAATCCATTTTGGTTATATGTTGATGGAATTCTCATACAAGATGGGTGTAGTTAATCCTTGGACCTGAGGTTATCACGGTCATCTCATAAGAAGATCAGTATGCTTTGACATCATTCTGATGGGCCTAGACAAAGCGGCATGTGGGTAATCGTTGGGCATATCGTGAGGCTTATGGAGATGGGTGCATAACTAAGATGGGACTCGTCTATCCCTTGATAGAAGATGATGTATCTAAGGCATCTTCGATGTCATTACGTCTATTTGTTCTTTTTCTGTGAGAACCTACGACGGCACAATTTCTTGCCGAAGTGTCTCATTTAACCATATGTCCGCTCTCCTGATTTAAGCTAGGGATTGTGCCTATTGCGTATGACTCATTAGGCTTTTGAATATGTTAGCAATGTGTCTACCCAATATTAAATTAAATATTTGGGCTAAATAAAGTATTCTGACCAAATATTAAATTAAATATTTGGGATAAATTAGATTTGAACCAAATATTAAATTAAATATTATATTTGGACTAAATTAGATTTGGGCCGAATATTTTATTTAAACATATAATTGGATTTGGGCCACTTAATTAAGTTTCTGGTTAGACTAGAATAAATTTATTAAGTTCTTAGTTGGACTAGGATAAATGGGTCTACCCAATCCATTAGGGTTTAAGAAACCATAAAGCTTCTCTATAAATATTCCTTTATGGGTTATCCAAAAGAATTAATGGTTATGTAGTTTTTCAAGAGTTGAAAAATTGCTATACACTCTCTCCCGTTTCGATTCCGCATCAATTTGAAACGAGAGGTTCTTTCCGTCCATAACAAGCCACGAAAATGAGAAGGAGCTAGCACTCCTATTCCATCTCTCCTCGCCAATGGACGCGTGCCGCGTATCGTGAGTTAGAGGCCAGATATTTGGACGGCTCAGATCCGCAAACGACTCGAAAATCTAAATGTTAGATTTAATTTACTTTGTATGTGAATAATTTGATTTTGACGTTGATCCAATCGCTAGGATCGGGGTAAGGTTCAAAAATTTTGAACTACGCTGCTTGCCTCGTGTAACGACCCGCTCCCACAACACGGGCACCACCAGTTAATAATCGACCCGATTACTCACCCGACACACCAATAACTAAAATGTTAGACTATGCTTCATCATGAAACGCCCTAGGTTGGCAC
The DNA here is from genome assembly GCF_014633365.1 of Diospyros lotus. Lineage (NCBI taxonomy): Eukaryota > Viridiplantae > Streptophyta > Magnoliopsida > Ericales > Ebenaceae > Diospyros > Diospyros lotus. The sequence continues at coordinate 21,398,219 of NC_068350.1, forward strand.
TAGGGTTCGTCATTCCCTTCGCTCCACTCGAGAAATCGGTTCCAAAACAAACAAGGAAACACAGCAGACCGGGACCCAAAGCTCGAGTGAGCTTCACCTTTCTACAGCTCGCTTCACAACAAGCTAAAGGTGTCCCAGGAAAAAAGCTAGCACATCAACATCCACTCAGTACTGGGGATTTATGGGAACATGCATTTTCGATCCTTACCTGATCCGAAACTTGGACCCACCAACTAAAGCCATATACATCAAGTAATCTCACAATCATCCATCACACTATGATAGTTACAACAACTAGATACCAACCCAAGCCCAACAACATATTCATTCACACACAAGGGTATATATACATACCACCACATGAATACATACAAGAGTTAATACAATACACAAACTCGGGCAACACCGCTAATTGCCACAACAACCTCCTAGCACCATCCCTGCTTACATCTGGACTTGCACATCTACAACATGAGGTAAAACCTCATGAGTCATAATGTAATACCCCAGATTTTTGAACTCAAATATGATGTAATACTTGAGATTATTGGGTTCTAATACTTGAGGAAATCGATCATTTTAAGGTATTATAGAAACCTTGAGAGGAAGGTTCAGTTTCTGAATCAGTGGCAAAATCGTAAATATTGAAGTTGGGTAAAAGCGTAATTTACCTAAAAATCTTAGGGTATTAGCATAATTTATCAATTTTTTGGGATCAAAAAGTGCAATTAAAAATGGCTTGGGGACCAAGTTGCAAGGGTCTAAGTGCAGTTACATGAAAAGTTCAGGGCCAAAGCATCGTTTCTTGAAACCTTAAAATATCTCTTCAAAATATCATGGATTTCAACTCAAATAAAATGGAACTTTGGAGTCCAAGACTTAGCCTCCAAGTTTGCTTAGTCTCCATGCTAGAGACATGTGGCAAGCTTCCATTGGTTATTTGGAAGAAAAGATAAGATCACGTGATGGCTCATAATGACCCCCTGAGGTGGCATTGCGTGATTGGCCATAAAAACTACTTAGCCTCCAAGTTTGATAAAGTCTCCAAACCTTATCTTCAAGGACACATGGCAAGCAACCATTAGACTACTTGGACGCTAAGTTAAGGACTCATGATGACCATGTTAGTGTAGGTGCTTTAGACCCAATCAGATTGGGCATGTAGTACACTGATAATTGTAATCATGTTTATTATTTGAATAAAGAGTTATTCAAATTCACAAGAAGTCATTTTATTAATTTCTTGTTATTATTGTAATAACTGAATGAAATTATATACAAGTCCATATTATGTATACTGTGATTAATCTATAAAGATATAAGATGTTGCATCACAGTTTCTAGACATCATTAAATGTCCCAAGTCGTAGCAATGTCAATTATGGACATTAACAATTGTGGTAAGACTTGTATGTACTATGTTTTTGTTATGTGATAGCAATGGGGGTCTCACACCCATAGACATGGGAATGCCTAGACAAGTACATAGGTGACTAATGTTGAAAAACGTGTCACTGGACATGACTCGCCATGAGAATCCATTTTGTTATATGTTGATGGTATTCTCATACGAGGTGGGTGTAACTAATCCTTGGACCTGAAGTTGTCACAGTCATCTCATAAAAAGACTGATATGCTTTGACATCGTTTCGATTGGCCTAGACAAAGGCTGCACGTGGGCGATCGTTGGGTATATCATGAGGCTTATGGAGATGGGTGGATAGCCAAGATGGGACTCGTCTATCCCTTGATAGAGCATGATGTATCGAAGGCACCTTCGGTGGATATTCACTTTAAATCCATGGCCACAGTGAAAGAGATCAATAAGGAGTTATTGATTCATTTTCTATTAAGCGAAGATATCCGGATGACCGAAGAAAAACTTATGTGATCATAATCAAGCAACACATTGCCAACTTGAGATCACATAGGATACATTGACGAGAGGATCGAATTACACGATAACCATGCTCATGAAAGGTTATTTACAGATTATGAATCATTCTGAATAATTGGGTAGGCATGATGTCTTGCTAGAGGCCAATCTTGTCTTATGTGTTTGTACCCACACATTGCCAATATATTCGAAAGCCTAATGAGTCATACGCAATAGGCACAGTCCCTGGCTTAAACCAGGAAAGTGGACGTATGGTTAAGTGGGACACTTCGGCAAGGTTGTGTCGTCGTAAGTTCTCACGGAAAAAGAACAAATAGACGTAATGACGTCGATATCACGATGAGTCGTCATAATGAAAAGAGTTTCCTAAAATGGAAATTGATTAAATTAGAAAGGAGTTTCTAATTTAATAATTTTCTATTTGTTGGAGTCGCAAATAGGAAATAAAATATATTTAGGCTTAAGTTAATATTTGGACTAAATTGGATTTGGGCCAAATATTAAAACAAATATTATATTTGCACTAAATTGGATTTGGGCAAAATATTAAATATTATATTTGGACCAAATTAGATTTGAACCAAATATTAAATAAAATGTATTTGGGCTTGAATTAGATTTGGGCCACAATATTTTATTTAAACTTATAATTGGATTTGGGCCACTTAATTATATTTCTAGTTGGACTAGGATAAGCCCACTTAAAATTCTAATTGAATTAGAATTAATGGGATAGCCCAATCCATTAGGGTTTGAGAAACCCTAGGATATTTCTCTATAAATATCCCTTTATGAGTTGCCCAAAATTGTAGAGAGTTTTTGGTATAGTTTTTCAAGAGTTGAAAAATGTATTGCCGTTCACTCTTCCCCGTTTCTTTTGACATCAATACGAAATGAGGGCATTCTTTTTCCGTCCATACACAAGCCGCAAAAAGGAGAAGGAGCTAGCACTCTTATTCTGCTCTCCTTGCCAACGGACGCGTGCCGCGTATCATGAGTTAGAGGCCGGACGCTTAGACGGCTCGAATCCACAAACAACTCGATAATCTAAAGGTTAGATTTATTTATTTGTATGTGAATGATTTGATTTCGATGTTGATCCAATCGTCGGGATCGGGGAAAGTTCAAAATTTTTGAACTACGATATTTGCCACGTAGTGATCTTGCTTTACTTTCAGTGGTATCAGAGCTATCATCGAAATATTTCAATTCCTTACGTGCGGATTTGGTTATGTTGTTAGTTGTGAAATAATTAAATAATTGTTGCGTTTATATTATTTTTGGATTACAAAACGTTTTTGGGTGAAGAGCAAAAGATCGTGTATGACACGAAAAAGCAAAAAACTGGGTTTGGGGTGCATATGGGTGCACTAGCACGTCGAAAAACGCAGCCAAGCGGGACCCGCGTGTGCTTGGCACTGCCTAGCCGTGCGTAGGGCCCGGCCAGGCGCGGCCGCGCGCACAGGGGCCCCCAGGTGCGGCCGCACGCGTGCGCATAGCGCTACCAGGCACAGGCGCAACCCGCGGCCCGCAGGTTCAACCCGCGTGCAGGCGTTGCTAACCCACGCGGCCCCTGCAGCCCGCACGGGCAGCGGCCACGCTCGCTAAGCGCGGCCTAGGCACACCCAGCACGCGCCATGTGGCCCCATCTGAGCCTACTTATTTTTTTTAGGCTGCCAGCATGTCATACATGCTGCCCAGCCACCTCCCGGCCCCTCCTGTTGCCTCGGGCTTCGGTTTGACCCTTCACTGGGGTCCACGTTAAGCACCCGGTCGGACCCTTCGGTGGCCCCGTGTGTTCCGTACCCCCAGATGGGGCTTAACCAAATTGTTTGGCTATTTTTTATTATTTTTATCTGATCCATGACTGTAAAACACCTATGGGCCGTGATTAAAAATGGGCTGGGGCCATTAATTGGATTACTTATTAATTATTAAGCTGTTAGTGTATGTTTGATATGCATTGGTTGATCTAGGGCCTGTTGAGCCTTGTTAGTTAGACTAATGGATGGAGCCTAAGCCCAACACAATTAAAACTATTTTGTTTTTTCAAAATTATACAAATTTTCAATTTGTTGAAAGCGTTTCATTAAGATTAAAATAGATGCGACAATTAATTAACCTAATTGTGAATCTATCAATTAGATTGATTGCATGGGTGTATGGTATGGATCGAGTCGACCATTTATTTTATCTTGGGAATGAATGCTTGTAAATTTGATTTTTGAAATAGGGTCTACGTGTCCTGCCTCTCTTATACTCTGATGTACATTCTCTTCTCATCTCACTCCCCCCGAATGTAACTCGGGGTTTCTGATTCTATGTAATGTATGTAGAATAGAATAGAGTACTGATAGTTGATGTCTGTATGAAGAGCAAGAGATGGAGCCAAATTGAAGACAAGATTCGAAGACCAATGAAGGCTTGAAGAATGTGCTTGAGAAGCAAGTTGTGATTCTTCACCTAGGTTTGACTCGCTAGCTTCCCTTCTATGGCTCGAGGGGGCTAGCCGCAGTTATCCATACTATACACCGATTTGAGTCGTTTATTATGTATGATTAATTTGATTAATTGCATGTGATGAGATCTAAATAAATAAATAATAAATCCCTCATTAATATTAAGCCAACTTGCCTTCCATCATTATGAAGCATTAGGTTTCTAACTGGCAATTGATTTGTTGAGTCACTCAAGGTCATGTGTCACCTATGATTCCTATGTTTCATGGGCCATGAGATGTCCCTAAATGATGGGTCCGACTTAACTAGAAATGTGGGGTTTGTTGAGTCACTCAAGGCCTTACTGAGTATAGAGGCAAAGATTGGGAGTCACACAAGATGTGCTTGACAAGGAGTTGTCAACCCAATGAATCTAGGAGTTGCATGGAGATGCAATTGGTAGTAAGCACCTACCTAATCGATCATAGCACAATTTGTTGAGTCACTCAAGGTTATGCGAGGGGAGATGGGATCCTAGCCCACTAGGAAATCTTCCAACGAGATTTTTCGAGTTATGTCTTAAGGGTGGCGAACTTGTAGAAAATAGTGGGAGCACTCATAAAATGTTACTTGTTGCAATTTATGATTTCGTAATTTAATATGAATATAATAATATCTCTATATTCGGTTGTTAATCCAGAATGTTTGAAAACATGTCGATAAGATCGATACTCGAGGGCAATAATTCCTTCAACAGGACTAATTTCTATAACTGGGAGATCATCTTGAGGATAGTCCTCACGCATGATAAGATTCTCTATTTAATAGAGAGATCTCCTCTTATGAAGCCACCAGTTATGGAAATAATAGCACATTAGGCCTAAACGATGCACAAAGGTGATATGATCATCACTTGGTATATCGTCATGGCTGTCATGACCCCAAAACATAGGTCACAACATAAGAGTTATGATGCCTATGAGATCATGGCTAGGCTCAAGGATCATCTATTGAGAAGCATGTCATGGAGATGATACGTTTTATCAATAGGTTGCTCTAGCTAAACTTGGGTATGGATGCCAAGACTTACCCTAGACTTAATGCTATAGTCCCTCCCTAACAGTTATGGAAAAGACTCTTAAAGAATGGTTGTCCATACTAAGGGAGACCGAACCTAAAATTGAATATAGGTCAAAGGAAGTGTTCTCTTAGTTGAAGGGCCCAAGGTGCACAGGGGCAAGCCCAAGAGTAAGAAAGCCAAAAGGAAGAAGAGTTCTTCCATAGCGTAATTTGGAAGAGTCTAGAAGACCAAAACCCAAAAGGGCAAGAAGGATGCAGTCTATCTCCACTGTGATAAACCGGGAAGTGTAGAGTAAGAAGAGTTTTACTCAGGGCACTTCAAGTTTTTATGTTATTGAAATTAATCTATCTACTTCTGATCAGTCCACATGAGTATTAGATACTGGATCTAGTGCTCATATTCACACTTTCGTGTATAGGCTTAGGAGTACGAGGAGATTAATAATGGGAGAAGTGTACCTACACATGAGAAATGGATCAAGAGTTGTTCCATTAGTTGTAGGGACCTATTTATTGACATTGCCCACAGGGCTTGTATTGGAATTACATAACTATTACTACAATCCTAGTTTGACTAGGAATATAATTTCTAATTCTTGTTTGACAAGGATGGATTTTCATTTTTATTTAAGGACAATAGTTGTTCATTTTATAAAAAATGAGTTGTTTTATGGTAAAACAACAGAACGAAACGGTTTGTATGTCCATGATATTGATACTCTTGTTAATAATATAAATATTAAGCGACTTAAATCAGATGATTTGAATAGTACTTATTTATGGCATTGTCGCCTTGGCCATATAAATGAGACTCGCATAACCAACTTGTATAAAGATGGATATCTTAGCACATTTGATTATGAATCATATGGTGCTTGCAAATCTTGTTTACTTGGCAAGATGACTAAGTCTCTTTTTAAAGTAAAGGGAGGCTACATAAGTGCTAGGGCTTGTGCACATTGTTGTGTGTGGGCCCATATCCACCCAGGCTCGAGATGGGTATGTCTACTTCATAACCTTTACTAATGATAGATCATGTTTTAGTTATGTGTATCTTATGAAACACAAATCTAAGGCTTTTGAAAAGTTCAAACAATTCAGATTTGAAGTAGAGAAACAAACTAAGAAAAGTATCAAAGTACTTTGATCAGATCAAGGTAGTGAATACTTGAACAGTGAGTTTCTAGATCATCTAAAACAGAATGGGATTCTCTCACAATGAACTCCACCTGGAACACCAAAGATGAATGGTGTGTCTGAAAAGAGGGATAGGACATTGTTGGACATGGTCTGGTCTATAATGAGTCGCACTGAACTCCCTATTTCATTTTGGGGATACGCACTCCTCACCGCAATCTTTGTTTTGAACAGGGTTCCAAGTAAGTTAGTTACTCAGACTCCATATGAGATATGGAAAGAAAAGAAGTCAAATCTGTCTTTCCTTAAGATTTGGGGTTGTCAAATTTATGTCAAACGTGTTGACAATAATAAGTTAAAACCCAAATCGATGAGATGTTTGTTTGTGGGATATCCAAATGGATATTACTTTTACCACCCACACGAACAAAAGCTGTTTTGTTGCCAAGCATGTGGTATCCCTTGAGAAGGAATTCTTAGATGCTATGGATAGTGGGAGGAATGTTGAGCTCGATGAGATTCGAGGTGAACCACAAAGAAATACTCCCCTCGAGGAACCCAAGAAAGATCAGACATAAGATGTTGTGTTAACTCCCCAACCTTCTATACAAGAATCTCATAGGTCGACGAGGGTTCATCGCAAGCAAAGAGATATGGATTTCTCATCTCGACACATGGAGATGTGCTTCTAGCTGAGAACAATAAGCCTACTACCTATGATGAGGCAATGTCTGACATTGACTCTAGGTTATGGAAGATGGATGATGAAACAGCTTTCCTTAAAGGAAACCTGGTCGAGGATGTGTATATGACATAGCCTGACGGTTTTGTTACTCAATGTTTTGATGAAAAGATCAAAAGGTTTGATTTTTCACAAAAGGGAAGTTGATCCTTGTGTTTACAAGAAGGTTAGTGGGAGCGCAGTTACCATTTTTAGTCCTATATGTGGACAATATATTGGTCATTAGGAATGTTGTTCCTATGTTGCAATTAGTTAAAAGATGGCTTTCAGAAAAAAATTTCATGAAGAATTTGGGAGAAGCAACCTATATTCTGGGAAATCTTCCCATGTCACATGGAATATATCTCTCCAAGACTATGTGTCCAAAAACACAAGATGGGAGAGATGAATCTCTTGCCACCAAGCTCATCCCAAAGCTTGATCACCTCAGGTTCCAGCACCCACCGTCCAGAGCATATCTTATCACCCTCCAGGTGAGTCGAGACCTCTCGTCTCTCCTTGCACACCCACGTATGCATTCATTCACTACGCCCAGCTCAGCCTTCTAACACACCTTGTTCGAGCTCCCTGACTTGGGGGTTACAACCTGATGCCTCAACCTTGCTCGACACACCCCTGCCTACTCGAGCATCCTAAGTTAGCATTTCATGTGCCCGCATAGCCTATGGATGTCATGTTGCCGCAACTCACTATCATTGCACTCGAACCACACAACCTGTTCACACCCCTCATCGGGTAACCTCATCGTCACCCCAATAAGAGTTTGGTGACCTTAGGCGTCGTCCCCGACCCCAAGCATCACAATGAGGGTCTATTCATTCCTCATCTCCCATAACCTTAGGCGTCCCCCCATACCCCAAGCATCACAATGAGGATTTGCTTCACCCCTCATCTATCAACACATGAACAGTTTCTTGGCCCTTAACAACATGGACTTCTAATCCAATGGCACTCACATGCATATCAACACATAACTAACTTATACATTCTCAATCTGGATTCCCCTGAAGCCCAGCTCGACCAACTAGGGATTTTCCATCTCATACAAATGCCTGTTATGGTCTAGTTGCCACACACCTATCCTTCCCTAGGATAGACCTCGTTTCATCATGAAATCAACTAGGGTCCACTCATACCCTAGACACATCCCCTCCGGGATCATCATAACGATACACTTACATCACATCACATGCGTCCCACATGCATACATCACCCACGACTCCCCTCGGAGTCCTTCCGAATGCTACTTACGTCATGCCTACACTGGCCATGACATGCATATGCATTACATGCATGCTCCACTCAGAGCCTCACTGCAAGCAACCTTACTCCCTTACCTGGAGCTCGCCACATAGCCCATTGACGACTCCCTTCCTTGAGCCTCGAGCTAACTCCCACCTTAGCTCACTCTATCTCAAGCACCGAAGCCTTATCACACTTCTTCTAAGGGAACAACTCTATTCCCTCAAACATGCTTAGCCAATTTCCCAACACAGTGACGCTTCACTAATCCCTTCCAGATTAGTTATACCTCAAGCTCTCCTCGCCCCTTCATGACTCTTGCCATGACTCAGCTTCGTGTCCCCACACGAGCCTCCACACTCCAAATTCAAGGAATTCCCATCCTTAGACACTTCCTATCCCCGAAATCCCACATTCGGGTTTTCTTGAAACCAACACTCACACTTGGGTTTTCGGTTCTTCTTTGCTCGACCCGTATACTCTTATGGGTATATCGCCTGAACCCATGGTATTTTCCTATTCCTAAAACAGGAATATCCAAACATACCATCTAAACCATCGCAGGCCTCAACGCCTCGACCCAATCCCTAGGGTCCTCGGATCAATCTCACATCGCAACCTCGAAATTTCAAGCAACCGTTCCCGACCCCAACTCAACAGCTAAGACATCAGACTTACATCCAAATTATGCCAAACAATCCTTGACTCATACTCTGGCACTCACCCATATCAATCACTACCGACCATACATAACACCCCAACTCACTAGCTTTCTCCACTCAAATTGCTAGCCATGCTCTGATACCAACTGTAATGACTCATTCCCACAACAAGGGGCCACCGATGAATAATCGACCCGATTACTCACCCGACACACAAATAACTGAAGGGTTAGACTATGTTTCATCATGAAATGCCCTAGGTGGGCACTAGACTTCGTCCTTCTCTTTGCTCCACTCGAGAAATTGGTTACAAAACAAACAAGGAAACATAACGGACTGGGACCCAAAACCTAAGTGAGCTTCACCTTTCTACAGCTCGCCTCACGAAAACCAAAGGTGTCCCATGCACAAAACTAGCACATCAACATCCACTGAGTAATGATGATTTATGGGAACATACATTTTCAATCCTTACCTAATCCGGAACTTAGATCCACCAACTAAATCCATATACATCAAGCAATCTCACAATCATCCATCACACTATGATAGTTACAACAACTAGATACCAACCCAAGCCCAACAACATATTCATTCACACACAAAGGCATATATACATACCACCACATGAATACATACAAGAGATAATACAATACACAAACTCGGGCAACATTGTTAATTGCCACAATAGTCTCCCGGCACCATTCCTGCTTGCATCTGAACTTGCACATCTGCAACATGAGGTAAAACTTCATCAGTCATAAAGACTCAGTAAGGGTGCAATGCATGAGTAAATGAAGCATGAGAAAGAGCATGTAATGCAAAAATTCCATGCAACATGGGTAGTCTTCCATGCCCTCATAACCCCCATAGGTTAAGGCACCAACCGACCTTTCCCACAACACTAGTGCTCCATATGGCCATAGGTACACTAAAACTCATACCGTGCAAATGTTACCATTACATGCAATTCATAAAGAAACACTTACAAATGCAAGCAAAACCACCACCCTTGGGGTCATCCCTTACCTGGCTCGAAATCTCATCTCTGCCTCGATGAGAATGCCAGCCCGAACTTCGAGCTCTTTTAGGATCACCGTCTCCCCGGTCAAACCTAGATACCAATCAAACCAAAAACCCCACAATTCAGAAATTAAACCAGGGGTTCGATTTCGCCACACTCCAAAAAACCACCCGACAACAACTCAACCAAACAACCCCAACCACGAGCATAAACCAACCAACAATTCACATTCCATTATCTCTCATAATGAAAATAACTAGAAAAGAATTAAATTAATTTACCTCGATTAATCTGGAGGAGAAATCGAAAAACGCCCGCCCAACGTTGCCTCTTGAGCTGCCACCTAGCACTCGAATTTTCCCTTTTCGAGCCTCGGGCATGCTTCTCGAGTCCCAAAATAATTTTCAGACTTTCCCCAATTTTTTAGGATTTTTCTTTATTTTTTTCTCCTTTTCTCCCATTTTTTCCATTTCTTTTTATTTCTTTTCTCTCTTTTTTTTCTCCTTCTTCTTCCTCCTTCCCCCTTTCCTGTTCACCTTCTTCTTCCTTTCTTCTCCTGCACGCTGCCTGCCTCCACCGAACGTCGTCGCCTGCTAGCTCGCCTCCGCCTACCGTCACGCAACCGCTGTCTGCTGCCCGCTTTGTTGTTGTAGCTGTTACACACTGCCATGGCCGCACTTGGTTGCTACAACAGCAGCTTCGCGGCTACCATGGCCGCGCCTCCAGCCATCTCCAACGCTTCCTCGAGCCACCGTGCATGTTCCCGACCTCTTCCGTGCGTCCCCTGCCGCTGACCAGCTACTGCCATGGTCACTCGGCTCCGCTTACTACTGCCTTCATCAACGCCATTGCAACCGGCCAGCAATGCCGCCGCTTCCGGCCGGCCATCTCTCCCCCCGACGGCTTCAGCTCTCTCTCTCTCACCATATATCTCTCTCATTCTCTCGATCTCTCGTTCTCTTTGTTCTCCCATTCAAATTTTAGAGACAAGGAAGCTTCCAGGGAGCTCGCCTATATATATATATATATACGCACATAATTACCATTTTAATCCCACTATTTTCCCATAATTCCACTTAATGAATTTTTATTGCACTTGGGAATTTTTGGTAATTGCTCTTGGACCCTCCCAAGGCTTCATTAATTACCCTCAAGCCACAAAATATCTTGATTTTTTAAAATTAATTACCGGCACTTACTCGATAAAGGCCAATTTCATCTCTACGCCTATACGAGACCTCTATTCCACCTGAAAACACTTCAGGGTTACCTTACTCGCAAAATCGGACCACCCCTAGGGTCCCCTCAGCTTCCCGGAGGTCCCCTACGACCATTCGATACTAGCACCCATTCGGGGTTACACAAAATTTATTCCGAAAATTATTCCCGATCAGGCTGCTTCCAGCGTCATTAGCCTCAACTCAAGACGCTCACCAATCTCATGCCTTCTTTCCTGAACATCCAAATCTCAAGGCATTCCCTGTCGTCGATTCGACAATTTTATTAATTAATTTCTCAAAATCAACCATTGGGCTTCCTGAACCTCCCGAGGTCCTTTCAAAATAATCAAAATTATTTATTTTCCAATACCATGTAATACCGAGTATTACACCCCGTAACGATCTTACTTTACTTTCATATAGTACACCCGGAAGCCACAGAGATGTATAAAGATCTTCAAGAGATTTTTTGGTGACCAAGAATAAAGAATAGTATGGCAAAAAAAGTAATCCAATGCGATACATGTCAAAGGATCAAGATCGAGCATAAAAAATCAACAGGGTTAATGATACCCTGTTGATTACGATGGAAGTGGGAGCACATTACGATGGATTTTGTGATGGGGTTTCCAAAGAGTCGGAAAGGGAATTATGCAATTTGGGTTATCGTGGATAGACTGACAAAGTCAACACAATTCTTGCATACACGGATGGACAGGCCAATACGAAAGTTTGCAGAGTAGTACATTGGAGAAATAGTTAGGCTTCATGGTGCATCAGTAAGTATAGTCTTTGATCGAGATCCAAGGTTCACTTTAAAATTTTGGGAGAGCTTACAGAAGTGCATAGGAACACGATTGAAGCTTAGTATGGCCTATCATCCACAGACCAACGGGCAATCTGAAAGGACTATTCAAACACTTAAGGATATGTTAAGATCCTGTCACTAATAGAATTTGCATATAATAATAGTTACCACGACAATGTTGGGATGGCACCTTACGAGACTCTATATGGAAGAAAATACCGATCACCTATATGTTGGACTGAGGTGGGTGACTGTTACGCTACCCTACACATTTATTCATCAAAACCCCAACCAAATTCATCAAACATTACTCCTCTTATAAAAGCAGATGTAGGGCGATTATACTCGCCAATGTACGAGTGTGCGTATAGTATAATTTTAAATTTATATTTCGAAAAGTCTGAGTCGATTTACATGGAGATTATTTATGGATGAAAACAAAAATTACAAAACATTTGATTTTAGAAGGTGATTAAGATGATCTAAAGGCGAGAATTAAAACTAAACTAACACTGAATTTAAGCAACATTGGGTCAAGACAACTTCAGTGCCAAACCAAGATTCCCCAAATAGTCAGAAAAATAGTAACATCAGTTTGAAATGAAATTGAGGTTTTGATATTAACTCTGGTGCAAGATAATGATAATTCTAGGTTTAGCAACCTCCATACATGGCATAGAGACTCTATGTTAAGTAATTATCATAAATTGAACTGTGATTAATACAAAACATTCTATAAATTGAGATTTTGCTATTAAGTCCAATTCAAGATGATGATAATTCTAGATCTAGCAACCTTTATGCATGGCATGGAGACTCTAAGTTAAGCAATTACCATAAATTGAACGATAAATAATAGACAAAATATTATCTCATTTGACTTTAGGTATGATACCGTTTTCAGGTTAAGTAATCTCCATACATGGCATGAAGACTTTAAGTTAAGCTTACGCTATAATTCAAACCCAAAGAGTATATATACAAGCATAACTCAATTCAATTCAGACCAATATTACGACAATTAAAGTTCGGCTTTGTTTGAAAAATTAAGGGCATTAGACACTGTCCTTTTCTTGCCTAAGTCTTATTTTAGCCACACATTTTTATTATTAAAGACATAAATTAAATCGCGGAATTTAAATTGACTGAAAAGTAAATGCAGAAATAAAATTATAAAATTTAAAGTGCAATTTATTTTACTAACGGAATTGAAATTGCGAGAAATAAAATACAGAATATAAATTTGTGGTATGTAAATAACAAAAATTAAATGTTACAGAATGTAAAATTGCATGACAGAGATGTAAATGCCAAGAACCAAATTAAGAAACTGAACAGAAATTTAATGCAAATAAAACGGAAAAACAGTACTAGAAATTAAAGAACAGAAATCTTAACACAACATTTAACTAACAGAAATTAAAGAACAAAAATTAAACGAATAGAAATTGAAATGAAGTAGTGTGCACTGCCTCCTCTCACTATGCGTTGCTGCTGTCCGAGAAATCCCATTCCCAGCGCACTGTTCATCCCAGCTACTATCCGAGAGAAGCTTCCCTCTTATTCTGATTGAAAGAAAATGGCGGATTGGGGGCTTAGGGTTTATGTGCGCTGCGTATTTGTGTGTCTATATATATATATATATATATATACTAGCATATACTCGTGCCTAAAGTCACGGTATAAATAATATTAAAATTAAAATATAATTATAATTTATATGTATTATGTTAAAATTTGTGAAAATTTTGTAATAATTTTACTTGTATTAAACAATCTATAAAACTCAAATAATAAGCAAACATATAAGATTTAAATCTATATAATAAATCACATCAGTAAGTGTTCTATAATTTGAATAAATTAAATTAAATATTAAAAAATATATATCAATTTGTATTCTACAATTCCAAACAAATCAAATATATTAAAAGAATTATAATATATTTACACCCCTTCTTTGTTGTGTTGCATTCAATGGCTTGACTAATATATTATGAATCAATACTTAATAATATATTATGAATCAAATTGAATCAGGGACTACGAAAATATATATTATTTGAACGATCAATCTTAATATATAATATATATGTATATATTAATTTAACCAGTCTCTGAAATATACGTGAATCAATTCAAATATAGGGACTACAGAAATATAAACAAAAATAATTCATACATAATGGTGAATCAAATTAAATCATATATTAGACACACAATGAATAATACACATACAAAGTGAAAAAAAATTAAAATGCTAAAATTTATATACACACACATTGATTTACTAAGATTAAAATAATAACTTACAAACACACATACGCTAGTGATTACACAGATACTCTAGTGATTACACACACACATAGTGATATATACATACATACACAGTGAGACAAAAACCCATAAATGATTAACTCACAGTGGTAACCTGTAAATTTAAATACACACATAGTGTTTCAAGCATAATTATTTGTTAAAATTATAATTTTAATCTATTTAGATAAAGGGACAAATTGGTCTTTTAACAATTAACTCACAGGATTGACATATTTTTTTACAATTTGACATATCAATTTTAAATTATACTTTTTTGTTTTTTTACCAAATATAGACCAACATTATCTAATTTTATCAGTATTTTATATCTTAAAATTTTAAACTTTGTCTCTAAAGCTGCCAGTTTGTGTAAAAGAAACCAATGCTTAAGCCACCAATCCAAATTTAAAAATCTTCAATTAACAGGAATACCCCATATTTCAAAAAAGACCATTTAAACCATGTAGTACTTTAAATTCACAGCCTAACATTTTTTTAGTCTAATAAATTTTAGGAATTAGTTTCACAAACTTCAGAATTGAGTTAAAGGTAGAGATTCATGCATATTCTGTCTTCAGCAGGTGAATGGACCCCATTTCCATTAAACCAAAATAACCTGAAGCTAATGTTTGAAAACTATGCTTTAACTGCACTAATAATGCAAATTGCATAGAGTACTGACAAAGTTGAGAAAAAATTTTGTTACCTTGTTGCAGTTGGGTATGAGTTCTTGTAGCGCATGCATCTTTTCATTGATCCTATCTCTTTTTCACTATTTGTAAACTACAGAACTTAAGCACTACAATAGATCCCCAAATAATACTTAGAAAACAAATATCACTCTAAGTCTTATGGAGTGGATTTGCTCACCCTTTTAGATAGATTGTGCACTTTTGCTACTCAGCTTCTTTTGGAACTTGTACCTCCTCGAGCAGGAGTTGCCTTTTTGATACCTACTGATTCTTCTTCAACATCCTGCATGCATGGTTGTTCTTGTGAAAAAGATAAATGAGATAATTTGAAAAAGGAATGGGTTAACCCAAATTTTGAAATATACTTCACTTTGGCCTTCAAATTAGAAACTCCCTCTACACTGTTGGCAGAGCATACAGATGAAGAAGCAACTATTGTTAATCAGGGTTGAACCGAGAGCTTGATATGGCCACTTGTCATTATTAATAACATCTTCTCGACAAAGAGCTTCAGACTGTTCAGCACCATGCAAAATTTTAAGATATATGGGTATGTGTGTGTGTATATATGTGTGTATTTGAATCAGACTAATAATGTGGCAAGTGTCCGGGTTTGCCTTATATATAGATATACACACACAGAACACACACATATACATAATATATATACATACAGTTAGTATTTAAACACACATACATATATAATATATACACACGCCCAGTTGTTGGTGGGACTAACTTTGCTTCACAGCTTTGGTGGTCCCATTAAAGTGGAAAACCAATTTTAATTTGCAATTGAGTGGATATGGTGATACTTTGGTAGATAGAGAATGATGTAGCAGTTGTAATTATATGTGAGAAAATCAGTATAATACTTTATGTCTATTCAATAAAGTAGCAGTGACCTCCACAAAATAAGCCTAGCTAATTTTTAAGGCCTATAAAGAGCAAGAAGGTGGCCAATTTGAAATAGTTATCGGAATGATATACCTGTCTGATAAGGTTATAGATTACATGTGGCCCTAGATGGCGAAAGCTTCTCCATGGTTTAACAGGATCTAATTAGTGGCCTAATCGACATACCAATAAGTTAGATAATACGTATTCCAAAAGTAGCTAAGAGTAGTGGGACAACTATAGATTTGACAATGGCATTGTGGCTCTTGTTATGTGCATTTAGTTAAACTGTTTTCGATGTTTATAGGTGGTGTCGGAGCCTGGATATGGGGAAGACAAAAAAAATTTCACAGCACAAATCAATAACAAAGAACACATCAAAAAATTCTAAGATCATCAAATCATAGCAGTGAAACAACAAATCCAACAACAAAAAATACACAGGAAACATCGCATACCTCTGAGATATGGCCGCAGCAGCGAACGGGAGAGAGAGAGAGAGAGGTAGAATCATCTACAATCATCATCATTAGATCAGCTCAGATTTTAAGCCTTATATATGTGCTTGTGTGTGTAAGCAAAAACAGGGAGAAAGAAGCAAAAATAGCCTCCCGATTTTCAGCAGCGAGCTTCTCGACGCCTAACTCTGGTGCGTGCGCTGGGCGTGAGACGTAGCCCCCTGTTCCTGTGCGCTTTCTTCTCCTCTCTACTTTCGTTCTTCTAGATGCGCCGAAAAGCAAAGCGCATACACAGAATGTACACAAATATAGTTGTTACAACATTTTATATGCATTACACGCACACACACTAAATACATACACACAAAATACACACGCACACACAGCAGAATGTACAGAAATTTACTACAGCGCACACAGAATGTACACAAAATACACACGCACACAGCCGCACCTCACGTGACGGCCTGCGCAGCCACTGCTTCCATGGTGGATCCCCAGCCGGCCTCCGACACCGTCGCCTGCTCACCGTAACCACCACTGGCCGCCTCCACTAGCCGCTGCTGCTCCGCTGGCCATTGGCCGGTCACTACTGCCGCCCTACTCGCTGCACCACCACCACCTTCGACTACCTCCACCGCTGCAACCGGCTGCCGCTACTGCTGCCTTAGCCGCCATCGCCAGTCCCCGACGCCTCCGCCGCGACTCACCGCTGCCACCGATCGGCCTTCTCTCTCTCGCGATTGCTCTCGGCCACCTGCTCTTTCTTCTCTCTCTCTCTTCATTTGCTCTCTCTTCTTCTCTCTGCCACAATTCCAATGCCCAAAGATTTTTAAATTTTGAAGGCCACTGTAGAAGAATTGGTTGTGTGAGTGTGCGTTGGCCAAAGAGGGAAGAGTGTGTGAGAGCTAGGTTGCACGGAAACGGAAATGGGAGACGTTTTCGATAGGAAACGGAAACGCAGAAACAGCATTTTTAAAAAAAAATAGGAAACGGAAACGCGAGGTAAACTATAAATTTTAAAAATATAAGGATTTTTTTATAAATATAATTTTTAATATAAAAAAAATATTCAAACATAAATAACAAACATCAATTTTATAATGTATTAGAAATATATATATACATATATATATATATACTATTAGCTTCACATATGTATATATATATCTTTGTTGCAGACACTGTTAGGAAATGTATGTTGCACATACTGTTAAGGGAAGGAGAAGAAGGAGAAGAGATTGCTGGAAGAAGAAGAAGAAAAAGAAAAAGAAGAAGAAAATAGGGAAAAGGGAAAGACAAAGCTGCTGCGTGAAATTGCTGGAAGAAGAAGAAGAAAAAGAAGAAGAAGAAGAAGAAGAATAAAATAGGGAAAAAGAATGGAGAAAGTTGTTGCCTGCGTGCAACCTTGTTGGGCGGCTGGAAACGCGTTTCCAGTTATGTTTTTTAAATTTCAAAATGGCCCGAAACTTTTTAAAAATTACACAAACGGCCCGAAAAATGTTTCGGGCCGTTTTTCGCGTTTCCGAAACGGGAAACGGTTTGGAAACGCCGAAACGACGCCTCCGAGTTATTTCCGTGCTTCATAGTGTGAGAGTGGAGGATGAAATGGTTTTGGGAGAAAATGTGTTGATCTCAACTTCTTGAAAACTAATCTCAACCATAAAAAAAATGTCTCCCTCACATTTATCTATATAGATATCAAAAACTTTCTTGCTTTATTATATAGATATATATATATATATGTATTACTCACACCTCCAGATTGCCCTTCAATTTCAAGGAATTTACAACGCTGGGACCACATAAAGGCCACTGAAAAAGCCTTCCAATTTCAGGTTAATTACTAAAGTGACACTGCTTGCTTTCAACATATGAGACGCTGGAATTTCAGATCTCCTTTGGGCCGCATGGGGCTGGGATTTAAATCCCAATTAATGAGGTCAATGGGCCTTCAATCTGGCATGCGCCGGGCTCCAATTGCTTCACACAAGCGGCTGGATTTGAGCCTCCCTTGCACTTGATTTAAGTCTCCGAAGGCCACTGTTTCACGTGCATTTAGAGAACATGTATTAAATTATATATATATATATGTGGTATGTATGCTTATATTATATATGCTTCACGCATACACTTATGAATATATGTATATGTATTATATATATATATGGAAGATAAGTATTCAATTAAACCAATTTAAAATTAAAATAGAAATTTTGTAAAATTGATCACTAATCAATGAGAGAGAGATAGATATTGGGACCCTAGTTCGTGCAACAAACCACATAAAAGATTTGGCTAATTCAGGAAAAGATCCAAGTGTGTACTTAAAGGTATCGCCTCAACACTTGACAACACGAGAAGGGAAGAAAGGAAAATTGAAGTCACGATGCATAAGACCCTATTCGATCATAAAATGAGTTGGGCTTCTAGCTTACCGTTTACAGCTTTCAGCCAACTTGTCCAACATTCATGATGTCTTTCATGTGTCCCCATTACGGAAACATATACCTGATCTGACCCATGAAATTTAGGTGGAAACAATTGAGTTGAAAGATAATTTCACCTATCCAGAATCACTCGAATGCATCTTTAATCAATGCGATCGAGTCTTGAGAAATAAAGTAATTCCCTTGGTTAAGATTTAGTGGAAAAATCACATAGAAAGGGAAGCAACGTGGGAACTCGAGGATACTATTAAGAAGGAACATCCCAGTTGTTCGAAGAAATGGAAGTAGATTAGAGAATTCGTACAATTTGTAAAATTTTACCAAATATCTTGTGAATAAAGAAATGATTATAGTTGATATATTTCCAGAATAAACTCATGGAGTGGTATAGATTATTTTGGGATATGTGCACCTGTGAAAAGCTACAATAGAAAATTCTATGAAAGACACGTCATACCTTTTAAGCATTGCACGTGTAATGAATGCGAACTAGGATATTTGTTAAGATTAAAAAAACGATATGTGGTTGAGGTATTCAGGTCATGATATTATTGATAGTTGGGGGTATTATAAATCAACTTGAGAAAGGAGCTAATGGTAATGTTCTCGTTGAAACATAATTATTTGAAAATGAGGTATGTTCTCCCTTAATTATTGGATTAGTCATGTGCAAATTTTGAGAACGAAATTTCTTTATGGAGAGATGAATGTAATACCTAAATTTTTTGGATACTTAAATGTAATTTTCCAAAATTATGGGGGATAAGTGTAATTTTTCAAAGTTATGGAAACAAGGCAAAATTCTAGAAACATGAGCACTTGAAGGCAAGGGAGTGAAATGATGTGTGATTTATGTACAATTAATTCAGGCAAGTGTATCCTAGTTAAATATGCATATAACGATAAAAAGAGTGTCGATCCCATAAGGATTAGATCACAATACCAAAATAATTTTAATTTATCTTAAATTGAACTAATTAATTAATCAGATAAATAAAAAAATAAATAAAAATTGAATTCTTTGAGAGAAAAATTAATTAATGAATGTATTAGGGTTTACATTTTATTTAATCTAGATTATGTAATTATTTATTCAATTCTGATTCAAAATAAAAAATATCCTTATAGTATTTTATAATTATTTGCATGCGATGATGGATTTTCCTCAATTAATTAAAAAATTTTCTCAAATTATATTAACCCTTTATTAATTTAATTTCACTCTCAGATTTCTGAGCAGATCTCAACGAAATAAATAAACATTAAGTTCTTTGGAAATTTTTAATTTCAGAAAGGAATTTGACTCATTAAACTTTCTCGATTCTTAGACATGAGCTAATAATCTTTCGATATCATAGTTAAGCATGTGATTTATATTACTTATAGATCTAATTTATAACAATCCTTTAGTCACTCATACATAAATCATTAAAAGGTGACCAATCTTTTAAAGTATTAAACGCAACAATATAAATTTTTCACGTAAATAATAATTGGGTTTTGAATCGAACTAAGTAAATAATCACAAAATCTCAAAATTAAAATTCATTCAAACCCTAACTAAAATAATTTAGCTAGACATTATTAAAATAAAAATAAAAATAAAAAAACTAAAAATTAAATGAAGAGGAAAGAAGTTTTCTGCCTAGATCTGAAACAGATCTAGGTGCAACTATTGCTGGGCGTGAAGGGAGTGTTGTTGCCGTGTGTGGCTTGGCTTCCGATCTTCCGTTGAATCTCTTGCGCTGCTTCTCCTCATCTCCAACTGCCTTCCAATGTGCCTTGGGGCTTCTGTCACTCTCCCCCTTCAATTCCTTGCCATCGTCCCCCCTTATAATATCTTATTATATATATATATATATATATAATATATGAGGCGCTGGGCGCCCTAGCCGTCCAGACTTCTATTTCAATTGCAATTGCAATTGCTATAATATATAATATAATATAATATGATATATATATATTTAATTATTAA
Source organism: Diospyros lotus (assembly GCF_014633365.1). Taxonomy (NCBI): domain Eukaryota; kingdom Viridiplantae; phylum Streptophyta; class Magnoliopsida; order Ericales; family Ebenaceae; genus Diospyros; species Diospyros lotus. The sequence continues at coordinate 21,419,263 of NC_068350.1, forward strand.
TAAACACTTAATTAATTATAATATAATATATAATATATAGATAAAGTAATATAATATATTATTATTATTAATAAATAAATAAATATTTTTTTCAATTATATTATAATATTAGTTTAATATAATGTTAACTTTATAATATCTTTTCTTTTTTTTTTTTTTGCCCAAATCTTCGAATTTATTTTCTTTGCTAGATTCATTCAAAAAGATATTAAAATAATATAAAATCTATATAAACACATATTTATGTAGGTAAAATAATTCAAGGTTAAGAAAAAAATAAAATAAAAATATGCATACAATTAAAGTCTATCATGAAAGTGCAAGAGAGCAGAAGAAAAAGGGCAAAACAGGAAAAAATAGTATGAACACTGTAAAGGATTAACGATCGCACTATTGACCGTCGGCCATCGGTGTCCTATCACCGTTTCAGAGCAAGAATAAGGCCATCATGGCCTAGGGACGCCTTCCAGTGCAAGTCGAGGCTGGGATTGATCGGAGAGGTGGTCAGAATCGACTATAAATAGTCGAGATTAGGGCAAGGGTTTCGTCAACTTTTTGTCAAAAAATTCGAGTGTTCTGGGATAAATCGATAGGCTTGGATAAAGGGCTTTTGTCTTTGAGAGTTAGAGGAGTTTTTGTGTTGATTTGAGGTGGTTTTGAGCTTCACCGGAAAGTCATGAAAGTTGCTAGAACCAAGGTTTAAATGGCCAAATCAGGGGGTGTCAGCCAGATTTTCAACCCAAAAGTTGTTTCATTATGTTCGAAAAGTCAAATAGGGCAAGGAGAAGGAAGAAATTAGGAGTAATCGAGGCAAATTAGGTCATCGACGGTGAAAAAGTAACTGGAGAAGACAATCGGAGAAAGCGCGTGAAGCGCACGAGTGAGGTGTGTGGGTGCGGGCGGATGGAAGAGGTAAGAAAATAGAAAGAAAAAAAAAAGAAAAAATTGGAGAAAAATGAAAAAAAAATTAGAAAAATTATGAAAATTTAGAAAATTTAGTTTTATTAATTTTTTTTAAAAATTTTGACTAAGAAATTACCAAGGCATGAATTTCGAGATTAAGCACAGATTTCGAGATCAGACACATAATTTCTTACATGATTTCTTTTTACTCTTGCATTATGTTACTACATTTCTTCTGGGTACTAAATGGAACTTTAAGGATAGAAGTTGTAGCAGAAACATATATATATATATATGTGCATCAGTTGTCATTTTGGAGGTATGGAGTTCATTTGAAAAATAGATAATTCCTTACAAGATTGCTAAACAGAGAATGAGAGATAAGGTGGTAAAAGCTAGATAAGTCTGTTTGGAAGCCTGCTTAACTTCCATCCCTTCATAGAATATCATGTGAAGCCAAAATTTATTTCTAACTATAGGGGATCACTGGCAGCTGGATCTGACAAGACTATCAAATAGTGCTGTGGAAGTTTTATGCGGAGGATGAGCAAAAGTTACAAAAGGTTGATTAGGGTAATATAATGAAAATCTTAAAATTGTCATCATGTTGCTTCTTTTTTCTTTTATACCAGCACATTTAATTTGAACTATATCCTATCCATCGTGGCTTGTTTTCTATCATTGTTATTCTTAATGTGATTTGCTTATATTTATTATTTAATCCATGCAATGCAAGATTCATGTACTGGAACAACCATAGAGGAACATCAATTTGTAAAAAAGGTCCACCTCATGCCTTCAGCATTTAGGTCTCAGATCAGTTCCGAAAGAAAATATCATTTTTCAAAACAAAAACAGAAGCTAGCCAAAAACCTGTATTATGCAATTGAAGGAAACCTGGGATTTAATTAGGCTAAAGGTATACACAAACCAACAGCAGACAACCTGTTGCTAAACTGTTGGTTTTGACTCTTGCATAACAAGATTGGTTTCATTAATTTTTTAATAGGAAGCAATTGATGGAAGATTTAGGAGTACAAAGAACTAAGAAGCTGTTAAGTTCCTAAAATTCAAAATGACTAGATGAAGACACGATCTAATAAGATCAGAAGAATCTGCCCAAGAGCTAAATTTCATGGATTCGACTGTTTCAGGCAAGAGTGGTTGTCAATTTCTTCAACAACAAAATATCTAGATAACTGGACTATCATGACAAAATCTCACGTTGATGGGATGATCTTGGGTAAATATTATTTGGTTCTTCAGTTAGGACTTTTGAATAAGGACCTGTGGTGTAATCAGTGGTGTCAAAGCCAACTCAGGACTATTATTGAGTGCCTGAGGGCTAAGAAAGTGTTTCAAACTAACTTGGCTTACGTTGAGGTATAAGGTTTCTTGCCTGGCAAGGGCGCCGATAATTAAAGGAGAGGAGTTGGTTAAGACCCACTCCCACATCTGTAGTTTACTAGGGAGGTAAACTACGGGAGGTCTTGGGCATACTACCTGCTTCCATGAACCCACCCACAAGTCACCTTTAGTTAGCAATTTTGTGTGAGGACACATGGTGTCAGAACGATGAATTATTTTTCCTCATAAACATATCACACTGATTGTTGCTATAATTTCGGCAATAGCAGAGTAATTACAGCTTTTCATTTGATTCCAACAAAAAGTACTGAAATAGTTATAGTGTTTAAATTATTTTAGATCGCTAATAAATCTTTCAAATTCAGGAATTAAGTGTAGAAAGACAAGAAAACTTAAGGTTGTTGTTTTCAAGTTATTTTTAATTTTTGATTTTTTAAAATAATGAAAATGGATTTTTTTTACTATTTTCAAAAACATATTTTTGAAAATAAAAAAAAAAATTATAAAAAAAATCCAAAATAACAAATGTTGTTTTGAGTGTTTTCATTCAAAACAAACTCCAAACTCAAAACACGTAAAACAATTTCATTTTGAGCTTTACTTGAGCATTTTCATGTCCGTGAAACAGGTATATCAAGTAGATTTTCTAATCTTGTGTATGGGAAGGTTCAGCGGAATTCCGCACATTCCAAACTTCCCGTCTGGAAGGGCCTGGATGTAACACCCCACTTTCTCGGACATGTTATAACTTAGGAAATTTCGGTTATATTTTTTTTTTTTTTTAAATAACACATCATGATATAACTTCAAAATTTTCCTACTACCTGCCTATCATTAGCTTACTTATACACTATATGCTAGGCTAGGTATTCATCAAAAGCGGAAGTAAGAATCGAACCTAAACATACCTTGAACCCTATTAATATTACATGATCATTTCAAATATAATCTACAATACAAGACTATTCATCATCAGAACATAAGTTTTTTAGCATGACTTGAAACATAACATAAGTTTTTCAACATGAGTTGAAACATAACATAACCTGACTGATACATATTTGGATCCTCATACAGAAAACAAAATGCAGAAATAACTTTATTGCATCCATAACGCCTTGAGTTGTTACATCTTATACATTTATGTGCTTTCGCTGTAAACTCTATTTGGAACGTTTGAATGTTTTAGGGGCAAGGTCCACATTAGATGCTAAATCATCTAAGTAAGGGTATATCATTTAATGCACGTGTACGAATGCAATGCATATATCATCATTACTCTTATGTTTGGATCGATCGCACCCAACTGTTACCTGTCATTTTTACAGTCTCCCTGCCAGACCGAGGTGTATGGGTGCACTATTGGCAAAACAACAACGCCAATCCCTAATCCCAAACCCATGCAACATATGACTGTGAATCACATCATGCTCATATGCATATTTCATTATCAGAAAATGTAAATGCACTCTACATCATGCATAACATACCAAGACATGATAACATGATAATAAAACGTTAGCATGAAACTAGGTTTTTTGGGTTAAACCACTTACCTTTTAGCTTAAAATTCAAACCACCTCGAAAAGTGTGTACTGCCCTAATTTGCGTATTCGACCTCGATTCTCGTTCCAACCTCAAAATTTACACCAATCATCACCTCAATCCTCAAAATACCCTATCCATCATAATCTAAACTTTCCCATAATTTCCTCACATTTTCTTTATTTTTTTCTATTAATAGTCTAAAATAAATATCTATTCCAATATTGGGCCCTAAGACACCCTAAACACCATATTCAATCAATAAATATCAACACCATTTTTTCATATTTTTTCCACACATTTTTCTTTAATTTCTCCCTATTTTTCACCAAGAAAAATCTAAAATAAATATCTATATGAACATTTTTGCAAATCTTTTTACATAAAAATTCTTAAAATATTTTTCTATAAATTTTTTAAAAAATTTCAGAAAATACCTCAGTGGCACTCGCTTGTATGCGCCGCGTGTGGCTTCTGCGTGTGAAGCCCGCGCATGAAGGCCATGCTTCGGCCTTCTACCCCAACTCTTGTAATATCCCAGATTTTTAAACTCAAATATGAGGTGATACCTAAGATTATTAGGTTCTAATACTTGAGAAAATAGGTCATTTCAAGGACTTGAGGAAGCCTTCAAGGAAAAATTCAGTTTCTGAACCAGTGGCAAAATCGTAAATATTGAAGTCGGGTAAAAGTGTAATTTATCTAAAATCTTGGGATGCTAAGTGTAATTTATCCATTTTTCAGGGACCAAAAAGTTCAATTAAAAATGGCCCGAGAACCAAGTTGCAAAAGGTCTAAGTGTAGTTACGTGAAAAGTTCGGGTCGAGGCGTCGTTTGTTGAAACCTTAAAATATCACTTCAAAATATATTGGATTTCAAACTCAAATCAAATGTAGCTTTGGGTCGTTTTGAAGTCCAAGTCCAAGTCTTTGTTAAAGTAAGTCTTCTCCAAGTCTTTGTTAAAGTAAGTCTTCTCCAACTCTTTGCTAAGTCTTTTTCAAGTCTTTTCCAAGTATTCTCCAAGTCTTTTGCTTAGTCTCCAAGCTAAAGACATGTGGCAAGCTTCCATTGGTTATTTGGAAGAAAATATAAGATCACATGATGGCTCATAATGACCCCCTGAGGTAGCATAGCGTGATTGGCCATAAAAACTGCTTAGCCTCCAAGTTTGATAAAGTCTCCAAACCTTATCTTCAAGGACATATGGCAAGCAACCATTAGATTACTTGGAAGCTAAGTTAAGGACTCATGATAACCGTTGACGTGGCGACATGTGGTTGGTTAGAAAAGTTTATAAATAGGGGCCTATGTTAATCACAAATCATTTCAAACATTCTAGAGGAGAATCTCTTCCAAATTGAGGGAAACAAAGGGGAAGGTCTTGTTCTTGAGAAAAATGAGAGAATCCTGCAAAAAGAAGGAAGAAAATCGGTGGAGAATCGAGGGGGAACGAGTCTCGCCGGAGTTTTCGAGTCTTTCTTAAAGTTTGTGTCAAGCAGTTAGAAAACCCATCCCGCTTGTTGTAAACCGTGCTTCCTAAGGTGATTAGTGTGATGCCCCGTTCCCACTTACGGGTGTCACTCGTGAACAATTACTCGAATTGTCCACCTGCCTGGCCTTTGCTGAAGGGCGGACCATGTTTCAAGATGAAATGCCCTAGGTGGGAACTAGGCTCGTATTTCCCTTCTCTCAACCCTAGGATTCACTAGCAGAATTAGGCTTTATCCACACCGCATTTAGATGCCCAATTACCATTTTCTCATTTATATTAAATTCTTTTTCCATCCAAGAATTTCACCAAGCTCCATAAAATTCACAATTTCAATTAACCCATTGATTTCTCAAATATTTAGAGAAAAACTCAAAAATTTCATTTTTTGAAATTTCGGCATTATCTCCAAAAATGCTCAAAAAATCTCTTTATTTTGAAAATTCCTCCGGTGCTTAAAATCAATTAAAAGTATGTCCCAAATGATGTGAATCGGGTTGTTAAAGCCTCACAAGATCTGTTGAGCATTCATGGAGGCCCAATAATAAGATTACAAGATTTAGGGTTGATAGATTGAGAAGATTTGCAAGATTGCAAGATTTGGGGTTGATTGATTGATTGATTGACAAGATTTGCAAGATTGCAAGATTTGGGGTTGATTGATTGATTGGTTGATTGATTAACAAGATTTGCAAGATTTGGGGTTGATTTATTGATTGGTTGATTGGTTAACAAGGTTGCAAGATTTGGGGCTGATTGATTGATTGACAGGATTTGTAAGATTTGGGGGATGATTGATTGATAAGATCCAGCTCATAAAAAGGAATGGTTGAATATTTGACCATTTCCCTTATTTCCTACTTTGTTTATCTTTTTCTATTTTAGATCATTCTTATTTCTTTATTATCAGATTATGCTATTTCCTTCTTGTAATCAATTCCTACTATGCCTAGGATTTGATTTATTTCCTTCTAGTTTAGGATTTGTGTTCGGCTATATAAGCCAATATAACCCAAGAGGAATTCAGTTTTTGAACGATATTATTAGTGAGAGTTTTTCTCTTTGGTTCTTCAACGAATTACCTTGAACTTATCAAGATTTCATCTTGTGGCGCTCATTCTTAACTTATCACTCACAACCCTTCTCATCTATCTTGAGTGTGGCGTCAACCTTATCTTCTTATACATTTGGTTCTTATCTCTTTATAGATAATGGGTCAAGGTCATTTGTTTTCTTTATTATGAATCTATTTTAGAACAATCCTTGGCAAAGGAACCATTTTTGATCGTCGGGTCTCACCTTCCTTCGTGGGTTTCACATCACCAAAAGTCCCCAAAATTCCAAATTTGCAAAAACAAATTGGCCGGTGGGGCCTGTTGGCACGCCCGGCCCGTGGTGTGCTGGGCACGCGGTTGGTAGCTGGCCGCATGCGCCTGCTGCGCACCTGTGCCCCTGCGCCTGCTGCTGCCCGCTGTGGCCCCCTGCGGGCCACGTGCGGGCCCCGACAGCTGCTGCTGCTGCCTCCACTATTTTTTTTCCCTTTTTTTTTTTTTTCTTCTTGGGCCTTTCAAACCCAAAATTTTCAAATTTCTCCTTCCAAAATTTAGCACCTCAAAGCATCACAATTTCAAGAAAAACCATCTTATTTAACCCCTTTGATGCTTCCTATAACTCATGCCAAATGAGAAATTTACATCCATACTTAAGCCTCTTCAAGCCATAAGCCAATATCTCATTTTAAAATAAAATCAAATACTCCCAAAATATAAAATACACACATGATCTTAGGCTTCAACAAGCCATTACCAACCCAATACATTACATAAATCAAAAGCAACTAAATAGGCTACCCTAAGCCATACAATACACTTGAATCTTCATTTCCATGCTTCCACAAGACATTCCACCTTGTCTTGATTTTTCCCATGCTTCCACAACCTATATGTGAGGGTAAAAACCTCATGATCTATTAAGCTCAATAAGGGTTCAATGCAAAATAAATATGAACATAATAAGATTATATGATGCCAAATGCATGCAAGTGTGGGTAGGTCTCTTTGCCTTCACAACCCATTAAAGGTTAGAGGTATCAACCCACAATTTCAACCATGTTCCCAAACTACCCTATGGCCATAAGTCTCATGAACATAAAAGAACATGCCAAATGCAACATATATATTTATGAACCATACGTACTACACATTGCAAGGCCACCCTCCCATGGGTCCATCCCTTACCTCATTCTTTGAAGCTTTAAACCTTTCCTAGCTTCCTTCCATCCATTCTTCCCAAGAGACCCTTTAAGCAAAATTTAAAGAACTAAGCCACCAACAAGAGAAATAAAAGAACATACACTACCCTAAAGAAAGATTACTTACCTTCTTGATAATCTTCTTTCCCTTTCTTTCTTTTCTTCTCTTTCTTCTCCTTGGAATGCTTCTTCCTTTCTCTTACTTTCTTTCTTCCAAATGGAAAAATTTGAGACAAGAGTTCTCTTTCCCTTTATATACTACTCTTGTCTTGAAATCTCAATTTCAAAACTTCATCTTAGCCCTTGATTTTCATTTGCTTTTTGAGAGAAAATCCTAACCACACAAGAAAGCACAATCCATGTGCTTTTGTCTTGATTAATCTCATCCATTGGATTTTATTCACTTTTCAAGAGAAGATCTCAACCTTTAATTAAAAGCACAATCCAAGTGCTTTTGAGAGCTTTAATCTCAACCACTCATCTCTTAATATTTGGCAATCCATGCCATTTCTTCTCTTTAAATCCCCACCTTTTGATTCATTCTCTCTTTTCGAGAATAGATCTCATCCATTGGATTCTTGAATTTTTCATTTATTTCTCATTTACTTAAATGAGACTATTTTCATAACCATCACATTTGAGAGACATAATTAATTTCTTTCTCATTTAATTTAATGGGACCATTTTTCACCATTAATGCATGACTAATTTATTTTCTTTTGGATTTTTCTTTTAATCCAACACCATCATGCCTCTCATTAAATGCTTGAAAGACTAAAATAATTTCTTTTTGTATTTAATTAAATCACTCCATTTATACTTGAACAAGACTTTGCCAAGTGTCATATTTTAAACCCATACTTGGCTCCCAAGTTCTCATCTCATCCATCCATGTGGCATTACCACATTTATTCACCAATTTAGGGAAAACATAATTATTTTCTCAAATAATTCAATATCCACTATTTTTCCTATTTTCCATAATTAAATTCCTTTATGGAATCACTCCAAATTACCAAAATACCCTTTCATGAATTATTAATCCCATATATCTGCACATAAATACAAAATTGGGATTTAATTCACTTACACACCTAATTCCCTTTTAATTATTTTCAATTTACCAAAATACCCTTTTATTGGACTTCACTATCCAAATTACCAAAATGCCCCTCTCATAGGGCACCAATATTCTCAAGGATCTATCACCTTCTTAAGGATATTTTTGAAAGTTTTCTTACTTTCTTTCTCATTCTCATAACACTAGGATTACTGGGTGTTATAATTAGTCAAGGTGAGTGTTTCTTGCATACTTTTGTTACATCTTGGTCATTTTGGCTTCATTGGGTAAGGGTGTTGACTTGCATATCATGCCTTTGCGGCTTACACGTCCTATTTTTCCTTGGCTATGCATATTCCTTCTGCTTTGTCATATATCATGTTTATGCTGATGACTGTGGCTAGTTGTTGGGCCATCATGGAAGAACTCGTGCTCTTACGGTAAGCCAAGGAGTGACTATGATGACCGCAGGGTGATTGCAATGCTCTGGCATTGCTACCACATGGGTGGATTTCATAACGGCATTATTGCATTTACATGCATGTACTTTCCTTTTCTGAGTCACTCACTTAGATGTTATTATCTAACCCTGGTGTTTCATACCCCTGGGACATTCAACGTCCCAAGTATATCGGAAGTACTAGGTGTTTCAGGTTTCAATTCAAGCAAAGGCAAAGAGGTGGTGTTGAGCTAGCTTTGGGTTTTGCAACTAGCTTTAGCTTTTATTTCACTATGTACCCTTATAACCAAGTGATGTATTGTAATAGCAGTTAGGACACTCAAGGTTATAAAGGGTGTGTGTGTGGGTGTCCTACAATTGTACCTACTATGATGTGTTATGTTTTATGGAGTATTGAAGGTCATATGCATTTCTTGAACTTGCAAAGGAAATCTAGTGGAAACCCCTTTACTTAGCTTTCGTTAAGCTTTTAGGTTCGATCCAATGCTTCCGTTGGTAAGGGTTTCCATAACGCCCGTAGGTAATGTCTTAATTATATTTCAAGTTATTGCGTATTTAGAAAAGTGAGGCGTTACAGTTGGTATCAGAGCCTAAATATATGATTTTTAAGTATGAATAATTAATCTTGAGGATATTTTGGGTTATGGTGATTTTGTGGTTTTGAATTAGATTTGAATTGACTAACTTCGAGGATGTTTTGATCTATGGAAGGAATAGATTCGAAGCCAAGGAAGAATTATTTTTGGTTTTGCGAGACAAAGGATTGTATGTAGATGTACCTGAATGGACAAAATAGTGAAATGAGGAGTCTATTCAAGTGTATAAATGTGAGTAAACGTAAGTATCATTGTATGATATTTTCTTGTTAGTGATCTTCGATTTTGATGGCAAAATAGGCTACTCGTTGTTCGAGGTTGTCCCTGTTAAGGACAACAAGATTTGGTAAGTACATAAGTTGGGCAAGATGCGAGTAAGTATTTGGTTATTTGGTAAATCTTGGGAAAGACTAATTAAATTATTAAAGAAAAATAGAATCTTTTATATGGAAATTTATTTAAGGTCTATTCGGTGCCAAGGAGATCGTTTGATCATTTGATTTTCAAAGAATTGCTGGGGATAAGAAATTTTATTAACCAATATTTTGCAGAAACTTAGTGAACCTAGGATTTCGAGATGCTATTTTGCAAGTCAAATTATTTATGAGAATTCTCGAAACTCAATGAATTTATGGAATTAAGGCCATTAAGACCCTATGTCAATTTGAGGATCTTGGGGAACTATCTTCTTTCTTATAGAATTTTGGGATTCAAGAGATATATTTGATGTTACTAACTTTTACAGACTTTTGGATTTCAGGATAGGTTATGGGGCTACTTTTGGGGATCAAAAAGGATAAAGTAGCAACATGAGATGTTTATAATATGAGGGTGATGGTGTTCATTGTTACTAATCTTTAAGTTTTTTGGTGACAGGATAGGTTACGTGACATTTGAGGTTGTTCTCGACGACTATGGTTAGTCCAACGGGTAAGTAAGCAAGGGATGAAGTACAAGTATTTCTATTATAGTGTACTAAGACCCCATGCTACAATCTTGGGTAATGCACGAGATTTTTGGAAACATTTCCATAAATGGTTTGTTAGAATTTGTTATCAACAACTGTTTGTGGGAAATTGACTAATTTGAGGTCTCAGGAAACTAATTGTATTTTGAAGTATTCCCATATATGGTTCATTAGAGTCTCGTACTAATGGTTAATTAGCAGGAGTTGATGAATTTGGAATATCGAGGATTCTAGGTAATAATCATTTGGGAGATGGCTACTGTCTTATAAGACGGGACTTGGATGAGTAAGTATTCTAGTTATTTGGCAAAATTAACCTATGCCAGGAAATCTTGAATGACTTACTAGATTTTTTGGGATATTTCCATATATGATTCTTTATCTACAATTTTTTGTAGAGGATTGATAAATTCGGAGCCTTGGGAGACTAACCGAGTTTGGTGGTTATTTTTGTAAACGGTTTATCAAAATCCAGTATTAAAAAAAAAAAAAAAAAAAACTATTTTGCCGGAACATGATACATTTGGGAATCTTATGGATTCTAAGAATTTTGGACTTTGAAATCAATAATTACGGAGTTGAGGTAAGTCTAGTTCATGGAATTCTTATGTCTATCTCAAGGATATTTGGGTAATGGGATCGACAATCAGCCCATTCACATCATCTAAGGTATGATGATAAATGTATCAACCTATAATTTGGCAAAAGAAGGGATGTCAAGTAGTAAGTTAGGTAGTTGTGAGTTAATAAGTGATTGTAACTTTGAGTATGATTTGTGGCTTTAAGGAATGTAATTAAGAGTGGAAAGGAAGATGTAACAAGATTACTCTAGATCATGTTATTATGAGTATCTGGTGATGGTATTTGGGATTAAAGCACCTATAACCCTTGTGAGTTGATGATTGAGGTGTTCAAATCATACTTATATGAGCTTGCGATTGTATTTATGGACCGATATTCGACTTGTTCTCCTCGAGAGAATTTAAGCATGAGAAAGTGTCGGTACCAGGAGTATAACTGTTGCATCGTGTGCTAAGTGGGCTTGGGGAATTAAGGGTTTGGAAAGGGGGGGTGAAGGAATGGTAATTGCTGTTAGAAACCGGGCAACCGTGAAGATTTGATTATGCCTTAATGGATCCATAGAGTCGCAAACACGAAATCCTCCAAGTCGGTCCACACGATCGGCCGTTTCCATGAACGCCTCGAGTAATGCTAGTAACCCTAGGCGCCTTTGAGAGATCCAAAATTTTCCACATTTTTTCAGCTTCTTAAGTGGCCCTATTTATAGAGTAAAAACCCTAATTATGCCTTTGGAAAAACTCTAAATGATTTAGGTCCGGCCCATAATCATATTGGGCCGAATCTCTCTTTTAAATTGTGGAACGGGCTCAATCTAAGTGTGCGACCCCTTAGGTCCACCATTAGGCTAGATGTAGTCCAACTCTATTGGGCTATATGAAGGCACAACTCATTAGATTAATTAAAGTCTTTAATTAAACTTATGGGCTTCTTAATTAGCACATCTTATGGGCTTCTTAATTAAGCTCTTTAATTAATAGTTTTAGAATTAATCAAATTAATTCTAAAACCCTACATATCATGGTTAACGTCTAGCAACATGCCATGAATACCTAGTCAACGATGAAAAATACGGACATTTTCAATTGCAAATACCGTGCAGTAAAATCCTTTCATCAATCTATGTCCCGATTGAATTTAGGGTATGGTTTTATGACGAAACCCTAATCATTCAATAACTATGTATCCATTCCAGATTTATGACTTGATAGGTGAAATCAAAACACCTTTTGATTTCCACCTCACCTTGGCCAAGGATTTCCTCAGTCATGAAATTATCGGAATACATAGGACATCTTCTCATCTTATCGATAAGTGATGAATCATATTTTGACATTCATAAGCCTTCATATGTGATAAGGTTACGCCCAGTGATAATTTATTAATGACTTCATTGGAATCCAAAAAAGAACCAAAGCGTAACCAGTCAAATATAAGACTACCATGATACCTCAAGTCTAAGGATTAATCTGCACTATTGCAACACAGAAATTCTAATTCGACATTAAAAATAACCATTAGGAATTCTATAGCGGGTCAGTTCAATGTACTTATTCTTATAATAAGCACTCACATATATGCACTAGTGTCCCCACACCAATGTACATGAAACGAGACATTCTCCCAATTGAGCATGCATCATATATGCTAGTCTATCTGAGTTATTAGTGTCCAATCCTAATAACTAGTTCTATGACTAGGAACATTTAAGATCAAGGCTTATAAGGAATATGTTTCATGATCATCATCTCAATGCACAGCCATATTCCATGAGCCTATTTGATCTATGGAGTTTGTCAAGAATGGATTACAATAAATAATGACAACCATCAATGATAAACAAAAACATAAATGCCTTGCAATAATAATTGATTGTTCCTAAAGAATCAAAATGTAAAGTACGATCAATTACATGTAAATATAATTGGCTTGTGGGGTATAACTCTAACAATTGCATACGTGGGTCGGGGTAGGTCGTAACTATGGATGGTATGTTTTCCCTGATATAGGCATGTGGTGTGTTGTGAGCTTGCTTAGGAAATATGTTTCCCTATAATAGCAAGCAAAGGGATTGTGGTTCCCATACTTGGCCTTAGGGGAAGGGAATTTTCCTTCTGGTTGCTGACCTGACCTTCGGTTTAGTATGCAAGTTGTTGTACACCCTAGAAATTGAGTGCATTTGGCTCTGATATGATTATCCAGAACTCTGCCCTTGTTGATGTGGATATTGATGCAATAGTGAGTATAATACCCCATATTTTCATGAAGATGCCACGTATTTTAAGTGAGTTTAAAATATCAAAAAATATGCTTGAAATGACAACAAGTGACCGAATTGGTCGCAAGGAGTGCCCTGGAGCTTAGATACCTAAGGACAAAGGTATATCATTGACAAGTGTCTCGAGGTGAGATTTATGACACTGAAAGAAATAAAATAAAAGATGGTTTTCGATTAAGCTAAGTTGTAGTCTAAAAAGACCGAATAATAGTAAGGGCTTCCCGAAAATCATACATATCAAGAAATTTTGAGTTATTAATTTTGAGATTTTAATTATCTTGATAAATTTGATGTTTGAGGGTGTAAATATAATTAGAGAATTATCCAAATGAAATAAGGATGAAATTATAAGTTCATGTGGTAAAATATTAAAGTTGAGGGCTTGAAATAAGGGCCAAAATATCATTTGGAAGAAGTTGGGGAATTAGCTCGGATTTCAAAAATTAAATCCATTATAGTTTTGGATTTGAAAAGCCATTCAAATATATCTTTGAGTCTTTGGAGTCCATGGCTTAGATTGTGACAAGTGGCATAATGTGATTGGTTTAAGAAATTTATAAATAGGCACCATGGGTTGTTCTCAAACCATTCAAGAGAGTTTTGAGTAGTGAGGCTCTCTAAGTGGAGAAGTTTTCTCTAGAGAGAGGGAGGAAGTTCTGCAAGAAGGCGGGAAGAAAGTGGTGGAGAAGCGGCAGAGAATGAGTCTCATCGGAGTTGTGGATCTTCGTTGAAATTTACCAAAATCAGTCAGAAAAAAGCAAGGTAAGTCCCTTTTTTTATAATCTTGTAGAGGGGGAAGAGAGGGTCGCGTAGGTTCAAACAGGGGTTGAATCGAAGTTAAAATGAGGAAGTTATAGCCGAAATACCAAACTGAGGTGAAATTGTCTGAATCTGGTAGGCAACGCATGAGATACACGTGCCGGGAAGTGCTGCGAGTGAAGGCGCGTGGCCCACCTTCCCTGGGCGCGTGAAGGCGCGTGAGATGTCCTTTTTCCATGAAATTTTCCAGTTATGCCCCTACTTTAATGCCTCTCAACCCTATGTAAAAATATTTGAGGTTAGGTTTATCGAAATGCGTGTTTTCTGCAGAAACCTAGGTCGTTTTAGTGAAACTGTACCGTCAAAGAAATAAACCAACAAGGTGAGAGTTCTATACTCCAAATCCTATTTTTTATTCTCTTATGAGAGAGTTCTATTGCATGAGACGTGTTTCCTGAAGTTCTTATACGTAAACTCTTGTTATTCTCTTATGTGAAATCATGTTGCATATATGAAATATATTTTTTTGAAAAATATATGCTGTTGGCTTTTTAACTGTTGCATTTATAAAATTCGTGTGGCCATACTGTTGTACCTATTTGTTGTTGGCTGAGGACAAAAGTCGGATATCTCTCGAGAGGCGCTATGCGTGCGCCATTGAGAAAACTCTTGTGGGGAAGATCGTGAGCCTAAGGAACAACAGATGTGGTGCTTGCATGAGTTCTATGAGGTCGGGCCAAAGTGACATGGTTAGGGACCTCCTGTAATACCCGGTATTACATAGTATTGTAAATAAATGAGTTTTGACTATTTCGGCAGGGCCTCGGGTGGTCCGGGAAGGCCAAAAGTCAATTTTGAGTAATTTATTAACAAATTTGCCGAATTGGCGGCTGGGAGTGCCTCAGGACTTGGATGTCCAGGGAAGAGGGCAAAAGATTGATGAGCGCCTCGGGATGAAGATAATGGCGCCGGAAGCAGTCCGACCGGAAATAATTTTTGGAATAAATTATGTATAAGCTCGAGTGGGTGCCAATATCGAATAGTCAGAGGGGACCTCCTGGAAGCTGAGGGGACCCTAGGGATGGTTTGGTTTTCTGAGTAAGGCAACCCTTAAATGCTTTCGGGTCGAATAAAGGTCCCGTGCAGGCGCAGGGTCAAGGTCGGTATTCCCGAGTAGCGGTCGGTTATTAATTTCGTATAAATCGAGATTTTGAGTGGCTTAATTATAATTAATTTAAGCATTGGAAGGGCCCAAGTGTAATTATAAGAATCTTCAAGAGCAATTATTAATTGTTGAAGTGAAATAATGAGAATTAAAGGGTTAATATGTAAATATATATATATGTATATGTGTGTAAGTACTGCCCGCGTGAGAGGAAGCTTCAAGGAAGTTTCCTATGTAATGGCCTCTGCCATTTTGAAATGGCCGAGTGATGCAAAATGGGAGAAGGCTTGGCCGTGAGAGGCATTGCGTGCACAAAAGAGGGAGAGATCGCGAGAGCGTGAGAGTGAGAGTGAGCTCGCGAGGGAGAGACCGAGAGAGGAGATGGCTGCGCTCGCCATGGAAGAGTAGCCTTGAGCTGCTGTTTGCAGTGACCAAGGGAAGCAAGGCCAATCGGCCATGGGGACGCGAAGAAGCAGCAGCAACCGTCGATGGTGATCGGCGAGGCGCTCGCAACGGAAGGAAGAAACGACCAGGAGCTTGGAGGTCGGCCATGGCAGCCGGCAGTTACAGCGAGGCAGAGCAGCGGCGGACATGCGGAGGGTCGCAGTGGAGGCCGGCCTCGCAGCAGCAGCCGGGAGCGGCGATTTTGATAGCTTGAAGAAGCTCCAACGCCGGCATGGGAAGCTTCAATGGGCGATTATGGCCCCTGGTTTGCAGTGATGGTTGGTCAGGCGCAAGCTGGAGGCGCGCGCACAGATGGCGGTTCGCAGTGGAGGCTGGCATCGACGTTGGTTGCGGTGCAGCTAGTCGTGGCCGGCGACGACGGCCTGGCCGTGAGCAGCGTCAACGACCGGTTGCTGGTGCGCGCCATGGAGGGAGCAGCCGCGCACGCGCCAAAGAAGAAGAAGACGATGAACAGGGAGGAGGGAGAAAATAAGGAGAAAGGAAAAAGAAAAATAGAAAAGAAAAAGAAATATGGAAAAATTCTGGAAAATAGGAGAAAATCCCGAAAAAAATTCCAGAAAATGGGGGAAAGGTCTAAAATTAATTTGGGGCTCGAGGAGTGGGTCGGAGGTTCGATATGGGAATCCGAGGGCATTATGGCGGTCCAATAGGCGATGCCAATGTGGATGATTAGCCGATTTTCTCTTCCAGATTAACTGAGGTGAGTTATTTAATTCTTTTCAAAATATTTCTTTCATGCGAAATATTAAATTGTGTAGAGTAATTAGTAGTTGAATTAAACCCTGGGTCGGGGTTGTTTGAAAATTATTGACGGCTGGTGTATGCCGTGGTTAGTGTTGTTTGGAGACATTGTTGATGGATGGTTTGACGGTGTATGTGTGGCGAAGTTGAGGGCATTGGTTTAATGCCGGATGTTGATAGAGTTGGGTTTGTGTGCATTTGTATCTAGGTTTGACCAGGGAGGCGGTGATCCTAGAAGAGCTCGGAGTTCGGGCTAGAATTCGTGCCGAGACAGAGATGAGGCTTCGAGCTAGGTAAGGGATGGCCACATGTGGAGGTAGCCTTGCAAGTTGGTAAATATGTTTGATAATGTTTTTATGTTGCATTGGCATGTAGTGGTTATATCTTGTGTGACGCAAGACCTAGTGGACCTATGGCCATATGGAGGACTAGTGTGGTAGGGGCTGATAGGTTGATGCCTCAAACCTTAGTGGGTTGTGAGGATGTGTGAGCCTAGCCTCATTTGTATGCATTGGCATACATAAACATGATTATATTCATATTTACATGCATTGCACCCTTACTGAGTCTTTATGACTCATGAGGTTTTACCTCATGTGTAGATGATGTAAGTCCGGATGCAAGCAGGGATGGCGCCGGGAGGCTGTTGTGGCAACTAGCTGTGTTGTCGAGTTATGTATTTTTAATATTGCTTGCATGTAGCCAGGGGGCGTGGTGTATGTATACCCTTGTGAGTAAATGTCTGTGTTATTGAGCTTAGATGTATTTAATTGTGTAATCATCATAGTGTGATAGATGATTGTGAGATTGCTTGTTGAATGTGGCATAGTCGGTAAAGCCAAGGTTCGGATCGAGTCAAGATCAACAAGGTATGTTCTCATAAATCCCCAATACTCAGCGAAGTGTTTGTATGCTAGCCTTGTGCCTGGGTCACCTCTGGCTTGCTATGGGGTGAGCTGAAGAGAGGTGAAGCTCACTTGGGTTTCGGGTCTTGGTCCGCTGGATTTTTCTTATTTGAGTTGGGACCGATTCCTGAGTGGAGCGAAGGGAAGGACGAAGCCTAGTTCTCACCTAGGGTGTTTCCTGTTGAAACATAGTCCAACCCTTCAGTTGTGGTTGTCGGGTGAGTAATCCGGTCGATTATTTACCGGTGGCGCCCGTAAGTGGGAGCGGGTCGTCACACCTCCCGAGAGGCACTATGCGTGCGCTATTGAGAAAGCTCTCGTTGGAGGAGGCTAACGTGTTCACGAGGCACTTCGAAGTTGTTCTCGTTGTCTTCTCATACATTTTATACTTGTTCATGCATTGATATAAACTGTTTTTTTTTTTTAGTTTCTCACTAGAAGATTCATCTTCTAATTGGACTATGTCCCTAGAATATTCAAACGTTCAAGGTTCGACAAGTGGCTCAAAGAGAAATGAGGTAGCGGAAGAATAAGCTTAATTTACTGTTTGTAGCATGTTCACAACCTATGTATGTCTTGGATATGTTTAAGGCATTCAGTTATCACTTACGAGAGATGATGTCCTTGTAATACATTTTGTAGATGTCTTGAACAATTTTATGATAAATAAAGTATTATGGTCGCGAACCATATCAGGTTCGATCTAACTTTCGCATTTGAAATTTTAACGCTTATCTTAGCTATTCGATTATTGGGTCTGTTAAGCTGAGAAGGTGAAAATTAGGGTTTTGGGGATATTGTGTGATATATGACAGCTATTGTGCTATGAAAAATTTTTATATTCTCGAAATCCTAAGTTATAACACGCTCAAGAAATTTGGGGTGTTACAGTGAGCATGTTATGGCAACGTTTTGTGAAAAGTTCGAGTCTTCATGATTGCTTGAGTTGCCTGTTCTTTCAGAGGGATTCGAATGCAGGGCAACGACAGTGGATAGAGTTTTTGAAGGGTTGTGGTTGTGTGATACAGTACCACCCCGGGAAGATGAACGTGGTGGCTAACGAGTCTGCTCTAATAGCCTGTTCTAGGTGAACGTGGTGGCTAATGCGGGAATGAGCCTGTTCTATTAACCCGAGAATGGGGACTAGTAGAGGCTTTTTAACCTATGACATTGGATGTGATTCCTAATGGAACATCTGTTTACGTCGCTAGCCTGACAATTCATTCTCATCTGATGAACAGATCTAGAAAGCTATTCTAGAAGACTCGAAGGTATGGTCATGAGTTGACAATTGGGAAAGGGTCGAAAACCTTGATACTGATTTTTGGACGAAACATTTTGATTTCTGAGTTAAAAATATGTGCCTTAGGCCAAGAGTTAAGGCAAACCATATTGATCGAGGCATGCCAAGAAAGTGTTCGAGAGACACCATGATTTTTGAGGAATTTGCTTTGGGAAATAGATTTTGAGTAAGCTATGAAGAGAAATTTTGAGGACAAAATTCTTTTAAGGGGGGAGGATGTAATACCCCAGATTTTTAAACTCAAATATGAGGTGATACCTAAGGTTATTAGGTTCTAATACTTAAGGAAATAGGTCATTTCAAGGAATTGAGGAAGCCTTGAGGGAAAAATTCAGTTTCTGAACCAATGGCAAAATCATAAATATTGAAGTCGGGTAAAAGTGTAATTTATCTAAAATCTTGGGGTGCTAAGTGTAATTTATCCATTTTTCAGAGACCAAAAAGTGTAATTAAAAATGGCCCGAGGACCAAGTTGCAAAAGGTCTAAGTGTAGTTACGTGAAAAGTTCGGGCCGAAGCGTCGTTTGTTGAAACCTTAAAATATCGCTTCAAAATATATTGGATTTCAAACTCAAATCAAATGTAACTTTGGGTCGTTTTGAAGTTCAAGTCCAAGTCTTTGTTAAAGTAAGTCTTCTCCAAGTCTTCTTTAAGTCTTTGCTAAGTCTTTTCCAAGTATTTTCTAAGTTTTCTCTAAGTCTTTTACTTAGTCTCCAAGCTAGAGACATGTGGCAAGCTTCCATTGGTTATTTGGAATAAAATATAAGATCACATGATGGCTCATAATGACCCCCTGAGGTGGCATCGCGTGATTGGCCATAAAAACTACTTAGCCTCCAAGTTTGATAAAGTCTCCAAACCTTATTTTCAAGGACACATGACAAGCAACCATTGGATTACTTAGAAGCTAAGTTAAGGACTCATGATGACCGTTGACGTGGCGACATGTGGTTGGTTAGAAAAGTTTATAAATAGGAGCCTATGTTAATCACAAATCATTTCAAACATTCTAGAGGATAATCTCTTTGAAATTGAGGGAAACAAAGGGAAGGGTCTTGTTCTTGAGAAAAATAAGAGAATCCTGCAAAAAGAAGGAAGAAAATCGGTGGAGAATCGAGGGGGAACGGGCCTCACCGGAGTTTTAGAGTTTTGCTCGAAGTTCGCGTCAAGCAGTCAGAAAACCCATCCCGCTCGTTGTAATCGTGCTTCCTAAGGTGATTTGTCAAGGTGAGTGTTTCTTGCATACTTTTGTTACATCCCGGTCATTTTGGCTTCATTGGGTAAGGGTGTTGACTTGCATATCATGCCTTTGCAGCTTACACGTCCTATTTTCTTTTGGCTATGCATATTCCTTCTGCTTTGTCATATATCATGTTTGTGTTAGTGACTGTGGCTAGTTGTTGGGCCATCATAGAAGAACTCATGCTCTTACGGTGAGCCAAGGAGTGACTATGATGATCGCGGGGGTGATTGCAACGCCCTGACATTGCTACCATAGGGGTGGATTTCATAACGGCATTATTGCATTTGCACGCATGTACTTTCCTTTTCTGAATCACTCACTTAGATGTTATTATCTAACTCGGGTGTTTCATACCCTTGGGACATTCAACGTCCCAGGTATATCGAAAGTATCAGGTGTTTCAGGTTCCAGTTCGAGCAAAGGCAAAGAGGTGGTACTGAGCTAGCTTTGGGTTTTGCAACTAACTTTAGCTTTTATTTCATTATGTACCCTTATAAACAAGTGATGTATTGTAATAGCAGCTAGGACACTCAAGGTTGTAAAGGGTGTGTGTGTGTGGGTGTCCTACAATTGTACCTACTGTGATGTGTTGTGTTGTGTTTTATGGAGTATTGAAGGTCGTTTGCATTTCTTGAACTTGCAAAGGAAATCTAGTGGAAACCCTTTTATTTAGCTTTCATTAAGCTTTCAGGTTCGATCCAATACTTCTGTTGGTAAGGGTTTCCATAATGCTCGTAGGTGATGTCTTAATTATATTTCAAGTTATTGCGTATTTGGAAAAGTAGGGCGTTATAGCTCTAGTACACCGACGTTTTGGGATTCTTGCACCTCGACAATCCTCTCCCTTAATCTATCCAAATGGCATGTTTGGATGCCCGAAAGAAGCACTGAAGATGCCTCAACTGGAGGCTCAAAGCCTCGGCTCGTCCGCTCATTTCGTTTTTCGGCGACCCCTTAGAACCCCACCAAACAAACACCAAAACCTTCAATTTTTTCCAGAAATGATCCTCACACCCTCTAGAGCAAAAAACCCCTTATCCAAGACCTCTAATTTGCCTTAAAATGAGCCCGATTTCGGGTTCCAAATATGAAAGAATTCAGCCACTTCGATCACCCTTTTATACTCAAAATCGAGCCCCTAAATGATGAATCTTACTTCACCCAAAGCCACTAATGCCTTCCCGTGCCCTAGATCCGTCCAAACCTATCAAAATGGCCCCCAAAATCTCGATCTTAGTGGCCAAACTTTCGGCCACTTTCGGCCGAAAGTTGGCTGTTTTTTATGGGGATATGGCCGTTTGTTGGCTATGAAACTTGTCTTAGCCCTGCTCCGAGGTCCCCTAGTCAATTCTTCAGGTCTCCCATGGCCGAATTCGAAAATGGGATGGGTTGGTTGACCATGGCTTATTTTTTTGAAATTTACACTTTCACCCACTCAAATTCTGAAATGCATTTTGGCCATTTCCTTAAAACCCCTAAATTTTCCAAAACTTATGTTGAGACCCTCAAGTTCTAGAATTTTCATTTGACTCCCAAAGTCTTAGAAATAATGTCATTTTGACCTCCCTTTAGAATTTTCAAAAATTACACTTTGGGCCAGAATTACGCTTTGATTGCGAAACCCCCTTATTTCATCCTGAGACCACTTAAGGGTTATTCCTTATGTAATATTTGATTTCTTCAAAGGTTTTGTTGTCCTTTCGGAAGCTTCTTACGACAATTTGATTTTTCAGTCCAAAACAATCTCAATTCCAATTTCTTTTAATACGATAAATCTTATCTCGAAACGCTCATCGAGACCATATCATTTTTCTTAGACATTTACACTCCGAGACATTCCCTGTCATTGATTTTGTACTTATAACTATAAAAAATTATACTGAAGCTCCTAATCTTTTGATAATTTCACCTATATCCCAGGTTAAAATTACTCTCGACCCTTTTTAAAAATCTGGGATATTACACTAGAAGCATTCGATGGGATGGTGATCCACACCATGGACTACGCCGCCATGGATGACGCTGCTGCTCAGAATCTCGTCAAAAGGAAGCAAGTCGTCGTCATCGGCCTCCAGAAGTCGGCTCTAGACATCACCTTCGAGTGCTCTTTGGCCAATGGTAGAGCACATTATCAAATATCGATGTAACCTAATACAAGTTCCAATTTCGAAAAATGATGAAGTATGCAATCAGGTAGGTATATGAGGACGAACATCCAGAAGAACAAATGCAGTCTTGGGATGCAAGAGAATTGGATTGGGGCTAGGATTCCCATTTAGAAAACCCTAATTGGATCAAATTGTAATGATTTGAAATGCCCTCGGAGAATCGTTGCAATGGGTTCCAAGTTCTAGGGCTTTTCAGAGATAGCAGGGGGTGTTCATTTGGACAAAAGGAAGAGCCACGAAGAACATAAATAGGATTTATCAGAGAGAGCGAACTTGCAATTTTAGAGATGACGACTAGTCTATTTGCGACTTCAAGACAGTAAGGATTCCAATAGAGCCCAACTCATGCGGAGAACATGTTTAACAAGCACTACTTCAGGTCATAAATTTTTAATAATATTTTATATTTTAATATATTATGTAATTATATCTATTAGTATTGTTAACTAAATATAATAATAAATTTATAACTGCAAATGAATGTTAGTATTGAGATTTAGGTTTTTGAAAAACCTACAAAAGAGAAAGTAATTAGGGATGTTGACATATTCACCAGTAGCTTTACAAAAACAAGGAAATGATTTCAGAACCATTTGCTAATTATAATTTTGTAGGTAAATATATATGCGTGGAACAAGCATAGAGACTACACAACCAGTGAATATACTTCGAGAAAAATTCATGTTAAAAATTTAAAAAGAAATTATGCCTCAATCTTGTTAAGAAATTAGAAATTTTTTCCTCTTAACATTTACATGCAAGATCATGTCAAAAAAATTTCCACCAATAAAAACAATAAGGGAGAAAAAATGAAAAAGGTTAGTCAGTGAGATTGCTGTTGGCATCAGTACATTAGAAAATTTTATTGATCAATTCAAGCTTCTAGATACTGATCGGTAGAAGCACTGTTTCCAACCTGAAACCTTCAGCGCATGGCATGGATTACTCCATTGATTGCGGACTTCATAATTCAGTACTCATATCTTCTGCTTTTTTGAAAACAAAGCAGTTTTCATCTTATCAAAGCAGGATATATTCAAAAGATTCCATTAATCAAATGGAATGAAATTTTGTTGAAAATATCATCAAGATGATGAGTTCACAGTATTATTGAATTATAAATATAAAATAATTAAAATTTATTAATTGAATATAGCCTATCCCAACGAAGATTTTTCAATACCCAGATCCAATGAAGATTTTTTTCATATTATATAATATACTCCAATGTTTATAAATTATTTATACTTATTTAGAGAGGAGAAATAATTTAAGAGTGGGATAGACTTTTTAGTATGGTATAAATTATGGTATTTGTTGGGATCAATTTACCCAACCCCTGACTTGTAAAAACCTAGAAGGAAATAAAGCAAACACTCAAGTATCAAGCACAACCACAAAATAAAAGAGAACCAAATTTATATGAAAAATTCTCTCAATGTAAGGAATAAAAATTATGGGACCGAACTCCACTCAAAAATTTCACTAATATCATCAAATCAGGGTTACAAAATCCTCTCAACAATCACAAGAGACAAAAGACAAAACATAGAATTAAACTTATCTCAAATCAATGAAATAACAAGATAGTTAGGGAAGAAAGGCTAAACCACAAATAGTAAAAAAATGGATCAATTACCAAGTATCCTGACCTCCATATTAGATCTATTTCGTTAAGATCCTATAACCACGAGTCTAGAACATATTCTCTAAATTTCAGCTCAATCGGGCCACAAAATACCATTTGATCTTCGGTTATATCACAACTGTACTGGCAGAAATGGAAATTTGAAATCAAGCCACAAGGTAGTATGAAAATGGCTCCATTCCCAAGTATCTCAAACTCTAAATCAGATCTCGACCGTCAGATTCTATAAACACAAGTGTAAAATGTACTTTCCAAATTTCAGCTCAATCGGACCACAAAAAACTGTCTTGTTTGATCACAACTGCACAGGCAGAAATAGAAATCTGAAATAAAACCACAAGGCAGTACAAAAATGGATCGATCTGAGGGATCCAAACCTCCAAATCCAATCTCCACTATTAAGATACTATAAGAACGAGTCTAGAACATACTCTCCACATTTTAGCTCAATCAGACAAAAAAATACTATCTAATCTTCTGTTTTATCATAATTGCACTAGTAGAAATAAAAATATGAAATCAAACCACAAGGCAATACGAAAATGGCTTTATTCCCAAGTATCCTAGACTCTAAATCAGATCTCGACCAACCAAATCCTATAACCACAAGTGTAAAATGTACTCTCCAAATTTCAGTTCAATCGGACCACAAAACGTTGTCTGGTGGTTCTTTGATCACAATTGCACAAGCAAAAATGGAAATTTGAAATCAAACCACAAGGCAGTACTAAAACGAATAGATCCAAAGGATCCGAGCCTCCAAATCCGATCCCCACTATTAAGATACTATAACCACGAGTCTAGAACATACCCTTAAATTTTTAGCTCAATTGGACCACAAAACACTGTCAGATCATCTGTTTGATCACAACTACGTAGGCAAAAATGGAAATCTAAAATCAAACCACAAGGTAGTACGAAAATTGATCAATTCCCAATGATCCCGACCTCCAAATATGATCTTTACCTTTCATTTTCTAGAACCACGAGTCTAGAACCTACCCTCCAAAGTTTAGATTAATCAAACCACAAAACACGGTCAATTATCAATTTGATCATAGCTGCGCAGGTAGAAACAAAAATCCAAAATCAAACCAAGGAATTTGCCCTTTTTCCTCTCTTGTTTCTTCTCTCCCTTATGCATGACTTTTATAGCTTAAGAGGCACAAAAACCCTAATCTTATTAAGGGGTATTTTAGTCTCATGAGATAAAAATATTAGTGACATAAACCAGGTCATACTTTTAAAAATACCCAACCATTATAGGGTTGTCTTCCAACTAGAAGGGAAGCCCAACCCAACAAATCTCCCCTCTCACGACTAGTTCAAGGAGATCGCCATTTCAGCGATTTATCAACAAGTCTCAAGCTTCTCCCTCGATAATACTTTTGTCAACATATTAGCTCCATTATCATCCATGTGAACTTTTTCAAGTTCCAAAGCATTCGTGCTTAAAACATCATGTATCCAATGATATTGAACATCAATATGTTTGACTTTGAATGAAATATCGGATTCTTATCGAGGTGAATAGTGTTGACTGTAACAAAATGATACATAACGATCTTGGCTGAAACCGAGCTCCTAAAGATATTTGTTCATCCACAACAATTCTTTACATGCTTTTGTAGCTACAATGAATTCTTCCTTAATAGTAGAAAGTGAAACACACTTTTATAACCTGGATTGCCATACCACAACTCCACCAAGAAATTTACCAAGTACCTTAAAGTAGATTTCAAGAATCAATGTCTCTCAACATCAATGTAACCGGCCAATAATGGTTTCTCACCCCCAAAGGTAAGGCTTAACCCAGATGTCCCACGTAGATATCTCAAAATCCACTTAGCAACATTCCAATGCTCCATTCTCTGATTAAAAAGAAAGTGACTAATTGTACTTATTGCATGAGCAATGCCTAGCCTTGTACACACCATAGCGTACATCAAACTCCATACTATTGAAGCATATAGAACCCATGACATATCATCTTTCTCTGAGTCTGTAGTAGGATTATGTTGACTGCTCAATCTAAAGTGTGTAGTAAGAAGAGAGCTAACAACTTTAGATTTATCCATATGGAACCTTTGAAACACCTTTTCTATATACTTTTCTTGTGACAAAGATAATGTCTTTTCTCTTTGATCTCAAATGATTCTTATACCAAGATTTTGCTTCATTGGTCCCAAATCCTACATAGAAAAAATTTACTAAGTTGTTTTTGATGTTTTACTCTTGTGTTTAGTTTTGATGATGAAAAATATCAAATGATTTTATACTTTTGTTGTGCCATGGAATTTTCGAGCGTCCACCTAGAGATATTTTGGTCATTGGATGCCTAGGGGTATTTTGGTCAATAAGCCCTAAACGGGCGAATCCCTAAAGTGGTCTCGAGCCGGGATGCGTTTTCCAAGAGGAAACCGTGATCGAATAATCAAAGAGCCAAGCTAATGGCAAAAGGGTAAATAAGCAAGGCTTGGAGGGCAAAATAGTCCAAGGTCCAAAGGTATAAAAGGGAAGAAGAAGAAGACAAAGGAAGGGGGCTCTCTCTCTCTGTAACCTCATCTCAGAGAGGAATTTTCCCTCTTGGAGATGGGCCTTTCCCATCGAGAGGATTTGTCCTCTCAGCGGTTTCTTTCCGTAGAGCCAGTCGCTTTTCGACGGCCATGGCAGGTTCCTAGCTTCTTTTGGCGATAGAAGCGTCTCCCTCAAAGGCGGTGGCAAGCCGGTCACCGTTGTAAGCTTCCCCACTCGAGCGCTCCCTCTTGAAAAAAGCCCTAGCCTTTCTGCAAGCCTCATCTCAGGAAGGCTTCTTGTCGAGAGGTTTTTGCTCTCTCGGCGGCCATTTATCTAGGAAAGTCAGCCCTCCCTCTCGGCCATGTCTCTCGGAGAGACCTCTTGTTGAGCTCTCTCGGAAAGACCTCTTCCCCTTGGCCTCTTGGGAGCTTTTTCTCAAGGCCTCTCGGCAAGGTGCTCTCTAAGGCCTTCTAGGAAGGCCGATTTCCAACTCCTCTCCCTTTGTTTTCTTCACCCCTATAACCAATATATACATATATATATATGTATAGCATATGTAAACGTGAGTAATAGCCTAAGAGATGGGAGCATGGGCTGCGATATGGTGCAATGGCACCCCAAGCTCTTATGATAAACCCTCAAGTCCTTATATCCCATTATGTCCACAAGACAATATATATAATGCTTATGCATATACTTAATGTTTATATAATGCCACACGTGATATGCTTATAGGATGTAATGCAATATGTTTACGTTCGTGGAATGCGATATGTCCCTTAAGGAAACAGTGGTCAAGTAAGTATTGCCTTGAGACACTTCTCACTAAGCCCGAAGTTGCGCTCAAGTAGGTCCCTTAGAGGCTGAGACCCTACTTCGGCAGCCCGTCGTGAGGCTCACATTCTCCCGGATGACCCCCTAGGTAGTTTGGTCCTCCGGGGGGGATTCTTCTTAAACCTATCCAAATGCTACTAATGTGTAGGTCTATCCTCGACACCCTGTAATAGTACCGTGATCAACCCTCTCTAACCAGGTAAGATATGATCGGCTTAT
Organism: Diospyros lotus; assembly: GCF_014633365.1. NCBI lineage: Eukaryota > Viridiplantae > Streptophyta > Magnoliopsida > Ericales > Ebenaceae > Diospyros > Diospyros lotus. Next base: position 21,446,725 of record NC_068350.1, read on the forward strand.
GTTCAATGATAATACTATCCCCTTACTTATTGCACAGTTTCCCCTACTTGTACTGAGTTAAGTATCGGAGGGCATACGCGGGTGAGGAATCCCCGCATGCCTTCTAACTTGTTCCTGTAAGCGCAGATATGCCCCAAGCGCACATGAGGCCTGTGACGCCTCGCTCCCACTCACGGGTGCCACTCGTGAACAATTATCCGAACTGTTCACATGCCCGGCTATTTGTAAAGGAAGAACTATATTTCAACACGAAACGTCCTATGTGGGAACTAAGTTTCGTACTTCCCTTCTCTCATCCCAGAATCGACTAGCAAATTGGACTTTATGAATTTCACACTTTTCAAATTAATTTCCAATTAACTTACCCAATCACTCTTTTTATTATTTTATTACTTCTTCTTTTCCAATATTCCACCGCACTCCATATAATTTAAAATTTCAAACAACCCATTGATTTTCCCAATTCAAGGAAAAAAACTCATAAATTTTAATTTTTCAAAAATTCGGCATTTATTACCAAAAATGCTTAAAAAATCTCTTTATTTAAAAAATTCCTTTGGGACCCAAAATTAATCCAAACATGCCCCAAAATTCTCAGATTTCAAAAAAAATTAAGAAAATTGGCCAGCGGGGCTTGCTGGCATGCTCGGGGTCCACACGGGGGCCAGCTGGGCCCTGGCAGCGCCTACGCCTACCGCCTGCTACGGCCCCCTAGTGGCCACTTACTGGCCCAGATGCTGCCAGCTTCCATCCTTCACTTTTATTTTATTTTATTTTATTTTCCCTTGGGCTTCTTAGCCCAAATTTTCTAGATTTAAAATACCCCAAATATACATCAAAATCTTGCCATTTTGCACCCCCTACTTCAACTTTTTGGCCTTCAAAGCCTTACAAAAATTTTTATTCATTTGAGCCACTAATATAAACAATGATGGCCTAATCCAAATACATATGGCAACAACACCACACTTAAACAACATTCATGAACCAAAAATTAGAACACATGCCTTAGGCTTCAACAAGCCGTAAACTAACAAAATAAATTTACATCATAAAGCTTCCAAACTTCAAACTTGCAACTCCTATTTTCTCTTGGCACATAAAAGTCCTACAAGGTGAGGATGAAAACCTCATGACCTATAAAACTCAATAAAGGTGCAATGCATAAGTAAATGAAGAATGAGAGAGCATGTAATGCAAAAATGCAATGCAAATGGGTAGTCTTCCATGCCCTTATAATTTCCATAGGTTAAGATATCAACCAACCATTCCCACAACACTAGTTCTTCATATGATCATAGGTACACTAGAACTTATATCATGGAAGTGTTAACCATTACATGCAACTCATAAGAAAAATATTTACAAATGCATGCAAGACCACCATCCTTGGGGTCATTCCTTATCTTTTGATGCTTTAATGCTTCCCCAAAGACTTATTCTCAATAACAACCTTGAAATAAAATTTAAAGAGACTAAGCCACCATCAATAGAAGCAAAAAGAACTTACATAACAAGAAAAGGAAGGCTTTCCCCTTACCATTCTTCCTTACCTTTCTCTTCTTCCCTTTTCTTTTCTTTCTTTCTTTCTTTCCTTCACATTGGAAAGCTTCTCCCAATCTCTTCCTTTTTCTTCTTTCTTTTGATAATTTCTCTTTTCTCATTCTTGAATTCATTCCAAATGCAAGATTTAATCCAAGCCCTTGGATCTTAATGAGATTAGGAGAATAAATCTTCACCCTTCATTACAAGCACAATTCATGTGCTTAATGAGCTTTTAATCTCATCCATTGATCAAATAGGATTCAATCTCCACCATTGAGAAGAAACACAATCCTTGCCTCCTTGGAAGATTTAATCTCATCCTTTGATTTTCTTAGCCCAAACAATCTCTACCATCCATTCCTATAATTAAAATTAATCTCTAATTATGTTGGCAATCCATACCAATCTTCAAGAATCAACTATGGCCCTTGAATCAAATCTCATTCCAAGACCAAATCTCCACCATTGGATCTTCTTGAATTTCCCCTTTCTTTCTCATTTATTTAAACGAGACTATTTCTATCATAAATGCAATGACAATTTTCCCTTTCTTTTCCAATTTCTTTATTCACCATAATATGATTACCTTCATTAAATGATAGAGTGACTATTTTTCTTTCCCTTTTGATTTTTTTTTAACCACTATTTCACTTGGACAAGAATTTGCCATGTGTCACTTTTAGACACCAATCTTGGCTTCCAAACTTTAATTCAAGCCATCCATTTGGGTTCACCATATTTATCCTCCATTTTAGGGAAAATGGATTTATTCTCACATATAAAGGAAATATAATTAATTTCCCTCTTTGATAATTAAATTCCCTCGTGGAATTATATTCCAAATAACCAAAATGTCCTTAAGAATTAACAATCCCATCAATCTCCACACAAATGTACAAATGAGAATAATTCACAACAAATTCTCATTCCAACAAGGAAATACTTTTCAAATTTCCCATTTACCCTTTATTGTATCTCATTACCCAATTTACCAAAATGCCCCTCTCCGAGGGCACCATTATTCCCATAGATCTACTTGTCTCAAGGGCACTTTTTTGGAAGTTTCTAACAAGCTTCCTTATTTTCTAATACTAATAACACGGGATATTACAAGGCCACTCGCTAACGCTATCAAGAATGCCTCTAAGGGCCCATCTACTATCCCAGTCGGGATATCGAGGACCGAAGCTACCCAACGTCTATCTCCACTAGTAGACTCCTGCCGGCTGTTCACCTCGCTCTATCTCGACTCCAGCTTTCTTACATTACAAATCTATTGTCGTAGTTTTCGGGGTACAACAATTGGCGCTATTTGTAGGAAACGAATAAGAAGCTAAAAATCAATGAGGAAGATAGCTAAGTCTACAAGCTTCAGATATCAGTTAGGTAATACAAGACAAACCAACACACCCCATTGTTCGACTCCTACCTTTGTGTAAAAATTAACTATCCTAACAACACACTCACAAGGGGGTCACACTCGCCAGCATACGAGGTTTATGTAGTACAGAATTTAAAGCTGATAAGTCCAAGTCATATCCACAAGTCAATTATTAAAAGAAAAATAAAGACAATGCATGAAAATAAATTGTGACGCAGTTGGTGTGATATAGAGAAAATGTAGATAGTGAATTAACACAAAAAATAAAATGTCCTGGGACAAGACAATTTCAGTACCAATCCATTCATTCTCCAAGCAAGCATAAAATCATAGTATCATCGGATTTGAAAATTAGATTACAAAATTTTGTTATTGATTACATTTTGGGATGATGATGGTTCTATTTTTAGCATTCTCCATACATGACATGAGAAGATCTAACTTAAGCAACCACCATAAACCAAAATGCAAACTTAGACTTGGGTATGGTATGACGGTATTTCCAATTTAGGCAACCCACATACTTGGCATGAAGGTTCCAAGTTAGGCATATACCTCAATCCAAATATAAATGTTTTGACAAAAATTCTTTATCTAATTTCAAAACCTCAACAAAGTAATGGAGTTCGACTTACTTGGGTTATTCATGACATCGGACACTGTTTTTGTCTCGGCCCAAGACTTACTTAGCCACACACCTCTATTTGAAAATTAATTGACAGAAATTAAATAACATAATTTAAATGAGATAAATTAAAATTGCAAGTATTTAAATGCTGAAAATTAAATGTCAGTAATTAAAATACAGAAAATAAGTACTGAAATTTAAAATACTGAAATTAAAAAAAAAATACAAAATATAAATTGCATCGATGTAAATAACAGAAATTAAATCCAAAGACAGAAAGTAAAGTTGCTGAAATTAATGAAAGCAGTAATCTGATACAGAAATTAATTAACAAAAATTAAAAGAGCAGTAATCAATTAAACCAACAGAATCGGAAGAACAGAGACAGCCATTAACGAATAGTAAATGAAATAGAATAAAAACTAACAAGCGTTGTCTTATAAATTCTACCTCTAAGCATTTGAAATGGAAATGAGAACAGAAATGACAATGCGTTGAAATAACAGAAGTTAAAAGGAACTAACAGAATAGCATGAGGAACAGAATGTAAAATCGACGCAATGAAATAACGGAACAGAAATTAAGATTCAACTATATAAGAAATTAATAATACTGAAATTAACACTGCTGTGCGTTGGACAGAACAATGGAACCACTGTGATGCTCACTCCAGCGCTGCTGTCCGAGAAGAACCAGCGTTCAGCGCCTCCAGCGCTGCTGTCCGAGAAGAACCAGCGTTCAGCGCCTCCAGCCCCCTTATTCTCGTTTCTGTGCGGCCCATGGGGGCTCCTCTTTCCGCTGTACGCTGTGCATACATATATATGTCATTCACTCCAGCTGAAATGCCCTTGATTTGATGAAGATTTACAATTTAGGGACCACATGGACGCTGCTGTCCGAGACTTCTTGAGCTGGGCTTTAAGTCCAATTAGTGGGTGGGCTTTAAATGGTCATGAATTGGGCTGCTGGCACTTAAACAATCAGTGGCTGCGTCTTTAATTGCACATGTGGCCCTTCCTTTGCTTTAAACTTTAATAGCCTCCAAATCCACGCACGATGCATTCATGAATATATGTTATTATATTATATATTATATTTTATATAACATGGCTCATATATGTATTGAATATATATATGTATTATATTTATATATATTATATATTATATTTATTTTTATATTATTATTATTATATATTTTTTAAATCTTTAAGTATGTTCTCGATATTAATTTGACCTTCATTTTTTATATAAAATATTTAATTAAACCCAATTTCAAAATTAAAATAAGGGTATAATTGTAACAATTTTTGTAAAATTAATAGCTAATCACCTGTGTGGGGGCTAGCGGGCTTGCTTGCCGATTTGGTTACCTAGTATGAAGCTGTCAAAGATTGCATACAGACTTCCAAAAACCTTCAACAACCCTTAGACGAGGTTTTCCAGTTATCGCGGTTACCCCATAGTCCTTGATCGAGCATCAACAACTATTTTGCTCAGTAAACACGAGGGATCGAGGAAAGATCACGATGCTTTCAGAGCGTAGCCAGACTGTTAAAAGACTTTTACCTGCGTTGCTAATAAGAGGGTTATGACAACTTCTTCAGAATCGTCATTGCCCATATCAGTCTAATGAGAGTTTCCAAGAGACATGAGTCGTGACCATCTAAGTATTTCTCCATGAGCATGACGATCAAAATGAGATGGTCAAAAGACTTTAGAGGGCACAAAAAGTAGTTAGCCAAAGAAGGATATGTTGAAGATACGACCCCAAGAAGAAATAAGAAGCCAACTTAAGGTCTGGGGCATATGATCATCAGAGCTAAGGCATCGAGGATGACTAAGTATAGAACCTTTAAAGGAAGGGGCTCATCTCATGCTTCAAAGGTATGAAGAGATAATTCAACTCTGTGAGTGGACTCCAGGCTATACAAAAAATAATTTTTCTATGGCAGTTAGTAATAACAACAAAGTTGATTATGGACCCAAGAGTAATGAATCATCTATAAAGCTGTGGGGGTGACGTCTAGTGTCCAAGTCCTACCTCCATTGGAAAAGCTTGAGGTGGCTCTTGATTTTGTGGAAGAACAAGAGCTATTGAGATGTCCTGAAGCAAAGTATGGAAGCAGTAATGAGGAGTCATCGATTCCATTTGCTGTAGCAAGTTATGAACTCTTATGCCACAAGAATAAAGGGAATGAAGTCTTGGAAAGCATGAAGAGGTGGAATAACATTATGGCGTTGCTGTAAAAGTCGGTGTTGAATTTCGGCCTTTTGCAATTATTTTCTTTGGCAACCGTACTGCTGCTTGTCAAGATTCGAACCAGATTTCTAGTGGCATCATAGGTTACACCCTAGCCATAGCTCTCGACAGAAGTCATGAAGGCATCTTCTAAAAGAGCTACTTCACCCGAGACAATATTATAATCACTTTGAGAATGCTACTATGGAAACTCCCAACCTACGCATAGACATGACAATAGACCTAGGTGGGCGAAGGCTCTATTACAACGAGAAGGCACACCCTCGAGCAATCCAAGAGCAGGACTTGGTGTTCCAAAAAATGGCTATCGCAATCGCATTAAGAAAGAAGAGAAGCTTTGGCCGAGCTGGGAAAGGCCTTATAAAGTCACAAGGTGCTAGGACTTGACACGAGCGTGTTACAAACGTCGCTAGGAGAAACAATGAGCAGAATGTTAGAGGCAATACGTCTTGAGGAGTACCTCCCAATTTTGGGATGAATGGTATTTCCTTTTTAAAGTTTTGTCATATACTGTAACCTTTCCAAAATGAATAAAAGAATATACCCCCTTGTATTCCTTTGGATTAAGGCGATCTTATAAGCCGAACCACATAAATCCCCTGGGCATCATATATTTGTATATATATATATATATATCATGAAATGCAATACATGAACTATGTCACGAAGACAAGATGGGTAATGATACTCCCAAACTCAATGGAAGCATATCAGTTAAGGTGAGGAAAAGTTCAAATCTTAAAAGGTTCGGCCTGATGAATGGCTATCTGGTGCTAAGACCATGGACCTCCCCGAATTCCCAGATGTGTTCCGATGCCATGCCTGCAGGCTAACCTGGATCCCTTGCTTGACTCCAGTGCTAATCTAAGGTGCTAACCTTGACTCCTTGGTGGATCCAATGCAAATCCTCTTGGAATGTCGGGCCTAACCTAGATCCCTCGAGTCGGACGACCCTGAAGGGGCCCAAATGAGAATGTGGTCACAGAAGCGAAATGTTAGCGTGAGTACCCTCAAGCTACGGACGTAGGCTAGGCATGTTGAATCGCCGAAACAAAATATCAATACAAGTATTCTCAAATTGCAGACGTAGTCAAGGTATGCCAAACCGTTGAAACAAAATATCCATGCAGGCACTCTCAAGTCGCAGACATAGGCAAGGCATGCCGAACTGCCGAAACAAAGTATCAATACAAGTATTCTCATGTCACTAACATAGGCAAGGCATACCGAACCGCCGAAACAAAATATCGATGTGGCTGTCCCCTCCAACGCATATGCATTCCTCTGATATTCCCATCAAATGATTCTTAATATGAACTTAAGCGAGGTACGCCTAACCCTATAAATTGTTTCATGGATAATACTCTTAGTGTGTTTGCTGTAACATCTAGTACAGGTGTCATGACCTGGGCATAATGAGAAAAAATGATAGAGCTACCTAGTATAGCGGTGAAATGCTAGCAGTTAGGGGTAGATCTAAATGTGAACTGCCTTGGGCTGAAGCCCTGGGCAGCCCACAAAAAAAATTAAAATTGTAAGGCAAAACCTAGCCCAAATTCAGTTTAGCCCACCCCTAACCCAGCCTAGCCTAGCCCACTCCCAGCCCAGCCCACCCTACTCTAAAATGCTGGATCCGCCCCTGCCAACAGTAAAGGTAAGCCCACATCCTTAGAGGTTCGGTTCGATGAATTGTAATCTGGTGCTAGGAACCCAGACTCACCTAAATTCCCAGATGTGTTCCGATGCTATGCTTGCAGGCTAACCTGGATCCCTTGCCTGAGTCCGGCGCTAAGCTTATAAGCTAACCCTGACTCCTTCGTCGATCTGGCATAAAGCCTCCCAGCAAACTTGGAACGACTGGTGGTAATTCAAAGAGAGGTCCCGGGTCTAACCTAGATTCCTTGTGTCAGATGAACTTGAAGGAGCGATGTGGAAGAAATGAGGCTCAGCCCTACCTTCTCAAACGAGCCCACCCAAAGGTGATATGGCGTAATGGCCTCGAACCATCCTGAATTCCAGGACATGTTTCGATGCCATGCCCGCAGGATAACCTGGATCCCTTGCATGAGTCCGGTGCTAAGCCTATGGGCTAACCCTGACTCTTTGGTCGATTAGGTGCAAAGCCTCCGGGCAAACTTGGAACGTCTGGTGGAAATTCAGTAATAAGCCTCAGGCCGAACACAGATCCCCTATAGCCGACAAGTTTGAAAAAAGAAGGAAGAAATGCCAAGCGCATATAAGGATTTAGTATCTTCCCTGAATTCTCGGATGTGTTCCGATGCCATGCCCGCAGGCTAACTCGGATCCCTTGCGTGAGTTCGATGCTAAGCTTGCGAGCTAACCTTGACTCCTTAGTAGATTTGGTACTAAGTTTTCCAACAAACTTTGAACGTTCGATAGAAATCTAGTTACGGACCTTAGGCCGAACCTAGATCCCCTATGGTAGATAAATCTGAAAAAGGGAATAAAAGAAATGTGAAGTGCCTGCAAGGCTAAGCGTCTAGCCTGAATTCCTAGATGTGTTCCAATGCCATTCCCACAGGCTAACCCGGATCCCTTGCCAGAGTCTGGTGCTAAACGTACGAGTTAACCTTGACTCCTTGGTGGATTCGGCACTAAACCTCCTAGCAAACTTGGAACAACCGATGGGAATTCAGTGACAGACCCTGGGTCCAACCTAGATTCTCTATAGTGGATAAGACTAGGAAAAAGATGGAATGAAAAGACTCGACAAAGAAATAGAGTAAAGATCACTAGGCGACCCCGGGTTACCACCCGACTCAAGCCCGAACATCACACTCAAACTAAAGACATAGACCCCGATCCATATTTCTTGCGGTGAATAGATCCCAAGCGCAGGCTGCGAGTGTGAGCGGGAGAAGCTAGAAAGCACACCCTGATCCCCATCAAGAATGCGACTATCAACAGTCGGTAACCTACCCTTCCGAGACCTTGTAGCGAATAATCTAAATGGAAAGGTAATGTACATAATGTGCCCGAGCAGCGAAATAGGCGTTGAATGTTAGGTATCCCTTTGAAAAATTGGCACTAGGCCTCTCCCAGGACAAACATGATTTGCCTGACTTTGGGGGCTAGGCCTGTGCTCTAACTTTACGCTGAACTTCGCCTAGCCCATGGCTTTAACTCGGGGGGCCTGATGTGAGCAACTTCGCCTTAGAACTACTCGATGGTAAGAATGAGGGCGTACCTCACCTAAAAACTAGTTTAATAAATGGTTTGACTCTAAGGGTCCCATACTGAGACGTTCAGGCTAGAGATGGACACACCACAGTTCCTCATAGTAGCCCAGTGAAAAGCTGAGGGATAGTAAGAGTAGCATGGGCAACTTCGCCTTAGTTAGTCATCGTTATCCTATCGCGCCAAGCCTCCGGGTACTGGTGGCATGGAATTGTTTGGAGTTTGTCGTCCCTCAAGTTTTAAGTTTTTAATTTAGAGGCTAGTGCGTCCAACTTCTGCTTCCTCTATCTAGGAGCCCAACTTTCAATGTATCGAATGTTGAAGCCACAATCATTGTGTTATATGATCAGTCATCAGCTGAACCCAACAAACAATCTCCTCTGCCCGATGGGCAATCGTGTCTCAAGTAGCCTTCCAAAACATTGCAATGAGGCAAGATCACAGAACCAATTGAAGAGGCATTCCATGAGACCATGGCTAATGATTCCAATTCAGTTTTTAGGGTTCTTGATGGCTTGCTTGTTGATTATCAACCCTTAAAACAGCGAGTAATGAAATGTTTTAGCATTGTAGCATCACTCGTAGAAGCTGAATTGTTTACCCAATAAGATAACTCGTTGTAGCAGCTTGTTGACAGATACAATTGCCATGAAAAACATTTGGAAAACGTTTCTCATCATCGTGCGAAGACTAGTGTTGCTCTAGAAGCTTCTGAAGGATCATAACGAGGATACATAGCATGCAACGGAAGCGTTTTTAAATAAAAACTTTCCTCGTATTAATTAGAATCTAGGAAACTTACTTTTCCTACAGATTACCGGATGGAATGAAGCGACAGGCGGAGGATGGGCGGGAGCTTCTTCTCGTGGTGGAGACGACGGCTGTCCTGCAATCCTTCGGCTCCTTCGCATCAGAACTTGAAGGCTCTCTTTCGATCTTCCAAGGTATGACTCAAAACTCGTGGCCTCTCTTTCGGTTAAGAAGAGTAAAATCGACTTGGATGAAAAACAACCAATGAGAGAATATATAGGGAGAACCCTAGGGTTAAAACCCTAGTGGGCCAAACCCTAATGGGCTAAGTCCATTTAATTAATTTTCTAATTGGGTTAGCCCAATTAATTAATTAAAAACTAATGAACTATTATTTTATTCTAGCCCAATTAATTATGGACCATTCTGAATAAAATAATTATCTCTCAATGTAATTCACCCAACAAGCCAAATGTATTAAATAATACATGAGTTATATCGAGCTACCCCGGGGACCAAAAGACAAATTATTCACGGCTACTAAAATGACCAAAATATCCCTGCTACCTAG